>NW_026251255.1:0-604443 GCF_024521655.1 Durotheca rogersii
GGTACTTCCGTCGAATTCGAGTTTTATACGGGACTAAAAGATAAAGTTTATACTAAGTAATAAGGAATAACTAACGAACCTATCTTTAACGACGTAAATCGGTAAGCGAAGGTAGTAATCGGTAAGCTAAATAAAACCGTTAATTATTCCTATATATAGGGTCTTTATAGAGGATCTAAAACCTCGCTATATCGCCTTAATACCGGTTATAGGGAGACGTTATTTCTTTATATAGCTTTCTACGATTATATTAAACTACGCCCTTATATCGATTACCGTAAATACGAGAGCTTCGTTCCCGTTAGGTCTTACGTTAATTGCTAGTTTAAGGAGAGGCCGGATATAGTTTTTAATATCCTTCGCGATAATAAAATTTACCGTTATTTTATTCGAAAGGTTAATAAACGGGGCGGTAGTTTACGGTACGCTAGGTATTTTAACGCTTTCTTCCCGATTCTTTTATGCTTATTCCTTTATAATTTTAATAACCTTAGGCTAACCTTCGTTAATCTTTATAGCGCGTATCGTAAGGTTCTTAACTACCTATTCCGAAAACCCGGGTATGAACTTAATTAGGTCGTCTTACGAAACCTCGAAGCGTTTTCTATTATTCTTATTAATTTTATTTAGCTAAAACTTTCTTAGTAGTTCGTTAATAGTCTTTACCTTCTTAGCTAGGTCGTTTATATTCGAAGTAGCGTTCTTACCGGCTTTAGTCGGTTTACGCTTAGGCTATAACGATAGGACTTCTATATCCTCTTAATCGGGTACTTTTCTTTCGATATATTCGCCGTTAGGACTTTTAGTTCGCTTAATTACGTTAACTTCGACTAGGTCTATCTTAATGGTATCCTTATAATAGCAGATACCCTCGTCGTTAATAAGGCCTTTCGTTTAATTATAACCTAAGATCCTAATCTCGTATAATTCGTAGCTATATTTACGTTCGATTATTTAAATAACGTTAATTTCCGATATAGCTTTTGGTATCTCTTCTTATTTTAGTACTACCTCCTCGCTTTTAAAGTATCGTAGGTCGAAGGATATAAGCTTTCGCTTTTCGGCTAAGTAGTAGTATGCTATCTTACGTACTTACTCTAGAGATTCCTTACTTTAGTATACGTAAAATAAGATATAATAAGCGATCGGTTCTCCTTTACGCTTAGTTTAAGTAATAATCGATTCTAGGATTAGTATTAACTTTAGCTTATCCGGGTTTCCGTTCTCGAGGTAATATAATCGCTTATTATTCCTATAGTAGAACCGATTCTAGGTTATATTTATTAGTAGCGGGTAGCGGCTATAGTTATAAAACCGATCGAAAGTATTATAAAATTAATATTCGAATTCCTTATAGTTATTCGTTTAAGTTAATAGAATCCTATTACGTATGCCTCGGTAGTTTAGTATAATATTACGTCCAGAACTTATTAAGGTTCTCCTGTTAGTTTATAGGTTATAAAGACTTAGGTTTCGAACCGCGTTTACTAGGAACGGATTTTCCTATTAATATTATTAATCGGCGCCGTACGTATCCCTAGGGCTATAAGAGCTATTATCCTAACGGTAGTTCTACGAAGTTATCTTTATTTCTAGAGCGTTAAGTCGGTCGTAGAGGGCTTATATACTAGCTTTTTAACTAGTACTTAGGTAGCCGTAAGAAGGTTTAGGCTACGAAGGAGGCGGTAGTAGAGGTATCTAGAGGCTAGGAGTCGTTAATCGTTAAATTATTTATATTATAGGCTTTTCGGGTTCTTCGAAAGTTATCGTTTTTTATTATCGTCGTTCTTCGGCTTAAGTCCTATCGGTAATTTATGCCATTATACGACGTTCCGTTTACTTATAGAGCTAAGTATAAAGAATCCGGTAGTCGATATCTCCGATCTTTTTATGGTTATAGTCTTTCGTTTTATAGAACTTTATAATTAGAGATATCCGGAGTTTATCGGTTAGGTATCCTACTTTCTAGGAAAGCTTTCCGTTATCGTTTACGAGCTTAGAAAGACGTTTATAGTTTATAAAATACGTAAAGATCGCCTTAGGATCGTTAATTACGTTACCTCGTTCTAGTTATACGAATTTACGTTTAACGTTAGCTTAGCCTAGTTTATCGGTAATCCTAAAACGGTACTTTAAGGCTATAACGATAATTCTCTAGATCGTTTAATCCTTCGTAACGTCGTTAATACGCTCCTTAATAGTTTTAATCGTAGTTTATTTACCGATCTCCTTAATCTTATCGTCGTCGCTTATACGGTAGCGGTTAAATAATCGATTTACTTTCTTTAGTTATTAGGTTATATTATATTTATTAAACTTAAGCTTAGGGTAATCGGTAGGGTTAGGGAACCTAATGGCTAGTATTACGATAGTCGGGATAGCTACCGGTATATTCTAGCTACTAGAGGTCCCGTTATTACTATTTTAAGATAATACTATAGGGATTAACGGGATAAGTATAAAGCCGCGGGTAAGGGGTAGTTAAGTAGGAGTTTTATCGTCGTCCTCCTCTTCTTCGGGCGGATATAGGGGCGGAGAGCTAGTATCGACTCTTAAGGTCTTTATTAGTAGTTTAGTCTTTATTACTTCGGGTCTTAACGGCGATTTATTCCGTTTCCTAGTTACGGATTCCGTTTAGTTTATCGGTACGAGGTATAAAATAGAAAGGGGGGTAGTAAGGGTCTTATTATCTAATATAGGGGTAAAGGTATAATGGTTATTATTTATATCCTAATACTTTTCCTTTAGTATGGATATGTTATTATTTATTATACTATTTCGATCGATGGGATCCGGGTATTATACGAGCTTCTTTAATCGGCTAACGCTTAATTAAAGTACGATGCGTATTCCTTAGACTAATAGTTTAATTATTATGAATAAGTCGACGATAATTCCTTCTATTAAGGTTTAGAACTCCTAACGTATAACCTTCGTTAAGGTAATACGTATAAGGAATAGATCCCGAGTAAAGAATCGCGTTAAATACGATACCGGTTATAGCTATAAGCCGGTTTTAATTTAACGGGAGCTATTTAATGATATTAACGGTATTACCGCTAGGCGCCGTTTTACGTTTATATTAGTACTTTTCGCTATGCTAATTATTAGTTAGTAATATAAGGCTAACCTATATATAGGTATACCTATTAATTCGACTTTAGTTCCGTTTCCTTAATCCTTTATATCTACGTAGTTTTATTAATATTAATTCCTAGTTCTCTTTAAAACTATCGGTTACTAATAGCTATTAGTCTATTAATCCTATCTATATTATTAATATAAATATCTATATTATATCGTATATTATATCGTCGAATCGCTACGCCTAGGTATCCTAAAATATCTCTAGTATAATAAATTATTAGTATCTATATATTTAGTTTATATCGATTAATAGGTTTAAAGGGAAAAAGAAGTTATCGTAAGGTCGGTTAGGGTATAATTATTATTAACCTTTATCCGTCCTTAGTATTAATAAGGGAGTAGCGGGTCGTATAAGTTATCGTAATTTATGCTAAGGCGCTCGTACGTTTAGTCCATATAATAGATAGATAATTATAAGGGGACTGCCTTAATCGCTATAAGCTCTATCTACTCGTACGAGATATACTATATTATTAGCGGTTCGAGGAAGCGGTTAGTATCGAAGGCTAAGTACTATCCCTAATAGCGGTAGTATTACGACGAAAGTTCTCCCGGGTTTTACGGGTTCCTCCGTATAGGTAGGTAAATAACGATACGAAGGATATCCTAATCGGTATAAACGCGGTTTAATCGTCGTATTATATCGTAGTATCGATAGCTTAATAGCGTTATAAGTATTAAAGGCTAGGTATTATCCTAGTAATAGTAGTATCGTAGTAAAGGTTCCCGGGTTTATACGTACCTCCTTATAGTAGATAAATAACCATAAGGCGGGATATTTTATTTAACGTAAAACGCGGACTACTTCGCGGGTTAAATAGCGGCGCCGACGGCGATCGGTATCCTTTAAATCCTAATAGCGTAATAAAAACTCCGTAGATTAAAGGGTAAGGGGTCGAAAAAGTTATAAGGTAGTCGCTACTAAGGAGGAATAAAGCGTACGCGATACTAAAGACCTAGATAGGTTTATTCGAAAGTATACTCTATCGAAGACTATAATACGTACGATGGTCTAAGATAAATAAAACTAATATCGCTATATTAATCGAAAGGCAAGGAATCTAATGTAGTTATCGTATCTTAGTTATACCCCTTAGTCGTAAAGATATAGTAGTCGCTAGCCCGAAGGTATAAGAAGTAAGGGGAGAAAAGGGGTAAAACGTAAAAGTTACTTATTCGGTTATAGTAATACGACGAAGTAACTTAAGCGCCTATAACTAAAATAAATATATTAATCGAAAAACGACGAATCTAATGGTAAAAACGGATCTTTAATTAAGGTAAAAATAATAAAGATAGTAATCTAGTTAGGTAATAAATTAAATAATAAGTATAGTATATCCCGTACTTACGGGAGCTATAGTTATTCTATATAGGTATAAGGCCTATCGTAGCGTATTACGTAATGCATTAAGAGGGCATATCTTACCGTACTACTACAGTAGTTCCGAGAATAAAAAGGAGGTCCGTAAAGTAATAGAATTAGTCGGTATTAGAGTTAAAGTCGGTATTACTTATTTCCCGTAATCCTAGGGTATAGTCGAGGTTAAGTATAAAGTAATTCGCGGAGGCTTTATAAAAGGTATAAACGGCGGCGATCGGAGGTAAACGAACCTATTAAGGGTAATTATATAGGTAGATAGGACCTCGACGCGCTTATACGGAATATCGTTATACGAATTAATATATAGGCGTAAGGCTATTATCCCGATAAAAACCGTTATCCTAACCTAGCGTATTATAAACTAAAAGAATATCCCGGACCGGGAATCGCTTTTAGTTATATACGTACGACTAATTAAGAAACGCTAAGAAGATATATTAGCCGTAGCTAAGGTTTTAACGGCTAAATATAAAAAAGGTACCCGGTATTAGGACGAAAAGAACGCTTACCGGATACGAAAAGAGCCTCTAAAAGCCGACGACCTCGTACTATTATACGATACGCTACGATATATAAATAAGTCGATAGCCGTAAAATTAAAGTACTACTAGAAGGAACCGTATTTAATCGCCGAAGATCTAGGCTATAGTCGTTATAAGCTTAAAGAACCGGATAGAGTTACGTTATTATATCCGGTTTTAGGCTATAAATTACGGGAATCTATTTAAGATATTAACGGGTTTTAAAAGCTAAAGAACCCGGAGGAGGACGAATAAATTATACGCTTACTACCGATTAAATATAAGGACTAGGAATCGACGATTACTAACGACCCCTAAGCTAAAGGAGGCCTAGAGCTTATGCCCTCGGTAATCGACGACGAAGAAGAAGAATGGTTAGCCCCGAACGATAAGGTACGAATTATAATAGAAATACTAAATAAAAAGCTTAAAGGATATAAAGTTATATCTAACGATAAACCCGGACTAAGAAGATCGACCCGACTTAATAAATAATCCTCTTACTATAATACGATAAGGCTATAGTACTTTAAAATGACCTACCTATACCGATCGAAGAATAATAAAGCCTAGGAGCTTAATATATAGTCGCTTTCTTAAGTAGGGAAGGAAAGAAGTTATTCCTATATGGTTATTAAACCGATAGCTTATATACGAAATTAGTACCTTAAATTATAATATTAATAAATACGCCCTTCCTTATTTCTTACTTTAAAAGAAAGTATATTTCTATAGATTATTAGCGCCGATTAACGCGTTCTTATACTTAGATAAATTATTCTTTACGTTTATCGTTAGGAATTCGTAATATTAATATCCTAGTATTACGTAATTATTATATTTTAATATAGGTATATTTTAGTATTTAAAGGGAAAGTAAGGAAAGTAATTCATATTAATAAAAGCAAAAGAAAAAGGAAAGAAAAGGAATACGCGTTTAAAAATAAGCTAAAAGTAACGTATACCCGCCGATTAGTATCTCTTTTTTCCTTTTTACCCTCTTACTTTATCCTTTACTTATTAGTTATTAAGAAAACTAGAAACTTACTTATTTCCCGACCCCTGGAAAGTAGCGATTTTCGAATTTATTATAAATAGTAACTCTTCTTTCGTTACTTATATTATAAGCGGGTATACGGCCTAGCTTAGATCCTTTATTAAAAGGGGGTTGCGATTTATTCTTATCCGTAGGTAGGTAAATCGTTCGTTCCGGAATTTATAACGTATCCCGTTAATAAAGAAGAGGTAAACGCCGTAGGAGTACCTAAAGATACGATCGGGAGCTAAGAATCGGTAGGAAAAGAAGGGCTATATGCCTGCGTACTTAGCGGTATCGGAGGAAGCGAGCCGGCGCTCGTAGTACTAGTAAGGTACCTCGTTAAATATCCTATATTATTAAACGAATAAACTAACGACGTAACGAGGGTCCGTCGTTAATCGACGGAAATACTCGTTAACTAGCCCCTTATTATTAATCTCTATAAATAACGTCCGGCGGCGAAAGGATTAAACGTAACGAACGAAAGGTATAATATAATTCTAGAGGTAAGTAACCTCCTAAAAGTCCTTACTTATAATTTCTTATACGATATACCGGCCGGCCGCCGGCCTACCTAGAAAATAGAACCGGACGTTACGAATTATCTTACTATTAATTAATATAGCCCTTAATTAATAAATCCTATTAATATTAAGAGCTATATACTTAGCGTTATTAATTTATTACCCGAATTCCTTCGATACCTCGGAGCTATCGGCTAATAATTACTTTCGGGCTTTAGTTTAACGGGCGGGAGTACGGGACGTACGGTACCTACTAAGGCTTAGGGATTAGCCGATTAACGTCCCGGAATTCCTCGGTAAAGGATAAGCGGCGGAAGGATTCGTTAGGCTATTTATTTATTAGGTTTACCGGCGGCGGTATCGATTTAACCCGTTAATACGTTACGGCTTTTTTCTTATCCTTCTTAGCCTTTTTAAACGCCCCGGTAATTTCTTCGTCGGTAATCCCCGTAGCCTTTAGCTACTCGAATAACTTAAGGACGGTCGCCCGGTTTAGTTTAAGGAGTTATTTCTAGATAGTAAAGTTTATTATATATATATATATATAAAAAAGAGATAGGAACGACGAAATTATAAATCTAGAATTAAAAAAAATCGAAAAACGAATTAAA
Source organism: Durotheca rogersii (assembly GCF_024521655.1). Taxonomy (NCBI): domain Eukaryota; kingdom Fungi; phylum Ascomycota; class Sordariomycetes; order Xylariales; family Xylariaceae; genus Durotheca; species Durotheca rogersii. The sequence continues at coordinate 7,227 of NW_026251255.1, forward strand.
ACGAAGATAAAGGACCTAGGGAATAAAAGAAAGGAAATAAATCGGAACCGTGGAATAGCAAGAAATAAGAGGGGAGGTCGGACGAGAACGAGAGAGTCGAATACGTTACCTAGGTCGTAAGTACCGTACTTAAGAGAGTCTCGATAGTACCTACCTTAGCCTACGTTTAATTACGAATTTACGAACGTACGTACTTATTACTTTATTAAAAGTATATATTAAGAAGCTATAAGTTAACGCGTTTCTTATTATAGCTCTATACGTACGCGGAGGAACGCGCTTTCCTAAAGCGTTAGCCGTAAAGATATATCTAATTATATCGTTAATACGTCTCCTTTCCTCCCTTTCTTTTTCCTCTTTAGGTATTCTATTCCGAAACCTTCCCTTCTATAATTATTATATTCCTATTAATTTCTAGCCTACCTTTCTTATTATTAATTTAAATTCTTATTTTTACCTTTAACTTATTATCTTTTTTCTTCCTTTCCTTAATTCTTTTTTTTTTATTTTTATTATATCTTTCCCCCGCTCCGCCGGAATCCCCCTCTCCTTCTCCCTTTCCTCCGTTTATAAAGACGTACGTCGCGCCGATTTAGCCGACTTAATTAAACTCCTACGGAAGATTTACGGTAATAAAGATAACTAAAATAATATAAAGGAATATTAACTTAATACTTTAGATAATTACGATTCGGGAAAAGGTCCGATCGAATTAGGATCCGATATAACCTAAGCCTTCCGGCTATCCGTTAATCGATCCCGAACTATAAACTAATAGTTATAGGAATAAACGAAGGTAACCCTAACTAATTCTTTCGTTTACGTCGCCTGTTACGACTACCTTACTAACGAGGATATCCGCGCCTTTTATATTATAATTAATTACGACCTCGAAGATAGGAAGGCGGCCTTCGAAGTAAATCCGTACTAAACGATAGGCTACCGATTAATAGGATCGTTTGATTTCCTTACCCGTTAATACCTCCTCGATAACCCCGCCTTTACTTTAGTCTTTACGACTTATACGGACCTAATAAACCCCGAACGAATTATTACCGACCTTACGAAGTTCTTCTAGGCCTATTTCGCCGTAGCGTTATATCTCCTTAAGCTCCGGAGATTATATAGTTTTAATATAATTAGAAACGGCGTCCTTAATCGGGCGGCGTACGCGTTCGGTTAATTATAATAAGCCTAGGGAAACGATAGCCTCGAGCCCGGCATAACCCCTTAATCTACCTACTATATCGCGTTAATAAACTAATAAAATAGCTTTAGTTACGGGTTTTAGAGCGGCATTTTACCGTATCTTATCTTTAAACGACCGATCGAAGTCGCGCGTTAAGCCTAAGAGAATAGGGGCCTTAATTCTCTTAATACTATAAGAAAATACGCCGAAGTAGTAAAGTAGTTTTATAGCGTTCGAGTTTTAAAGGAAGGAATAAATATCGTTAAGCGTCTTCGGTAAGCCGTAAATTACTAGAAGCGAATTAACCTTATTAACGCTATAACATCCGCTTAAAGTACGCCGATCGGTAAACCCCTTAGCCGTAAATCCTCCGTTTAGTTTATCGTATAAACCGAAGTCCGTCGTTCCTTTATAGCCTTAGTATTTAATTCCCCTTACTCCCTTATATTAACGGATATAAACCTCCGTTATAATAACCTCGTTAAGGTTATAACGCGTCCCCTTCCTTCCCCCGGACTAGAAAGAATTAGGGCTTTTTAATCGGAGGAAACCTCTATACCGTATAAGTAAAGAAAAGATACCTAATTAACCCTTAGGACGCGCCCGCTCCCTTACCATTCCCTTAACTAAGAAGGCTAAGACGAAACTAAGAAAAAGATAGCCGAAATAAAGAAGGAGAACGCCGATCGGGTTAAATCGGCGAGGATAAACCGGGCTAAGTTAGTCGTAAAGTAATAAAAGGACCCCCTTATAATATTAAACGAAAAGTTAAAGATACGACGATAGTAATTCAATAATAACCGGTAAAATAAAGTTTCGGGGTAGTTTTTAAGGGGAGATATTAATCGGGATATACCGTACTACCTTTTTTAGTTTAATTATCCTTTACGGTATAATTAAACTAAGGAGGCTATAGTAATACGGTAAGACATACCCTCTTAATATATTACGTAATACGCTACGATAGGCCTTATACCTATATAAAGTAACCATAGCTCCCGTAAGTACGGGATATATTATACTTATCATCTAATTTACGACCTAGCTAGATTACTATCTTTATTATTTTTACCCTAATTAAAGATTCGTTTTTATTATTAGATTCGTCGTTCTCCGATTAATATATCTATTTTAATTATAGGCGCTTAAGTTACTTCGTCGTACCGCTATAACCGAATAAGTAACTTTTACGTTTTACCCCTTTTTTCCCTTTACTTCTTATACCTTCGGGCTAACGACTACTATATCTCTACTATTAAGGGGCATAGCTAAGATACGATAACTACATTAGATTCCTTACCTCTCGATTAATATAGCGATATTAATTTTATCTATCTTAGACTATCGTACGTATTATAGTCTTCGATAGAGTATACTTTCGAGTAAACCTATCCGGGTTTCTAGTATCGCGTACGCTCTGTACCTCCTTAATACGGAATATCGCTATATGAATTAATATATAAGCGTAAGGCTATTATTCCGATAGAAACCGTTATCCTAACCTAGCGTATTATAAACTAGAAGAATATCCCGGACCGAGAATCGCTTTTAGTTATACGCGTACGATTAATCGAAAAACGCTAGGAAGATATATTAACCGTAGCTAAGGTTTTAGTAGGTAAATATAAGGAAGTTACCCGGTATTAGGACGAAAAAAACGCTTACCGGATACGAAAAGAGCCCCTAAAAACCGACGACTTCGTACTATTATACGATACGTTACGATATATAAATAAGTCGATAGCCGTAAAACTAAAGTACTATTAAAAGGGATCGTACTTAATCGCCGAAGATTTAAGCTATAGTCGTTATAAGCTTAAAGAGCCGGATGAAGTTACGTTATTATACCTAGTTTTAGGCTATAAACTACGGAAATTTATCTAAGATATTAACGGGTTTTAAGAGCTAGAAAACCCGGAGGAGGACGAATAAATTATACGCCTACTACTAATTAAATATAAGGACTAGGAATCGACGACTATTAACGACCCTTAAGTTAAAGGAGGCCTAGAGCCTATGCCCTCGGTAATCGACGACGAAGAAGAAGAATGGTTAGCCCCGAACGATAAGGCATAAATTATAGTAAAAATACTAAATAAGAAGATTAAAGGATACGAAATCATACCTAACGATAAACCCGGACTAAGAAGATCGACCCGACTTAATAAATAACCCTTCTATCATAGCATAATAAGGCTATAGTACCTTAAAATAACCTACCTATACCGATCGAAAAGTAATAAAGCCTAAGAGCTTAACATATAGTCGCTTTCCTAAGTAAAAGAGGAAAGAAGTTATCCCTATATGATTATTAAACCGGTAGCCTATATACGAAATTAATACCCTAAATCATAATATTAATAAATACGCCCTCCCTTATTTCTTACCTTAAAAGAAAGTATATTTCCATAGATTATTAACGCCGATTATCGTATTTTTATACTTAGATAAGTTATTCTTTACGTTTATCGTTAGGAATCCGGGATATTAATATCCTAATATTACGTAATTATTATATTTTAATATAGGTACATTTTAATGTTTAAAGGGAAAGTAAGGAAAGTAATTTATATTAACGAAAGTAAAAGAAAAAGGAAAGAAAAGTAATACGCGCCTAAAAATAAGCCAGAAGTAACGTACCCCCGCCGATTAATACCTCTCTTTTCCTCTCTACCCTCTTACCCTATCCTTTACTTATGAATTATTAAGAAAACTAAAAACTTACTATAGTGGTGCGGTGGATCTAGGCCACGTAGCCTTTTCGATGTATATTTATATGGGTCGCGCACTTATATTTTCATCAGTTAAACTTAGACCTATAGACATTACAGCCTACAGCCATTCACTCGTTTCTTGCCATGCCTTTCTAGCCATCCTCGTTACCCGTTTCCAGTCCTCCCTTTCCTAGCTGCCGTTTTAGCTGGCCGATTAACCGATTATAGCTATTTATAGCTATAATCTTAGTTAATCGGCACTAGGCTAGTTATTAGTAGTTAGGCAGTCCTTTTCGTGCCTCCGTTAGCGTGCCTACGCTACTCCTGTTTAGTATCTAGAAGCTAGGAGTCGTTAATCGTTAAATTATATATATTATAAGCTTCTCGGGCTCCTCGAAAGTTACCGTTTTATATTATCGTCGTTCCTCGGCTTAGGTACTATCGGTAATTTATATTACTATACGAAGTTCCGCTTACGTATAAAGCTAAGTATAAAGAATCCGGTAGTCGATATTTCCGATCTTATTATGGTTATAGTCTCCCGTTTTATAGAACTTTATAATTAAGGATATCCGGACTTTATCGGTTAGGTATCTTACTTTTTAAGGAAGCTTTCCGTTATCGTTAGCGAGCTTAAAAAGACGTTCGTAGTTTATAAGATACGTAAAAATCGCCTTAGAATCGTTAATTACGTTACCTCGTTCTAGTTATACGAGTTTACGTTTAACGTTAGCTTAGCCTAATTTATCGGTAATCCTAAAACGGTACTTTAGGGCTATAACGGTAACTCTTTAAATCGTTTAATCTTTCGTAACGTCGTTAATAGGATTCTTAATTATTTTAATTGTAGTTTATTCGCCGATCTTTCTAATCTTATCGTCGTCGCTTATACGGCAGCGGTTAAATAAGCGATCTATCCTTTCTAGCTACTAGGTTACGTTACGTTTATTAAACTTAAGCCCAGGATAATTAATAGGGTTTAAGAATTTAATAACTAACATTACGATAATCGGAATAGGTATCGATATATTCTAGTTACTAGAGGCCCCGTTATTATTATTCTAAAATAATACTATAGGGATTAGCATGATAAGTATAGAGCCGCGGGTAAGGGGTAGCTAAGTAAGAGTTTTATCGTCGTCCTCCTTTTCTTTAGGCAGATATAAGAGCGGAAAGTTAGTATCGACTCTTAAGGTCTTTATTAATGGTTTAGTTTTTATTACTTCGGGTCCCGATAGTAATTTATTACGTTTCCTAGCTACGGATTCCGTTTAGTTTAACAGTACGAGATATAAAGTAAAAAGAAGGATAATAAGGGTCTTATTATATAACATAAGGGTAAAGGTAAGATAGTTATTATTTATATCCTAATACTTTTCCTTTAGTATAGGTATATTATTATTTATTATACTATACTAATCGATAGGATCCGGGTATTATACGAGCTTCTTTAATTAGCTAACGCCTAATCAAAATACGATATATATTCCTTAGATTAAAACTTTAATTATTATAAATAAGTCGACGATAATCCCTCCTATTAAGGTTTAGAACTTCTAACGTATAACCTTCGTTAAAGTAATACGTATAAGGAATAGATCCCGAGTAAAGGATCGCGTTAAATACGATACCGGTTATAGCTATAGGCCGGTTTCGATCTAACGAGGGCTATTTAATAATATTAACGGTATTACCGCTAGGCGCCGCTTTACGCCTATAATAGCACTTCTCGCCATACTAGCTATTAGTTAGTAATATAAGGCTAGCTTATATATAATGTCACGTAAAACGTAGACGCCTACATTCACGCTTTGCGGTATATAGGCTTATATAGGCTGGTTCAATTACTACGTAACACACCGCCTAGTTTTTAAATACCTTAGTAAGTAGGTAACAACTACCAACGTCCGACCGCCTTCTTTTTAGGGCCCCTCGTGGAGAATTAAACCCCCTACCACTTGGCGCGACGCCTTACTGCTAGTTCTAGTCTAGCTCTAGGGCTCTGTACACGGGACTACTTTTTACCGTATACGTACAATTAAAGAAATCGAACCACTAAGCTATAGTACCTTGGAACGCTAACCGGGCTTATAACTATTACGTAAAACGTAGACGCCTACATTCACGCTTTGCGGTATGTAGGCTTATATAAGCTGGTTTAATTACTACGTGACATATAGGCATACCTATTGGCTCGACTCTAGTTCCGTTTCCTTAATCCTCTATATTTACGTAATCTTATTAATATTAATTCCTAGTTTTTCTTAAAACTATCGGTTATTAGTAGCTATTAATCTATTAATCTCATCTATATTATTAATATTAATATCCATATTATATCGTATACTATATCGTCGAATCGCTACGCCTAGGTATCCTAAAATACCTTTAATATAATAAATTATTAGTATTTATATATTTAGTTTATATCGATTAGTAGGTTTAGAAGGAATAAGAAGCTATCGTAAGGTCGGTTTGGATATAATTACTATTAGCCTTTATCCGCCCTTAGTATTAATAAGGGAGTAGCTAGTTATATAGGTTATCGTAATATATGTTAGGGCGTTCGTACGACTTCTATTAAGGAAGAGCAGAGCATACGCGATACTAGAGACCCGGATAGGTTTACTCGAAAGTGCACTCTATCGAAGACTATAATACGTACGATAGTCTAAGATAAATAAAACTAATATCGCTATATTAATCGAAAGGCAAGGAATCTAATATAGTTATCGTATCTTAGCTATATCCCTTAGTCGTAAAAATATAATAGTCGCTAGCCCGAAGGCATAAGAGGTAAGGAAAGAAAAGAGGTAAAACGTAAAAGTCACTTATTCGGCTATAGCGGTACGACGAAATAACTTAAGCGCCTATAACTAAAATAGATATACTAATCGGAGAACGACGAATCTAATGGCAAAAACGAATCTTTAATTAAGGTAAAAATAATAAAGATAGTAATCTAACTAGGTAATAAATTAAATAATAAGTATAGTATATCCCGTACTTACGGGAGCTATGGTTACTCTATATAAGCATAAGGCCTATCGTAACGTATTACGTAATATATTAAGAGGGTATGTTTAACCGTACTATTATAGCCTTCTTAATTTAATTATACCGTAAGGGATAATTAAATTAAAAAGGATAATACGGTACGCCCCGATTAATATCTTCCCTTAAAAATTACCGCGTAACTTCATTCTTCCGGCTATTATTTAATTATTACGGCCGCGCCTTTAACTTCTCGTTTAATATTATAAGGAAGCCCCTCTATTACTTTATAGCTAACTTAGCCCGGTTTACCTTTACCGACCTAGCCCGATCGGCGTTCTCCTTTTTTATCTCGGCTACCTTCTTTTTAATTTCCTCCTAGCCCTCTTAATTAAAGGAATAATAAGGGAGCGGGCGCGTTTTAAGGGTTAATTAAGTATTTCCCCTCTACTTATACGGTATAGAGATCTCCCCCGATTAAAAAGCTTTAATCCTTTCTAGGCCGGGAAAAGGGAAGGGACGCGTTATAACCTTAACGAGGTTATCGTAACGGAAGTCTACGTCTACTAATACGAAGGAATAAAGGGAATTAAGTATTAAGGCTATAAAGGAACGGCGGACTTCGGCTTATGCGATAAACCGAACGAAGGATTTACGGCTAAGCGGCTCGCCGATCGATATACTTTAGGCGGATACTATAGCGTTAATAAAGTTAATTCGCTTTTAATAATCTACGGCTTACCGGAAACGCTTAACGATACCTACTTCCTCCTTTAAAACTCGAACGCTATAAAATTACTCTACTACCTCGGCATATTCTTTTATAATATTAAGGAAATTAAGGCCCTTATTTTCCTAGGCCTAACGCGCGACCTCGATCGGTTATTTAAAGATAAAATACGGTAGAATGCCGCTTTAAAACCCGTAATTAAAGTTATTTTATTAATCTATTAACGCGATATAGTAAGTAGATTAAAGGGTTATGCCGGGCTCGAAGCTACCGTTTCCCTAGGCTCGCTATAACTAACCGAGCGCGTACGCCGCCCGATCGAAGGCGTCGTTCCTAACTATATTAAAACTATATAATCTCCGGAGCTTAAGGAAATATAACGCTACGGCGAAATAAGCCTAGGAGAATTTCGTAAGGTCGGTAATAATTCGTTCGGAGTTTATTAGATCCGTATAAATCGTAAAGACTAAAGTAAAAGCGGGATTATCGAGGAGGTATCGGCGGGTTAGAAAATCGAACGATCCTACCGATCGATAGCTTATCGTTTAATACGGATTTACTTCGAAGGCCGCTTTTCTATCTTTAAGGTCGTAGCTAATTATAGTATAGAAAACGCGGATATCTTCGTTAGTAAGGTAGTCGTAACGGGCGACGTAAACGAAAAAGTTAACTAGGGCTACCTTCGTTTATTCCTATAGCTATTAATTTATAGTTCGGGATCGATTAACGGATAGCCGAAAGGCCTAGGCTATATCGGATCTTAGCTCGATCGGATCCTTCCCCGAATCGTAATTATCTAGAATACTAAGCTAATACTCCTTTATATTACTCTAGTTATCTTTACTACTATAAATCTCCCGTAAGAGTTTTATTAGGTCGGTTAGATCGGTACGACGTACGTCTTTATAAACGGAAGAAAGGAAGAAGGAGAGGGGAATTCCGGCGGAGCGGGAGGAAGATATAATAAAAATAAAAAAAAGAATTAAGGAAAGGGGAAGAAAAGATAATAAATTAAAGGTAAAAATAAGAATTTAAATTAATAATAAGAAAGGTAGGCTAGAAATTAATAAGAATATAATAATTATAGGGAAGGGGTTTTCGAAATGGAATACCTAAAGAGGAAAACGAGAGGAAGAAAGGGAGACGTATTAACGATATAGTTAGATATACCTTTACGGCTAACGCTTTAAGAAAGCGCGTTTCCTTATATACGTATAAAGCTATAATAAAAGACGCGTTAGCTTATAGCTTTTTATTATATACTCTTAATAAAGTAATAAATACGTACGTTCGTAGATTTATAATTAAACGTAAGCTAAGGTAGGTATTATCGAGACTCTCCTAAGTACGGTACTTACGACCTAGGTAACGTATTCGATTCTCTCGTTTTCGTCCGACCTCCCTTTTTATTTCTCGCTATTCTACGGTTCCGATCTACTTCCTTTCTTTTATTCCTTAGGTCCTTTATCTTCGTTTTAATTCGTTTTTCGATTTTTTTTAATTCTAGATTTATAATTTCGTCGTTCCTATCTCTCTTTCTTTTATATATATATATATAATAAACCTTACTATTTAGAAGTAACTCCTTAAACTAAACCGGGCGACCGTTCTTAAGTTATTCGAGTAATTAAAGGCTACGGGGATTACCGACGAAGAGATTATCGGGGCGTTTAAGAAAACTAAGGAGGATAAGAAAATAGCCGTAACGTATTAATAGGTTAAGTCGATACTACCGCCGGTAAACCTAATAAATAAGTAGCCCGACGAATCCTTCCGCCGCCTACCTTTTACCGAGGAGTTCCGGGACGTTAATCGGCTAATCCTTAAGCCTTAATAGGTACCGTACGTTCCGTATTCCCGTCCCTTAGACTAAAGCCCGAAAGTAATCATCGGCCGGTAGCTCCGGGGTATCGAAGGAATTTAGGTAATAAATTAATAACGCTAGGTATATAGCTTTTAATATTAATAAGATCTATTAATCGAAGGCTATATTAATTAATAATAAGATAATTCGTAACGTCCGGTTCTATTTTCTAGGTAGGCCGGCGGCCGGCCGGTATATCGTATAGAAGATTATAAGTAAGGACTTTTAGGAGGTTATTTACCTTTAAAGCTACGTTATATCCCTCGCTTATTACGTTTAATTCTTTCGCCGTCGGATATTATTTATAAAGATTAATAATAAAGGCCCGGTTAGCGAGTATTTTCGTCGGCTAGCGACGGACTTTCGTTACGTCGTTAGTTTATTCGTTTAATAATATAGGATATTTAACGAGATACCTTATTAATGCTACGAGCTTCGGCTCGCTTCTTCCGATACCGCTAAATACGCGGGTATATAGCCCTTCTTTTCCTACCGATCCTTAGCTCTTAATCGTATCTTTAAATACTCCTACGGCGTTTACCTCTTCTTTATTAACGGGGTACGTTATAAATTCCGGAACGAGCGGTTTACCTACCTACGGGTAAGGATAAATCGTAACCTCCCTTTAGTAAAGGATTTAAGCTAGGCCTTATGCCCGCTTATAATACGGGTAACGAAGGAAGAGTTACTAGCTATAATGGACTTAAAGATCGCTACTTTCCGGGGATCGAGAAGTAAGTAAGTTTTTAGTTTTCTTAGTAACTAATAAATAAAGGATAGAATAAAAGGATAAAGAGGAAAAGAAAGGTATTAATCGGCGGGTATACGTTATTTCTGGCTTATTTTTAAACGCGTATTTCTTTTCTTTCCTTTTTTTTTTGCTTTTATTAATATAAATTACTTTCCTTACTTTTCCTTTAAATATTAAAATATATCTATATTAAAATGTAATAATTACGTAATACTAGGATATTAATATCCCGGATTTCTAACGATAAACGTAAAGGATAATTTATTTAAGTATAGGAACGCGTTAATCGGCGTTAATAATCTATAGAAATATACTTTCTTTTAAGGTAAGAAATAAGGAAGGGCGTATCTATTAGTATTATAATTTAAGGTACTAATTTTATATATAGATTACCGGCTTAATAACTATATAGGAATAACTTCTTTCCTTCCTTACTTAGGAGAGCGACTATATATTAAGCTCCTAGGCTTTATTATTTTTCGATCGGTATAAGTAGGTTATTTTAAGGTACTATAGCCTTATTATATTATAGTAAGAGGGTTATTTATTAAGTCGGGTCGATCTTCTTAGTCCGGGTTTATCGTTAGGTATAACTTCGTATCCTTTAAGCTTCTTATTTAATATTTTTATTATAATTCGTACCTTATCGTTCGGGGCTAATTATTCTTCTTTTTCGTCGTCGATTACCGAGGATATAGGCTCTAGGCCTCCTTTAACTTAGGGGTCGTTAGTAGTCGTCGATTCTTAGTTCTTATATTTAGTCGGTAGTAAACGTATAATCTATTCGTCTTCCTTCGGACTTTCTAGCTCTTAAAACCCGTTAATATTTTAAATGAATTTCCGTAGTTTATAGCCTAAAACTAGGTATAATAACGTAACTTTATCCGGTTCTTTAAGCTTATAACGATTATAACCTAGATCTTCGGCGATTAGGTACGGTTCCTTTTAGTAGTACTTTAGTTTTACGGCTATCGATTTATTTATATATCGTAACGTATCGTATAATAGTACGAGGTCGTCGGTTTTTAGGGGCTCTTTTCGTATTCGGTAAGCGTTTTTTTCGTCTTAATACCGGGTAGCTTCCTTATATTTAATCGCTAGAACCTTAGCTACGGTTAATATATCTTTTTAGCGTTTCTCGATTAGTCGTACGCGTATAGCTAAAAGCGATTCTCGGTCCGGGATATTCTTTTAGTTTATAATACGTTAAGTTAAGATAACGGTTTCTATCGGGATAATAGCCTTACGCTTATATATTAATTCGTATAGCGATATTTCGTATAAGTACGTCGAGGTTTTATTTACTTATATAATTACCTTTAATAGGTTCGTTTATTCCCGATCGCTATCGTTTATACCTTTTATAAGGCCTTTACGAATTACTTTATACCTAACCTCGACTATACCTTAGGATTACGGGAAATAAATAATACCGACTTTAACTTTAATACCGACTAACTTTATTACTTTACGGACCTCCTTTTTATTCTCGGAATTATTATTATACTTAATTACTAAGGGTACGCCGTATTATAGGAATATCTACTCCTAAAGGAACTTAGCGATCGTTTTAGAATCTATTTTTTTAATAACTCGGGCTTCGAGAAAACCGGATAATTCGTTTCGTACTTCGATTATTACGATAAATCCGTTATTTATTAATATATATTATACGTTTATTACCTAGTAAGTAAGAACGTTAACTAGCTCGTTATATAAGGCGGGATCGACTTTCCGGGTATTATTTTCTTTTTAGTATTTAGGATACGATTTAACCTTTCGAGCGACGTATTCGAATATGCCGCGCTAGTAATATAGTTTAACTATCCGATCGTAGGTCGAAGTACGTCCTTTATAGCCGAAATTTTCGTAGTAATCCTTAACTATAGCTTTACGTAGTTTCTCCTAGTCGATAACTCGTCGTATGCCCTTATACTTCTCGGGCTTCCTCCATAGGATATCCTCCGAAACGACGTATTTAAGCGCTTCCTTTTTAAACCGGGTTTACCGCTTTTAATACCCTATTAATCGGTTATTTCTTAATCGGCTAGGTAGTTAAAATCGCGTAAGAAACGTTACTATTTCTTACGACTTTATTAACTATTCTTCCGGCGGTTATAACGATAGGGCTTTATCGCTAGATTACTCGACGACGTTAAGTAATACGATTATATTCGCGTATATTATATTAAACTATATATTAATAAAGTTCTTTATATCGCCTTTTTATTAATCGTCGTCGTCGTCGCTTAGGCCGCTAGGTTTACGTAAGAAACCGTCCGTAGCGGAATATCTCTTACCGGGTATATATTAAATATCGAAGCTAAATATCTTAATATAGGTTATCTACCTAATAAGGATAGCGCCCGGGAGATTAAAGAATCCGTCGTTAAGCTAAACGATTAATACTTTAGCGTCGGTTTTAAGTACGAAGTAAATGTCGTAAAGGTAGTTTCGAAGCCGTCGTAAGGACTTAACGACTCCTAGATACTTTCGTTTAATAACGTCGTAATTTAATTCCGTCCGTTTCTAAATCCCTAACTCGTATTTTAAGGGTCTAAAGTTACCTTTATCGTTATCCTAACTTAATACGTAGCCCTAACCGTCTCTTAATACGTCGACTTTTATTCGAATTAATTATTCGATAATATAATTTAAAATAATTAATACCGGTACGTTAATAAAAGTAATCTTAAGCGAATCTATAGCATATTATTAATCGATACCCTAGATAAAGTATACTTCCTTACGTATTAATACTAGGAGGGATTTAGCGACTATAGCGTAATAATCGATCCATATTCTAAAGAAAACCGTAATACTAATAAAAAACCTTACTTCGTTTATATTCTTATATAACTTCTACTTTAAAATCTTAACTATCTTCGCTTCCGAAGGCTTCCTATCGTTTATACCGTATAAATATCCGACGATTACCGTACTACCTTTATATTAAGTAGACTTAACGGCGCTAATAATAATACCGGTTAATTTAAAGTTTAGGAAAACGGCGTCGATATTCTCTAAATACTCTAAAATAAAGCGTCGTATTCCCGGAAAAACCTTTTAATTATCGTATCTCGATACCGGTCCTTTAATACCGACGTCGTCGAAGAAAGGCTCGCATTTAATAGGGATTAAATCGTAAAGAATTTATATAACGGCTCGGAAAAAAGCGGTAATTAAGTTCGTCGCGCCTTATAATAGAGTCGTTATACGTAATAGGCTAATAGAAGTAGCGAACGTAGTTAAATTACGGTTCGTTTCCGCTAGCGTTATTTAATTATACCTAGAGAAAAAGTCGACGACTATAAGGATTAAATATATAACGAATTCTTAAGTAAAGAAGTCTTTATCTCGGGGTAGGAAGGCGTCGCGAATAATCTAGGCGTTAAGTTTTATCGTAGAGTTAATAAGTCGTAAACTACTATCTTTCTTTTCGATTACGAATTACGTATTTCGATAAGGGCCGTAACTCTCTTCTAGGATTCCGTTCTTTAGTCGTATACCTAAGACTTCGATTATTCGTTCCTTAAGGAGTACTAGGATAGGGATACCCTTAGCCTACCAGGCGTTATGTAATACCGTCCTAATCTTATAATCGGGGTAAACCTTAGGTCGGATTTTCCCGATTTTAGAGAAATCCTAGGCTAAGGCTATCTCTTTTCGGTATAGGATCTTAATAAGTACGTCTTTCTCCTAATCGGTTAATTCCGTATCTAATAAACCTATTTTAATGGCGTTAAGTCTTTCCGTTATTAATTTAATACCTCGGAGGTTACTAGCGAATCTTAGTATAATATTCTTATAAGGTTTATTACGCTATAATATATCTAGTGGCTCGTACTTCGACTTAATTTCCCTTATTACTTAATCCTTTTAATTAAGTATTTCTAGCGGTATCTAACCGTTTAACGGTACGTTATCTACAGGCTAAACTTTACGCGACTTAGGCTTATATATAATATTAATTAAAAACGTACGTTTAGCTTGGTAAGCTAATTTTAAAATAAAGGCTAGGTCTCGCTTATGTTATTTCGACTCCTACGTCGTATATCGAATTACCTTCGTAACGGCTTTACTAAAGACGTAGAGGAATTCTTCGTCGTTTAATCTAGCGATCGCTTTATTTCCTTTATTTAAACTAAGTTCGAGGGCCGACGAATCCTTAGCTTCGGAAATAAGTATTACCTTTATATCGTCGTTATAAAGGCGGGCATAATTAATTTTAGCTTAAAGGCTAGCGTCGGTCTCTAAGTACTCGGCTAGGAACGCGTTTTTAGGCTTATATACGCTATTAAAGCGGCCTAGGGTATTAATAGCATTTAGTTTTCCTAATCGCCGAGTATAAGGCTTAGTAACGTATCGCTTCTTAAGTTAATAACGAAAGGGATTATTATCCGGACCGAGCTAAAGTTAACGGTTCCTATAAAGGTACTTCCGTCGAATTCGAATTTCATACGGAACTAGAAAATAAAATTTATACTAAGTAATAAGAGGTAACTAACGAATCTATCTTTAACGACGTAAATCGGTAAGTAAAGGTAGTAATCGGTAAATTAAATAGGACCGTCGATTATTCCTATATATAGGATCTCTATAACGGATTTAAAACCTCGCTATATCGCTTTAATACCGGTTATAGGGAAACGCTACTTCTTTATATAGCTTTTTACGATTATATTAAACTACGCCTTTATATCGATTACCGTAGATACGAAAGCTTCGTTCCCGTTAGGTCTTACGTTAACTACTAGCTTAGGGAAAGGCCGGATATAGTTTTTAATATCCCTCGCGATAATAAAATTTACCGTTATTTTATTCGAAGGGTTAGTAAACGGGGCGGTAGTTTACGGTACGCTAGGTATTTTAACGCTTTTTTCTCGATCCTTTTATATTTATTCCTTTATAATCTTAATAACCTTAAGCTAACCTTCGTTAATCTTTATAGCGCGTATCGTAAGGTACTTAATTACTTGTTCCGAAAACCCGGGTATAAACTTAATTAAATCGTCTTACGAAACTTCGAAGCGTTTCCTATTATTTTTATTAATCTTATCTAATTAAAACTTTCTTAATAGCTCGTTAATAATCTTCGCCTTCCTAACTAAGTCGTTCGTATTCGAAGTAGTATTCTTACCGGCTTTAGTTAGTTTACGTCTAGGTTATAACGATAGGACTTCTATATCCTCTTAATCGGGTACTTTTCTTTCGATATATTCGCCGTTAGGACCTTTAGCTCGCTTAATTACGTTAACTTCGATTAGGTTCGTTTTAATGGTACCCTTATAATAATAAATACCTTTATCGTCGATAAGACCCTTAGTTTAATTATAACCTAAGATCCCCGTTTCGTATAATTCGTAGTTATATTTACGTTCGATTATTTAAATAACGTTAATCTTTAATATAGCTTTTAATATTTCTTCCTACTTTAGTACTACTTCCTCGTTCTTAGAATATCGTAGGTTAAGGGATATAAGCTTTAGCTTTTCGGCTAAGTAATAATATACTATCTTACGTACCTACTCTAGAGATTCCTTACTGAACAGGAGCAGCGTGGGCACGCTGTGATGGAGGCACGAAAAGGGCTACCCAACTGCCAACAACTGGCCCAGTGCCGATCAACCAAGATCACAGCTGTAAACAGCTGTAATCGGTTGATCGGCCAGCTGAAAACGGCAGCCAGGAAAGGGAGACTGGAAAGGCAAAGACGAGGAAGGCTAGAAAGGTATGGCAAGAAACGAGTGAATAGCTGTAGGTCGTGATATCTACAGGTCTAAGTCTGACTGATGAAAATATGAGTGCGCGACCCATATAAATACACATCGAAAAGGCTACGTGGCCTAGATCCACCGTACTACTACATTACTTTAGTATACGTAAAATAAAATATAGTAAGCGATCGGTTCTCCTTTACGCTTAGCTTAGGTAATAATCGATCCTAGGATTAGCGTTAACTCTAGCTTATCCGGGTTTCCGTTCTCGAGGTAATATAGTCGCTTATTACTCCTATAGTAGAACCGATTCTACGTTATATCTATTACTAGCGGGTAGCGGCTATAGTTATAAAGCCGATCGAGAGTATTATAAAACTAATATTCGAATTCCTTATAATTATTCGTTTAGGTTAATAAAATCTTATTACGTATGCCTCGGTAGTTTAGTATAATATTACGTCTAAAGCTTATTAAGGTTCTCCCGTTAATTTATAGGTTATAAAGACTTAGGTTTTAAACCGCGTTTACTAGGAACGGGTTTTCTTATTAATATTATTAATCGGCGCCGTACGTATCCTTAGGGCTATAAGAGCTACTTTTTTAACGGTAGTTTTACGAAGTTATCTTTATTTCTAAAGCGTTAAGTCGGTCGTAAAGGACCTATATATTAGCTTCCTAATTAGTACTTAAGTAGCCGTAAAAGGGTCTAGGCTACGAAGGAGGCGGTAGTAGAGGCATTTAAAGGCTAAGAGTCGTTAATCGTTAAACTATTTATATTATAAGCTTCTCGGGTTTCTCGAAAGTTACCGTCTTTTATTATCGTCGTTCCTCGGCTTAGGTCCTATCGGTAATTTATATTACTATACGACGTTCCGCCTACTTATAAAGCTAGGTATAAAGAATCCGGTAATCGATATTTCCGATCTTATTATAGTCGTAGTTTCCCGTCTTATAGAACTTTATAATTAAAAATATCCGGAGTTTATCGGTTAGGTATCCTACTTTCTAAGGAAGCTTTCCGTTATCGTTTACGAGCTTGGAAAGACGTTTATAATTTATAAGATACGTAAAGATCGCCTTAGGATCGTTAATTACGTTACTTCGTTTTAATTATACGAGTTTACGTTTAACGTTAACTTAATTTAGTTTATCGGTAATCCTAAAACGGTACTTTAGGGCTATAACGATAATTCTTTAGATCGTTTAATCCTTCGTAACGTCGTTAATACGCTTTTTAATGGTCTTAGTTATAATTTATTCGCCGATCTCCTTAATCTTATCGTCGTCGTTTATACGGTAGCGGTTAAATAATCGATCTACCCTTTTTAGTTATTAAGTTATATTATGTTTATTAAACTTAAGCCTAGGGTAATCGGTAGAGTTAGGGAATCTAATGGTTAGTATTACGATAATCGGGGTAGCTACCGGTATATTCTAATTACTAGAGGCCCTGTTATTATTATTCTAAAATAATGCTATAGGGATTAGCGGAATAAGTATAGAATCGCGGGTAAAGGGTAGTTAAATAGGAGTTTTATCGTCGTCCTCCTCTTCTTCGGGCGGATATAAAAGCGGAGAGTTAGTATCGACTCTTAAGGTTTTTATTAGTAATTTAGTCTTTATTACTTCGGGTTTTAACGGCGATTTATTCCGTTTCCTAGCTACGGATTCCGTTTAATTTATCGGTACGAGGTATAAAGTAAAAAGAAAGGTAATAAAGGTTTTATTATCTAATATAGGGGTAAAGGTATAATAGCTATTATTTATATCCTTATACTTTTTCTTTAGTATGGGTATATTATTATTTATTATATTATCCCGATCGATAGGGTCCGGATATTATACGAGCTTCTCTAATCGGCTAACGCCTAACTAGAATACGATACGTATTCCTTAGACTAATAATTTAATTATTATAAATAAGTCGACGATAATCCCTTCTATTAAGGTCTAGAACTTCTAACGTATAACCTTCGTTGAGGTAATACGTATAAAGGATAGATCCCGAATAAAGAATCGCGCTAGATACGATACCGGTTATAGCCATAGGCCGGTTTCGATTTAATAAAGGTTATTTAATAATATTAGCGGTATTACCGCTAGGCGCCGTTTTACGCCTGTATTAATATTTCTCGCTATATTAGCTATTAATTAGTAATATAGGGCTAACTTATATATAGATATACCTATTAGCTCGACTTTAGTTCCGTTTCCTTAATCCTTTATATCTACGTAGTCTTATTAATATTAATTCCTAGTTCTCTTTAAAACTATCGGTTACTAGTAGCTATTAATCTATTAATTTCTATTTATATTATTAATATAAATATCTATATTATATCGTATATTATATCGTCGAATCGCTACGCCTAGGTATCCTAAAATACCTCTAGTATAATAAGTTATTAATATCTATATATTTAATTTATATCGATTAATAAGTTTAGAAGGAAAAAGAAGCTATCGTAAGGTCGGTTAAGGTATAATTATTATTAGCCTTTATCCGCCCTTAATATTAATAAAGGAGCAGCGGGTCGTATAGGTTATCGTAATTTATACTAAGGCGTTCGTACGTTTAATTTATATAGTAAATAGATAATTATAAGGGGGCTATCCTAATCGCTATAAGCTTTATTTACTCGCACGAGATATACTTTATTATTAGCGGTTCGAGGAAGCGGTTAATATCGAAGGCTAAGTATTATCCCTAGTAGCGATAGTATTACGACGAAAGTTCTCCCGGGTTTTACGGGTTTCTCCGTATAGTAAATAAATAACCAT
This sequence comes from Durotheca rogersii, assembly GCF_024521655.1. Classification (NCBI taxonomy): domain Eukaryota; kingdom Fungi; phylum Ascomycota; class Sordariomycetes; order Xylariales; family Xylariaceae; genus Durotheca; species Durotheca rogersii. The sequence goes on from NW_026251255.1 coordinate 25,970, forward strand.
ACGAGGGATATCTCAATCGGTATAAACGCGGTTTAATCGTCGTATTATATCGTAATATCGATAGCTTAATAACGTTATAAGTATTAAGGGTTAGGTATTATCCTAGTAGTAATAATATCGTTATAAAAGTTCCCGGGCTTATACGTACCTCCCTATAATAAATAAATAACCATAAGGCGGGATACTTTATTTAACGTAAAACGCGGATTACCTCGCGGGTTAAATAACGGCGCCGATAGCGATCGGTATCCTTTAAATCTCAATAGCGTAATAAAAACTCCGTAGACTAAAGGTTAAGGGGTCGAAAAAGTTATAGGGTAATCGCTACTAAGGAAGAGTAAAGCGTACGCGATACTAAAAACCCGGATAGGTTTACTCGAAAATATATTCTATCGAAAACTATAGTACGTACGATAGTCTAAGATAGATAAAACTAATATCGCTATACTAATCGAAAGGTAAGGAATCTAATGTAGTTATCGTATCTTAGCTATGCCCCTTAGTCGTAAAGATATAATAATCGCTAGCCCGAAGGCATAAGAGGTAAGGAAAGAAAAGAGGTAAAACGCAAAAGTTACTTATTCGGCTATAGCGGTACGACGAAGTAACTTAAGCGCCTATAATTAAAATAGATATACTAATCGGAGAACGACGAATCTAATGGTAAAAACGAATCTTTAATTAAGGTAAAAATAATAAAGATAGCAATCTAGCTAGGTAATAAACTAAATAATAAGCATGGCATATCCCGTACTTACGGGAGCTATGGTTACTCTATATAGGTATAAGGCCTATCGTAACGTATTACGTAATGCATCAAGAGGGCATGTCTTACCGCACCACTATACTATATAGTAAATAAATAACTACGAAGGGACTGCTTTAATTGCTATAAGCTCTATTTATTCGTACGAGATATATTATACTATTAGTAATTCGGGGAGCGGTTAGTATCGAGGGCTAAGTATTATCCCTAGTAGCGGTAGTATTACGACGAAAGTTTCCTATGCTTACGGATGCCTTCCCATAAGTAGATAAAAGGTTATACAAGGTTTGCGTTAATCGCTATAAGCGTTATCTACTCGTTATATTAAATCGTAATATCGATAGCTTAATAACGTTATAAGTATTAAGGACTAAGTAGCGTTCTAACGGTAGTAGTATCGTAAAAGTTCCCGGGCTTATACGTATCTTTTTATAGTAAATAAATAACCATAAGGCGGATACTTTATTCGACGTAAAACGCGGACTACTTCGCGGGTTATATAGCGGCGCCGACGGCGATCGGTATCCTTTAAATCCTAATAGCGTAATAAAAACTCTTAAAACTAAAGGTTAAGGGATCGAAAAGTCATAGGGTAGTTATTATTAAGAAGGAGTAGAACGTACGCGATACTAGAAACCCGGATAGGTTTATTCGAAAGTATACTCTATCGAAGACTATAATACGTACAATAGTCTAAGATAAATAAAACTAATACCGCTATATTAATCGGGAGATAAGGAATCTAATGTAGTTATCGTATCTTAGTTATATCCCTTAGTCGTAGAAATGTAATAATCGCTAGCCCGAAGGTATAAGAGGTAAGGGGAGAAAAAGAGTAAAACGTAAAAGTTACTTATTCGGTTATAACGGTACGACGAAGTAACTTAAGCGCTTATAACTAAGATAAATATATTAATCGGAGAACGACGAATCTAATAATAAAAATAAATCTTTAATTAAGGTAAAAGTAGTAAAGATAATAATCTAGCTAGGTAGTAAATTAGATAATAAGCATAGCATAGCTCGTACTTACGGGAGCTATAGTTATTCTACATAGACATAAGGCCTATCGTAACGTGTTACGTAATGTATTAAGAAGGCATGTCTTACCGTACTACTATACTAGCTAAAAACGATAGTTAGGAAAAAACTAGAAGAGGAAGGCAATGTAATGGGCTATGCCCATTATAGGGCCCTAGCTAGTGCTAGGGCTTAGCACGTGACCAGCACCCACGGAGGATAAGGCCAGCTATTGCAAGTACGGCCCACACGGCGCACCTTTTTTCTTCCTTTTTCTCCTCGTCTAGCTTTAGTTCATCAACATACGGCTTTTACCCAGCGAACAGCTCTTAAAACCGTGACAGGCAACGAAGATAGCGAGAAAAGACATAGCAAGAAGGAGTAAATGCTATAGCTAGTGATAGCTATCGTAATGGCTATAGGTCTAAGTTTAACTAATGAAAATATAAGTACGAGACCTATATAAATATACATCTAAAAGGCTACGTAGCCTAGATCTACCATACTACTATATTACCCCTTTCCTATTCTTGTCTTTTCCTAGCTGCCGTTTTCAGCTAGCTGATTAACCGATTATAACTATTTATAGCTGTGATTCAATTTGATCGGTACTAGGCCGGCTGTTAGCAGTTGAGTTGCCCTTGTTTCGTGCCTCTATTACAGCGTGCCTACGCTGCTCTTGTTTAATAGAGACCCGAAAAAGTTAGGTCCACCTTCTAAAAAAGGTAATTAAAAAACAAATATAGGAAAATTTTTATATAAAGGGATTTTCAAAAAAAAAAAACAATAACCAAGTCTAACGTCTCTAAACTTAACTCAAAAGGTGGTTTCCATTAACCTTTATAGGTACGAAGAGGGTAATTACATGCTAAGCTCTGGTGCTAACCAGGGCTCTATTACTAGGCACAGCCTATTACAGATGTCTTTAGTTAGTATCGTTTTGCGCCAGGGTAATAACATCGGCCCAATCCTTAGGTCTGTACCGACCTCCCTTCACGTAATCATTTAGATATGTCTCGGCCTCATGCGCCCAAACTAAGAGTTGTTCTTCCGCGCCCCATTCTCCCATCGCCATCAGCCCAATTGGCAACTTCCCTTCGCCCTGTGTCGGCTCAGCATAGCCAACTGGGGCGGTTACCGCAGGGCAGCCCGTCGAATTTGCCAGCCAGATGTACATCATAGTCCGGATTGTCGTATTTCCGTCGCTGAATCCGTAGGCTTGGTCCCCTGGATGGATCGGCCACCCAGCATCAGGGCAAGTCGGGGTCAGGATCAGCAGGCCAGGATATTTTTTGAATAAGAATGCAAGATGCTCCATGATCAACTCGCGCAGCTGCCCGTACTTGATCAAATCAATTCCTGGTGTGGATGCGCCCATGGTCATGAGTAGTTGGTTGCAATAATTCAGATTCGATGCCCATCTTGACGCATCCGCCACACGGGATCGCTGATGGTCGAATCCTTCCGTAAGTGCCCAGGCGCTGTGTGCGTATTGGCCCTCTTGTATGTATGGTATCGTTATGTCCACCACATCATATCCTAACTGATTTGTAAAGTAGGATATAGCGTCACGGGTAGCGTTCAGCACCTCCGGAGAGGCTTGGTCAAACCAGTCCCGGTATATGCCGATTATTTTCTTCGCCGTCGGATTAGGCGGGATAGACAACGAAAATGAGCCTTGAACTGGGTCCGAATGGTTGGGTGCCGACACTAGAATCAGTCGAAGTTAATCACCGCCACTGTTAAGACCCGTTGCAATTTGCGCGACGGTTCATGAATAATAATTATTTGACGACCCACCCGAGGGATAGACGTGAAGCTCTTGGGAGGGGAAATATAAGAATAGACTCACTGATACGATAACCGATAGAGAGGTCGTTAGCGGTAGACCCCATAGGTCCAATGACACAGATTGAGGACTTCATGGTACATGTTCGATGGAGGGTCGGTTTTAAACCGTAAGCGCCACAGAAGGACGCAGGAACACGGACAGAACCGCCTGCGTCCGTTCCGATGGCAAGAGGGACAAGGCCGGCACTCAGGGCAGAACCTCCGCCAGACGATGAGCCGCCAGGGTAGTATGATGGGTTGTTCCAGTTTACCGGAGTCCCCCAGTGCGGGTTACATCCACTGACGTCTGATCCAAGCTCGTGCATTGCTAATTTCCCTATAACAATAGCACCTGCTGCTTCCAGTTGTGCGATCGGCCAAACTGTCTCCGTCGCGGGTTTGAATGAGGGGTCATGGGGGTCGAAAGGTTGTCCAAAATGACAAACGTATCCTTCGACATCTATGTCGTCCTTCACTCCTATAGGCACACCGTCAAGCACGCCCAAGTGTAGACCGGAGGCGTAACGCTCTGTCGACTTTCGGGCCGCCGCAACGACCAGGTCCTCTTTTGTAACTGCCCAGGCCGACTCATATTTTGCCCTAGGCGTCTGCCCTCTGGATATCAGAGGCAACAAGGCCTTGACGACTTGAAGGGGTGTTAACTCCCCAGATTTGAAACGCTCGTGGTAATCAGCTACCGAGCAGAAACGGCCGGGTAGGTCATCAGGCTGTCGTCGCATCAGGTCGGGGGTTACCTCGGCCTTGCCCTGAACGGTGCCATCCGGTATGAGCGGTTTGACCATGGGCTATTAATTCGGTCAATCACCATATCACTGATGGGGCCGGCCATTCGATGCGTACATCAAGTCTCCAGTTGTAACCGTTCAGGCTCGGGATGTTTTTAGCCTGGCCGAATTTTGCATTTTCCCAAGTCGCATTTGCAAAGAAAGAAGAATTCGTAACCCTACTCAAGATGTTAGCAACTGGTAACATGCGAAGGAAGAAAGAATGCTATTTACAGCTTCGCTGCGATGATTAGAGACCATCCTCGAAGTACCGGGTTTTTATTCCGGATAGGTGAGTACGGCGTGTTGGGACCCTCCCTAGGTAGCGGATAGCCTGCAAAGCGCTGCTCAGGATCCATCGTCAGTGTTCGAGATGGATCTTCCCCCAGTGATGTAGGTAAGGGGAGGGGGTATTTCGATGGAGGGAGGCTTGAGAGGTGGAAGACGGACGGGATAAAAGGGGATCACAGATAACTGGACATCATGCAATCTGTACAGTTACGTAATACTCCGGGGAGTATGAATGACACGTGGTGGCCACTGCTAGTCTTGGCTAAACCTAGTTGGGTACCCCAAAAAAAGTGGCCATTACTCAGCTTTTAAACACCGACGCTACCTTACGTTGTAGGAAGTCGTAAGTAGAGGGAAACGGTTGTAAATCTCCGGTGCCGATTGTTTCAATATCAGGCCAAAGCTTCCGAATATATAAGCGGAGTTTGGGCACTGCGGTACGGTTGAACAGTCTTGCGCTGCCGAAGCAAAAACCAGAAGTCATTGACGACTTTTTCGAAGTTGTCACATGACCGACATGACTTCATTAAAGAGATTAGTACTTCTCGCTAGCCTTCTTCTATCTGCCCAAAACCGAGGCGTAGTCTTCCCGCCTTAGTAGAAACCCCACATTGAAGACTCCCAAAATTCAGGACTCTGCCTGAAGTAACAGCATGGTGGTGCATATTCGGCGGCGACTTTTCTTGCAACTTACGTATTACTTACACCAGCTGATAGAATCCAAGATAAGATACACCAACCTAGCCCTCTGCTCCACTGAAGTAATGCCACAGTTACTCGTGCGGACCTGCTTACTCCTCCAGGACGACGTAGGTATATTCGTGAATACCCTAGCCAGAGTCTACGCCACCGAGGTCCCAACTAGTAAATAGAGTGATTTCGTGAAGGCCATCAATTTGCTAGATCACCTATTCATTTTCTATAGGCCGTGGTCGGTCGGGAGCATATGCGGGGAGACTGGGGGGCAGTAGTTATCTTCGGAGTGCGTCTGTGATGACCAGCCAAAAGTACCGGATAATAAAAGCCACCTTCTCTTACCGGCCACCTACGGACATCGTGGTCTTTCTTTACTGGCTAACCTCATGTATAATTCCTCCTTCATCGCCACCCAAGGATCAGTATTGCCGGGTGGAATTCTGGCAGTAGGTTCCGTTGCTGGATAACCCATGGATGGTCAGGCCCAAGAGGGGTGTTAGCGGTGTGGAATGGAAGCGCGTCGTCTTCTTCGCTGCGCCTGGTTTCTGGTTGCCTTTGGTAGTAATCGTATATCTCCTTCAGTATGACGCTGTCCAAGCCCGATGTGAGAATCAATTGTACGTCTTCACTCCAGGGGAAAACAGGTGACATCTCCTGAGAGCGAGCCCAGGTCTTGTAATCTTCGATCTTCTTCTGGTCTTCGTCGCTGTATAGATCGAGGATGGTCCCTTTGCCTTTGTCCTGTTCGGTCAAGCCAGGTCTAAACTTAGGCCAGTACGCTGTCTCGATTTGGGCGATCAGAAGATAGACCATCTTCACGCGAACAAAACGTTGTCTCTCGACGAGGTCTCTGATGAAGACCCGAATTTCGCCCTCCAAGTCTCCCACATTGATTGCAACTCTTTCGGCGGCCGAAAAAAAGGGGTCTGGATTTGACAAAGGGTACGGGTAGCCGCTGTGGAGCTCCAGGATATCCCGAGAGCCAATGAACCAAGTCGTGGTGTGAATATCGTCAGTGGTTTGAAATCCACGCACGATTGAGTGACTCAACACAACCTCTCGAGATTCTCGAGACACATGGGCGAGTACCGGGGGAAGCAGACGCCAATTCTCCCACGGGACGTTCTGCGCGAAGAGCTGGATACGACCCTTGGGCAGAGCGTGGATCCAAATCAGACGTCTGATCTCTGTAGGTAGTCGCGGAAATAGTAGGAAGCGCTGGTCGCTAGCCATCAAGTTAGGCCTTTGGGTGACGCAACGGTTCGTCGTCCCGGTCGAGGGGCGCGGTGTTCAGGCTGATAGATAGATAGGCGCTTCGACGGAAGGCTTTAAAGAGTCATTCGGGTTCTTATTGGCGCTGCTGTCGTGCCCTTCAATGCCCAAACATGACCTACAGGACGCGCGGCGTTCGGTGTCGGTATGCGGCTTTGACAACAGCGAGGTGGCGACCAGAGACGCCGCCGACAGATGTGGGTGATTGATAGCGGATCGAGGGCAAGAGAACGTGTGGGCCGTTGGAAAGGCATCTGGTGCGATGGTCGGCTCTTGTGATATAATATAGAAAGGGGAACGGGGAGGGCGTCGGGTTGTCGCGATTGTGCAACAACGGTTTCCAATGCCAAAATGCATCGCCAAAACCCGGACCGCAGGAGATTTGTGGATCCAGTAAAACGGACTCTAGTTGACGCGATAAATCGGGTTCATCGCACCATCACTCTCCTAGTGGTGGTTTTCTCCATACCAGATGCCGCAATCGCCTACAGGATTTGGCGATATGACGGGCATGTTGTCGCCATCCAGGTAATCCAATATGGGAGATCCTGCGAATCATCTTCATCTTTCCCATCAGCGATAGCGTCAAGAACCGCTGCCATCAGGATGATCTCGTAATCAATCTGCCCAGTAATAATAGCATCTCCTCCAAGCTCCTCTAGCGGCAGGTATTTCCGCCTTCGGGGTCGTCGTCCTCGTTTGTCGCGTTACTCCAAATGTGAAGTGTGAGCATCTGAATTTTCCTGCAGCATTCTTGTCAGTTTCCCAAGATTTCTTCTCCAACAAAGTCTCCCTAACCTGAATATCACGCCGTCACATTTCCACCTGAGAACGGCCTGCCACAGACTTCCAGTGCTGAGGGAGAAGGTAATATTCTGTAAGGTGCAGCCGCGTAGGACCGTGAAACATCAGCCAGCAGAGGCGTTGGGGTTGAGCGCCAAGAACCTGAATGTTAACATTCCATGATTCACCTTGCCAGAAGCAATTCAAACAGTGGCTTATTCTAAGGATCGTCTTCTCCATCCAAGGTGGTAATACCTGGAGCGTCCTGTTTTATGCCAGACCCCATTCCCGCTGTTCCTGGCCTTCTTCAACCGCGCTCATCACCCAAGCGCTACCTTCGTTGCTTTGTACATACGCATCACGGCTTTTTAAGAAGGGAACCCCTAAGATCTGCTGCTAGGCACATGAGCTGCGAATGTTTAAACCTCTTACGTAGCAAGCTTCAGACATATGAGTATATGCGCAAAAGCTTTCTTTCCAGTCGTGAAGATAGAATACTTAGTGGGTCGGCGGACGGGGTGTTAATGTTCGTTGTGTGAAAATGTGACTAGGTAATGTGAAAGGGGGAAAAGGGTTAATACAAGTCCGTGTTTTCGGAAATTACTAGGCGCCTAACCAACCCTGACCGTGGCTCTACTCTTGGGACGATGATGATAAACAGAGGCGAATGTGCAACGGGTTTCCCTGTTTATTTGTTATAGTCAATTGTGTACCATATAAATCTCGCAGCTCCCAGTATGCTGGGTGGGAAGAGACGGTAGATTCTTGGCTGGCGTTCCCAGGCTAGCTCATACCAGTATGTATTCGCTGGACAGGACGAGTTTCTCCTCTTCATTAGACCTCTCCACCGACTCGCGTCGCAGGATACTGTCAGCGAAGCGTCTCGCCCACGCCTTTCTGATTTAACAGTACAAAAGCTTCTTAAGCGACACATCGGAATTGGGATTCCATACATGTGATATATTCGGAGGATTGCCCCGCCTTGTCAGCATACTCTCAATTTACTCGTCTCTGGAAGACGATTCGCAATTAAATGGTTAGTAACCCTGCCTGCCCACACATTTCGGTATTCGCTACTCTCGGGCCGTCTATCCGGTGCCATGTCCCGCATATTGCATATGTCGACTTGACCCTATTCCCTACTGCAAACCCTTTTTGCTAGCTCTTATATGCTTAATCAGAATAGCACTATCTGTGGCAGGACTAAAGCGTTCCAAAGATGGTCACTGCCCACTGAAGGTTAATAATTATACGACGCTACTATTCGACGTCCATGGATTTAGAAGCCGCGGGGCAACTCGTTCGGTTTTGTAGTTAGCGAGACAACACGAGGGCATACCTAAATAGGATTATTCGAAGCCACTCCCAACATATGGTTCACATACGCCCGATGAGCCAGGCTACGGGCTTTCTAGTTAGGTAATAAACCAGGTATTTGAATGGTGGGATTAGAACAAAGAAACGGGTCATTTGTCAAGGGGTTAAGTTGGGTCTCATCTGCATAAGACTTCTCCACGTGAAGCCGTGGAGACTGGGTTGGCCTTCCGGGATCTGACTAGTTCCCCGGATTTCCCCAAATGCAAGCTACATCTTTACCCCAGATCCACCAATCACCGTTGGTCGGTCTCCATTGACGCGATGGTGGGACGGTAATAACCGAGTCGGCCGTCTGGTATGACAACTGGCAAGGGAAAATATTTGAATATGTGTTCCTCCCCCTCCTTCGGTTCTGTCGAAGCCAGTGTCATCGTGAGAGCTCAGTGCAAACTTACTCTCAGGAATGATTCACTTCCCCCACTTTCTTCTCGCTCCTCCGCTGTTCCCCTAGCTCTCTCCAGGATACATCACGCTGAACCGGCTCAGAATGGCAGCAAACGCTCAGGCTAGCAGCGCGCAGAAGGTCGCTGATAGGGAACTGGAAGAGAAGCTGGGCCACAATGCTATTGTTGACGCCAAACAAGCCACAGACGATGAACATGCGCAAACCCTCTGGCAGGGTTTACGTGAGAACCGGAGGGCTGTCTTGTGGTCTGTCTTGATCTCTATGACAATCATCATGGAAGGGTAGGTTAACCAAGTATTACCACCTCTACTGTCCGCCGCAGTTACCAACGACTTTAGGTATGACACTGTTCTCATCGGTAACTTTTTTGCCTACCCAGAATTTCAGAAGAAATTTGGACGATACTTTGACACTGTCGGCTGGCAAGTTACAGGGGAATGGCAGACAGCCCTGAATATGGGGAGCACTGTCGGTGCGATCGTTGGTATGTTGCCACGTTTAATACCATTCTACCGCTTCCACAGATACCTAGGCGACGTGAATTTCGGGCATTTCATGCTAACATGGCTACGATGCAGGAGGGTTAATCAACGGCTACATAGCCACAAGGTACGGCTATCGATGGACGATGATAGTATCACTTGGAATACTCAACGGGTTCATCTTTGTTGTCTTCTTCGCCTCCAGCGCGGCGGTCCTACTTGTCGGCCAGATTCTCTGTGGTCTATCCTGGGGCGTCTTTGCAACACTGGCGCCTGCTTACGCATCCGAGGTCTGCCCAACCAACCTGCGCGGTTACCTGACCACTTATGTAAACCTCTGTTGGGCCACGGGTCAACTAATAGCCTCCGGCGTCCTACGCGGATGTCTCGGTATACAAGGCGAGATGGGCTACCGTATTCCGTTCGCTATCCAGTGGGTATGTTGAGATTCATTACAAGCCTGTCACTACTCTTCATATAGTCCTAGGTGGGTACGTTTTAACTAACGGTTTGTAGTTATGGCCCGTGCCCCTGATGGCTATCTGCTTCTTAGCCCCCGAGAGTCCTTGGTGGCTAGTCCGCTCCGAGAATCTCGAACAGGCCAAACGATCCATAGCGAGGCTTGCCGGCGAGAAGACGGAAGAGCAGATAAATAATCAACTTGCTATGATGGTTCATACCATCCAAATGGAGGCTGAAGTGACCCGAGGCGCTACATATTTAGATTGCTTTAAGGGTGATAACCTACGACGCACTGAGATTGTCTGCGTCGCATTCATGGGTCAAATTCTTTCTGGAAGCAGCTTCGCTTACACACCAACCTACTTCTTTACCACTGCTGGCATGCCTCCCACACAAGCCTTCAACCTTAGCCTGGGCGCGAAGGGGATCGCGTTTATCGGAACGGTTTTGTGAGTTGCACCCAAATCCCATCCCCTTCTCAAAGAGCGACACGTTTCTTACTCGCCGTACTAGATCCTGGTGGCTTATTTCGTACTGGGGACGACGCCCCCTATACATCGGAGGGATAGGCTCGCTGAGTGTCGTTCTGATCCTCATCGGTATCTTGGATGTTTCCGCGGGGAAACGAAGCCTCTGGCCTTCGGGAGGTCTTTGCGTCCTCTGGTTATTCATCTACTCCCTCACGATTGGGCCATTAGCCGTGAGTACAAATAGTGTGGTTGATCCGAGCGTTCTAGAAAATGAATATCGTGTGCTTATTTATCCGATAGTACAGTATCATCTCCGAGACATCATCGGTCCGCCTACGACCCCTGTCTGTCGTTCTTTCACGCACGTCCTACCAAATAATTAATATCATCTCGCAGTTCCTTCAGGCATATATGATGAATCCCGTCGAGTGGAACCTTCTTGGTAAAACGGGGTTTTTCTGGGGCGGTACCGCCTTCTGCGTCTTTGTTTGGTCGTATTTCCGACTACCTGAAGTCAAAGATCGTACGTATGAGGAGCTTGATATCCTCTTCATGAATAGGGTTTCAGCGCGGGAATTTGCCAAAACTCACGTCGACCCATACGCCACTCTGGGCACAGAATTGGGAGAAGTAATGCAGGTTCAGGGCAAAGAGTCGGAACCGAACTGAAAGCGCGGCAAAGGCATAACACAAGGTGTTCTCGTCCTATCCCATGAGCCCTTCATCGGTTTCTATAGACGAGTTACAGCATTAAAGAAGCGTACTTGGCGAAATGAGTCTATGTACTACGTTAATAAGCAGGTATATATGACATAGGTGCGTATAGCTGTGGGTCGCGGGGTGTTAATATTTTACAGCCTGGCGGGTACTCAGTATTACTCTCTCATAGGTACTTGTCACAGGGGCGAGTCCCCCTCCATGTGTCATGTCGAAAAGCCAGCTATATAACCCTACGTAGTTATGCAACAAACAAGAAAACGTAGACCTATTAACATTCTCGATATTAGAAATATCGAATCGGTCCATGGTGCATTGCATGGCGAGATCTAAGTCTAATCTAAGATGTGTAAACCTGGCATATAATATATGGCTAGCCAAGGGGCAGGGATCGGTAACATAAAATCGCGACGCCCTGCTATTCAATGTAGAGTTTGAAGTGCCAAAGGAGACAAGAAGTAGGGAAGGAATGGCTCAAAATGAGAGTATAGAGTCAGCTCCGTATCCGCCCCAAGGTTCAGGTTGGCATCTCTTCGACAATCTCGCTCCCTCCACCAAAATTCCGCCATGAACTCCGTCGTAAGGCCCCTCCGACCCCAGCTTTATAACCTTTACAACAGTGATACTTCCACCCAATATCAGAGAACCGCCTACTCGTAGCGATCATCACTCAAAGTCGTCCTTGTAGGTTAATCTACGCGATAGTGATCACGAGTCGAAAATGGCTCCATACGCGGGAACCCCACGCGAAGTCATGCCATAGACAACTTTCTCCGTCACCTTGGGGTTAGAAATGATGAAGACAGCCTCAGCATCTGATTCGTGAACAAGTTGATAGACCTCTCGAACAATGTCCGGATATCCTCTCTCGTGGGTGTTCCAGATGACGGCATTGGGATCAGCTCTCGTGACCTCTGCAACAACACCGGGGCCGTACGTCGCAACGGGGTCCCGAGTGCTCCAAAACACGCGACGGGGCGTAACATCTGCGAAGAGGAGCGAGAGACAAGGGCCGATGCCTGAACCAGTTGCAACTACAACTATGCGCCTGAAGAGCTTTGATGTGTAGAGGAGCCCGTGTAGGGGAGCACCACGTACCCACAACTTTCTTTCTTGGGGCTTCATGATCTGCTTCTTGGTCCAGTCGCCTGCGTTGCTTACCACGACACTGAACCCGTTGATCTTTCCGGACTCCGGGTCAGTGTCGGGGATAGTAGCAAAGGCGTGCCACTCTGTCAGGGGTTTGTCACTAATCTTCAGTCCGTAGAAGGGAGCCATGCCCCTATACTTGAAGTGCAGACGAGTGGCGTGGTCGCTTAGCTTTTCTGGGTACACAGTTCGGTGGCGCAGGCGGGACCAGGAGGCTATTGTGCAAGAGGTCGAGATGCAGATAAACCAGAAATTCGGCGAGCTGACAAGCACGTAACCAAGAGATGTGTCCCATTGCCTAGCAGTGACTCTCGCCGAGAAGATGTTGTGAATCCAAAAGGTGGTCAGAGCAGTCCAGCCAGCGAAACGGTGGAAAGCCTCAAAATAGTCATGAAATCTCCGTCGTAGGTTAGGGTGAGCCGATGTTAAGATAATGAGGAACATCGAGACCAACACCCAGCTAGTGACCATGTTGACGAGCACATCAGTAAGGGGTTCGTCGATCCATTCCTTCGTCGCTAGCACCGTATACAGGATATACCACACCACGGCAGCAGTACCGGCACCACTATGGCAACCACCATAATGGAAGACTTTGGCCAGACGTTTTCGGATGTACAGGGGCAACGAGTGGGGGACGCAAGTGAAGATCTCGTAGCATAAGTTGACAAATTCCTCCTGGCGGAATAGGATAGAGACCATCAGATTTGCGGAAGCAGCGTTACCAACCTCCCGCGAGTTGGGGTTCCCATTTGCATTCACCATTAAGGAGATGAAGACAGCACAGTTAATAGTGAAGATAACTCCGAATATTTTTCGATAGGATGAGGCATATTTATCTGCTACGTGTTAGCCTGGCCACCTTTCCAACCTCGCGCCTGAAGCAAGGGAGAATACTCACATCGGACTTGTCGACTGAGCTCCGTGCCAAGTTGGTTGGGAAGAACTGCCCGCTCCGGTACACGCTCAACCTTCTCCTCAACGCCTTTGCCAGAGTTTATCGACGGAGTCGTTGTCCCCGTAGATGGCCCGGTCGCGACAATCGGCATTGGTGCTAGGTCCACACCCTGGGCTTGGGGGCCGGTTGCCCGTCCCTTTTCAGAGCGATCAATGGCCATAGTAGAGAATATGGGAGGTTCTCTATTAGTCTTGCGATTTGTCGTTGATGGGGTAGTTATTGACATGGCAAGTAGGGGAGAAATAGACGAGTAGAGAGAGAGAGGTGCGAGGGATTAAGTACTGGATAGTGACTCAAGATACTCTACCTGGTCTCCGATAGATGAGGGCAAATAAGCCCCCAGCTCCAGCACCACCCACTATCATACCATCGAACGATACCACATCCACAAAATCTCAAAGGGTCGTAAACTGGATCTTACACGGCAAGCCCAAATTGGTTTAGTATGCGCCATTGTCCGACATATGCGAGCCCATGGATCAAGCCATCTTTCCTGTTTGCTTTGGGAACTGCTAGATATGGAAGTTGCCGATGTCGATCCCAGCGAGCACTGGCTCTAGTCTGACCTAGCATCGCGCACAATAGCGCATTGTAGAGCTGCGAATGCCATCATTCGGGATAAGGGGTGCGTGGGGAGTCTGCTATAGCCGCCTCTGTAGGGATGAAAGCCCCTAGATTCAGGGACAGGCGACCATGACACAGCATCTCTGCACGCCATATCGGCACATTGTAAAGACCCGGGTGTTAAGCTGCGTGGTAGTTTACTAGGACAACCAACCCGGCCCCGCATAAGCTACGTTTGGTATCCACCTATCGTATCCGGAACAAGCGAGGATGCTGAAGTGGTGTATGAGTATGCGACTAACTTACTACAATGTCGAAACATATCAAGATATCACCGACATCCATTGGTGCCAGGAGCAGGTCGGGTAGTGACCAACCGGAAACCCTATGGGTGGCATGTATACATACCCGAAAGTCACACTTTGAGGGTGTGAGGATTGATGTATAGCCGTATTATACCTGCCCTTGAGCAGTTCAGTTTTGCTGTAGTGACAGGCACATGCTATCTAACGAGAAGTGACCACCGCATGCGTAATGTCCAAGGACAAGGTTACAAGTTGACACAGTCACAGGTGCTTCGACCGACACTTAGATTGATGAGGCTGAGAGACGACTTCGGCAGGTCGTATTGTGTTTCACTGCCAGGTTATTACGAGTCTCTATCTCATTGGTCAGCATAAGCCGGTTGTCTGAGCAGAACCACACTTGCACGTCTACTACTAAGAGATGCACCTCCTCTACGATCACTTACTTACTACATATACCTACAGCTCCCGTCAAAGCTTGACTGCGAAATTTTCATCATGCATTATCTCGTCCATTTCCAAGACCCGACCTCTTCGTTCGGCGGCACGTCAAAGATGTCCGGATTGCATTATTTCGGCACTGAACCAGAACGGGAAATCCAGACACTAGCCGAGGCGGCAGCCTGGTCGGGAGAGCTGCCCGTTACTGGTGAGTTACGAGATCCAGGCCATCTTACCTAGGAAGTGGGGGGCTTAGCAACAGAGTCTTACTATGCCAACATCCCAGTGCAGTGGGTACAACTCTTTCGGTACATCGCAATTAATCTTGGTCATTTAAGAATGCATCGCTGTATTTCTACCAATCGTTACAAACAGCAGTAATGAGGTGGCTGAAGCCATCTCACGTTTGGTGCCTTATCCCTTCTCTACGGTCCCTCAAAAAATTCTCGGATACATAAAGACCGGCCGGCAATCCTCAAATCAGCAATCGGGGTAATATCTGATCGGGCTTACCGGTGCAGATATTCGGGACGCCCTATCGATCGGGTCAGAATGTCGTGTCATCGCCGACCCTTGTCTACAACGTTCTAAGGGTCTTGACTCCCGAGACCTTCACATTGAAGTTGACACACACCTAGCATACCCATCCTTGGCTGGGTGGAGATCCCGGCGGTATTGCATCCCCTTGGCGACGCAGGTGGAAATATCCCGATTCACGACCTCGGCTTTTGAACATCGTCCGAGGACGATAACACGTACTCGCGACGAGAAATCCCGAGTGGTTGATTGATTAGCCCCTCCAACCATCTTGCCTTCGCATGGCATGCACTCACAGGTTCGCCTCAGGCGTCACCACAGATGCGTTTTGAACGCCTCCACATGTAACGCCATTCTTCTTCAGCCCAGCCTCAATAGCATCAGCTGCCGTTCGAAGACATCCAGAATATCGGTCGCTGCTTTCCCAACTCTAAACCCCCACCTTCGTTCACAAGCCGAAAGATAACGAGAACTGCGACCCGACGATCAAGCGGCCCCTACAAAGCTGCGGGCCAAGACTGTCCTCCTTTACTACATCCCGCAGGGTTCGCACTCCACTCAAGAGTGCCTTCACGCTGATAATACTACCGTCACCACACTACTGTTGCTAGGTGTCATCACGAAAACATCGACGGTATAGTAAGCGCTATGGATACTCGCTTACCGACTCCCGACCATCCAGGCGGTCCCGCCCAGTCAGGATTCAGCTTCCATCGTGTGCTTATCCAAAAGTGAAAGTCAATATATCTAGTCAAGCTCGGAATTTTTCGTTCGTCTCGCGCTAGAACCCTGAATCAGAGTGGCGGGGCCGTAGTTGGAAACACGAATAGCTCGGTGCTACATAGCCACCATAGCCACCAACGCAGCACCCATAGCTCAAGCATCCACTCAACTTCATTCCATTGGAGCGCCAATGTTATCAGATTTCTAGCAATAGCTCGCCTTTTCCGTCTCGTAGCACGGCGAGGCTAGCTCAATCCTTCACAAAGAACAGATAACGATTAACAAACGTCTCAATACAGCGTCCGGGCGCGCTCTTTAGTTATGATGACCAACATTATCATGCGAAACCAGTATCGGAAAGGATTCTTCTAGAAATAATAAGCTGTTTTGATTCTCTAGTCCTTCCTAGGTTGTCTTCACTACAGCTAACCATTAAGAAAATCAAAGAGGCCCAGTATTCCTAAAACTTAACAACTTCAATACTCCGTAACTCCCACCATCAAAGGATCTCCCGCTGAGTATTTAGCCCATAATGCATTAAAGATTCTGTAGCCCGTACAAATATATCAGATTACGCGACGATAATACCAACAGCCGTACTGTTGGAGTTTACACATTATTACGAGAAAACGTAACCACTTGCATTCCCCCAGTCAGTTATATAAGTCGATACATGTAGCTCCTCGATACCACAACTACAGGTAGCGAAGTACGTCATTATTCAGGGTTCGGAGGCGATAACCTAGGAACTAAGGTTGAAGCCTAGACTGAGCTTCATACATTTGCTACAACCCAACTGAGGACCCACAACCCGAGGTATAGGTGTAGAAACACAATGGATTTTCCATCTTCGAAATCCGCAGCATTTTCACCTCCCTATTTGGTACTATAGCCTCACATAGCTACCTATAATAATACGCCACATAGGCCAAGAACTTGGTGGTTTCGTTAGGTGCGAACTCTCATCAGATCTAGAGATCTAGAGTACTTATAAATAAGATTGATGGGTATCGCAGTCATTAATACACGCATGAACTACAAGGTTACATAGTTTTATATGGTCTCATTCCTCGTTTAAATCCCGATACCGCTCCTAAAGTGCTGTATGGATATTGCCCGTAGGTGCTTTCATTCACAAGAGCGCCACACATCCCCGCCGCCTCTAATTGATTGTCGACCGTCCATCGTTGTCCATCATCCAGTCTTCTCCCCAGCTTCCTCCAACACTACCAGGTCCTTCGATTTCAATATCCCAATCGCGTTCCAGACGCCATGCGTCGCGGCCTTCAATACCCAGCTTGAGTAAATCGCACCCTCGGTGCCCCCACTTGTCCGCAAAAACGCGCCGCCCGACATCGATGAGCATTTCGAGCCCTCTAGCAAATCCGTCGGCGTCACGGTAGAATGGATCGTCCATCCCACCCGCCTGCCTCCCGTGCCATGTATTTCGTCTCACGCCCTCGTCCGCTAACTTGAATTCCTGCATGCGCGTTGCCACCTCCACGAGGTGCGCAAACGTTTCCCCTTCCTTGTCCACCCACGACCACATCTCCTCCTCGCGTTTCAGCTCGGCCTCGTGGTGGGGAGATTCCAAACCGATGTTGTCATCGTCACCGCTGTGATGATTGCCTGCATAGATCGGATCCTCCTGAAAAGTGGCGCGCGCGCCAGGAACGCGGAACAGAGATGCGATATCGTCGAGAACAGTGTTTACATCAAAAACAAGGCCGGCTTTGCTTTGCGGTTGCCAGTATCCTGCCCAGTGCAGGCGAAGATACATATCACAGTCGGAGGCGTAGTAGGGAATATGGGTGTCCCAGGCGCCGACCTCGAGGTAGGCGTCGCGGTTGACGAGGGTGAGGTGGTCGAAGGCAAAAAAGTGGGTGGCCCATGGGGCCATATCAGGACCATTAAGGTAGCGCAGGAGGCCGACACAGCGCTCGTATATGGTGGCGTACGGATCGTGATCCCAGTCGTGGTCTCGATCGTTCTTCTTCACGTCCTCGTCGCTGAGGACGAGTACATCCTGATGGCTCCAGAAGAAGAAAGGCCAGTCGCGTTCCAGCGCCGTGTGCAAGTAAAAGTTCTGCAGCTGCGAAAAGCTGAGCAGTGTCGGTGCTGTGATCACATTGATCCCCAGAATCCCCAGAGCTGTATGGTTCAGGAAGAACGGGTTCTGCAACCCCAGCTCTCCTCGCCGGTTCGCGCGGAATACACCAGTGTTCTCCACCACATATATATCCTGCGGCGGCCACCCAGCTGCAATATAGCTACTCACGCACTGTAGCAGCAGCGGCCAATTCCTTGTGAAGCCTATTAGCAACGGCGTGGCTTCTTCTACGTGCGGATTAGGCGGCAGGTTATTCTCCAAGACCGATGGGAGTATAGTAGAGTGTGTTAGCAGTGGAAAGTGATCCTCGATAGGAGAGGGTGGGGGGGAGTCCGGTTTGTATTTCTTAACATATTTAACTTTCTCGTCCGGTTCCCTCCTGGGTCCTTGGGTGTCCTCGTTGTGGAGGTCTAGAACAACGGTAGCCGAATTTACCAATGGCCCTCCGAGCTTGGCGCTCTCGCCGGCGTCGATACGCCCATCCTGGTCACTGGATGTACTGGATTCTGATTTCTGTGGGAATGGGATACCTCGGATAGCTATGGAAACTGGCTCGCGGATGACGTAGTAAACCAGTACGGCGGTGAATAGTACAGAGATGTAACGAACAGCGAGCGGAAGCAGTCGATTTGATATTGTTCGCACCATTGCGAGCAATACCTAGGTACTATCTGCACGCCACGTGTGGTCTCGCGGGCATATTGGATCAAATTCCTTGGACTCTTTTCTCGAAGCCCTCTCACTTGTGGTTAACGTGTAGGCAAATATTTGAACGCGTCCAATTATGTAGCTTAGAAGTGGATGGGACCAGGATCGATTAAGTGTGTTGAAATCAAGGGTATGTTTGGAGGGGGAGGAGAAAAAGAACAGCGGAGATCTTAGATGATAAAACGAGAGGGAAAGGAAACCGAAGCTGCAGAAAGAACCCCTTGTAAAAGGATCGGGGCCAGCAAAGTGCAGGCTAAGAAGATCGCTGTAGGGTTCCTTCTTACCACATATCCTGTACGATGATGAGATCGGTATCGAGTCTTTGCCAAGCCGGGAGATGGCCATCTCAAAGCTCTTATTCGTTAGGCAAGTCTTCGATCGCTGAGCTTGGGGTCAACCACCTACTTTGCCGCTGACCGAGAATTTCACTGATAGAACGCAGTATTATGCTGTCGATCAATTGGCTACCTATATACGCGGGCGTATGTATGTGCGGGTTACATCGTACTTTTAGTAAACAGGCTGAAGTACCCAGGAGGCTGGTATTAGCCTGTAGTGTGGTAGGATACCCCGGATGAAACGGAGTCCCTGGCGGTACCTGATAGCCATAGGATTCTAGCCCATGTAAATATTTTAGACGGAGGTATCGGACTGACCCTTCGCGGTTGCTCGCTAGTGAGAAACGTTCATGTTAGGCTGCAATGAAAAGGGAAGGGTGGACATCCAGAAACAACCACATAAAGCACGAAAGGAGACTGTGGAAGTACTCCGCTTCTTTCTAATAATAACAATTATCCTGTCGCGTCGTAGACGCCTACATTCTACAACTTGCGTATGTAGGCGTATAAGGGCTGATCCCTACGTGACATGTACATGGTAAGGAGGGGGGGGGGGACATCTAGGTAGGTTGAATGTACTGAGACTTAAAAGATGTCCAGATTCACATCGCGGTATGGTTGTCCGTTTCCGCAGTTGAAGTGTTCCCGTGATGGATCATGTCAAAAATAACACCCACTAGACACCTAGGTAGTAGGTAACTAAAAATAAAATTTCCCGTCCCCTAAATAATACTCAATTGTCCTTTCACATTTAGATTAATAGCGGGTGCTGTCCTTATCCTGAATAAGCCACCACTCCTGGACAACTGCACCTTCATAAGCGAATTATGTCGGACCGGACTGCCCTATCTGTTTACCCCGTATAAAAGTAGAAGTAAAATGCTAACAAGTGAATTTATGGCTCTGGGATAAGTGAGCCAGTTCAGGTAGGTAGTATCTCGGGTGCAGCACAATCCTCATCGGCGGTCCGAGCCGACCCCCTTTCACCGGCGTAATGTATATACAGCTCTACAAACATGCCCGCAAGCCAAGAGGAGAAAAAGAATATACAGCCCAATGGAAACCCTGACGCTGTATGGGTGGCATTGACAATAGAGCCTTCCGTAACCCTTTTTTTTTTGGCTCATGCATGATAATCCAGAACACGGGCTTGTCCATCGAGGCTTCTCACCAAGCTATTCCGCCAATTTAGGAACCGTCTTGGGGAATAGATCCATTGCGTGTCCCTTCTCAAGGGTGGCATGATGCTATTCTTCATTCACTCCAGCCATGAAGAAGCCATTTGGCTTACTCGGCTTTTTCCCTAATTTCAGCATGCTCAGTCTTTTCTTGACTGACCCGAAGCCTACCCCCCCGTCATTGGCCTTATCGAGATCTCTCTCAAGAACGTCAACCACTTCCTTGCTCTTCCGCGGTCGATCGATCCCCCAATCAGGCATGGCCAGGTCTATGATACCGTTTTGGTAGATCTGGGGGTGCGGATTTGAGTTGGTATTGCTGTCGCTCGACTGCTTACGGAATATGCTCATTCGATTTGGATTATCCTTGGCTTTGTTTTGTTGACTGTTTGAGTCGCCGTCACCTTTGACTTGCTTCGGGCTGAACGTGTCACCATTCGAATGCTGATAATCCTTCCTCTTGCCGCCTAGAAAGCTAAGTCGTGTCCCACGCTGCTTCATTGAGATTGGTTGCGCTGCCGATGCTTCTTCCACCATTCCGTTCGCGTTCGCAGCTGAAGTAGCGGCCTTAGCGTTCGGAGACGGGTTGTCTACCGTAGGAGACGAACGATACCAAGTCGGCGATGGTGTGGCTGAAAGATTATCAGGTTGCGGTTGGGCGGGTGAAAAAAACGCGATTTCGGGGGCGAATGTGGATAAGAAATCTGGCTGATGTTAGCCAAGCCAGACGGGGTCGCAGAGAGTACTCACGTTTATATGAATCCTCGTATCCCTTCAAGAGGATTGGGTTTGTACTACGAGAAAAGTTTGCCAGGCATCTCTTAATCATAATTGCGTGGTCGACAAGCGCCATCTTAATCGCATTATCTTGTTGGTCCAATTCTACCTCTTCATCCTCCTCAGATTTGGGAGCTGGAAGGAGTTGACGGTAGCACGCCACGCTGCTCTCCGAGACGGGATTGACGGAGATCGCGATAGCGTCGACCATCAATTGTGTTATCTCCTCGTCGTCATCTTCACCTAGTCTCTTCTCAACCGTGGTCATTTCTTGTGTCTTTCGGACAATGCGCTCAAGGGCTGTCTCCTTGGCGCCCAATCGCACGGTATGCACCTCCACGATCTCACTCCGGCGCAGAATTGTAGGAAATGGCTCGGCTGTGGTGTAGACAGTCTTTTCCGCATAGTGAGTGTCGACAGGACCCGTAGTACAGCGTTTAGAGGATACGGAAAACATGCGGGCGTTAGCTGAAAGAAGGTAATCCCGAATTGGCTGCGGGACTCGAGCTCGCTGAAACACCTGGTGGCCGAGATCGCGATGCGGGCTTAGTGCTGATACAACGAGATATTGGCCCTCGACTTCGCTATCTACATCGCTTGACGTGAGGATCTGGGCAGTTGGGTATTGCTCTTGCATACGGTCTGTGAAAGCTGAGGTGCGCTCAGTCGGCGAGCCCTCGTATACGAAGGCCTTGTCGCGTAGGCTCATTGGGAAGCCAAGGCCTTTATAAACGACCTTGAAGTACTTGGGGACAAGCTTATCTCCCTTCGCCAATTTCTCGTAGATAGTTGCAATGGCTCTTTCAGTTCTCGCGAGCTTGGCGAAGTCGAAAATATTGCTTTCGTATTGGGCCTGTAACTCCTTGTAAGCGGTAAGGGCGCTGCCCCAGGCCTCACCGTCTTCAAAGTGCTTGATCATGTCAAAATAAATACGCTCCTTGCGATCAAAGTGAGACTGTTCCGGGAGGTCAGGATCTTGAAGAGCGGGAGTCGGTTTTGTGGGATCCCAATCGTACAACTCGGCATGAAGGCGAAGAGCCAGTCCCGCTTCGGTATGGTTCCTAGCTTCAAATTGCAATGTTGCCAGCTGGTGAACATATCGAATAAAGATCTCCTCCTTCTGCATGTCTCTAAGAAACTCCATGAGCTGCAAACGGTTGATGAGATGGGACGCCTCGCTAGTGACGTCTCCGCTGTGGACGGCGACAAGGAGATCCAGGAATTCGGCAACGGTTCCAATCAACCCCTTCAGCGCAGCGTGCAAGGAATCACCCTCGATCAGTGAGAGCTTATCGAACCGTTCCAGAAGCTCGTTGATGAAAAGCTTCTGCAAGATGCTCTCTGTCATAGTCTGATCCTTAAAGAACCCATCGAGACAGTCGATCATCTCAGTCTGAATGACGGACAAGTCCTCGCTCAATGTCCATTCACTAACGATCATTGTTTGGAGGACTTCGACAGCCATCCTCCTTAGACCTTCGTGGACGCTCAAGCAAAGCTCGACTATGGGGCCAACGAGAGTAGGCACGTACTGGACCTGGTAACCGCCCATTTTCGCCAGCCCAAACCGTTTCCTTTCATCGGAGCTCGTCTCCCAGCCTATTGCTCCCCATGTTTGCCTCAATAACTCAGCACCATGCTCCCTTACGTCGCCAGCAATCTTCCAAACTGCCCTTCGTTTCTGCTCCGAAAACGTTTCTAGTGCTAGATGTCCACTACCCACAAGCCTGAGGAGCGTGCTGAAGAATAGTCGCCAGAGATCCGTGTCGAAGTCCTCCGCCTCATCGGGATCGGGTAAAAAGGATTCTAAGAGGATGCTGGCAAGATACTGTAACCCTCTCATTGTGGACTTGTGGTGGTATATGTACACACTGAGCCAACTCGACGGGAAAGCTTCGCCTCGTAAGATGCTCATATGTACGTGGAGGGTGTTTTTGAGGAGAGTGGTAAGGTCTTCCGAAGCCAACTCGAGCTGCATGCCACTCGGTGAGTTCGAGAGCGTGGAAAGGATGGCGGATAACTCAACCAAAGCTTCGTCAAATTGGACAGGCTCACCAGGGATCGACTTGGTAGGAAACGGGTAGGTCGTAGGAAAGAGTAGCGAAAACCGGGTCTTGGGCTTCAGCTCGGTGGCCTGGATTGACAAGTACGAGCCGATGATCTTCGGAATATAGTCAGGGATCTCTGAATTAAGGCGGTCGGCCTGGCTAGCGAGCACCGAGCAGCACAGGCGAACCTGCTCCTTCCATTGTTCTGTGACATTGTCTGTTCGACCCCAATGCGGTGCTATCCATCTCACAGTATTGGCACTCAGAGCAGACCTCTGCTCAGGGCCAGAAAAAAGGTCCAATTTAGAATAATTGATGATTAGCACAAGTTTGTACAGGACCAGCTTGCCTTTGACTAGGGCACACGAGTCCATGAAGTCGATGGCTATATGTAGGATTTCCTCGGTCGTCAGGAGTCCGGTGAGCTCGGGCAGCCATGTGTGGAAATGCTGTACTGCCAAAGTCTGGCTTCCGACTAGGACTGGCGCAGTACTCCGCATCATCGAGTCGAGAGCCTTGAAGATGCTCTGGAGATGCCGCGTGAAGCCAGCAGTACTGCCCGTAATTCCAATATCCGCCTCCTTAACCTTCTGTTGACCCCGGGCATGTGTGATGAATTTGAGGATGTGGCGCACAACTTTGAGGGTGGCTCGCAGCTTGCGCGCAGTTTCTGACTCTGTCGGCTTGGTCAGAAGCCTCGTGAATGACCTAACAAGGCAAGGCGTTGCGAAAGGGTAGTTGAACTTGTTTTCCGCATAGTGGTCAACCAACGGCCCTAAATTGAACCGACGGTCATGGACTATGCCGAGAACTCTTACGAGCGCTGTGAAAACAAGGTCCTCATATTCGTCATTACCCTGATACTCGACAAGGATGCCGAAAAGGGCATCCAAGACATCGCTCAGAAGCTTCACCACCTCGATCTCGGGCACAAATATAAGTTGTTTCAATAACGACGGGATTTCGTCCCTGGGGCCCTCTTTCCATTTCAACAACCCGAGGATGATCCTGTCTTGGGAAAACCTTGTACTGCAAAGATAGGTCTCAACACGAAGGGTAGCAAGCGGGCCAGTGACCTCGCTAGAGTCAGTGCGGGCACTCCAAGGTAGGGTTAGGTACCCGCCCCTACCCCCGGGGCTGGCTTGTGGAGTCTGCGTGAATTCGTCGAGCTTATAGAGGGACAGAGAATGCAAACCGTCGCCCAAGAATGCTTGACGATCCCATAGCGGCATGTACGTAATTGCGAAGGGGGTACTAGGAAGATCCGAGACTGTGAACACGACGTGGGACGTGCTAACATCGGCAGGCAGAAGTGAAAGCCGTATTGTCTGGCCCCATTGCTCACCCCGCTCCACAGCAAATGACCGCCAGGTGGTCAGCGGCTCCGAGTTCGAAGAGGGATATATGCAATCTTCAATCTGGTCACCCGACTGGCGCCGGACCTCCACGGAGACTGTAAGATTTCCACCGTGAACATTACTAGATATAGCCGTAGCGCTGGCTCCAAATCGTGAGAGTAGATTCTGACGTGCCAAGAGAGCTTCGGTAATAGTCACGTATATATCGGACCTGGGCTTTGTCGGTGCACCAGAAAACCCCATCTTATTCGTCTTGCTAATGCCTGCAAGGAGGGTAGGAGTCGACTTGATGAGCGCGTCTGCATCGGGGCTATTGAAGGACTTTAGATGAATTTGTAACCGCTCAGCCCTTTTCGATTTCTCGTAATGTCCCGACTTGCTCTCCAGAAGGTCGCAGACGAGGCCATCCCATCCTTCAGCACTATCGTATTTCTCAGTGGAAAATTTCGTAGACGGCGACCAGACGGTAACCACATGCTCTGCGTCTTCGTCTTGTTTCATTATGGGGTTCAAGCTGAGCACACCCATGCCCACCATTCTTTCTACTGTCATTTGCGTGGGCTGTGGCGCATCCACGGACGGTCGTGGTCCTCTAGAACCGGCAGTGCTAGGAGGCTTTCTTCCGTCCCTGCTGTCGAGACCACCTGTTCCAGGTCGCTCTTCAGGTTGTTCGGACAACGCATCAAGCTTGGTTCCCCCTCTAGAAAACGCAGACCTGGTCGTCCCCCACATCAAACTTCTCCTGGAAGTTTTGTTGCCGCTAGACGATGGTGGTTTGTCTTTTGAGAACGGTGTGTTGGGCGAGCCGAACGACCCTGACCTTGAGACAGGCTTACCCACGAAGATCTGTTGCGGAGAACGCACCTTCACAATCAGGTAAAGCTCCGAATCAGCGGAAGGCCCGTCGCCAGTGTCAACAGAAGTAAGGTCAGTAAAGAGGGTACGCATCTGGGGATTCCGGGTCAAGTGGCCCATTGTACCACCGGAAGGCACTTCGATGATGTAGCTTTCCGAGAGCGTTGTCAGGGTCCCCCCAATCGACCGGCTGACGAGATATAATACCAGTGTTGTAGGCTCGTTAGAAGAGCCAGCGAAGCTCTTAATATCGACCATCAGGTGGTGCAACGCCGATAACTCAACATGTGGCTGTGGGGGATCGTCCAATAAACTCATCACGGACTGGAGTTTGGTGATTTCTACAACGGAATCATCGCCGGTAAGAATTCTGCCTCGCTCTCCAGGATCGCGCACAATGACTTCCCCCCCGCACAATTTATTTCCTTTTACCAAATCCCAGACCGTCTTCTCCCGGAGCATTGTATACTCACGAGTTGTGAGTAAGTTGTGTAGGAATTGACGCCTCGAGAGGTCCAGTGTTTGGATCAATTGGGAGACCTTGTCGAGTTTGGCATACTGCCGGGTCAACAGAAGCTCATGGAAGTTGGTTGAATGCCATTCACGCAAACAGGAGGCGATTTCGTCGACCAACGGCTCCATAGTAGATGTAGGCGTCTCGTCACCCAGCCTGAGCATGGGAACCGGCGCAGCTGGCTTGGACGCGCCCGGTTCACGCACTCTGAGCTCAGTACCATGACCAGCGCCCCCACCGAACACGGAACTGTTAGATCTATCATGTCTGCTTCCATTCTGTTGGTCTTTGGGGGCCGATTTCCTCGCAATCGAGACCACGCCACTCTTTCCGGAGTCGCTCCCGACGTGTAAGGGGTCGTCGTCCGCTTGATAACCACTACCATTTTCTGAATTTTCGTCACCGTCTCCCAACACCTCGCGCACTTCGACACAACTTCGCGGGAAGATTCCGGAGAAGACACGAGCTTCAAGAGTCTGGCCCTTGACGGAGGTTAGGCCGGCCAACAAGGAGGGGGGGGCCAACAAATATCCCCGCAGCCATTTGCCGTCAGATGTCTCTTCGATGATGTATAGGTCGTCGCCAATCTCCAAGGGTAATTCATTCTCGAGCGTAGTCTCGAAGGGGTAGGTCGCGACAGCGAAGGCGATACGAGGCAGCGGTTGCCAGGGCATTGGTGCGGTCGGTCGCGCCGTGGCTACTTGGTCAATCGCATTAGGGGGCAATCAGGGGCGCGTCTAGTCTGTCCAGGCTTAGCTTTTCCCGCAGCAGTGTGCGGACGATGGCAAGCGGAATACGGAGGGTCCAAATTGCTTCAAAAGAACGGGTATTAGCTTAGGACCCGGGTAGCAGTTGGTCGCGGATAAGGTTAGGGGTCTCGTAGGTTGACTACCTGAGTGGCCGTATCGTGGGGAGTTGTTTCTGCTTTTTTTTTCTAATTCTGAACTCGGGGCCGTCGTCGCAAATCGTTCTTTGGCTGGGTGGTATGGATCAGGGTGTCGGTAGTGGTAGTAAGGGTCTTGTTGTTTTTGGCGTTCGACATCGAAGGGGGGGTGGTCAGGACCTCGGGTTTGTTTGCTACGATCCAAAAGAGGTTTGAAGAGAGATAATGAGACAGAAGAGGGAGAGAGACTAGGGGTATCAGGTCAAATAAATGGAATTGCGGTCGAAGGAGAGGATTGGGTCCGGGGGTTTAAAAATTAGGATTAGGACGAAAGACGATAGAGGAGAAAGGGAAAGCCAAAAAGAAGGATATCGACGCACAATAGGGTATTCAGAATTGTCTCTCATATAGATAGTAAAGAACTCTGATAGGTGAGAGGTGGGCATAGAAGTGAACGAAGTTGAGGATAATTGGAATCGCTCGTATGCAGTGTACAAATTGCTATATGCAGAAGACCCATCAGGATGTTATACTAAAATGAACTAGTACCTAATAATATTATGTAGGTTATCTAGCGGGTCAAGTACTACGGTGCATTTCACTACGAGAAAAAAAACTAAACCTAATGCTTATAAGTTTTTATAAATTCCTAATAAATTGATTTTCTTAATTTAATATAATATTCTAAAGTGAAATAAATTTAGTATATAAATGTTCGACTTTAGTATTGAACAGGAGCAGCGTAGGCACGCTGTAATGGAGGCACGAAAAGGGCTACCCAACTACTAATAACTAGCCTAGTACCGATCAACCAAGATTACAGCTATAAACAGCTGTAATCGGTTAATCGGCCAGCTAAAAACGGCAGCTAGGAAAAGGGGGCTGGAAAGGTAACGAGGAGGATAGCTAGAAAGGCATGGTAAGAAACGAGTAAATGGCTATAGGCTATAATGTCTATAGGTCTAAGTCTAGCTAATGAAAATATAAGTACGCGACCCATATAAATATATATCGAAAAGGCTACGTAGCCTAGATCCACCGTACTACTATAGCCTCCTTAGTTTAATTAATCCGTAAAGAGTAATTAAACTCCCTAATAATAATAGGTACGGTAGCTCTCGTTTCCTATTAATCCTAATTAACCTAATCCCGATTAACCCTAATTAACTAAAAGCTAGCTAATTTAATTAAAGGCTAACAGGATAAGTTAGGAAGAAATAGGTTATTAACTAGGAGCGATTGTAATAGCAATAAGTAGGTAATAGGGTAGGTGACTATAACCGTACCTGATCCTAAACCTAAACCTGATTAATCCCGAACCTATTTAATCGCTGCCAACTAGGAGCTAAGCCAGTTTAATTAACGATTAATAGGAAATAGGAAAGATCTAATAATAAGAACTAGGCTAACGGAGCTATAACCTATAAACTAACCTAATCGACCTATTCCTAATTAACCCTGATTAACTAGGAGCGAGCCAGGTCTATCAAAGGCCATCAAGAAATAACAGGGATCAATAGTCAGGAAACAGGAACTACAACGGGCAGGTAAAACAAGCGTAGCTCCCGTAAGAAACGAAATAATAATCCCGTAAAATAACTAATGTAATCGTAATCTCCGTCCTTCTCGTCTATAACTATCTTTTGCCGATCCTTTTTAACTAATCCTAATCCTATAAACTAATTAATATATCCTATTCATACCCGATTATTTCCGTTTCTAACTCGTATCTAACTATTATTCGTCCGGTAACATCTACCGGGCTTCCCTTGACCCTCGATCCCTCCCCTATACGTAGTTCTAAGGGCTCTCTAGGCTCTTCCTACCAACTACATATTGGTAAGGGCGATAAGAGGGGTCTCTAGGCATTACTATTCCTATAGCTATTCTTAATTTTCTAGGCTATCTTATTTAATATTTTATTTAATTCGTATATCGCGGTATCGTTTATAGGTCTATCGCGTTAATCGGTAGGTTCCCCGATCAGGTTCGTAGGTATAAGGTCTATCGGTATCTTCGTATGGTAATTAAAGGCATCGTAGTACCTTATCGGTTAGGAAGGAGAAACCTCCCTAGGTACCGTAACTAGCTAGCAGGAATAAAACAAAGGCGATCGGAGCTATCGGTAAGCCTCTTGCAATCGAAATAAACTAATCGGTAAAGAACGAATACCTTCAAGCGCGTGCGAGGTTATAAAAAGGGGTAGTAGCGGTAACTTAGTTAGATTAACTAAGGGCGAAAAACTGCCATTTAGGCACTATTAAAAACGGGGGCAAAACCAGACAAAAACGGGTACAGCTCCTTCAAAAGAGATAACTAAGAAACGAGGATAGGATAGATCCACTAATCGGCGAACGAGCTTTCAGGTAAGCTAATCAAAAGCTAATGAAAGGACGTAGTTATTAAAATGGTCGCCATGGTTATCTACCCTTCCTATTAATCCAGCCACCTGAAAATTCAGGCTATAGCCTAAAAAGGCTCAATCCGAAAGCCACGAAAAAAAACGGCTCTAGAGCTACGAAAACAGCTCCTAATCAACTAAAAAACAGGGAATCTCCTAATCGACGAATCCTAAACCTAATGACTACAAAAACGGTCGCAAAAGGTTACTCCTAAGATAAAGTAAGGTTCGAGCTACTAGGTAGTCGCTACTAAACAGGAGCAGCGTAGGCACGCTATAATGAAGGCACGAAAAGGGCTACCTAACTACCAACAACTAGCCCAGTACCGATCAACCAAAATCACAGCTATAAATAGCTGTAATCGGTTAATCGGCTAGCTAAAAACGGCAGCTAGGAAAAGGAGGCTAGAAAGGTAACGAGGAGGATAGCTAGAAAGGCATAGCAAGAAACGAATAAATAACTATAGGCTATAATGTCTACAGGTCTAAGTCTAGCTAATGAAAATATAAGTACGCGACCCATATAAATATACATCGAAAAGGCTACGTAGCCTAGATCCACCGCACCACTATAGTATATAAGTAACTATTTAAGATAATATAATTATATTAATAAGAGTATTTTTATAATTATATTATATATAAAGCCTATGTATAGAATAGGAGCAGCGTGGGCACGCTATGATAAAGGCTCGTATAAAAACTACTATAGTAGTACGGTGAATCTAGGCTACGTAGCCTTTTCAATGTCTATTTATATAGATTACATACTTATATTTTCATTAATTAAACTTAAACCTATAGCCATTACTAGTTATAGTCATTTACTCGTTTCTTGCTATGCCTTTCTAGCTATCCTCGTTGCTCTGCCATTCTAGTTTCCCTTTCCCAGCTGCCGTTTTAGCTGGCCGATTAACCAATTATAGCTATTTATAGCTGTGATCTACGTTAATCAGCATTAGGCTAGTTGTTGGTAGTTGGGCAGTTTTCGTGCCTCCGTTAGCGTGCCCACGCTACTCCTATTTACTACGAAAAAAACTAACAATAATAATAAATTAGTATTTTAATACGCAGGATTAATAGTAGTAAAGGCGATGCTATACGGTAAAGTTAGTAATCGGAAAGGCGGTATTAGCTTTTAGATATACGCGCCGGTAGTACCTACGAGAGAGGACTGATAAAAGATAACCAAAAAACGATCGATAACTAGAGAAAACGTAGATTTAAATAGTAATTTCGAGAAATATACGATATAAAGACGTTCAGAAATATTCATAATCGACGAAATAAGTAGCTAAAAAAGGCGAAAAGTTTTTTTTCCCGGAGAAAGATAATAGAGCGCTAGAGCATAACGCTTAGTAAAGTTAAGAGCGCCCGAGGCGTAATATATAAAAAGAAACGGCGTTAAAATAATGACGAAATGATAAGTTAAGTTAGGATAATAACACTTCGATAAGGATACCTAAGGTATTAGCAGTTTACGAGAAGAGGCTACCGGCCTCTTAATAGTATCGATAAAGGCGCTAGAGGCGCTAGCGGTTTACGGAGAGGCCCTAGGCCTCTTAGTAATAAACGGAAAGGCGCGCCTTAGTACGCTCTTAAGCGGAGCCTAAAGGACTTCGCTAGCGAACGAAAGGATAAGCTCTTAGCTTCTAAACGGTAGTGTAGTGGTGCGGTGGATCTAGGCTACGTAGCCTTTTCGATGTCTATTTATATGAGTCGCGTACTTATATTTTCATTAGTTAGACTTAGACCTATAGATATTACAGCCTATAGCTATTTACTCGTTTCTTGCCATGCCTTTCTAGCTATCTTCGATTGCCCTTTCCTTTTTCTAGTCCCCTTTTCCAGCTGCCGTTTTAGTTGGCCGATTAACCGATTATAGCTGTTTATAGCTGTGATCTTGGTTGATCGGCACTGGGCCAGTTGTTGGCAGTTAGGCAGTCCTTGTTTCGTGCCTCCGTTAGCGTGCCCACGCTGCTCCTGTTCAGTAGGAAAGGTTCCAGGCCTCTTAGTAATAAACGAAAAGGCGAGCCTTAATACGCTTTTAGGCGGAGCCCTTAGCTCTACTAGCGGAAGATAAACGATAGTCTTTAAACGAGTCGGACGGCGTATTCTAATACGTCCTTTAGCGAATCCGACGGGATTCATTAACGAAAGATAAACGAAGGTCTTTAAACAGCGGTAAACGAACCGACGACTCCGTAGCTACAGAAGCTAGGCTAGACCTAGTAAGCGCCTATATACGACTTCGTACTGAACAGGAGCAGCGTGGGCACGCTGACGGAGGCACGAAAAGGACTGCCCAACTGCCAACAACTGGCCCAGTGCCGATCAACCAAGATTACAGCTATAAACAGCTGTAATCGGTTGATCGGCCAGCTAAAACGGCAGCTGGGAAAGGGGACTAGAAAAAGGAAAGGGCAATCGAGGATGGCTAGAAAGGCATGGCAAGAAACGAGTGAATAGCTGTAGGCTGTGATATCTATAGGTCTAAGTCTAACTAATGAAAATATGAGTGCGCGACTCATATAAATAGACATCGAAAAGGCTACGTGGCCTAGATCCACCGCACTACTATAATAGGTGAAGAAACCCGGGAAACCTACGGAGGAAAAGGAGGAGACCTCGGGGTATAATATAACCGCCGGGAACGAAAAAAAGAAAGCTATACCCGGGGGGCATTAATACCCCGGGGAACGAACGAAAGGAAGCTATACCCGGGGGGCATTAATACCCCGAGAAACGAACAGAAGGAGGCCTAGGGATATATTAATACCCTAAGAGGCAGAGGTAGCAACCCGGGGAGCGAATAACGCACCCCGGGGAACGGAAGTAGCACCTAAGGATGCGGTACGTACCCTAAGGCGCGGAAGAAAACGGATTAGGTTATTAAGGCTAAACGCTAAAGAAAAAGACGGCAGGGCGTATCTTTTTTTTTTCGGAAAGGGACCTTATATATTAAGCTATACTTATTATAAGGCCCTGGCTAGTACTAGGGCTTAGTACGTAATTAATACCTACGGAAAATAAGGCTAGTAGTTATAGGTACGGTTCATAAAGCATACCTTTTTCTCCTTTTCCTCCTCGTTTAGCTTTAATATACGGCTTTTACCTAGCGAACAGCTCGTAAAACCGTAACAATACTCCAGTTACTATAAAAGCTACCTGTCTGGCACTTTAGATATCTAGAATTAGGCAAATATTAGCACCAGTGTTATGCGTAACATTAGCTTTCATTTAGCATCGACCTTCATTTCCTAGTATACCAACAATAAGTATGCCCATACTCGTATCCACACCAAAACACGACAGCACCAATGTCACCACTATTCCGGTAGAGCCATAGGTAATAGCACGGACTAGCAGGTATTTGTTAATATATGCTATGGTCTCCCCCCCTCACTCATCTCTAGACCTAAGGGTTGAACACTCCCAATAGACAGTATGTACATTGCTCCGTGAATAAAAACCAGAGCGTAGGTTATTACAACACTCCACTCCTTATGCCAGCTCGATTCAGAGTAAACGTATTTCTACCTAGACGACAAACTACCAAGTATTTCCAATTAGAACTAATGATATTTCGACTCGCCTACTCACATCCAAGGGATAAGTAATATCCATACATTAGCCAATCTAGCCAACAATCAGCCTTGAAATACTTATGTATATCAACATTGACCCGTCTACGTTTATTCAAAAGCCTACACTTATTGATCTCTCCGTTTTTCGTCGTATCCTATTTAGACATATAAATGCAATGTCCCCTTTGGAAAATACTGTAGTCATTCATTCTTGTTTGGGCACGAGTAGTAGTTGCAGTAATAGCAGTAGGGCTAATTACAGCTCTCGGCTATTCACAGCTTTTAGCTGTCCGTAGCCTCAGCCCGTCTACAGCTTTTGGCTAGGTACCTATCCAGCAACTCTCATCCTCACTTCCCGATACGCAGCCCATTCCGTGCTCTCCATCCTCCCTGCGAGGGCAGTTCCCAGTGCTTCTCTCTGTTCTTTATCTTGTGGGGGGCGATTCCCCCTTTTGATCCCAGCAGCCCGTTTCCAAGCTCGTCATCCCACAGGCCTTTAGTTAGCGCCTTGTCTGTCAAGTGCTGGTGCGCAACAGCGGAAAATTGTCCCTCAGATACTTTACTCTGTTTCCTGGCATTCGGTCACTACAAAAAAGATGGCCAAACATCTGCTCTTTCTCGATTCAAATCGGGTCTCCCCGGAGCCGGCAGCAATCCTCTAAGTCTAACCAAGGAGATGCATTATTGCTCTTATTAGAGATGAGCCAACGGCGGCTATCAGGTCAAACCCTCCGAGTGGCAGAGTTAAGTTCTGCCTACGATCCATAATATAATCCGAGATATGGAAAGACTCGTAGAGATCACAGGGCCAGACAGAGGTCCGAAGATGATAGCTTACACCAACTCGGCTCTACTTCATACTACAACAACGTAATACGGTCAAAAAGTTAGTCCCAGTTCCAAAAGGGGCCGTGTTGTTTGAGCAACGACAAGAGAAGCCGAGATATATTATCCAGCGACGCAAGCTCTAATGAGTGCTGAGAGAAATCCATGGTTAATATAGGTGTCTACCCCTTCATCTTGGCATCTCCTTTCCTGAGGAAGTAGGTGTATTTTCTCATACTAATTATCAGAGTGCTAGATATAAATGCTAATCATTGATAATTCGTAGGATACAAAGAACGAGGTTGATTTGAGATCAATAGTGTGTCCGCTTATAGACAAGCGAAAGGATACCTTCAGGTTTATGTTTCTCGAGTCTGACTTCTTGTTTGGAAATTGAGAGCCTCAGAGGTTAAGGTTACCTATGAAATAAATCCTATAATCCACTATTAGTTTTCCTTGAATGGTATAAAGGTTAGGGATTGGTTCTATCATTGCCTTTCGAGGTTTTATTGGTACTTATGGCAACGAGCCTCCCGGTATTTTAAACAGCTCATCTTAGAGAATGTCTTCAAGCCCCGGCAGTGCATCTCCTTCAAAGGTCTCAGACAACCTTTGAACTTTTTTGACTCGATTTTAGGTAGCTAGATGCTTTCATGTCCGCCCATCTTTTCCACCAAGAATGCTAAAACCCCTAAAGGAGCCCCTGTGGATGTGATTTCTTGAAAATTACCAGCAACTTGCCAATATCACTCCCTATAACCTGACCTTTATAAACTTTATATTGATTTAGGTTTCAGTCTCAGGAAAGTGGCCATGCAGTCGTTCTTATTATACGAAGACGCTAATTTCTCAATCAGCTTAGCTTTAGTTATATTACTATTCTTTCACGTTTCTAGAGTGTTTTTAATTAATATAGAAACTATATATTAAGATATAGTAAAAAAACTCTTACTTTTTAAGGAGCTTTTTTAAAAAAGCTATTGTATAAGAAACAAAACAATAGTAAGTAATTTGTTACTATAATAAATAATACTAATATTAATTACATAAAAGTTAATATTATAATTATATCATTATATAAGCATACGCCTTTATTAGAAAGCTATCTAGCTTACTATATAGTTAATATATATCTTCTTACCTACGTTTTATTACTCTTTATAGATAATTAATTATACTTAATATAAATTTAAAAAACACTACGTAATATATATAACGAAATTAAAAGTATAAAATAAGGCCCGAATTATTCTACTTCGCAGAATAATTCGGGCTTATTTTTAACGTAAACGCTAAAAATAATAACCTATCCGGAGGATAGAGAGATATAGAAAGTATACTTAGTTTATTTAATAACGATTTTTAAAGCTACGAACTTTATTTATTATAGAAAACCTAGAAAACGTAAGAAATTATATATAAAAAACTTATAGTTTATACGAAACTATCTTTTATAAATTCGAAACTAGTTTAAATTTTTACGTTAACGCATATTATATTAAATAGAGCGTATATTATTTACGATAAAAAACGTATATAGTAAAACGAATTTAAGAAGAATAAAATATAAAAGAAATTTAGTATAGAAAAATTTTTTTAAAGTTAAAATTACGTAGGTACGTAATTTCTATATTAAAAAAGGGCGTTATGCCTAATAAAACTACGAACCCTTTAAACTTATATCTTCATTACTTCTTTTTACGTTTCTTTTCTACTTTTTTCTACGTACCCGTATTTTTTTCTCGTAATATACGTAGGATTTCTCGTAATAATTCGTTACTAAAAAAAGCGTTAATATTTAATCCTTATTACTTTATAACCCGCTCTTCCGCCTTCCGGATTACCTTTTTAGTTTTCTTATAGACTTTATTAAAAGCTTACTTTAAATTGAAATTTCTACGCTAGCGTATTTTATTACGTATTAACGTACCTTTTTATTAATTTTTTTAAAATCGAAAGCTTTTTTTAATTCTATAAATTTAACGAACTTTAGCTCGGCCTCCCGGGGTACTTTAGCGTAGGCGTAGTAGCCCTTATAATAATAATAGTAGCGATTATTTTTTATACTTATTAGTTATCGCGTATACGTAACTTTCCGCGTTTTCTACGCTATTTTATATACCGGTTTTTTTTACGTAGGCGTTCGCTTATAATCGATTAATTCGTTTAAAGTATACCTTATAAGGTAACGCTTTTTCCTCGTCGCCGTCGTCGTCGCTACCGTCGTCGCTACCGTCGTCGTTACCGTCGTCGTCGTCGTCGTCGTCGCTACTAATAAAAGGGCGGACTTAGTTTATAGGTAGATTTTATATAATAAAATTAACGCCTATATATATTATTACTTAATCGCGTACTTTTTTTTATACCATAAAGTTCGTAAAGCATAACTTACTTTATAGGATATACCAAGGAAGGGAGGATCGCTATCGCCGCCGGCGGCCGTTAGGCCGTTAGTATTACCTATCGTAGTATTAGTACTAGCTACGTAGCGGGCGTCGTTAACCGATAGCTAATCGAGGCCTAGGTTAGCGAACTCGGTAGTCGAAATCCTAAATACTATTCTAATTAGCTAAATCTATCGCGCGCGTATTAAATTTCTTACTTTTTTTAACTACTTTAATCTTATTTCATTAAATAAAAGACTACGAAATATCGTTAGCGTTTATTTTAAGTTTAATTAGCTATATGCGAAGGTTTAAACTTACGTAATTATAGGAAGGGTAGGAGGCGTAAGGAAAAAGGAAAGGAAATAATAAAAGTAATTAATAGTAGGAAATAGGTTATTTTATTTCGTAAATAAGGAAGCGTTATAGGAAGTCGCGATTAAAAGAAGGTACGGCGTTAGTTACTAAGGAAGTCGCGATATCTTTATACGTTAGGAAGAAGCGACGTATTTTAAGAGACGCTCCGTAATTAAAGTAAGAAAAACGTATTCTTATATAGAAAATAGTATATCTACGCTACTTTTATACCCGTATTCTTTACTTTTACGCGGTTTAGCTACATAGAAATTAATTAAAGTATTATAAACTATACTCGCTCGATAGAATTAACGTATATACGCTATTCCTATTCGTTATTTATAGCGCTAGAGTACGTTATTTATAAGGGTATCGTAATAGGTATAGAGGTTAAGTAAATAACTATATACGTAAACGGAGATCTCTATCTTTTAGCTTAGCTTTTATGCCTACGAAATATATATTAACTTAAATATTAACGAACGTAAAAAGAAACTTATCATTTATTAGCTCCTTATATATCGCATTTCTATAAAACGGCTCGTCGAATATTAGGCCTTATAGCGAGATAACCCTAAAGTAAACGACGTAATTTAACCCTAACGCGAATTCCTTCTTTATAATTCTAACGATAACGTAAAGAATAGTAATACCTTACGCTTTATAAACGGTTATTACGTATGAAATAATTAGAGGGAATTATTCTCGTATATAGGAGATATCCTTATAGTCGAATTCCTAGCGCTCGCGTAATATTAGTATTACCTTTTTCCCTCGAGAATCGC
This sequence comes from Durotheca rogersii, assembly GCF_024521655.1. NCBI lineage: Eukaryota > Fungi > Ascomycota > Sordariomycetes > Xylariales > Xylariaceae > Durotheca > Durotheca rogersii. Next base: position 63,112 of record NW_026251255.1, read on the forward strand.
GTAGCTTATTTCCCTAAGTATCTTTAAACCTAGGTCCGTCGTAATCGTCGAAAGCTACTATAATTACTATTAGCGGCTCGCGTTTAGGATTAGCGCCTTACGCTTAACTTATATCGTAAATAAAGCCTTAGGAGCTATTTATAAGCCGTATTTCGGAAGAGATATTACGTAATAATATTATTCGAACGCTTATATAGAGTAGTAGCTTAAAGGAAAGGTTACCGGCTAGGTCGTTAAACGCGTTTAACGCTCCTCGGCCGTAATGAATAACGTACGTTTAAATAACTAGCGAATTAAGCGTTACGAGATAGTTAAAATTATACTAAAGTATTTCTTTACGCGTAAAGTATATACGTACCGCTTCTTTAAAGCCGAAACGATCCTACTTAGTTAGTACCGCGGTTATTCTCGTAGATAGGAGCTAGAACGACTCGGCGGAAACTTACGCTAAGCGTAATTCGTTTAGCGCTTTTCGAAAAGGCGCCTAGTCCTCGCTTACTTAGCGTTAAACTACCGATAGAAATACCGACTTAAAAAAAGCTCTATACGTATTATAACCGACGAACTCGTCTACCGAAAGATACGTCGAATTAAGAGTATAAATAAGCTTTAATAATACTAGGGGTAATTAAAAGAAGTCGCCGATTAAGATTATATTTACGTTATTAAAAATCCGCGAGCTACGCGGGAATATCTACCGTAAACGGCGGTTAATAAACCTAAATATACGTAGCCTTAATATATTCTTTTCGTCGATAATTAGATAGCGAAGGTTAGTAAGGCGTCGTTATACTTTAGCGAAAGCGTTATTAAAGAACGGCTTAAAGCTACGCTTTACGGGTAAATAAAGGAAAGAATATATCGTCCTCCCGCGAATGTTATTACTCGTAGCGTTAATTAGGATAATAAGGGCTACCGAGTCTTAAGTAAAAGCCTAGCGAACGTAGGAGGCTAAAATCTTAATTAGATACGATTTTTTAGTACCGCTATTACCGTCGATTTAAAATAGAAGCTAGTCTTAGCTACGACTTTATACGTAGCCGAGAACGGTACCGTAAATTAGCCTTTGTTCCGGATTTAACGTATTACGGGTATTTAAAGGAACGATTTCTTACTCCGGCGTATCCGTAGTACTTATTATCTCGCGTTAATAAGTAGAATCGTAAAAGTAAGGATACTTATATCGGGCTACGTATATAACCTAATCGTAATTTATATCGATATTTCTATTCCTAAGTACGTTAAATATTTCCTACGTAAGCGCTTAATTCGGGAGTAAACGCGTTAGTTTAGCCTAGTCTTCCTCGTTTAAAGCCTACTCTTTTTCCTTTAGGAGCTCGAACTCCTCTTCGTCGGGTCCGGGAAGGTCGCCGTAGTAGTTATCCTCGTATTAATAGGTTACTTAATATCGCGTATACGTTAATATATGCGTTAAAAATTAGGTACCGTTAATTAAAAGTAGCTCGTCTTCGTTAATATACGGATAATTTAACATAAGCTTAACGCGATAAAACGATTTTAATTCGCTAAGGCCCTTATTTACGCGGTAAATAAGGTAATAATTAAGTATACGTTCTTCTACGTTACGTTAAAAAGGACGTTAATCGCGAGCGTATGGCTTATTAAAATTCTAGATCGATATAAAGCGAAAGAAGTTTAATTTAATAATCTTTAGTACCTTTAAATCGCGCTAGAGATACTTCTTATAAGTATTACGCCCGTTAGAAACGTCGCTAAAGCTAAGCTCGAGGCTATAGTTTTATTCCGCTAAGGGCCGGTAATTTACGTTACGTATAACACGCGAATTAGCTTATAAAGGTAGCCTATATAATATATAATAAACCTCTTACGTAGAGTAATCTCGTTCCCCGATTAATTTATTTATTAACTTCGATATAAAAGAAAGAAGAGGATTTACGCTAGAGACCTTTAGGAGGATTTACTTAATAAGGACGCTATAACTATCGGTCTTAATTTCCGCTTTAGAGTAATACTTCGCTACGTAATTTATAATAGCTTCTACGTTAATATAAAGCGAAATATCGATATTAGCTAGCTAAATAAAGGTAATTACTCGATTATATTAATTTAATTATTCGTCGTTACGTTACGCTTTAAATAACTATTAGGTTTTATACGGCCGTATAATAATCTCGGCGTAGGCGCGGTACGGCCGCGGGAAAAGAAATCGGTATTCTAGAGGTAGTAAAACGCTATTACCTTATCCCGCTTCTCGCGCTTTACGCTTATTAATACGGAAGTAATATACGGGGGAATATTTATAGCGTTAGTAACGATTAATAATCTAAGAGAGCTAACAAAACGACGGCCGCGCGTTTAAAGGCCGTAATACGAGCGGATTATCTTTATCTTAATCTAAGCGCCGGCGCGGCTCTAGGTTAACCGTAAAGGCGTAATAGCTCTAAATACGAACGTAGTTTTAGCGTTATTCGAAAGAGATTATATTAAGTAACGGATTACCTTCGAATTAAAATAACCCGTAATAATACGTATTCCCGCGCCTTTAAAATTCGTATCGATATTAATAATCGCGTAAGCCGAACTTCTTAACTAAAACGATATTACGGAAAAGCTAATTCCGAGCGTAAAAATACTACGCGGTAATATAGGGATTAGTTTTTAATAACTCGCGGGATAAGCGTATGCGTTAGATTTTAAGGGAGGAAAGCTATTCCTAAAAGCGTAATATATATTAAAAAAGGCTCCGCTAATAAAAATTAATAAGGCTTAAGGTAAGAAAAGCGCTAGGAACCCCGAGGTACTTAGTAAAAGTAACGTACTCGCGTTTTCGTTTAAACTAAAAAAGCCGCGTACCCTTTAAATAAACTATAACGCGCGTAATATTCCTTAATAACGCATTAACCTCGGTACTCTTAAGGTTTTTTAACGCTTACTCGAGATTTTATCGCGTAATTTATTACTACTAGGCGCCTTTTTTCCTTACGAAATATTTACTTATTACTATCGCTTATTAACGCATAAGTATATTAAGCGCGATAAAACGGAAAGTAAGGTATTACGCGAATCGATTATCGCGCTAACGTATAGCGTACTATACCTAATCGTCGAAATCGATCTTACGCTACCTTAGATATATAAATTTAGCTTCTTTACGCGGAAATAAAATAGGAAACGCTAGTAAAAATAACGTAGTTAAACGCATAAACTCGTTAATAAAGATCTAGCGAATAAAAGGCATGGATAAATAATAGGTACCTATAAGTTTAACGGGATAACCTTTAGAAATAAACGTCCCTTTTAATTTTAACTCTAAACGCTTTATCTTAGTTTACTTTAACGTAACGTTTAATATAATAAATTTATCGTATTAAGCTTCTAACCCTTCTAAGTCGCCTTCCGTAACTAGGCTAGTCTAAAACGCTTAACCGTTATCGACGAAGTCTTAAATATTAAGCTACTTAAAAACATTACCGTCGTTAGGTAGCTCTTCTAACGCGGCGCGATTTTATTTAAAGTCTTTATAACCCGGGTAGTTATATCTTAAATACTTAAGCCATACCTCGATAACGCGCCGGCGTATTTTAAACTTAGTTCGAAATTAAGTTATCTACTTAGGATTTTACGCTAGCTCGCGTAAGCGTAATAAAACGATATTAAAATACTAAGGGAAAAGGGAAAGATAGTCGTATACTTTATTAACGTTACGTATAAAGTATACGACGTAGCCGCGATATTTATACTACTAGCCGCGGATTATAAGTATATTTATTACTACGTAAACCTACGTAATAAATAATTCTTCGATTATTATTAACTTTAGTAGTAAATTAAAAGAAGGAAGGATATTAAAGTTAAGATAATTACCTACGTTAAAAAAGAAGGGCTTATTTACGCGCTTCTTTTAGTTTTTATTACGATAACGCTTATAAATATCCGCGGTATTTAAATCTATATTAAACTAATACTTTCCGTAACGACTATAGTATTTACGTCGTTCTTATTCTAACGCTAATTAAAACCGTATTAAAATCGCGTAATCGGTATCGCTAATCGCGTTAACGTTAAGGTCTCTTTTCTACCGTAGCGGCTTAATTATAAACGAGCTTTAACGATTAAAAACGCTACTAAGTTCCTAAGAGCGAGCGGTATTTAAGGGGGAGGTCTAATTAAAAGGTCGGCCTAAGCGCGGTTATTCTCGCGTTAATTTTAGCGTAAGGAATTCTAACGTAAGAAGCCGTAAAGGTCGGCCTCGACGTACTTATACTTACTCTAGCGCTAGTTCTAACGTAAACGCGCGTAAAGGTCGGCTTCGACGAACTAACTCTCGCGCTTATTCTAACGTAAGCGTACGTAAAGGTCGGCCTCGACGAACTAACTCTCGCGTAAATACTCGAAAAGGTCGCCCTCGGGACGCTAGTTTTAGCGCTACCGCTAAATCCGCTAGTTATAATTATATTATTAACGAAGAAAGTAAAGGAATAAGAGAAGGGTTACCGTTATTACGTCGGGTTACCTTATACCGTTTTCGAATTTACTATCGTAATACGTTACCTACGCGTAAAGCTACCTCTTTAGCGCTTAAATTATATACCCGAGGCTACGCGGTAATAAAATATAATCGATAATAAGTAACATTTAATCGCGGAGCCGGTTAAAGCGTTTTAAGCGTAGGATAGGATCGGGAATCCTATATAAAATTAACGGTAAAGTATAAACTATTAATAAAGAATATTAACCTAAGTAAGACGGCGTATGTTTTCGCGGTAAGAGAAATAATTTTTTATAAATATAGCGTAATTTCGTGGATTAATAAATTACTCGATAACTTAAATTCTTTCGTATATACGACATTCTTTAACTTAAAGCGATTCTATCTTAATTAAACTAAGGATAAATTATAAGGATAAATTATAAGATACGAAAAAGAGTAAGAATTATATAAATAAAAATAGAAACGTATAAATAAACGCGTTAGTAAATATACGTAGGAATTTTAGGGGATAATAAGGATATGCTAAATAAAAAAAACTCCATTTATTCCGCCGTTTTTATTAGGTATACGTATTTTTAGGGACCCATAGCGCGTTTTTTAGCCAATAAAAACAAAGTTTCCCCTAAAAGACACCCCTTTATAGGGGTATTTATAGGGGTATTTATAGGGGTATTTAACCCCGTAATTAATTAGCATAACAGGGGGTTATACGTATTATAACTATCCTCCGGATAGGATAAATTTTTAATATATAATATAAATTATTTATAATTACAAGGATTATATATATAATTATTATTATATTAAGGGTTTCTATTAAAAGTCTTCAACGTAGAAGTACCTCCCTACCAAACCGCTGTTACTTATCGATAAGATAGTTGATTGAGTAATCCTACCCACTAGGCTGCTTATCGAATTCTAAGCAGGCAGGCATTCATTCTATGATTGTCCATCCTCCGACTTGTCCCAGTTCCGATTACTTCACAGACTTGCGTTGATCTCACTCCCCCTCCACCTCCTCCCATCTACACCTGTCACTAGATGGCAGCTTTTGACTTGGTCCCTGTTATCTGATTTAGCTGTTCCTCTCTCCCTCCTAGTTGATCATTCGTTATGGATCCAAATGAGCCACCAGAGCCAACACTACCGTCGCAGGAGCAGGTCTGTAATCAAGGTGGACATTAGGTGCTTATCTCGAGAGCTGACTTGCTTTGTTGAACAGATGCGCCAACGACGCCTCGCAAAACTAGCCGGGGCAAATGCTGCACCGACAAATTCGAAGCCTAGCGATGCGGCAAAGCCCGAATCCCCAACACCTACGCCTGGTCTGTCCAGCCAGGCGATCGCCCGACCAGCTACTTCTCCAAATCAGCAAACGAATACAATACCTTCGCCTCAGCCGCCTCGTCAAGCCCCACCAACAAATCCATTCTCGCAGCTCACAACGAACAAGTCAGACCCTGGGAATGAGGCAGCTACGAGTTCAGGTAACAGAGCTTCCTCCAAAAGGCCCGGAACGCCTGTTGACCGAATCAAAGCAACAGCTCCGCCAACAAAAAGGGCGCAAGTTACGAAGGAGGAGACTCTTGATGATTGGTCTAACCGGGTCCTGAGTGACATATTCCGTGTCACGCTAGACGAGACCAACACAACCGACAGCCGTGGCATCCGGCTCACGTATCTCCCAGACCTCCGAGCCGAGCTTGAGGAGTCTGGCGATCCGGTCAAGCTTACCACTTCATCAATTGACACGGCCATCCTCGAAGCCGCCCGGTGCGTACCGCTAAGCAAGGCTCTGCTAGATTATCTATTGCCATGTTGGAAGCGTGTGATGAAGGCTACCAAGCCTTCTAGACCCCTGCCTCTCGAAAGACAAGAAGTCCTAGACGAAGCCAAGCGTCTATGCATGAGTAATTGTATATTTGCGCTTACCATGCCGGAGTACTTTGGGTGAGCAGCTTCTCTCATGCGCCCATGGGCCCATGCGTCGAAAGTGTTCTGAGGCGCGCTGACAACTAGAAGCCGAGACTCTAATCCGAATCACGATTCTCTTGTGCCGTATCTTCTCCGGCACCACGAAAACGAAGATGGTATCTGCTTAGATTTCTTCACCGAAGCTGTCTCCCGCATACCAGAGGATGATGGCGTTGCTGGTATATTCACAGATGCCATGATCATTATGAGCGAGAGAGTCGCTGGGATGACCATGAATGATGATTATAAACCCTACATCAACGTAAGGCATGCTCAGCCTTTTCGGAGCACATACGTCCGCTAACGGTATTTAGTCCCTCGTAACATATGCTCGGTTCCCTCCGTTACTCAATGCCCTCGCACGACACCCACGTTTCCACGTCAACCCCACAGCGGATATGACCAAGGAACAAATAGCCGTAGCGAGCGAAACTGAGACACTCTTGGGGCCATTTTTCCGCATCTCACCACTACAGACAGAGGTTACGAAATCGTACTTCGCTAGCCCGCGGACCATCGACCCGGGCCATGTCAAGTCTTCCCAGAGCGCACTGCAGATGACACTGAAAGCGCATCAGGGGGACCTTACAAGCATCACCAACGCATTCGTTCGAGCAAGTCCTGCTTCTCGGAATAGCACTCTCGATTGGTTTGCCTTTGTCGTGAATACTAACCACAAAAGACGTGCCTTACAGGTCAAGGCTGCGGAAGTGGCTTCTGACGGGTTCATGGTCAACGTAACGGCTACTTTGGATCAGCTATGCCAACCCTTTATGGATGCGACTTTCTCCAAGGTCGATAAAATAGATATCGACTATCTACGTCGCGAACCCCGGGTCGATATGAGCGATGAAACCAAACTGAACGCCGACCAGGCGACCTCGGAGACGTTTTATCAGTCGCGTGTCTCAGGGTCGTCCAATTTTATTTCAGAAGTTTTCTTCCTAGCCCTAGCTTCCCATCATTACGGTCTCGGGGCAACCAACTCAAAACTGAAGGATCTGGACAAAGACATCAAGCATATCGAGAGAGTCATTAAGCTTATCGAAGACGAACTGCCTAAATTGGAGGGTGTAAGTGTTCCTCTTGCCCGAATAGTCCAAGTCTAGATTATTATCCTCATTGCTCACAATATGGTAATGCCAGAACCAATTACGCCTTCATGTAGCGAAGCAGCAACTTCAGAACGCAGTCAACGGGCTCGAGAAATCAATAGCACTCAAGCTCGCCATAGAAGGAGTTGTGTTAGATTCATCCATGCAGACATTGTCACTACAGTTTATGAGATACGTTGCCGTCTGGCTTCTTCGAGTCGCTAGTGGCACGGACTATAAGCCAGGCAAGGATTTCAAGCTTCCACTCCCACCTATTAGACCAGAGGCCTTTAGCTGCCTTCCGGAATATGCCCTTCAAGACGTCGTGGAGAACTTCAAGTTCGTTTTCCGGTAGGTCTGAATCGTGGCCCGCTCGTGTCAGCTCATCGCTTACGCTTCTATAAGCTTTCTACCCCAGATTTTGATGTCCGCTGTTGGGGACGAGATCATCATGCTATGCATCACGTTCTTGCGTTCTTCTGACTACATCAAAAATCCCTACCTAAAGTCGTCCCTGGTAACCTTACTTTTCTCCGGGACATGGCCGTTATATCATCTCAGCAGAGGGGTCTTGGGCGACACGCTTGTAGGGTCACCTTTCGCCAATGAATATCTACTACATTCCCTGATGAAGTTCTATATTGGTTAGTTGGCACGTCCCTGTCCCTGTTTCCGTGCACTTACCATAACAGAATGCGAGCATAGTGGCGTTAGCTCCGCATTTTACGACAAGTTTAACATCCGCTACGAAATCTTCCAAGTCATCAAGTGCATCTGGCCTAACAGTGTCTACAAGGAGCAGCTCAGCCAGGAAAGCAAGTGAGTCGTTGGCTTACCCCAGTAAACCCGACGTAGCTCGTATCTAATAGCCCTCAGGATCAATCGGGAATTCTTCGTGCAATTCGTCAACCTACTCCTTAATGACGCAACCTACTTGCTTGACGAGGCGTTAACCAAGTTGGCCAAGATTCATGACTATCAGAAACAGCTACACGATGTAACGCTAACTGCTGACGCGAAAGAGAAGATCAGGACAGACTTGGAAGCGGCGGAACAGCAATGCCAATCCTGGATGCAGTTGGTGAACGACACCATGGGCATGATGAAGCTGTTCACGGCCGCTCTACGCGATGCGTTCACCATGCCCGAGATAGTCACAAGGTTGGCCGGTATGCTGAATTACAATCTAGAGTCACTAGTTGGCCCAAAACGCGGCAACCTGAAGGTCGAGGACGCCAAGAAATATCACTTTGACCCCAAGACGCTCCTATCAGATTTCATCGACATCTACTTAAACCTTGCCCCAAAGACCACCTTTATCGAAGCCGTCGCGTCAGACGGACGTTCCTACAAGCCGGAAAATTTCGAGACGGCATCTAGATTGCTCCAAACCAGTCTTCACAAGGCTCCAGAAGTAGTTTCCGCCTGGGAGTCGCTGAAGACAAAGTTTGCTGAGGCTAAGGAACGTCTGGATCAGGCCGCACTCGACTTGGGCCAAGTACCAGACGAGTTCGAGGATCCACTAATGGGCGAATTAATGAATGACCCTGTCATCCTCCCATCGCACAACATAGTAGATCGTTCGACGATTGTTCAGCAATTACTATCTAATCCGCTTGACCCTTTCACGCGAAAGCCGATGACTATTGATGATGTTATCCCGGCTGACGATCTACGCGCCCGAATTGCGGAGTGGAAGGCTGGGCGGATTGCAGAGGCGAAGGCAAAGGCCTCGGGAGGAGGAGACGCGATGGATACTTCAGCTGATTAAGGGGATCGCGGGAAGGACAGGCCCCCGTAACGTCACATAGAAATTGCGCAATGAGATGGGTCACCGGCAGCAGGAAGGGCATACGTGGATGAGCACAGGAAACGCACTCGCATTTCTGCCAAGTGTACCGACGTCACTTGCAACCACCCTACCACCCCCGTCTACACAATGTGTCTAAAACTCCCAAGCTTTGATCGAGAATCGACAAATGCCGCAGGATCTTTAGGTAGAAAATACGCGTCGCTAGTCTCCCGGTATTTCAGGGCAGAGAAACGCATATATAATTACACGTTCCTCTTACGGATGCCCGACTAGTTGCATATTATGAAAAGCAGTTGATTACATGTCCGCGATGCTCACAAGCAAGCAGGATCCCGGGCGGAACTCATCGTCATTGGCGCTAGAAGGCTCATCAAGATACCCGGCATGTGTTGGTGATAGAGCCTCGGCTAGCATTCAGACAAGATGATAATGATGCGCGGTGTTAATTTCAACAACCAATACTTCTTTTTTTAACATAGCCTACACTCATGTCATCTCGTAGAGTTTCTTGACCCGCCCCCCTCCTCCTTTTCTCTTATCCAACCCTCTAGGCAGGAATTTGCCGCAAGCTCTTGACCGTATCGACAGCGCTTGATGCGATGGGGATCCAATCGATGCCGAGGACCTTGGTAGCACGCGAGTTGTCATATTTGTACGTGCCCTCCGGGGGGTAGTCGCCGCCCGGTACGTCCTCGGTGGGAAGCTTGTCGGCGAGGTCGGGGAACGCTTCGCGGACCGCGCGCGCGATCTCCCGGTTGCTGTAGTAGCCCGCGGTCGTGAAGAAGCGCTGGCCGCCGGCCTCGGGGCGCTCCATGGCGTTGACGTGCGCGAGCGCTACGTCGCGCACGTCCACCCACAGAAACACGCCGCCCGGCGGGATTTCGGACTTCCACTTGCCCTGGATCAGGTCCACGAAGCGGGAGTTGCTCGTGTTGATGTCGGCCAGCGAGTCGAGGTGGTGGGCGAGCGGGCCGAAGACCAAGGGCGGGCAGATGGTAGCCACGTCGAAGCCCGGTTTCTGCTCGGCCACAAAGTCCCACGCGGCCTTCTCGGCATACTTCTTGGATACCCTATACGAAGTCGGCGGCGGGCCCCGCAGGCCGTCTTCGTAGGTGCTCGGGTTCCAGTCCGCCTCGGAGAACGTCTTGGAAGGGTTGGACAGCTCGGCCTCGGATATGATGGCGGCGAAGGATGAAGTGACGACGACGCGCTTGACCCCGGGCGCGTAGGTCGCGATGGCTTTCAACACCGAGTTGGTGCCGTTAATGGCAGGGTCGAGCAGTTCGGTGCGCGCGTCCGTCCAGCGGAAGTGGAAGGGCGACGCCGTGTGCTGCACGTAGTCGAGCCCGGGCGTCTTCGCCACCTCGTCGAAAGCTCCCGGTGCCGCGAGGTCCGGCACGACGACTACGGACAGTTTCGCACCCGGATGCTTGGCCGTGATCTGCGAGGCCTTGGCCTCTGACCGTACCGTTGTCACGACTTCGTATCCCTTCTGAAGAAGGATCTCGAGAACGTGGGCTGTGTTTGTTGTTGTTATCATATTGGCTAATCAGCTTACGCGAACCCTTAAACTAACACAAGATATGAGACATAGAATAGGGAAACACCACGCTATTATTCATCCTCCCTTGCCCGCGCTTACCCGCCCTCTCTCTCTTTTCTGGGAAAAAAAAAAAAAGGCAATTGAGTTACTTACCGGCGATGAAGCCCGATCCACCTATCGCACCGACAGACGTTAGCGAGTCGTCATCTCCCATCCGAATTGCTATCGCGGCATGCTCGTAGCCTTGCGCGGGATGGAGTAAGCGACTACCGACCTGTAAGGAGTACTTTAGGCATCTTAATTATTCGGACACAGCAGCACTGGAACAACTATTGATCAAACGAGGATAAAGCCAGGATTGCCACCAGATGGGATTACCGGAAATCTCAAGGGCTCGTCAGAGATGGGCAGCGCTTCTTATGTACTCCTCTACGTTTTCTCCACCCTCCCCGCCTCCCCCCTTTCGACGTTCTTTCACCCGAAGGTAGGCGGAAAGCGCATGAGTAGTATTGGCAGCATCACGAGGGGGGTGACATTACTAAGTGCCTAGGTGGCTGGACCCGTGAATCACGTATTTATTGGGTCTCTCGATTTTAGCGAAGTCGCCATATCTACCTAGATATTACTTCCGCGACTGGATGAACGGCCATAGGGGTTATCGGCTGGTGAGTACCTAGTGATAACCCCTCCCAAATGACACTCCACACTTACCTAAGCTCGTACTTATCGCGTAAATACGGCATCACTCACCATGGGGCGATGCAGAAGCCGTAAATACGTCACATTAGCCGAGCTTGCGCCCTTCTTGCGTGTCAAGCAATTCGACTCGACTTGACCCCTCGTTCAATGGACTGGCGCTGGAAACGACGCGAGAGACCTGCAGCTAGCTATCTAGCCTAGGGGATGCCGGACGCATCTCGGCACAAGTGTGACGGATAAATATGACCACGTGGATAGGCCTGCTTTGTCTTAGCTCTTGCGTAGACGGCAGGAAAAAGGCGCAACTGATAGACGTATCCTGGAACTAAGAGCTTAAATTCCGGGACAACCACCTACCTAGGTAGTTGTTATCGTACATGTGGTAAGTATTCCCAGGGACACCCACCAAGATGATAAATGGACATTGACAAGGGCAAAAAAAAAGACGCCCTCGATGCTTGACGAGGCCTCGCAGAGTCAGGGGTATATATAAAAGCGCACCCAGTCCAGTTTATTCCGGATTCCATTAATACACAGTTGAAAGCGCGTACGCCACCAAGCATTTACAGCATACTCTCCACCCGTCCTTTCTTATCACCGCCCTCCCCTTCCTCTGCCTCTGCTCGTTCCGGGCGCGTCCCTCCCCTACCCAGACGAGCTTGCTGAGATAGACGGCCGAGGGGGCGACCACATCGTATCGAGTCGTCAGAAGCTTATCGAGATGTCGTCACAGGCAACCTCTTTCCGGGTGACCGCTTTAATAGCAACGAAGATGAACTCGCCCGAAAAAGAACAATTTGTTGATGTGATAAAGCGCACTTCCCTCTCCTTCTCCAGGTCGGTTCTCTGGTCTCTCTTTTTCCTTCCTCGCTTGCCGTTTTGCAAGGCGGTATATGGCGTTGATCACTCGAGCAGTCGACGTATGTGTTGAGGGCGGATGCGCCAGATCCCGCCGAGGGAACAATCGGCCGACGTTGTCGGTATTCTCCAAGCAACCCGACTACCGCCAATATTTGTCAGGTATAGATAACAGGGGAAATTATGACATGGTCGCTCATTATACATAAGGGATTGAGGAAATGGGATTGGTGATGCCTGATGCGACTATGAGGGGATAGAGCGTCGTGACGTGACGTGGTATCTGAAATTCGGCCGTTGCGCGTGATGAAAGGAATAAGGCAGGGCGACGAGATGAGATTTTCTTGCCGAAACGCTCTCCAGTCCATATCTGTCGGAGTCCAGATCGAGCGTCCGAGAAGTTGTCGAATAACCGCTGTGCAGCACGAATCTCCCGGCACATGATATCGGAAACTTAGCCCAAAACGATGCGAAGCCATGCAAATGCGAAACCTCCGGTATTAAACACAATAGACAGCAAGAAATAAAGCAGTGCTCCTTCAGTGGTGTCACCTGAAGGCCACAATAGGCAACCCACCCAATCTCGATCAACACATAATCTGGCCCTGTAAGTCCGCCCGTGGTATATCCTGTTCGACGTGGAAACAAAAGAAATAGAGTACAAGAGCTAGTCGGAGGCTCATAGCGGAAAAATTAATGATAAAATTAAAGACAACCCGTGCCGAGAGGAGCTGTCAAAAAGGCGTATGCGACATGGGAATGAAAGCGTAGGTTCACGTGCGTCGTCTGGTCGTGGCATTTACAGATTATCGATTCTGGCGCTAGGCATCTGCATCGTCGGGTCATCAAAGTCGGGCTTCATCGACCAGGCGTCCATATACCCGCAGTGCACATAAGGCGACGATAGACTACCGACACTGCCCACATTTACCGGAGCCTGATAGGACACTCCGTTGCACCATGGATCAGGCTGTGGCGGCGGAGGTTGGTACTGCTGCTGGGTGTGGAGGACCTGTTGCGTGGGGGTGACTTGTGTTTGTACCGGGGCTTGTACCGACTGGGGGTGGTGGATCGGTTGATGGATCGGTTGGCCGTACGGAACCATAGTGTTCTCGACGATGGGCGACGTCGTACTAAGCGAGAAGCCCGGCGGCGGGGGAGGCTGATGGGTATATAAGTCGTCCTGGAGGGGGGGGCTTCGGCTTGGGCCCGTTCCCGAGAATGCGCCGGGGCTGTTCTGGATGGAGCCGGTCATGCCAGGCGTGGCGTACGAGATCTCCCGCGGGAGCCCGTCGGGTTGTTGCCGTGGCATGTGGTACGGTTGTATTGGATTGGTGTTCATGGTCGCAACCCCTGGATTGCTCTGCTCCGTCACATAGTACGAATGCTGTGGCATGCTGGCGGTTCGTTGGAGAAGGTGAATGGAGGGATGCTGCGCTTGCTGTACCACATCGCTTTCGTGAACTCCAGGATGCTGGGGTTGCTGAACCGCCCCCCCATTATAGTCACGGGCGTCACCCGCAGAAATGCTGTGCCGATGGTTGTTGAACTGTTGCTGAACGTTGTAGTCGTTCACCTGTTGGCCAAAATCCGCGAAGGACGACGCCCGTTGAGCAGCGCTTCCCTGGAAGCCCGGTTGAGCGGCCAGGTAATTGGCTGGCCACGACAGGCCGGCTTGCTTCGGGGTGGATGGGGACTCGCCACCATCGGATTCGGAAGAAAAGTCGTCGCCCTCTGACAGGTGAACCCCTCTCTGGTGGGAGCGCCTTTGGTGCTTAACCATCGTCGTCTTGCGACAGAAACTGCTAAGAGGTTAGTTGGCCATGACCCCAGGGACGACTCGGTCTTCTACTACCTCTTGAGGCATCCTTCATGGGCGCATTTGTAAGGTCGTTTGCCGGTATGTATACGACGATGTCGAGCGAGACTCGATGACTAATAGGGTTAGCTCTCATACGCGATGTCGTTAGGTTCGTCGATGGACATACATCCGAAAAACGCTTGCCGCAACCCAGATGTTGACATTGATGAGGCTTCTCGCCAGTGTGCGTCCGAATATGAACGGTCAAGGCACTTCGTTGTATGAAGCTTTTCCCACAACCGGGCGTCGAGCATGAGTAGGGCCTCTCATTCGTGTGTATCCGATAGTGTCGTTGGAGGTCAGACTTCCGGTTGAAGCTCTGCATCTATGTAAGTGACTTTGCCAACGAATACGGGCGCGTACAAGTCCAAATGCAGGCAGATGCCTCGAGCGGCAACACATACCTTGTTGCACGATTTCCAGTCGCACTGAAAAGGCCGAGCCGTCGGCTCATTGTCGACAAGTTCCAACAGTTCCATCTCTTTGCTGAACCCTGAGATCCGGGTCCTAGTAACTAGTAGTGCGAGTGTGCGAATCAGACTTTACTTATAGTTTCTACAGTGCGAGCCAGGAAATATAGTGAATACCAGCGTTGTGGACCAGGCACCGATGTCTCCTAAGGCATGGGACAAGGGTAGCGTGGGTCGTTCGAGAGCAGCCCCAAAGTGTGGATGGCACCCTTGCTCGGAAGGGTATGTAAGCGGAATCTGATTCAATGCGACGCCGAGATTGAAATCTATGCGTCTCCCAACACGACTAGGTCCCAGATTTCTCAGCGAGGAGCAATATGAGAATATAATGCAAAATCTATAATAAGTATGCCGGCTTTCGAGGAGCGATGATATGGCGGGCCGCTGCGTCCCTATAGAAGGCAGAGGAAAAGAGCAGGCCAATGCGAGTCTCCGGGGAATCGTCCTAGGAGCAGAGGTTAGCAAAAAAAGCAGACATATGGCATGTCGGATATGCTTTCATATATTTCAATGTCGATCTTCCAGGACGACACTACCGGTGTCAGGGAGTTTGAAGGACTCACTTGCAGAGAGGACTGTGGACGAGAATTAGAGAATTACGTCCTCGAGGTGTTAAATTATCTACTAGCCCGTACCGAGCGAAGGTATGCTGCGCGGAGTCCTCAAAACCGACGACGTAATCAAGGATGGGAGGTACCCAACGTCGTTATCTCGGGCTTAAACCGTACGTTTCAGTTGAAAGTTGCTCTATCCGGAGCCTAGATTCGGAATTGGGCCCGCGGTTCTCAAGGCGTATGTATATCCAACCCTCGATCAACAAAGGGGGATTCTCGCCTTTTGGGCAGCCCAGGGTTGAGTCGGGTATTGGGTCCGACTGGTGAGCGGACTTGGCGTATTATTGAGGCGAAGTACAGAGGGCAAGGCTCTGGAAGGCGAAAGAAGGCCGTTTAATCCCCTTGCGTTGCTCGCTGTCGGCGCACAGAACCTGGCCCACTAGCCGGGCTGTATGAGCAAGCAGGGAAACCGGCTTACTTAACTGAGGATCCAGATCCTCTCGGGGCAGATGCGGATATAAGGGAATCTCGACCCAATATCCCGACGAGGCCGGTCTGATTTGTCTGCGTCACTGTCCAAGACAACCAGGCCCATAGACAAGGCAGGAGAGAGGATAAACAACCCGATCCTTCGCGCGTGCGAGAAAGAGAGATGGGGGGGGGGGGACCGCCCAAAGCAGCAGCACGAAGGTCTCCAGGTGAAAATGCTACAAGGTTAGTAATGAGAGCTTGATCTCTTATGTTTCAAGTCGAGGAGTCGAGTGTGCCGAGATGAGGAATGCCGCAGGTGAACCAACAAATCCCCTCCTCTATCCAGAATGTCGGGTGGATTCAAGCAAATAGCATCGAGGTTTATTATCGAGCTTGATCACTATTCCCTGGAGCAGCCGGGAGCCTGAATGAGTATGGAACGATTTTGGGGGGGATGGTGGAGCACTTGGTGAGGGCCGCAAAAAGGAAAGGAGAGGGCTCGAGCACGGCCGTCAGAGTAACGGGATGTACGCTGCAGATTGAGCAAGATCGTAAGGGGAAGACGAGAATGGCGATCGCCTTCATAACCCAGAGCCCCAGCGGACAGGAAGCATGCGTGGTGGTGCAGAAACGGCCTAGTGTTGATATAAAAATACACAATGGCGCAAAGTAAAATGTGAGGATCGTTGTGGTGGTGCCCTCAACGGTCTTGTTCCCTACTTCCGAACAGCGCTGCAAATGGTCCGTGTTGATCAACGTCCGTGGGTATTCCAGATGTTCATACGAGCGGGATTCGCCAGCACGGGATGTCGAAGAATCCGCTAGGCGAGGCTCTTAGTTAGGTCAGTGCAAAAACACTCAACCTTACATGCAGCGCTCGAGAGGGACGAATCTGGTTATATAGGCAGGAGGCAGACAGACAGACAGACGTCCCGGTTAGCTAGCCGAACGAGCCGGCAGTTGGCCGAATCCGAAGCAGATTATTCAATGAGACCTGGCATGAGCCGGGTCAGAATGTGATTGAGCGTCTGACGGCGGGAACGCGGTCTACGGGAGAGTCTGTAGCAGGCATATACGGCGGCAGCGGTTGGTGGTTGCGGCGACGTTGGACGTTGGACGTGGTAACAGACAGTGGTGATGCGTTGCGGATAGCAATAGATAAGTAAGTGGTCAGGAAGGGGAGTGAATACCTACGCACGGGTGGAATATGTATGTACGAGACATCGCAGATAAACTACACATACACACACGGCTACGGCCAGGGCAAGGGCAAGCCTCAACTTTTCCCTCTCCCTAGCGCCCATCGCAACTGCTAGCTGAAGAGGTGTATGCATGGATGCAGGTAGGTACATACATGCTGTATATGCAGGTAGGCACGTACCCGCTCTCGCCCTCCGCTTGCCCCCTCTCTCTTCTCTCCCTGTCACTCTGCCTCTTATCCCTCTCTGTCTCTCTCCAATGGGCCGACTTCCATCTCCCCGTATCCGTTCCCTATGGAGGCCACTACCTAGCTCGCCACGCTTTTCCGTCCGCAACCGCTCCAGGTACTAACGACGGCGCGGCCGGGATGTCCCAGCATGGGAGCTAGAAGCAGGCAAGGCACTTATGAGGAGGTACGTTAGGTACTTCCTAGGTGTGCATCTACCTGGAGCAGGTAAGTGCCTAGGCATATACCTAGGGAGGTACCTCCTACCTGTATGTAGGTACGTGGTACCTACCTATATAATGCCTAACCGCATGCCTAACGGTGGGCGACCCAACCTTGGCTGGGAAGGGGGGATGACGAAAAGGGCAAAGACCTAGGGGCAACCACCTACGATATATACCTAACCTGGCCAATGTATCACCTGGGCAGCGTGCGCATATGTACATATGTACATGTACGTATTGTGCACCACCAGGCGGGCCTCAGGGATCCAGGGTTGCGATGGACGGTGGGAGAGAAGAAAAAAAAGAGAGCAGGGCAAGGTTCTGGGATGATAAAACGCATGCTCGCGGACATGGATGAGGGTCTTTGGTAGTAAACCCATGTCCACCCCCCCCCCGTTCCCCTCTGCCTGCCCTGACCTTTCCATAGCGTCCCATGCCGTACATTATGTAGGTACTCAACACAGGTGCGCGCTCAGAGAGGTATATGTATGCATCATATAGGCAGACAGGGACCCATCACGTAGGTTTATTTGTACATGTCTCCTGCCAGGCGTGCTGCTCTGCATTCTCGTCAACTTACCTTAAGTAGCTACACGTAGGTACCTCCATGGAGTTTAGCGCCCGAGGCCCTTAGGAGGAGGCCGGCCATGCAGCAGCACGATCCTGTCAGGGCTGCCTACCTCCTAAGGTACCTGACCTACGAGGTACCTAAGGTAGGCTACCTACCGGGAGGTACCTACCTACCTACCTATCTATCTGCAAGTCGGAACCACGAGAATGGCAGATAATACCAGGTCGAGTACACGTAGGTCGGCGTGTACATATCGACATACCATACCTCATACTATTTCCAGGAGCCCCTTTTCTGTTCTTCCAGGGGAAATCCTCATTTCCTACTGTTATTGTTGTCGTTGCTATATAGGTAGGTAGGGTATATAGAGGATATTCTGTGAAGGATAGGGGTCTTTATCGACTGATAATTTAGCGACCCCCTCGCACATCTTATCTTCGCTCTCCGCCTTCGCTCCCAAAGGCGGAATCACCAAGATGGCTTTTGAGATTGCCGATTAATTAGCCCACAGGGGCCATGACCAGCCGGTCCTGTAGCACCAGGACAATTGAGATGCCCAGACGCGCCGAATTATGTACGTGTATGTGGCCTGCGGAGTGCACGTACATACCTACATACGTATTCTCACATTCTTGCTAATGAGGAGGTCGTTAAAAGTGTTGCGCCGGGTATGAGAAGCGGAGAGGCTATACGATAAAACTAATATTTTTTTAAAAGAAAGAAAAGAGCACGGCAGAGGGCACAGTAACATGTCGCGCTAAGACTATGGACTAGGAGTATGCATCTCCGGCGACCGGTCCCATGTGTAGTATGTCTGCGAGCGGGTGCAAGATTTTGGCTCCTTCGTCCTCCTCCTAGCTGTGTTGGGGGAGGGGGGTTTCTGAAGATCCTGGGCGGGAATCAGTTAGGTACATATGTATGATCTCATGTGGTGTGCCACGGGATGGTAAGTGTGGTAAGGCCGTGGACCCCTCTTTCATTCCATCGCATCCAGCTTCGTGGCGACAAGTCACAAGGGCATTGGTGATAAATAAGAGAACCCGTGGTGACAGCCAAGATATGCATACCAGCACACGCTGTCTTTACCTACACTGACAAAACGGATAAATGAACGAATGGACGATGGGTAGCCGACGATGGAAGTGTACACAAGCGTTTTAACCTTCCTGATGCTTGCATGTGCTGGTATCTACTTGCTCTCCGAAACTTGAGAACACGGAACAGACCGAATCAATCCGGAGTCCAGATTCGTCCGATGCAAAGATCAGAGGATAGCAAGCCGAACCCAAGTCCACTTCGTAGTGCATCCATGCGTAGATACATTTGGAACCGGACACTTGGTTGTCGAAACACCGAACTAACCGCTTCGTCTAGTGCTATCTACCCCTTAGTATGATGACCAGAAAACACGACCTTGTCACATATTAATACATAAATATAATATATAATAAGGAAGGAGAGAAAGTAAGAGAGAAAAAAAAACCTTGAGAAAAGGGGGGGGGGGGTTATTAAGATTCCGTGATGGTTCTCATTCCCAACCGGCTCGAGCCGTGGCCAAACTTCGGTTTGGCTAACCAGGTGGCTATACGAAAAGATTACGACGATGGCGAAGGGGGGGTAGATCCGAATGGCGAACGACCCCAGCCCGATTCAGAAGATATGTTGCACTACGCACGGAGGATCTTTCGTGACGATGCTACAGCATGCGGGAGAGCGCTATGCGCTGTGATGGCAATGGCGATGACATTGATATGAGGGAGAATGAATGACAGCGTCCTATCGTACACGAGCTATATCCGTAATCACTCGTTAATATATGTACACGAGGGCCTTCTGTTTGAGAATGCGGCCGATGGTGACGGTGATGGTGATAAAGCTGTCTGGCCCTAAATGACATAAGCCGCGGCCCCTTGCCCTCCCCTGCTCTCCGTCTGCCGTATTAGGTACTGCATTGTACAAAACGAGAAGCTCTAATCCGTTCGCGGATAGGTATCGCGGATACCTATCCAACGTAGCGTCACACCAGACATGGGCTTTCGAAGGGGTCGGGACAGCATTCCGAAGTCGTAGCACCACGCGAGGTGACTTCTAGCCAGACTGTTTCAGGCGAGCCGCCACGATCCAACCACAAATCGTCACCAGCTTGTTGACGATTCTGAAGTCAGCCCCATACGTTTCAGAGGCCTGAATCACTAAACCTCATCAAGTTGCCCCAAGACTAGGCGAGCGGCGAGCGTATTGATCCCTATACTCTCTTCCCGGGGAGGGTATAAACGCTGACGGTCCGAGTACGGAGGCTTGGTCAAGCCATCGTAGACCCTGGTGCGGGTGCATATGAGTAGATACAGGTAGGCAGGCAGGTGAGTACCTAAGCCATTTGGGCTGGCTGCTTGCCCGGGATAGGACCAGCTTGCCTAAAGCCCAGGTCCTTTTACTACCAACCAGACCCTCGACGGACGAACCTATACGAACACGCCCTTTCATCATCCGATCTTACTTACCCTTCCGCACTTGTTGCGGGTGTCATACCAGGTACACCTTGTTGTTTCTTTCTTGGCTGCAAGCTATGTCAGGCTTTCGTCAGACCCCAGATTAACTCACAAGCAGGGAGATGAAAATGAAGAAGAGGGAGAGAACAGTCCAGATCCCCAATGAGCTCACCGGTTTGAGGGACTCCCTGTCGCGAGGTTGATCTAATAAGTTATAATATGTCGGGGACAGCAACGGTGACAATGGCTTCGTGGTGGATCTCCGTGAATCTCTAGCCCCATGACAAATGTTACCTTCAGGCGATTGACGCGAAACACAAAAGACCCAGCAAACAGATTCTCGGGAGCCGCTAACCACAATATAAGACACCTCAAAGTCCTCAGAGCAAAGGACGACCGACGGTGTCCAAGCTGCGGCTGTTTTGAGTAGGTTTCTGAAGCTTAACAGATAGACTTATTGATTATTGAACTTCATGGGCATATCCGTTTCTGGAAAATGATGGCGGCGCCGAGCCCCCTCGAATGGGCCATCAACCGGACCTGTTTCGGAGATACCGTGGGCGGGAGAGGACGGAAGGGGTTTTTTTTTTCCCCGGGTAGCATCTCTTGGGCCAAATCTTAAGGGGGTGCAAGACGAAATTATTAGATCTTGCAGCGGAGAGGTTGTTCTTCTCGTAGACCAAAGTTGAAAGTTCCAAACCCATGGGATTGTCATGATCTTATCCACATCCGAAGTAACCGACATGATGATGTATCAACGTAATATCATTTAGTTTAAACCTCCCCATTGGTGATATATCGGGCGTTGGACGCACAAACCCATTACTCCTTACCATATACCCGTCAGTACATAGTGCACTGTATATAACATAGCTACCCATAGCACTATTCCCAGACTCGATCGACCAGGGAATACCATGTCCCAATGGCTATAGGTGGAGCACCCAGCACGCTGAAATTGGGCTTTCGGGGTCCTACACGAGGGCCAGGCCCACAGGGCCGAGAACATGTACATACGATGTACTTACGTACTATGGCCGGTAACTCTTTTTGTTTCGAAACATGTCCTGATTCTATATACTCATACGCTCGAGAGAGCGAAGAGGGAGAGGCGGAGCTGCATGTATTAATGAAGGCGTAATTATGCGTCTTGAACAACGACTACCGAACGCCTGCAAGTGTAGTACAGCCTGCATACAAGAGGTTTTAAGCATAAACCGCATCGACTAGGGGGAACGTGCAGATGGAGCCAGTCCTACCCAACTCTCACCCAGTTAGTCTGTCGTCAACACGATCTCTGCGGGATCTATTCCGTTATATAGCTCGTCGCTTATTTGTCTAATCACCATGCCCCCTTGGCCTCAGTTATCATAACAATGGCTTTCGTCTTAAGCGACGGCCGTTCGGGTTAGCACGTCGAGCACGTTAATTCTTGGACAACCATGACCTTTACTAAATTTCCGTTCCTTGCCCTGAAGGTGGTCTGGTCCGTCATCGACGGCGTCCCTCGTTATCCGGATCCACTGGAGACGCCAGCTATTTCGGAATGCGAGAAAGCGTTGCCTGAAACCAGTCTCTCTTTTTTTTATAGTGTCAAGGGCTTGTCAGCTTTTGCGATCGTGCGGCAGTTCCTCGTGGAAGTCAAGGTTGTTGTCCAGGGATCACCATGCTCACCTAGTATTTATTTTTTCCCCTTCCAACCAAATCTTGGCAGATTCATGTTTGTGCTCCAGGAAAGTCACAAGCGATCAGAAGCAGAGAAGGCTAGGCAGCTTATTCAAGGATCGGCTCCAGGTTTCCAGCCACACATTCCGTCTCTCGGCCAACCCTGACAGCCATCTTCTCTGAGTGGGAAATACGGTACTGGCTCAATGGAATCAGGGTTGTACTCCGATATCAACTAAGTAGGTTAGGGCTGCGTTTTCCATTTAGTTGTTGCCATCCGGCCTCCCTCTCGGATCGCCCATCGCGCGGCCGGAAGAGGAGAAACGAGATGGTTCTGTTGTAATGTCGAGTCCGGGCAGAGCCAGAAACGCGTTTAGTATAGTTGATTTCGCTGAGACGCGAAATGTGAAATGTGAATCATTTCTACCTATCCTATAGATTAATCTATCCCCTCTATTGGGCTTTTCTCGCACGTATTTTTCAGTAAAGAAGCGGTCGAATAAGGAGGCTCGTGTTAACGCCGGACCAATGAAGGAGCAAGCCTGAAAATAAGAATGGGCGGTGTATGAGACGGAGAAATAGCCGGGGAGGGGAAGCTTATGGTGATAACGGGGTAGATGATGCACGGCTGTACATGGCGCTATGTGTTGATCATCGTGAAGCAAAGGAGGCAGACACATCTTTTGAGATGGCTTCGATTTAAACGATATCGGGCACGTTAGGGGGGCATCTACGTATCTGAGATCGTGTCGCTGCCCATGCAGTGATCACTCAATAGGTATGTCCCCATTCGAATGGAGTTATCACATGAATTCCATCGCGCGATCAACCCGACACCTAAGACGCGAAGTACATGGTACCGACGCAGGCCCGAGTGAGGCATTCAACGGCCGGAGTTGGCGATTTTAATCAGGGTGCAGATCAAGGAGACAACAAGTAGCATCGAGATATATTAGCGTAAACAGGATCCAACACTAAATATCCCGTGGTGCGCCGGCTCACGTCCATCATGGTGTTCTGTTAGCAGAAAGATGCAAGAGACCGGCATCGACTGCTACGTCGAGTGCTAGCGGTCTGGTTAACGGATCGGCGCAAGGGACTCGGAAGATTCGATGAGCTCATACTGCCAGTCCAAGGCCTTGCACCGAGCACCGGAGCCGAAGGGATAAGGTATATATACCAGTCGTCAGCTTGGCTGGAGCGCGCACGCCGTGGAGCGTACGCAAAGCGAAGCTCGATTTTCACGTCGTCCAGGGCTACAGGACGATGTGACGGATGTCACGGGCATGTCGACGATATGATACCACTCCGACTAGCTCCAGTTAGGAACCAGCGACGATCCCAGCGCAGACGTGTTCGCGACGTACATATATGCAGGTGTGCGAGGGTTTAATAGCGCTGCATTGGTTCGAAATATGTAGGTACACACAACGGAGAGAAGGGAGCAGGGAATGGCGAGCCGCTGTCGTTGCAACTCACTTCGACCCGTCCTGCAAAATGAAGCGGGGCAGCATTTTGGGCGCATCAGCCCAAGCCCAGGCCGAAGCTCGGATTGGTTGGCGCCGTGAGAATTACCTGGTCGACACCATCCCCATATAGGCTATCGCAGAATCAACTATCGCCCAAAATCCAGCGCCCGATGCTGCGTGGACGCGCGGCTGCGTCGTCTCCGGCCGTTTTCTCTCCCTCGTCAGTCCACTGAACACTTGCTTCGCAGCCTGTGTAGGCGCATGCCAGGTGCCAGACGATGGATGGCCGAGAGGGCGATTGGTACGAGTCCTGGTATCTCGAATTATCTATCCGTCTCATTTATAGTGCTCGGATACAACATACTTATATGGTCAACTTTTGACATCTGACTTGCGACCAGAAAGTTCTCTGGAGGAGACGTACACTAGTGCGCCCATCCTTACCTTCCACCCTCCCTCCCTCCGTTCATCCATCCCCGTAGGTGAATATCCATAAATACAACCTCGAAGTTGTTCCCCCGCACTCTAATAAGAACCCCTGTCATATTTAAACCCCTTGGCCAATCAACATCCCAGTCAAAGGTTCTATCCGAACCGCCTCTCTCTCCATCTCCGCACGTTCTCTTCACCGCTCAGACCAAGGGAAGGGGGGAACGGCACCGAATCGTCAGGCAGGGGTCGTCGCTGATCTACAACCCCCCCCCACCAACCATCAGAGGGGGCTGTCAGACGTATCAAGCTTGGTTCCTTTTCCAGGTGATATTTGGGTAACGACAGTCACTTGCAGGCAATACCACATACGTACGTACTTCATCTCCATTTTGGGTCTTCGTTGGAGTCGAGACTTTCAGCATCCTTAGCGTGCGCTCTCTTTCGGAACGAATCTCTGGTGACATTTCACCAGCTCCTAGCGCTCTATAGCCCGTGGTTGCAGCCCAATCCCTTCATCCCCCCCCCAACTGCACGGCAGGACACGGGATAACTTGCAACTCGAGCGGCTTGTGAATACCCAACTCTACGCTCTCGCGCATATTCGCAAACGTACCACGTAGTACTCAGTACACAATCTTCGGTCTCGTGGGCCTCCGCTGACCTTTTTGGGGCGACTATGGGAACCAACATCGAGCCTTGGTAGCAATCCTCATCCTCTTCACGGCGTGACTGGGTTAGGATCCGAGGTTGCACCGCCTAACACTTACATGCAGAGGGACGAGGAGAAAGGGCATGCAAAGCACGCGCTGGCTTGAGAGGTAGGCAGCTTTCTAATCTACCTCTTACCTACTACGCATTTGCAATGGGTTTGCATGCATACACACGGGTATACGTGCCAATGGCGTTCGACGCGACACCGCCCCACGACAACGACGGCGGTGCAGCATCAGCGGTGGTCATTAGGCTTAGCGGTAGATCCCCCTTCGGTACCATAGAGGGAGATGGGGGGGTCTATCGACAGTATGGGTATGTCTGCAATGCTAACATGGTACCGACATGATTAACGAATACACGTACTCAATCTCGGCATAGTATGAGACAGTCATCTTACCCTGGAAAGGATTCCTATAGTAAGATATTATTCATAATGTAACTATATCACAATATTCTATAACTATAACGAGTATTTCTAGTGATAGAAACAGTCCCTGACATCAAGTGTCGACAGAACCCCATTCTCCGTACGGTATGTACCTAATGTACCTCTTCGATGTTGCGTAGGTACCTAGGTAGTGAAGATGATGTCCTCCGCTTGAGTCTACAGATCAGCCCAACTAGTCCCCTGAACCTCACCCTAAAGCGGGTCGCGGCTTCCTAAAGATTCTATTGGCTCTTTCCTACGACCTTACTCCACTAGTTAGTTGGGGTGAGATCCTTTTGATTACTTAAGCCTCTACCACCGCCACCACCACCAGGTCAACTGCACCACTAAACCACCACCACTAAACCACTACCACCAAACCACCACCACAACCACCACTACCACTACCGATTAATTAATTGTTTATTGAATACTTCTAGGGCAACTTTTAATCGCGAAAAAGAATAAATCAAGTGCACGTTCGTACGGTGGTTAGAAAGGAGAATTTAGTAACCCTTGTACGAAAAGTTTAGGTAGCAGGGATAAAGTTTGGTTGACAGGGAAAAAGCTCGGCAAAATCGCCTAATCCGGTTAGAGGTTGGGGTGAGGTACAGGGGACTAGTTGGGCTGATCTGAGACCTCCTCCGCTTCAGACACGCAGGCACCTAACCCATCTAGGTATATGCCTCAAGTACCAGCCTCACCACGTATAACACATTAATTAATAATGGCTCAATTGGCCAATGGGGGGTTTTATGTACCACACACACACACATACACTTTCTTTCTTCGACTTCTTCGACTTCTTCGATCCCGGGGTAGAGCTGGGACAGAGCCACGAGGCAGCCTAGGTTCCGGCTTGTTGCAGGGTGGACAGTGGCATTGAGAGTGACTGAGAGCGAGAGAGACCAAGAGAAAGAGGGGGCAAGAGAGAGGAACTGAGAGACAGAGTGGGATAGAGAGAGAGTGTGTGTGTGTGGTTATGCACCACCCTCGACGCTCCTGACTTAGTTACCATTTCCCTCTCGCTCACCCAAATCCTTCAGCTTGACCAGAACTTCGGCACCGATAGGCACCTCAGGTATCCGTTAGCATATACGTACCTACCTACTTATTTAGATCTTTAGGATGTGGGTAACACGTACTGTGCGAGTGGTAGATATAGACAGATTCGGCATTCTGGGCTCATTAACGCAGATAGGTAGCATATATACACGGGCTGACACTGCCTAGCGCAGACACTTCATCGCGAAGCTAAGCTCGCCTGGGACGAATCGATAGAGGGGGCGTTGAATGGCTGTCGCATATCCTATTACCTGCTAGTCCGCGACGGTGCTGGGCGAGCGTGAACCCGGTGCGTATTTTTAGTCGGGTGACGCAGTCCTCGGCAACAGTCCGGTTTCTAGGCGGGATTCCCCTGGCTAGCGTTTCTCGAGGTAACGGTATGGGCAATACCCCGCCTCTACTGAGTAAAGTTACGGTTATCCGCGTCACCACTGACTTTCGTTTCCACGTCGGCTGCCTCAACGAAGTGTGCCGAAGACGAGGAGCGCGGGGGCGAAGCCAAGGTCTCCCAAGTGTTTGATGAGCCTCGAGATGTCTTCCTCTCCTCCTCCTTCTTGTGTGCCCCTCTAGTACAGGTAGGTCCCTAGGTAATATGCGGCGGTGTTTCCAAGCATAGGCACCCCACCCTAGCATGTCAGCAAGGCAGGCAGAAAGCCACTATCTTAGGCACATCCCCTTCGTTGCAATGCTAACGTAGCCCACCAGGACAGGGTCCGGAATGGTAGTGGTGGCCAGCCGGGGTCGACAGCCAACTTAGCGTCCTTCCCAATACCGACAGGTCCCACTTCACGCACGACAGTACATAAATACATACATTCAACAGAGGTGCTCCTTGTAGGCGGCAGTCCTCTCCCCTAGTCGTCCGGTCGGCTATTGAGTCCATCGAGGTTAGACTCTCCCGAGACGATATGGAGGTGGGATCGCCAGCTTCTTCTAGGGTCGCAGAGCGGAGGAAAGGCCGGCGGGGATTCGAGCGTGACAGTACCTATCGTTACTGTTGACCAAGAGATGGAGTGAGGGGAGGCGATGGCGCAATTCTACTTTTTTAAGGGCACTCGAATGTCGTATGGCTCTCGGTATGTAGGTAGGTACTTGAAGAAGAAAGAATCTTCCTTTGCATCAAGAAATCGGCCCATTAGGCCCTGATCCATCTTGACCTCCGAGAGGCCTTTGCGACTCGACTGTCCATAGACTCTATGTATGTACCTACACGCTGTGGACGTGCTTAGAGTAGATACAGGTGTATGTAGGCGCACGTATGGGTAGTAGCGCCGCGATCCCTGCCGCGTCTTGGGTGAAGCGAGAAGGGTGTCAAGCTTGGAGAGCCGCGATGACAACGCGGCTCCTATTGCGCTGCATCCGCCCGCCGAGTTTTCTGCCATGCCCCGCGTTTTGCCGTGCAGGGGTTGAATATCTGCTACACACATTATCTGCCTGCATACATCGGCAATCCATGAGGAACGGTGTCACTTGACATGTTCGTTCGCATTTGTAGGAAGACGTCGGCGCGCATGGATATCCCTTACATACCTACCGTAGACAGGCGACTATCTGCATGATCGGACGGCATAGCGCAGCTGTCAAATCCTGAACGAACGCCTTCACGAAGCCGACCCGCACTTCGACTCGGGCGCTTTCGAATGACTAACTACCTACCTACCTACCTACCTACCTACTGCGTACATAGTATGTATATGCACAGTGCGTAGGTAGGCTGTAGGCAGACAGGATGGTCGTTTAGCCCGGAGATGATGGCTTACCCAGCTAGTCTCGCTTACCCTGGCGGTCCCGGTTATGGTGCGGCTTTCCATGTGTCTACGCAGGTCCTCTCTGTGTGTGGTGTGCGCAGGTTAGATGCTAAGCCCCGCCGTCCTCTTTCACGAGAGTCTAGCCACGACCCAAGCCACCCCGCCTCCCAATTCGACGAGGCCGGCCCATCCAGGACCCAGGAATGGTATGCAGGAACAAGCCTTCGGAGTGTCTTCCCCAGCCAATCAGCCGTTTCGGTGAGCTTCAGCCGTACAGCCTACCAGCAACTAGTTGCGTAGATAGTCTGCTGCTCGCCCCTTCGGTTATCTCCACCGCAACCGCTTATCGGCATACCTGCCTGCAATGTCCTCGACGCTCTCCTCGTCCGGCTGGGAGAGTGAGGGATACGAGACGGAGCGAGCTGAAACTTACAGGCAGACCGGCCGCCAGCGAGGGTTAGAGCCGGAATGAGAGCTTGATGTTCCAGGCTTGGCTGTAAGAGATGAACATCCGTTAGTTTCCCACAATATGGGTCCGCTAATGGAGGCAAGCTTCAAAGGAGAATGGTCTAATTTGCGATGTTGGGGGAGAGCCGCTGGGCCTGTCGAACACGGAACGCTGGCCTGTGCTTTTCTTGCCGACGGAATCGCCCAACCTAGCGATATTGCTCCCATATCTCCCAAGCCACGAAACCGACCTAGGCTAGGGAAGTTTGCTTGGAGACTGGGGCGGGATAAAAACCGGCTGCGTGTATGTATGAATACCCTGAACGTGTGGTTCTCGGCTCTGTTTCTTAGTGAACCTGGAAATAGAACTTTGTGGACAGGATCTCCACCCACGTCTCTTCTATATGCACTCTCGGGTCTAAACTACCGGACGTCAAGGGTGTCAGGGATGTCAAGGATACCACCGGTGGTATGTGAATATACATGTGTGCTTATGCACATAAGAGGCCGATGGTATTGGACGCTTCTAAGGATCGACAGGTAATAACTCCCATACCCGTGTGTGGATGCTTCTTGAACCTGATCATACGCACCTCGTCGCTGAAAGTCAGACTATCGCCAAATTGCGATAGGGAGATTACTCATTTGCGATGGGAGTGACGTGCCATGGCCTATAATACCGTAGGTACGTAGTAGGTATCTCTCAATATATATCTTCTTACATATCTCTCCCCACTGTCGCTGCTACGATCGCGGGGCTTAAAGTCTACTCGATGGCATGTGTGCCGACATATTAGGTACCTATGTATATATATACATATGCCTACCTCCTCGCCTGGTACCCGGAGCCTGAGTTTTTAAGTACTTACAAGTATAGGGAGGATGCGAGTCGACAGGGGGCAACCATGGCTCTGTCGTCAAAGAGGAGAGGGTGTTCATGGGCTTAATTATCCTTCGCCTCCACACCGTGCCGTGTTGTGTACATAGGTAATATCTTCAGCCAGCCAGTGCGTGTGTATATGTACCTACTTGGTGTATTATAGCCTTCATAACAACCGGGCACTCTGGGTTCCGCCCTGTATATTGGAGATATATATGAGTAATTACTGGGAAATCACATGGGTTGTATACATCCATAGATAGATACATATATATATATATATATCCATCTCGGACAGGAATCCGCCCCACTCCTGGCGGGGGTTGAAGACTCGCATGTACCTACACATGTGTATGGTTGTTGTTCGAAGTATTTTCACCTTCGGGCAGATCCAGATTGATCGACGGCAGGGGACATAGGTGTATGCAGGAGACGTCGAATATGCTCTGTACTGTTAGCGGCAGCACGTTACGACTTGCTGTCCTCATAGCATTTGTTCAACTTTTTCGAGTTTTTACGGCGCCTAAGTTTACGGAAGAGGGCAAGTTAGATGTGCTTGGGGATTCGACCCTGCATTGGTGTTATACACACCTAATGTAGGCACGTACATAGTAGGCATGTTATGTACGTGCGAAATCCTTTGAAGGATCTTCGTCGAAAATCCCCGATGCCGACCGCCTCCACTCCCAAGGCGACTGTACGTGGGTATATATATATATCTACTATATGTACATATATATCTCTATGCACACACACACACACACACACACACACACACACACACACACACACATATATATATATGTCCTTATATATATACACAAACGGAGAGGCACAACACGATGCTCGCTCGATAGTGAGAAACCTTCGTGTCATACGGGTCGCCTGTACCTGGGAAGAGTCGGCCCGCGTGCCATGGAAATCTGAATGTATGCGTCTTAGCATGACGGCACCCCTGCCACTCTAACTACGACTCTCGAGGAATGCAGGCTGTCGTGGTTGTATCCTTCTAACTATACACGTATGTCTCTCTAGGTAACACATCAACTCTTGTTTCTCGACGCCGTAACTCCGGTCAGACCAACGTCAGATGTTCACCACACTCGAGGTAGTACGGAGTGTAATCGTGTGGCTGGTTCTGGGAGGTGGACGCGGCTCCGCTTTCAACCCAATGTAACCTTGGAGGGGACACAGATTACTAGGGTGGGGAGGACTCAGTATCATATAGGTACTTGCCTATTGTACCTACGTAGGTTAGCCCGTACTCAGTAGTAGTATTATCACGCAGTGTTTACACCTATAGTAGTTAGGCCAAGTAGATTATAATGAAATCGCCGACGCCTACGCTCCTCCGAGTCCGGCTGAAACATTTATTCCATCCTGAATTCGCGGAACCGGCTCTACTGAGTACCCAAAACGTTGCTGGAAATCTCGTCGCCGAAGAAAACCTAGCCGTTTCGAATTATCTCCGACGCCGAAAGGCCTCCCTCATCCGCTTAGGTTAGCCGGACTACCCGGAGATGCGGTTTTCTGTCTCTCCTGAACCACCTGGTCGCCTTCCAGTCCCATAGACTCTGCCATGCACTGTAACGGTCTTTGGTCGAGGAACCGTACGATCTTAAGAGCGCATAGTTACCCTAAGCGCCCCCCGCGTCACTTTATCAGCACGATATAATAATCCATATACGTAGGTACGCATACTATTATGTGTATGTACATGTCACCCAATGCACGTGTGATGTACGTGCGTGCCTAGAGGTAGTGTTTTTTTTTTTTTTCGTTTTGGACCTAGTGGTAAGTGACATAGGATCGTAGGGAGAGACTGCAGGTGTTGAACCACGACGCGGAAACTAGTTCCGGGGCGCGGCACGAATCGCGCTGCCGACATGGGTTCATGTTCCCCGCGGTGAATACGTGTATGTGAAGAAGCGTACACCACCAACGAGGCCTAGCTTGCCTCGTTCTGTTCCTAGGATACACCTCCGGCCGGAGGAATATGCGGTGCTACAGACGCAGCTAGGCCGCCGTGGGGGGGTTCTTGGTGAAGGGCGTGCGACAGAGAGGTGTGGCCGACATACATGTATGGAGACACCCTAGCCTTGGTCGCCGACCTAGTCCTCGCTGTCGCACGTAGGGATGTAGATGCGGTGTTTTGAAGATGGCGAACCCACATGATGATGCGTAGATGACAGGCCGGATCAGACCACAGCAGATTATTGGGCGATCGGAATGCGGGTTGGACGTTCTCGAGGGCTAACCCGCCTTCGAGAGGCGCCAAACCGACCAACTTCCCTGCGGGAGCGCATGGAGGATCAATCACGGGACAAACTCCGTACGCACAGTATTTGCGACGGCAAGCTACCAACCGACGACACAGGTTCCATCGACTTGAACCCCGGATCTAGGTGATCCGTATGGCCTGGAATCAACGTCACCCACGTCCCTAACACTGGTGCGTGCGCTCTCACACGTAAGTCACGTCTCAGGCTAGTATATATAAATATAGCGATACAGTTGGCTATGTATATGTGTACATCGGCGCTACCATTCTATCATCAATACTGGTATTACTACCTTGGTACCGTACGTTGTGGCGAGGGAGAAAGAAGCCGAGCAGAGGTGTGTGTGCGGAACATGAATATGAGGTAAGTACTTACCTATGTATTGCTGTTAAGCCTTCATCATGACTACGGCAACTACCGAGTCGTGCCAAATAATAGAACAAGCTGACGAGGCAGTTAAGAGACGTAATAAGACCAGTAACACAGACATCTAGGTAGCGTTCATTGTAGTAGAGGCCTGCTATATACATATGTAGGTAGGGGGTTGCTACGGTAGAGAGTGGGACACCTCTTTTTTTTTTCCCGGGGAGAGATTCCGATGCGGCTACTGGGAGACCCCTTGTATTTCTCTGCGGCCTTTCCCAGTTCGTCGCTCGAGATATGCGATCACGAACTGACCCAGCCAGCCCCCCTCTCTCCAGATTTCCTGCATTCTTTTCCCTCTCTCCATTCTCCAAATCGGCACCTGGCAGATATTGACTCCTCCCAGCTAGCACCGAGTGCGATGGCGTCTTAATTCCCTTTGCGGAACGCGGATTCTATGGGAGGATGTCCTTGTAGATAACCTCGACCACCCACCTAACCCCCCCCCCCCCCCCCCTCCCCATCCGCCGGTCCACTTCCGAGCAGGTCTCACGCCAGCGCCATTTCTGTCATGCTGCCCGTTCCCCCGTCCCATGCAGGGCTAATGCTGCGACGCGATCCTCTCCTGCACGCTACCGATTCGTTGTGTACGTGTGTGTGCACCTGCATTCGGACCAACGAGTCGGAACTTTTTCTCTTTTCATTGACGAGATGAGACGACATGGAGGGTTGGAGTACACTATACCCGTATTATGTATTGTTATGATTATTCCCTGCGTCTGCAGGTCGAGGAATACCTGCAAGGTGAATCCCCTATGCCTTTCTCGTCCACTCTGGCCGAAGAACCTCCTCTCTCTGCCCCCTTTTTTGACGTATCAAGGAGACCTCTACCTTGGCTATCACTAGACATCTCACCCCCCACCTGGGAAAGGCGCTGCCCACGCACCAGGGGAAAGATCTATTATCTTTCTTCACATTTAGGACTGCTACATCAGCGCGCTGTGACCTGTGACCGAGAGGGAGGGGTCGCGGGGCCCTTCCCGAGTTTGCGGTTGTTGGTCGATCATTTGGTTACTCGGTTCCTGTGCGAGCGAGTGTGAGCGCGCGAGCGCGCGTGTGTGTGGTGGTGAAGGATTGCTTCCGTAACCAACTACCGGCGCGGGGATGGTGTATAAAACCTGCGCGGTATAACCTCTCTGTTGCATCCAATCACGCTGTCTTGCAGCAGTATGGTGTTGGGGGGGCATAGAGCAGACGTCTTGACCGAGGAGAGTTGCGATTGGCAGGCGGCAGACAGAAGCCTTGGAACCGCTCGGCACCCTATCTCTCTTTGGTTGAGAAGGGGGAAGAGAAGAGAAACCTCATCCGGTTTCGCTCGCATCATCCTCCTGTCGTCCCAGACCGAGCCGCGAAGGGAAAAGAGCAGATGGCCGTGCCTCGGCGGAGACGTGCCTAACGTCGGATTGCATATGCAGGTTCAGAATCAGGGGAAGCAAGATGTATCTATCTACTGCTACATACTATCCTGTCGCCCGGCCGCTCGTGGCCATGCCCCCACCCTACCCAGCCTTGGGGGAACGTCCCTGCTTTTGATGCTCTTAAATCGTGATAATGGAGAGGGAAGGGGAAAAGGGGGGAAGAGGAGAGGGGGGGGAGAGAGGGAGAGAGAACCCAAACCAACTCAGCAACGAGCGTTTGAGATCGACTGACAACACGCAACGCGCTCTCTTCACGTTCGCTGTCGCTCGTTCCGCCTCGTCGTTAGCATACAAACGGACAGAGACGAGCGCGCACAAGGTCCCGTTTCTTCCTAGGATATCGACTCGTCGGGGTTGGCAGCTTCAATTACACTTCCCTGCTGCTTCGAGAAGGATCAAGGCGAGCTCGCCTGGAAGGTTTACCATCGGTCATATCGGTGCCCAGGGAACACCAGCGTAGAAGCTCTCTAAATTGCGCTCTCACCAACCCACACCGCTCTTTTGAGGCTTGGGGTTCTACGGCTTCTGCAGCCCATTATGTATGTACCTACACACACACACATACACACACGCATGTAATACGTACATACCATATTGTCATCGATAACTTCAGGGTTGCCGCGAACAGACACCAGGGCAGTGGCGAGTAAGCCCCATGTGAAACACGAATGCGGCCACCTGCATGGAGGGCGATGTCGGTTTACAGGTGAAGATGGTTCCCCTTTTCCGCTTTCCTCTCTTTCCCTTCCTCCTTTTCAAGAAAAAGAGTAACAGAGGGAGAGGGATTGCCGATGGGATCTGTTCTGGAATTCGGTGTGATATGACGAGACCCCCCCCCTCCCCCTCTCCTGCGAGTAATCGTCGGTGTGCCAGGGAGAAAAGGGGGGCTGGCGAAGGCCCGCGGAAGTGTGTCAGGCAATGCGAGCTTCGATAGGTGCTAGGATTCTGCGTCTTCCCGTATATCGGCGGCGTTGCTATACCCTCTCTTCGGTTTTGCTGCGCGCGTCGTACGTACGCATAAGCCTTTGGGGCATAAACAAGTCCTCAGCTCGGGCTACGCTGACCTCTTTCCAGTAGGGTAATGAATGAACGCGCCCCCTGTGAGCCGTGTGTTCGCAATTCATGCCTACGTAAAAGGCCCCGAGACAACTAAGATAAGGGGGGTATTGCTAAAAAGAGCCCGGTGATCAGTGGCGGCGTGAATGTAAATACCATAAGCTCGCCTCTTAATCGGTGCGGCCGATCCCTTTGGTCGCTAGCTAGAGCCTCAAACCACAAGTCCGGTTAAGCCGACCACGGCGATGCTCGAAATACTTCGACCCAGCTGATGTCTTGTATATATGAGATCGGCTCAAAGGTCGGCAAAGTCCTTATCGTTGTGGAAACGGTAGGCCATCGCAGGCACCCTCTCTTCCTTCTTCGCTGTCGCATGATGCTGACTACGAGATGTCAGTTCCCGCTTAGCTATCCCAAATGTACGAGGACGATTCTCGGATAGATACATCGGATAACACCACAGGTCTAGATCCTTTGCGCGACTCCGGGTGATCGAACCGCGCATGTGCCGTCGAGCGGACGAGTAAACAGAACGAACACTTCCCTCCACCTCGTCCTCGCTCCACATCCCGTCCAGGGAACTTCTAGATAACATCCGCCCCTCGCTGCATATTTCCGTATAACTACCTGGCGGGCCTGATATTCAGTTGGGTCTCATCTACCCAGTCATTGCCGTCATAACCCAGCATCGTGCCGGCATTCCCGACATCGCCCTAAAGCTATGCATGCTCGGCTTCCAGCTAATCTAGCATTGCTTCCCCGCATCGAAATCGTCGCAACAGGGTAAGCTGTCACTAGGTAAGGTAGATCGACTCGCAAGCTACATAGGATGGCGGCGAATGCAGGGCGGCAAGTCGTACATCTGCGTCCACGGAATCGCAAAGTGCTGCGATCTTGAGCAATCTGGGGGAGTATTCGGCGGCGTAGAGTTGGTAGTCAATGATGTCTCAGTCCCAGGCAAGTTGTCCATCTTTCAGTCCAGTAGGAGCCCCTCTCTACTACCCTGGCCGAAATCAACGGTTCCGTAGTCTCCCAGTTACGGGCGTTCGTTCCCGCCACAAGCCTCAAGAATATCTCACCTATGTAAGGCGTAGTCCGATTCCGAGCTCCGGATAAGGACGCCCAAATCAGATGTACGCCGTGCTCCTCCGGTGACAGTGAGCAAAGTCAACGTATGTCGTTCGGGGATTAATACAATGATACAACTAGAACGGCGCGGATTGTAAGAAGGCAAGGAGAACTTGTACTCTAACATTACAATCGCTATATGCTTTTCCTTGTTCTTTTTTCTCTTCTTGTAATAGCTGGACTGCTTGGAACATGACATGACGCTAGGGAGTTTGTCGGCTAGTGATGGTAGTGACGGTGGTGATACAGTAATAGTATCGTCGTATGGATACTCTCCAGGCATCCGCCCGCTTCAGAGAATTCACATCGCTGTGCCTGGAGGGGTGGGGGGGTACAAGTTCATTTATCATCTCCTAGCACTCCCGACATCCCATTCGCCCTACCTACTTCGCGTAGTCTAATCTCTTGCACCGCATGATCAAGCCCCCTGATCGTATTCAACCTCGACACCATCTGGTATCATACCTACCAATAGCAAGCTCATTGAGGTTCCGTAGCCGACTATTCCCAACGGGGCCAGAGCCTGGAGATGGACAGAAAGGGACTGCCTCTCTTCAAGAGAGAAGACTAGCTATCTCCCTTCTCACTGGAAGTTCCGGGAGGAAATCTGCTGGGGGTGAGCCCCCCCGGAGCCGGCGGAACTGGTGGGGGGGGTCGTCCATCGTTTTCTCCCGTACCTGGAGCCGGGGGCGCTAGCTCACCTGGGGCAGGTGGCTTGGACGACGACGGAACGGTCATCGGACCCCTCGGAACGGCAATGCGGTCGGGGAGAGACTCGCCCCGTATCACCTTTTCTACCTCCTCTTTACTTAATGTCTCGTATTTAACAAGTGCCTTCGCGAGGAGGTCGAGCTCTTTGCGGTGGTCCAACAGGAGTTTCCGGGCGCGTTCGTACGCCTCGTTGACGGTGCGTTGCACTTCGGCCTCGACTTGAGCTTTTGTTTCGCTGCTTAGGGTATCGTACCGACTCCCATATTCCATGTTCCCAAGTTTCGTAGACATACCCAGGCTTGCAACCATGTCGAAGGCAACAGCGGTCGCTACTTGGAGATCCTGAGCCGGAGACGTTAGTATGTACGCAGGCGCAAATGCGGAGATGATGGCACAAAAGAATATTCATACCGATGAGGCTCCGCTGGTGACCTGGTTCAGGCCGTAAACAATCTCCTCAGCGAGTTTGCCTCCGAGCGCCATATCGATTCGAGCAAGGTAGTTGCTTATAGTATAGGAGTACTTGTCCATTTCTGGGAGACTTGCCGTATGGCCCAGCGAGTGGGCGCGGGGGAGAACAGTGACCTTATACAAGCTTTGGCCGGAGTTGGTTAATAGGTTGACGAGAGCGTGGCCGGCCTCGTGATAAGCCGTCATCTCCTTCTCTTTGGCGGTGATGACCATGGTCTTCCTCTCGGCGCCCATGATAACTCTATCCTTGGCCCAGTCGAAGTCTTCTTTGCGGACTGTCGAGGCTTTGGCCTTGCTGGCGTGTACGGCGGCTTGATTGACGATGTTCTCGAGCTCGGCTCCGGAAAGACCAGGGGTACCCAGGGCGATGGCATCAAGATCGACGTCCTTGGCTGCCTTGATTTTCTTTGCGTGGTGTTTTAAGATCGCTAGGCGACCGCGAACGTCGGGCAGGTCGACAACAACGTGACGATCGAAACGGCCAGGCCGTGTGAGGGCCTTGTCGAGCAGTTCAGGGAAGTTTGTGGCGCCGATAATGATGACGCTACTCGTCTGATCAAATCCGTCTAGCTCGGTAAGGAGTTGGTTTAGAGTCTGCTTGACATAGGCGGCATCACGCGTGTTGCGGCGACCGCCGATAGCATCGAGTTCGTCGATGAAGACGATGGCAGGCGACTTGGACTTGGCAGCAGCGAAGAGATCGCGAACGCGCTTTGCGCCGACCCCGACGTAAACCTCATCGAATTCGCTCCCCGACATGTAGAAAAACGGAACTCCTGCTTCACCCGCGACGGCCCTCGCCAGGAGTGTCTTTCCAGTGCCGGGCGGGCCAACCAGGAGTATACCTTTAGGCAGTTTGCCGCCTAGTTGGGAAAACTTCTCGGGATTGCGCAGGAATTCGACCATTTCTTGAAGTTCCTCTTTGGCTTCGTCGGCGCCGTGCACATCGGAAAATCGAGTCTTCTGATGCTCGGCCTTGACCTCGCTGTCAAGCCTTCCTCCTGGCCGCTTAAGGACGCTCAGCGCCTCGATGAGCATGGTGACAACGACCAAGCTGAGATACGTGAAGAGCGAAAACCAGAGGAGAAACTTGACCCATCGGAAGACCGTGCCCCCCAGCGTCTCGTCGACGACAACGTGCAGCGGCCCGTCCTTCGCGCCGGTTGCCTGGTTGTTCTTCGAGACGGCTAGGTTGCCGCCGCGAGACCGAGCAGCGAGAGCCTGGGTGACGGCCTGCACCTGTGTCGGCGTTAGGTCGCCGGGCAAGTTCTTAACAGTCTGGCCAATCTCTTCATCCGGCTGTCCCTGTCCGGCGCTTGGCGCTAACATGCCCAGAGCCTTGTAGTACGCATCGGCAGCGGCAGCGTTTGTCGCGAAACGACCAGACTGATATCTTTCGACGATAATAGCGGGCATGTTAGCCCTCAAGAGGGCCTGGTAGAATGCGTTCTGGGCAGTGGCGCTGGCCGGGTTCCGGTTGGCAGATTCTTCCATATGAGCGAGCAGATTTCGAGACAAGCCACCAGTCTGGAAAGACCGCCGTTGGGGGGCGGCCATCATCGATAAGGGATACGAAGACGGGCGGGAGGCGGTCGAGGTGGACAGAAACCGGAGCAGGGGATAGTGCGGATACAGACGACGGACAACCGGGTTCGATGCGAAAAGGGCGGCACGCCCCATGTTGGAGATGGAGGACCGGATATCAAAGGGCGTCGGGACGTAGCCTTTCGTAACGCGGGCGGGCACGAGACTCGCATCGTGTTGGGGATCTCGCAGGAATTCGGGAAGGTCAAACTTTGGCGAGGCGGTAAAGGGCTTCGGTTCAGCAAGCGCCTGTCGCGGGTTCGAGTCGAGTCCCGAGATCCGAGGGAATGCGGGCAGCGGCAGCGGCAGCGGCAGCGGCAGCGAGTGCGTCCGGAAGGGTAGCATCAGGGTGTTCATGATGGAGGGCCACAGATCCGTCGCCGCCGCGGCGATGCCGGGCAAAGCTGACGTTTGGAACGCCATGGCGACTGGACGCGGAGACGCGCGTGTCGTCGGTCAGCGACGGCGAATGCGCTATCTCGTCTTGCTGTTGTCTGGATTTGGTGGAATCGAGAGAAGGGTACGACGGATAGGCGAACGGACGAGTGGCGGGCAGAGGGGTCGAGGATACAATACGGAGTGTGCGCATGCGAGAAGACACGGTGACAGGTAAGTCCCAAAGATGAGCCGGGAATGGCGCCACTAATTGAGTGCGTGCACTGGCCGGGCAGAACAGAAGAAAAGGATTCAGACGGGAGAGAAAACGAGCTTCTGATGGCCGGTTGGGATGGAGGCCGCATTCTCGTGATCCTGGTGGGAAAGGGTGGACTTGAGAACCCGTTAGGTGCGGCTGGCCTGAGGAATCTCGACGAAAATTGCGGCGGATCTTTTCAGATTTCAGATTTCGGTTGACGTTTAGTCTATCTTCTAGTCGTCACCCACAGCGCCTGCCTTGTCCAACAATGCGGTAGGGTCCTGCCGAGCGGGACGGAGGCAATCCCTGCCGTTCCTTCTTCCTCTTCACACCTTACCCTAGGTACCTACATACATACTTAGGTACCTAGGTATATATACGGGCGGGTTACTTCAAGAGGTACCTACCTCTCTGCGGTAATATCTGCCCTTCCCCCGCTCTCGCCCCCCCTTTCTGAGTACCTACCAGCCTCCGGCCGCTCCTATTGGCTGAGGTTTTCTCTCTCTCGCCTCCGTCGCTGCGGATCGCCGGTCCTCGGCGAAAGTCTTGCGCCGGGTCGGTACCTAAGCTACGTACCTAAGTGAGTAAGTAGGTACCTCCTACTACCTCCTAAAGTGAGATGGAAGGGTGCTATCGGGATCTGCTGCTTCTTCACTAATTTGGCCTGTTCTTCAGCCTCTATGTTGAGAACATGTTTACGTGCCTGCGTACCTACATGCCTACATGCCTACATGCCTACCTCATTCACTCTACCCTCCTCCGACGATAGTACCTGGCGACTCCTAGTAGCCTCACCCTCACGCCATCTACCTACCTACCTGCTAGCCAGGTACTAACCTCGCCTGATGTGTTGTGGATGATGAATGGAATCTGAGCGCACCACCTAAGAAAGGGCCCTCACCGACGACGCCCGGCAGACGCTATGATAGGCAGGGCAAAAAGCGGTACCTCGAATCGGATACCCCATTCTATATTTATACCGAATGTCTATCCCCCCATCTTACGTATCCGCAACAACTTGGATGGCACGATGCGGCGTGCACCGCAATGAAACGTGTACGTTGTTGTAGAAGGCGTTAGGATACCTTATACTTGGTGTACAGACAAGAGTGCAAGTTGCCCTCAGCTGAAGCATAACCCCCCCAGTACCTCCTATTCCTCAGTAAGTTCTCGTCGGATCGCTAGTACGTTATCCACGATCACCGCATCAATCCCTTCCTTCACCTGGCGCTAGAGGGGAGGACAATGCAGTTAGCTTCTTAGTTCGCCGTCCTACGGAGAGTGGTTCATTACCTTGACTAGGGTAGAGTCGTTGTTCTGGGTCCCGTAGCTGACGCAGACTAGACCCGTCTGCTTCACTACCTTAACCAGCCGAGGGCTGTTCACGAACGGCTCCGCGTTGCTCACGATGCCGAGCAGATTCCACCGACTCGCGAACCGGATCGCTTCTTGAAGGCTGCTCGCTCGGATGTCGCTGGCCACGCCGATTCCCGAGTCCGTCAAGAACAGGATCGGAATGCTAGGCTGCTTGAAATTGAGGCAGAGGCAGATATCTGGGTTGAAGCTGCTGAATATGATGTGGCGGCTCCCGGCTAGGTCATACACCTTGGTGAGTACTGTGTCGCAGAACGAGTTGAGCTCGATCGCGTAGGTGTCCATGTCCTCCAACTCGCTCTCGAAGAGCATCGGATACTTCATCTCGATGTTGAATCCGACGTGCTGGGGCACTTTTTGGAAGAGCTCTTCGAGCGTAGCAAAAGGTGCTTGGACAAAATTGCCGCGCGTGTTTGCCTTGTACCCTCTCTCCTTGAAGTTGAGCGTATACTTCATGCGCTCGTCGAGGCTATCCTTCGCACCCTTGGCCAAATCCATAGAGAGAGACCTTTGCCTCGTGCCCGGCTCTCTCACACCGTTACCATTGGCATCGTTTCCCTTCTTCTCCGGTGACCCCTTGCCCGACCCAGACTTCGATTCCTTGTTGATGTGGAGAAATTGCTCCAAGGTCAACGTATGGACGGGCGCATCTATCCCGGTCTCGCTCACTAGAAAGTCGTGGTAGATGACGGGAACGTGGTCTTTGGTTAGCTGAACATCGAATTCGACATAGTGTGCGCCCAGATTGGCCGCAGCAATAAATGAGGAAATGGTGTTTTCCCCCAGCTGGAGCGACTTGTTCTGAAGGGAATTCTTGCCGAGGCCGCGGTGGCCGAAAACCATGGTCGATGATAATTTCTTCCAGTACGTTTGCTGAGAATTGACTTCCATGTTTGGATGCGAGAAGGGCGTGATGATGAGAAAGTTGAAGTTGACGGCGCCAATGACTTCGAGATTCGCCCCCATAATTGGCACGCATACGTCGCCTTGGAGGCTCATCCGTTTTGTGCCCAGCGATGGGCGAACTGAAGATAGCAACGCCACGGCGCGGCCAATCTTGTTCTTCTCGCTCCCGGAGTATGTCGGCACGATATCGAAGAGCAGTCTTACATGCGAGATATCCGAGGCTGTGAATAGGATTGGCTCCGTAGAAATGCTTTCATGCACCGGCAGATCAATAATTGTAGGTTCGCCCTGCGCACCCCTGGCCGACACTACGAGGGACAAGGCGGTATCAAGCTGGTTTATGTGTGCTTCCGCCAGGGGAACGCGTTCAAGCTTGACAGCCTCGACGTTCTTCCGCATGTCCATAGACCCAAGGCTCACCATGATGAGACAGCTATCCTTGAGGTAACGATGGCCAAAGGACTTGATCGGTTCCGGGATTCTAGTACTTCCGTCTGACCGACGGTCCTCGAGCGAGGATGTCTCGGGGGGGGAGGAAGAGGCTAGAGATGATGGCTGCGTCGCCTCCATGCTATCACTAGACGGAGATGAAGTGGCAGCATGCAAGGCAAGGAGCTTCGCGATTTCCAGGTGGCCCCTCAAGGCCGCGTGCTCCTTGGAGGTCCAGCCAAAAGAGTCTGGCCTTCCGACATCTGCTCCGGCCTCCACTAGAAGCTTCGCCACGGGAAGATGCCCGTCCACGGCCGATATGTGCAGAGGGGTCCACGCGAACGATTTTTCGGTCAACTCCAAATTTGTCGTTCTCCCGGCCGAACCCTCTAGGAGGATGCTAGCACATTCTACGTGCCCGAAACGAGCGGCGATGTGCAACGCGGTCTCGCCTGTGGCATCCTGCCAATTGACATCCACGTCCGCCTCCACGAGCATTCGCACGATGGATACGAAATTTGCCTTCGTGGCCAATGCCAGTACGGCGCTGGATTTGGATATGGGTTTTCTTCTGGCCCCCTCTTTGTGGGTTGAACCCTGCCAGTTCTCTCCTTGAAGGAGGCATTTTGTTGTCAGGGGATGACCACCGATAACGGCCAGATGAAGCGGCGCGTTGCCTTCCTTATCCTGCCACTCGGGTGCATCGATCCCGTTTTCGACGTCGAACTGGCCCCATTCCTGCATCTTTGCCATGATGACCTGACAGAGGACTACGAAACCAAATTGCGCCGCGTAATGCAGAGGAATACGTCCCAGCGAGTCGGCGGCCGCCAGCGCAGACCGCTGGCCTGGTCTGAGGTTATCGAGGAGATAACATAAGATCTTCACCGCCTCGTCGTCTTTACTTAGCAGCGCTGATCCAGAGGTATCATTGCTCGCTGGCTGGAGCGACGTAGACCCATTTGCTTCATTCGGCGCAATATAATGATTTGTATAGTGAGAGCTGATCGGGAGAGAAACCGCATTGGGTTCCAAGTCGCCTGCGAGAGACGATTTGCTCCGACCAATGTGAATGACAAGGCGGTGGATACAGTTCCGTTCGTTCAAGTCGGACGGCTCGTCTAGAACATTGATTTGCTCTAGGAGGTACGCGATGCATATTCTTGACCGCGATGAGATGGACCGCTGGAGGAAGTTGAGAAGCATGTCCTGGGAGGCCTGCTCGCGAGTGACCAGGTTCTCGTCGGTTAAGCTACCTCGCAAAGCTGCAGCATCATCGTTTCGAATCGCAGCATCGAGCTTGTCGAGGATAGCTTGCGGGACACTCGACATGGCCTTGGCGGCCACTCTCCCTAGAGAGCGCACCGAGCGCGAAGACTTCTCTGACACGGCGTCATCGAAGTTTTGCGCAT
This sequence comes from Durotheca rogersii, assembly GCF_024521655.1. NCBI lineage: Eukaryota > Fungi > Ascomycota > Sordariomycetes > Xylariales > Xylariaceae > Durotheca > Durotheca rogersii. The sequence continues at coordinate 106,308 of NW_026251255.1, forward strand.
CTCCAAGCACCGAGAGCCATTTATTGATCTCAGCGATCAACCGTGCCGTGGTCGCATCTTTGGCGAACGGTTTAGGATCGACCTTGGTGGCTATATACCGCTGCTGAGTGACCGATCCGGGTATCTTCTTATCCAGCTTTTTCGTGATCTTAACGAAACCTCTCCGGTTAATCTCCCCGAACCACTGCAGATTTCTCAGCTGGTTTCGAAGCTCAAGCAGGGCACCCATCAACTCTTCGCTCTCATGATCATCCAGGTCGGCAACAACGTCAGGGCTCCTGCCGTATCTGTCCTCTAGTAGTTTGACCCGGCGGTGAACCTCGGCAAACTTCTTGTTATAGAAGGCGTCGACATCCTCAAGGTTGCGGTCCAGAGCGAAGAAAAACTCTATCAGTGGCAGGTTAGGAGATGCGGCCAGCATCGACACAAGCCCGAAGAAGACGGCCCACCTGCTAAATCCACCGTCTCTCCGGCCCTCAACGCCACCGTAGCCGCCTTGACCAGCTTCTTCAGGCTCTTGTAATTGATGTAAGAAGACGCCCACTCGGGGACCTGGTTGCGAGGCAAACTAGACCCTGTCGTTAGCAGCTGGGCGGAAAGCTAGATGAACCGGTCGAGGTGTGCTGATGTGCCCTACTTTCTTCCAAACTTCATATTGGGCGTGCTTCCTGTCAACGTGCACGCCACGCAGAGAAGCCGCTTCAGCAACGAAACGACAATTACGGGTGGACGAGAGATGGCTTAGGCTTCGACCAAGGTGGCGAGGGCTATGGCGGCGAGGCTTGTGAGGAACCCGAGAGGCAGCGTGGCTAGCGTGATGTTGTTGTTTATTTACCACAGCTAGCCGTCGAACTGCCCGCGTTTGCAGACTGTTTTGAGGGATGCACAGTAGTCTGAAAAACTGCCGACTGTGGGGAAGGTGGAGAGCCAGCGAAAGACTGTGCAGTGGCAAACGAACAGCAGCCTAGAATATCAGCACGGCAACGGTCCCGACAAGTTCAGATCCGACCCGGCAGGATGGTGTACGCTGTGGCCGGTGCCGGTTACGGGTAGCCAGTTGACTGGGTCTCCTGCTGTGGGGGAGAGAGGATGGGCGCCATGGGCGTGGATGTGTCTGCTGCTAGTCGAGTGGATAGGAAGAAGAGAGGAACGTAGGGGTAGGTAGGATGGCCAAGGGCCGAAGGGCGAGAACGGGGATATATGGCAGTTTGATGGGTCAGGCGGGGCGGAGGGCAGCGTAGGAAGCAAGCCGTGCTGCGTCGCTGTGCGTGTAAGTGAGTTGAGGGGGATTAAGCGAGCGCGCGCGCGCGTATGTGCGAGTGCGTCACTACGTAGGTAGGTAAGGTATACCTGTATAGGCGGTACGGGTGAGCGGTCGAGTCCACGGGGTGACGGGAAGAGGGCAGAAGTGTGCATCGAAGAGAGGCCGTCCGGAGAACGCGGGTAGGCATAAATATAGGTAGGTAGGCAGGTTTGCTGTGGGAGAAGGCGGAGCTTTGTGCGGGCCGGACGGGGTGGAACGTGGTGAGCGGTGACGTTGGAAGTACCTATGTGTGAGCCTTCCCAAGAGCCAGTAGATCCGGGTTACGGAGGGACGTGATGCAAATGGCAAGGTATAATTGGCTATTCTGCACCTTTCACCTTCTTCTTTCTGGGCAATATCAAGTACCTACCTTTATCTCTACTCAATTGAACCTGCCTGCCTTATGTACCTGCCTAGGTAGATAGGAGCTACCTAGGAGGTAGGTTTATACCCGTGAGGTAAATACCAGGGATCTCCTATAGAAACCAGTCGGACTATCTTCCCAAGAGGAGGTAGGTCCCTATTCAAAAAGTACTTACCTATATACCTCGGATAAAAATGATCACCTACCTACTAGTCTAGGTACCTCTAGGGAGCCTCCAACCGGTGTGGCTTTGGTGCTGATGTACCTAGGTAACCTGCCTTGCGTAACCTCTCAACCTAACAGGGGACAAGGAGGGAAACAATCAGTTGCGAGTGCCGAGAAAAAAAAGCTGCTCTTTTCTCAGCGCAGAAACTGTTACCGCGTTTCACCCTCCTTCTGAACCTACTTGGATTTGTTACTACACCCTCCCGTCTTCCGTCTGATAGGTACCTACGGTAGGTAAGGTAGGTAGTCCGGAGATGAGCTAAATAGCGAAGACTACTAAGTAGCGCTGTTAGGAATCGAACCTATCCTTCGTTAAGTAACCTACTGATCTATCGATACCTGAGATGATTTGCCTACCTTAGGTACCTAGGTACCTCCACCTCCTCTCAGATTAGGTACCTGTTAGGTGCCTTCGGCTAGGCCTTTACCGCTATCGTCGGCGGGTGGGATCCGCCGGTAGCCCGTTCGTCACCAGACAGACTTCTATTTGTATGCCTAACGAGATGCGTGATAATCGCCCCAAATGTGCATATACGTACATAGATCGCGCTCTTCGAGCCTCCACAGGGCCAACGAATCCATCACCGATCCCGCCGAGTAGCGCCTCATCCTGTTCTGCCACCTGCTCGGGTTAGCCTCTCCTCCCAATGTCTGGAAGGAAAACAGCCCGCCCTTGTTCTGCGGGGGATATAGCCCTGAAAGACAGGGCTCGGCGATCGCCCGAAATAGATCTTGTCCCCGGCTTGACTCTGCCGTACAATCGCCGACATTGTCGGTTGCGTCATCCGCGCCCTCTGCAGGCGGCTCCTCGGCAGTACTTGCTGCTGGAATTTCTCCCCTATGCAGTCCAAAAGTCCCTGGCTGCGATCCGCCCCCAGCCGGAGGGGTCTTCGGGAAACGCAATCGCAAGTGATGCTTAACGAGCTTTTCCAGGGGCGTTTGATACCAATAGGGGCACAAGAACCTTAGTTGCCGCTGAATATCGCCCCTGAGGTAGGCAAACAGAATCGCTCTGGTCATGTTTTCCGCATCGGTAAGCTCTTGTTCTAGCCGTCTTATTGTCTCGCAAAAGTCGCGGCCCATAGGCTCGTCGGGGAAAGGCGGATCCGAGACGTAGAAGCTCACCAGGGCCCGTATCGTTATATTTTCCACATTCCCGGAGCTCTCGAATTGCCTGGCCAGCGCGGGATCCGGGAGATATTCAAGCAATTGCTGTCTGATACCCTCCTGCGTCATTGGGCCAGCCTGAAGCCGGATAACCTGGAGCGCGTTGCAGAGAGAATCATAGCGGCGTTGTTGGGTTGCCTTCTCGGGTCGCGCCGAGCCGAGGACGGAAGACGGGTCGAGGTCATAACCTGTTTTGATGTTGATGATGATCGCTCTCGCTTGCGCAATCATAGGTCTTATTCTTGCCTCGAGGTCGGAATACCTTCGGTCGATTGACAGAAGCATCGCCAATCTGCTGAAGCCGACGAATGTCTCTATAGCTGTTTGCCTGCTCCGCCTAGCCAGATCCATGGTAGCGATGGTCGCGTTCAGCGGGCTTATTAGGAGGTTGCTTGAGTTGAGGTTTTTGAGTGTCGTTGTATATAGGCCATCCGTGTCTAGTATCTCCACTTCAAATCGAGCTCGGTGAACGAGAAACTTCAGCTTTTGCAGCGACCGTTCAAAAACCTTGACAAAGGGCGAGAAGATTCCTCTTATCGGAAACCAGCAGATATCCAGCAGGTAATAAAGGCACATCAAGACCTGACGGCATGTTGAAATCGATTCTTGACTGACGATCCCATCGACCAATGCTTTGAACTTGTCCGTGTGCTTAGCAAAGCCCCTAACCAGCTTTCGCGCTGCTGCATAATCGACCACCGCCAAGCAAGTTAAGAGAAGCTCCTGGAGTGTTTGGGCGGCGATCGAAAACCCGTTCCGCAGGCAAGCTACGAACACCATACATGCGTTGCCAACATCTCCGTAATGCAGCCAGCCCTTGATAATAGTGTTGAAGACTTCATCGCTCCTTGGCGCCCGTCGGACAAAAGCATACTTACGGCTGGCGCAATTCTCCGTAGCCCACAGCAGCCACTGTCTCGAATAGACGGCCCTCTTGTCGATGATTAGAAAGTGAAGGCCTGTGCCCCTGACCCCTCTCATTCTCTTGATAACATCTCGCATACCCTTCTTCCGATTGACGGCCCGGTAGTGGTTGAGCATACAGATGATGGTTTGCTGGGTGGCAGGCCAAGCCGTGCTGCGGAGGTACGAGTCGATGACCGTCTGCGCGAGGTCATGGCGCTCAATCCTATTAAAGCCAGCGATGAGCATGTTATAGGTGTGCATGGTCGGGGGGGCACTTGAAGTTAAGAGGTTATAGCATATTTTGCCCACTACTTCCTTGGAGCTGGAAGCCTGGTTGAAGATTCGCCGAATGGACTCGCCGAGAAGGAAGCGAGTCATTGCGGCATTGTCAGGGTCTCGGGCTGGATGTTTATAACTTGGATAGTGTGAGGTTTGGAGTTGTTCCCTGAGTTCTCGCAAGATGGCATCTTCTCTTCCGTTGGATTCCCACCTCGCCTCTGCGCGATCTTGACTCCGGCTGCTCTCTCCCGCCCAACTTTGCCATAGCAGGCGATTCACCAGATTCACAATAGTCGTCGTTGTCCTCTGTAGCTTGGAGTCGCTGTCTGGCTCCCGGAGAACGATATCCGGGTCTCGCTCCTCGGCGGCGATGGCAGCCTCCGTTTCGACCCATTCTAGTTGGGTTTGCAGCCAAGACGTGCGCCGGGGCCGCCAACGAGTGATTTCAGACATAGGCCCTAGCTCTTGGAAGAGGGCACCGTGGGGACGTGCCTCTTTTCTCCGTGGCCACAACTTGCGAGGGCGCTCGTCGCCGGGGACATCGGCATGGAGGTAGTCCTTCGGTTCATGCGAACCTAACGACTCTTGAGCGGCTAGGTTGGCCGACGCCGCCCTGGCTTTCTTTAGCCTGTCATCGAGCTCCCTCCTCCTTTCGTTCTTCCTCTGGGTGTCGATGATGGTCGCCGCGCCTAGAATTGTCGTGTAGCAGGCGGTGAAGATGTCGGCAGCGGTTGGTTTTCGCCTAGCCGCGACAGTCGCAGAACGCCGCAATGTTACGCGGCCAGAATGAAGGCAGAGTTGACAGCAACAGGAAGACTGCGCTTGCGCCGTTCTTGACCACCATAGTGAGCGCATACCTCAGACATCCCTTCCGTGTTAGCACGGGCCCGATTGGTCACGGTAAGGCCGTCCTTGACGCCTGCCCTGTGAGAGGAGGCTCGCCAATCGATTTGGCGATGGAGGATGAAGGCAATCAGTGAGAGGATGGTACGAGTTTTTTTTTCTGGCTGCCATGTATGATGTCGAGCTTAGGTACCTAAACTTAAGGGTGGGGTATATTCCCATATCGAAAACCGATGTTAGTTACCTTGGGTAGGTACCTGGTTCCCGAGCTGCCTGCCTAGGTACCTGTCCTAGGGAGGTATGTACATTAGATAGCATCCGTTCACAACGTTTAGGTACGCTAAGATATGTGCCTTACTCACACCTCATGACTAAATGTAGAAAGCATTTTCTCTGCGGTCGCTATCGAGCCTCTTAACGCAGGTACTGTCAAGCAGGATAGAGGTAGGTACACAAGGCATACGACCCCCAAGAGGGATAGGTACATCACGACCTTATGCATTGCAGTGTTGCGGCTAAGAGGCCCTGCTAGGCTCTCTGATTATTTACAAATGTAAACACATGACCCCATACCTAGACACCAGCCAACGGGTTGATAAATGGTTAATAGGTGAGATAATAGGAACGGCAGAGCCTTTGGGGACAATATGGGCTTTTTTTTTTAAGAGAGAGAGAAAGAGAGATTTTAGAACGGTCGCAACGGCTCGATTAACCGCTTTCCGGCCTGGTTGCACAGGCTGGTTATTTATACCACTGTAAAGTCAGCAATCATCACATACGACCATACGATCTGGAAAACTCGGGATCCCGTCCGCTCTCCCATAGATAAGCCAGATACGGCCAGATTAGTAGTTGGGTCGGTGACGACCAGCGAATCCCTGGTGTTGTATGTTTTATCTTTTGTCTTGTTCACTTCCCTCTTTTTTCTGGGTGGCAGCAAACGGAGGGGGGATATGTACGGGGATTCTCCATTTTGCGAAATACGGCTCATCAACCCGTAGCCTTGCCCGCGGTCAACGGATCCGGGTTCTGGGTCACGTGATACATTCTTGAGCAAATTGCGTGAGGAATTGGCACCCCGCAATACCTACCGATGTCTCTAACATTAGGTATCTAACCTGAGGTCTCGAGATTAGATAGAGGTACCTACCCGGGCACCTAGATAGTAGGTACCTAGGTAGGTACCTTTTCTAAGTTAGGTCCCACCTCGCGATATACTCTATGATATGCGCTTACCTAAGGTAGGAGGTCGGTGCCTACACGTCGGTATGTCAAAGAGGTAGGTATCCAAGGCATCAAACCAAAAAGCGCCCTAGCATTTCGAAATCGCCTTCCATCAACGCGCCCTATAAAACCGGCCCGCCATGTATGCTCTCGCATTGATTGCGGAACTGAACGGGTAGGTGATATTTTCTGTGATTCTTGATTATCGTGCACCTTGATATCTGCTTTTTTCTTTTCCTTTTTTTGCCTTGGCCGCTCCCACCGTGTCTGATTTGGCTGGTAATACCAGGGTCACCAACCTCCGCCCCCAGGATACTGTCGAGAACCCATTCTGGTATACTTTCACGGTTCAATGCACGTCCTGTCGGGAGACACACGGCAAACCGGTGGCCGTCAACAGATTTGTATGCCCCTCCGTCCCCCGGGCTTTCCGCTTGGTATAGTATCGTTGCTGCTCACCCGCTAACTATTTCCCCAGGAAACGAACGAGTTGAGTGGTAGCAGGGGAGAGGCTAACTTTGTATGGAAATGCAAGAACTGCAAGGTTCGTCCCCAAGATACCCATAGGGTCATCTGCGATGGGGCGGGTGAGCTGTGTGTCTAATTTGAACGGCAGCGGGAATCATCTTGCTCTATCAAGGCGGGGCCCAAAGCGTACAAACAGAACGAGCCGCCGAAGCGACAGTCCATCATCGAGTTCGACTGTCGGGGCTTGGAGTTCACATCTTTCTCTCCAGAGGTAGGTGAGATCTCACGTCCTCCCTCTCGTCGATTCAATCCTCAACGAGGAAGGGGCTGAGCTAGGCATACCTATGGTTAGGGGGAATGGCTAGCGGACGGCACGGAGTCGGGGACCAAGTTCAACAGCATAGACTGCCTACGGGACGGTGAATGGTACGATTATGACGAGAAGGCTGGCGACGAGGTGAGCATCAAGGACCTGAAGTGGGATATTACGAGGGTCTGAAGTCTGTGTAAATGAAAGTAAGGTGATAGGCCTGGCGCATTCAGATTGATATTCCCAAGCTGAAATTCGGATAAACCACTCTCCTTTTCGAGGCCAGAGGCAGTTACCGTAGAGGCGGGCTGTTTACCGCTTACATAAGGTAGAACTTGGCCTGGTGTAGAAGTGGGGCAAGAGACAGACATCACATCAGTAGGAGGTACCTAGGCATTTCTTTTAAAACAAAAATCTACCTAGGTATCTTCATACTTGCATACCTACCTACCTATTTCATCGTGGATAGCTTCAACCCAGTCAAAACAACATCCAAAAACACAGCCCGCTGGAACGAAGACGTACCATTGCCCACCATGAGTGTAAGCACGTCGGCCCTCCACCAGCTCTCCTCCCAATCCTCGCCATCCAGTATTTGTGATGCCAGCTAATCGGGACGGTCGCGCAGTTCATGCCCATCAACCCAAGACCCATGATCCAAGGCTTGTACGTTCCTCCCTCCCCGACCGACTCATCTTGTTGCTTGCGACGCTGGGTCGACGTACGCAATCCGGCGGCAACCTACCACACGCGAACAGAGGGAGAGAGTGCTGACAGTTCACACGCGAAACAGGGTCAACAAGGACATCGTGGTGCGGCTCAAGTGGGGCGAAACCGAGTATCGCGGTCGCCTCGTCAGCTCCGACAGCTATATGAACATCCAGCTCACCAACGCCCAGGAGTTCATCGACCAGAAGTTCACAAGCGACCTCGGTCAGATCCTAATCCGGTGTGTTCACCATCCCTCTTTTCGTCCAAATTTTCCTCTCCTCTCCGACGTACACGTGCGCTGTGCTTTCTAGTTACACGACGACTCCCTACACATTATAGGCGGTTTCGACGTGGGGGACATGAGCAGACGCAGGAGTACATAAAGGAGAGGGCCAATGAAGAAAACTCTCTCCCCCCCCCGAAAAAGTCCCGAGGAGGAAATGAACGGGCAATAGCTGGCTAGGCTGTCCATTGCGCCCTTAAATGGTCGATATGCTAACATGTCCGTTGTTGCTGGCAGGTGTAACAATGTATTATGGATCAAAGCTGCGAACCAGGGCGAGAACGAGGATGTCAAGATGGGCGGATAAGGGACGGTCGGTAGGAACTCAGAACTCGGATCAGATCGGTCGGTGAGGCGGCAGGAGATATACCCACTCCCCTGAGACGAAGTAGAGGCAAATCGACACCTATATACCTATCTACCTAACCCCGGCCCGGGAGAAGAGGGCTCGAAGAACGGGATGAGACGGCTGAGATCGTCTGCCGGAGGTATCTCTCCCTCTCGATAGGTTATGCGACAAAAGAAAAAGAAACTTGATTGTTGTCGGTACGCAGTAGCACGCCGACACGGCCCGGGAAAACCAAACCAAGAGCTTGAATTAGTCCGAATATTCCACTTATTGCAATCGATGAGAAGATAGAATGGAGGCAACAATATCTCGATCCCGAATCAGGCTCGATGGAGGCCATCAGGACGAAACAAGATTTGATTTATAAACGGGTCTCATCTCCACCTGTTCGCTACGCTCTCGATCTCAACCTTTCGACTAAGCAAGAGTCGTCACTCATAGTTGATGAATGAAGAAGTAGTAGTGGTTGCTAGGATCTTGACGGCTGTGGTCTTTAGTAGTGCTTATGCCACTCAAAGTCTACGACCGATCGCTCTCGTTCCCATTGCACCACTCATCCATATCATAGGCTCACATCAAGCAGGCGACGTTCCGGCTGCTGCACAGATCTGTGCCCCCAACCTTGACCTTTTGCGAGGGGCCGACCCACATGAAAGCTTCCACCATCCATTCGTACCACACCCGACCATCGTCTGTCTGCCGCCACATGCTAACCTCCAGCTCCGTGTCGGGAGGGAAGTAGAGCGGTTGCTAGACTCTGCCATTAGCGTCCGTTCGTGAGACAAACTCGACCTCGCACCGTAAATATAGATATGCTAGGAAAAGGTCGAATAAAGAGCGCACGACTGTAGTAGTGAACTCTGTTTCCGCTGAGACCGCCCACGCTTCCTGCACATACCTTAAGGGGGAAGAATATAGGAAACCAGGATATCATATCCTTGCTCTTCCGATCGATCATATCTGGCAGCGTGCTTAGCTCAATCATGCTACCATTCAGTCCCTCTGAACCCTCTCCTACTCCCCCTTCCCCGTTTTCACCACTACCGATCGCCGCTGCCGACTCATATAGCACCGCCTCGAAGTATCCCGCGAGACCGTGTACAACACCGCGGTTGCGACACACGAAAGTGAGGTGGCAGTGCCGGGAGTTGTGATCGTTCGCACCGACCGCGCCAGCCATGGCTCCGCCCCCGCCGCCAGCGATGCCGCCGGCGCGCCTTGTCTCCGCGGCCGCCATCACAGGTCCTGGCAGCGGATGTGCAAATCCCCAAGTCTGCTGGAACTGCGGGTGGTCGGGAACGTTACGCTGAGCGACGAAGTCAATAGCGAATAAGCGCACGACCCAGGGCGTGTCAAAGGCGGTGCTCGCGTCAGACGAAGGAGCGGAGAGCGAGCGCTGTCGGATATCGGCATAGATACGGGGGGTCGAGATAGGAGAAATGTGGGCAGTATACGAGGCCGGGATCGAGATTCCATGGATAGGAGAGAGAACATGCTGGATGCCGTCAAGGCATTCGGGTGAAAGTTCGTTGTCGCCAAAGGAGCCGAGAAGTTCGGAGACAAGAATATCCACTTTACCATATGCTGGGCCGCCGTCATCGGTGGATGAGGACAAGAGAGGCCCTTTCCACGCTCGCATGTCCGTCTTAACCACAGCAACACGGCCACCCCACTCCCGTTGATTCTGTCGTAGCAGGTACACATACGCGTTGGGGTTCTTCTCCACGGCCCACACCCGAACCGGCACACCAGTAGTCTCGCTGGCGCGCAAGGCGCGGGTGACGAGGGGCCCGCGGCCGGAGCCCGCAACGGCGATAACGACAGCCCCATCAGGAGCCGAGGTAGGCTTTCCCTGTGCGGACCAGTCACGAAGAGCCGCCGCGATAGCGACTTCGTACTGATGGTATTTGACAGGGTCCCCCTCGAACACCTCGTACGTCACCGACTCAAGGTTATCGGAGAGCGGCTGCAGAGGTGACTGTAACCAATCCTGAAAATTGGTTAGGGTGGTCTGCTCCAAGTCGCTCAACGGTTCCTGCTGCCTCTCAAGGTGTCTTAAATACGCGGCGTAGCTATTAGTGGAGTGGGATCTGTTCCCGTTACTCGCAGGCTTCTGCACAGCAGCCTCACCAAGGGTTGGGAAGTCTGCCGCAGAAGAAGGGTCAACCGCCTTCACCTGACCAGAATTGGGACCAGTTTGTAGGTCCGGGCCGACGTCACAGAGGAGAACGTACGGAACGTTCTTTAGGCGCATATACATGCGGATCATGTCCTGGTGATGGCGAGTAAGGGAAGGATGGCGAACTTTGTTCATTTGAAATGTACGGGGGCCGAACGTTAAAGACTGGAGAGGTTCGGAGAACCACCTCGTCTGCAATTCTTTTTCGGGAAGGACTCGCGGGATTTTTAGGGCTTGATTTATCTTTAATTAGTGCTGCAGTATCCGGGAGTAGAGCGGCGATGCCTATAGACGATCTATTCGGGCGTGACGAGGTGGAAAAGCCTACCGACAAATAGTCTCGCATCATAATCGCACGCGGAACGGATCGCATGCCATGAATCCCAAGAGCTGAAGAGGTCGACCTCCCTCTCTCCGGAGGTGCCATCCGCGCCGTCGCGAGGCGAAGATAAAAGCGCAGCCTTCTCTTCTAGACCAGGCTCACGGTACATAGGCATGTGAATGATGATGCTAACTCGAGTACCAATCGATAAAACTTCCCGGACGGCTCGGGCATATTGCGCGATCCCCTGGCCGCTTCCTAGCGAGATCGAGTCCTTCCTCGGCCCCGGAACTATGATGCTTCTAACGCCACAAAAGTTTGCATAAGAAACCTCGAGGTTAAGGACCTGCCTAGAAATACTGGCAACAGCATGATCGGGAGAAGACAGGTTGATCCAGGGACTAGAGTAGGCGACAAGTCCGCTCGTATAAATACCTGGAAAGAGCGTCGTGTCCTCCGTAGTCAAGGGCGGGACAACGGGATCGAGAAGGGCGCCCTCTTGAGCACTGGTCTCAGCTTCCAGGAGGCTGGATGCAAGGAGGACTGTGACCCGCTGGCGGAAATGCTCATTCGTGATGGGCGTCGTGACGAAGCTGAACTGTGAACGTTTAAGCACCGCGGAGTGAATCCTCGACGGCAATCACTTACGCCAGCATTCAGGACCCGACCGTACTGGACGTCGTCCAGTGTCTCCGACCTCGCCGAGTCATGTTGCCCGATATAAAATATCGGGCGGACTTCGTTGGCGCCATCGGACTCGTGGTCCGCATATGTTTGCGACATGGCACCGCCGGGCGCGGATCTGACTGACTGGAGGCTGGAGGGCCGCGATCGCGTAGACGGGCACAGCTATCACAGCCTATGGACAGGGGGGCTGCCAGCACTTTGCCCGAGCACGGCGCCGTCAAGAGGGCACAAGAGTTGGTGATACGACTCAATAAGACTCACGGTCCCATCCCATCGTCAGCAGAGCAACAAACGGAGCCGCCGACGCAATTCTAAGGGCCCATATCAGAAGGTGAGGCAGCACTTGGAGATTGGCAATGGCGCGTCGCAGCCGGGAGAGGGGATATTCATGGTAGACACAAATCGGGTGTGCGGTGCGAGTGCAGCCACGGAGCCGGGACGCAGACAGAAATTTCTTAAGCAGGTACCTGCGAGCAGTGAGTGGTGCTGCTCGCCGAAGCTACAACCGCCACCTTCATTGGCCCTTCTTTGGTATATACCTACAGTGTAGGTTAGGTAGGTAGGTACCTAGTATTACTGCCTTCACACCTGCACGGGCTGTTAGGCCAGCCTTCGTTACGGTAGGGGGTAGGTACCTGATGTTAGGTAGTTGGGAGGCGAGTACCTTAGAGGAGGTAGGTACCTAGGTACCTCTTATAAGTCGTGCAAACCCTAGGTATAGGCTAGAGGCCATGTGGCCCGAGCTTAGGCATATATGTGCATACCCACACATCCTGTGCATTATGTAAGCTGCGGTTTACCCCGCAGCTTTCGAGCATTGCAGCTTGGATGTGTGACAACAATGGGTACCTACCTAACCTATAATCTCTGCAGGTAGGCCGATAAGCTTCCTCGCCGCAAAACATATCGGGTTCGTTTTGCTTGCCCCGTCGACTCTAGAAATAACTTCAATTTTCAAGGGAATCCCCAAGGAGCCCGTCATGAACCGGCGTATGGTTAGTTGGCCGCGCTCAGCTCTCAATGGTCTCTCGGGCTTTCGGCCATACTGATTACCGTCTTTCGTCGCTAGCTTACCAAGGAAGATGAGGCGGCCGGCGACGAGGTCGAGGTCCGTAGGGAGGACCAGGATAAGATCAACAAATTCAGTCGTCTGCATCAGCAAGAGCTAAACCTAGAAGAAGAGCTCAAGGCGAAGAATGTACGGCCGCCAACATACCTACCTATGGCCTCACCCTCAATAGCAGGTACAATTGCTAACGGAGCCCGGCGCCGTAGAAGGAGAAGGAAGAACTCGACGACATCACTACTGAACTCGAACTAGCAGACGAGGATGAGACGGTACCGTAAGCGCACCTCTGCAAGAACCCGCCGAGAGACAGCTCGCGCTGCCTAGCTGACGCGTAGTATGGCGTGTAGATATAAAATTGGCGATGCGTTCTTCCATCTGCCGCTACCGCAAGCCCAGGAAATGCTGGCATCGTCAACGTCGCGGGTGGAGGGCGAGGTGTCAGCACTCGAAGACAAACTCGGCACGCTTAAAGACGAGATGACGCAGCTCAAGGTAGAGCTGTACGCACGTTTTGGACGTAGCATCAACCTCGAGACATAGCATCTGGGCACCGGGCCTCAGTATGGTATCCCAGGGATGTCTCCCACTCCCGCGCCGCACATCCTGTACAAGGCCCTACGTCCGAGATAATAGGTACCCACATATCTACCGTCCAAAGACTCCGGCAGGTATCAGCACAGCCTTGCCGTGTCTGTCGACGCAGGTTCCCAATCGAATCGAACAATTTCACATAAGGGGAAGGACGGTCGAAGTCAGAAGGACACGGGCGAATATAGATGGGTTGGATAAACCTCACGTTCGGTTTGGTGCTGCGCAATGCTCCTATGCAACGTCAGCAATGACGTACGGTGGACTCTACAGGTGGACGACGTCGTACGGAATTCTCACGTGTGGCCACAGAACCTGCCTAGGAGAGTGCCTTATCGTATTCCCAGCAACGGGGCGTGCTTCCCAGCTCGAATTCTCTTATCTCCTGTGCTGCACCCTTTGCGCAATCTGGTCAGGTACCTTACCTCACCTAGGTTCCTGCCTAGGTACCTACCTACATCGTAGGTGCAAGCTACAACCGCGAGCCTTATGTACCTAAGGATGTACCTTAGACTCTTAACTGCCCCTAAGCCTGTAGGTACATTCTACGACACCAGCCTTTATAGGTATCAAGAGGTTACTTACCTCAGGTGCCTACCCACCAGATGAGCTAAGTAGCGAAGACTACCAAGTAGCGCTGTTAGGAATCGAACCTATCCTTCATTAAGTAACCTACTGATCTCCACCTACCTGGTAGGTAGGTAGGTACCTAAGGCAGGCAGGTCTGGGTCAGGTACCTAGGTACCTGATCTACGTACCTACAGGTACCTGACTTTTTGCGCATGGAGTCAGGTACCTTGGTTATGTACCTAACCTAGGCAACCTACAGGCAGACAAGAGATTAGGTAGGTACTTCCTCGTGTGTTCTCCCGTGCCAACCGATATGCAAGGGACCTGGAACCCGCCTTACATATGTACCTCTCTAGCAGCGTTACAATGGAGGTTGGTGACGTCATAGAGTGTTGATATGCATCACCTACGTCAGTTGGGTTCTGACCCGACTCCCCCCTTTCGGCCGCGCCTTAAGGACCCTACCTTGAATTCCACAAAGGGCAATCCGGGAATGATGAAACTGAGGGATGCAAAGCACCGCTTCGATGATGGCTACATATAGCGCCTATTATGTGTACTACATATTATCCGTGTTCTCCATCGCGTCGGCAGCAGTACATTAAACCCAGCCGACGTCCACTATAAGAACTCATCCTATCCCCGCAATCTTATTTCAGCAACGAAGGCAGTCCGCTTTGCAGAATTCACACTAAAACACCCTCTTCGTGCCCTAGTGCCAAATTCTCTCCAAGACATACCCAATACGCCCACTACATGACTCTATTACCGTTCCTCTCGGTGCTGCTATGGCTCCTCCTGCCGGTCCCGGCTAGGACAGCCGCAGCCGCGCGACCGCCACATCCCACGATCACGCCCGCTCCTAATTTAAAAGACCGCGTGGTTCCGCGCGACTTCGATCCCGGCAGTTACATCAACAGCGTTCTAGACGGCTTTGGAAGTGGTGTGTCGAGTTACATAGCATCAGGTGTGCCGCAGTTCTTCCAGGACTTACCTAGTGGCGAGGCCGTAGAAAGCTCCTTGGGAATTGGCGATGCGGAACTGGCCGCGCAGCCGACCCGGGTTCTCAATCTGCCGTATGTGCTGTATCGTGAAATTCCACATATGTTGCCCCTCTGCTGACGCGCAACGCGCTCTAGAGCATATGCGAACTGGACCGAGCAAGGATGGAATGTCCGGGTTCATGGAAATGTGTATAAGCAGCCTAATATCTCCCAGGAGCGACTCGACGACCTAGCAAACGTCTTCCTGATCGGTACAGATATTGATGAACTCAGCGATTCGGAGCAACGGCAGGCCCGCAATATGACAGCGTCTATCTTCGTAGTCCAGCAAGGAAACGTGAACGTTACTATATATTTCGAGAGCAATGTTGATGCACTTACAGACGCAAGCGGGGGTGTGATCAACGCCGTAAGTCGGTCCCGTTCTGGGGAAACTTGTTTCGTGGTCACCATCTGATGGCATCCGTATCCATAGGAAGGGGGGGCACAAGAATTAAATTTGCCCTACCCGACTACTGACCAGGGCGACTTCGACACCTTCGTCACTCTTGAGAATACGACTGGCACCGGCGGAGGGTATTTGATACCTGGGAATTCAACCTCGTCCATCCAGGCACTTTACATGTATGCCAACGGGACCGATACGGGAAACGCGACAGCTTATCTCGTACCGCCCACCGGGTTCACCATTATCTCTGACGTCGACGACATCCTTCGTGTCACAAAGATATACGACCCTAAGGAAGGCCTTCTGAACTCCTTTGCCCGGCCATTTACACCATGGATGAATATGCCCGAGATATACGCCAACTGGTCCACTACCATCCCCAACTTCCACTTCCATTATCTCACCACCACACCGGAACAAGTCACCAGGAACTACATGGAGTAAGTATTTTACCTGTCTCTTCTTTAACCGTATACATTGAGCGGTCTGAATGGCTGAAAACGGGGTGGTTCCAATCACCAAGAGAGTAGCTGACACGCGCCCCTCACCACTAAAAAAGATTCATATACAACACGTACCCCTTAGGGTCCTTCGATACACGTCCGCTGAATTTCTCGGACGTGTCGGCGACGCTTTCGATCCGTAGGGCGCTCCTCGACGAGATTTTCCAGACGTTCCCCCAACGCAAATTCGTGCTCGTAGCCGACACATCTAATTCGGATATCATGAGGGACTACCCACAACTCGTGCGGGACTACCCGGGCCAGGTGCAGTGCATCTTCTTGCGCAATACGACCGCCACAGACAGCTCGGACCTATTCCCTTATGACACCTCGGGGTTTTCTGGGATCGATCAGAAGCAGTACATGTTCTTCGTGACCCCCGACGACCTAAGAAACGTGGATATTGTCGGCGGAAATTGCCATAACCCTGCTGTCATCCAGAACACGACATTTGGGTACCAGGGCCGCGGGTTCGGTAATGAGGCCTCGAGCGCCCCCTCCCTCATCCGCCGCAGTAGTTGGAGAGGGAATTGGAGCAAGAGCCTGCTTGGCTCGTTGCTGGCGCTGAGTCTATCAATTTGATATCATGTTCGCGTCGTAGACTATTAGGAGGCTGGAGTTGAAAACTAGGGATAGTGGTTCTGCAGTAGCAATTCGGCGATGATGTATATACCACGTTCCACGTCGTGAGATGGGTCATAAGACGGATCAGATAAGAAACTTGTCAAAATCGGACTTATTCTCTGTGAGCGTCCTGGCTGTGAAAAGGCAACCGAGATCGTTGCCATCGCTCATTGGCAATAGCCCCTATCAGCTAGGAGTGAGAGGAGAAGCTTGCAAAACGGCCAACTGTAAGTAATATACGGGGGCATCAAGCACGGGCCGACAGAGATATAGAAATTACCACCCGAGGAGTGTATATAAGAACACTTCCTAAGGCCCCAAAATTTCGAATAACGCACTCTACGGCCCCTCCGTTCGGTCGCGGCATCTACGAATGCGGCCATAAACGAGTTCATCCTAATATAAAATATATCGGTGGGCGGCGGGACGGTTTCAGGCTAATATACGGGCTTGCTTGCTCAAAGGTGAGGGGTCTGAGCTGAACTCTCAACTCATCTTTCATTACATGTGGTAGACTATACCGAGTCTTGCCATTTTAAAAAAGTGGCTGCTAGTATGGTTGACGATCTCCCAATTGCCTATACCGTTCACTCCTAGCGCATCAACTTTGTATCCAGAGTTCGTTGTGCGGCCCTTTTCTGATGGCCCTCAGATACTGTCGCGGACAAGTCTATATGTCACGTAGGCATACACTTCTAGTGGAGAGCAACCTAGCTTACCTCAGCTGATTGAGCACATCGGTATAGGTATATGGACTAGTCAGTCAATATACCTTATCTCACCTACGTTCCCTTGCTCCCTCTACGCACAACCTACACCGCGAAGCGTCGCTTAAGTTAGCTGCGTGACGCTATATCAATATTATAATTTAGGTTGTTACTAGGTGAGGACATGCATGTGGCACGTCCAATGTCTATTGGTATGCAGTTCTCCCAGGTCACTACTCTCTCTAAGGGTTTCGAAGGGGTCACCCGCATATGCCAGGTTAGTGGAACAAAAGGGAGAAAAGAAGAAGCGAAAACAGAAGGGCGAATTACCGCATACTCTAGCAGTTCGGTTTCGAACCAGGAACTTGCCTACATACAAATGTGGGAGATTAATCTGGTTATGGAGAAGAAGGGCACGTGATGTTTTGTTTCTGCTGTTCGAGATGCTTTCGAGTCTCATATTTCGGGTTGCACAAACTACTTTCGTGCCTTGGCGCCGAACAATCTACACGCATGTCGGGTGTGATCTTTTTTATTTTATTTTTTATTCTTAACCTTCCTCTTGATGGGCAAGGTTGATCAGTTTGGACGAATAAGAAAGGCTAGACAGTTACTGTCCCCACGCCCAACTCTCCGCTTCCGCGAGGAAAGCTTGCCGCAACGGTTGTCCGGCGGACGATATGTAGAGATGAGCTATGAGGTTGAGCGTACGTGCATCCAGACTTCCACAAATGATCCTGGGACTCAAGATCGAAATTGCGTTATTCATAGCCACGTTTGGGTAACTCCTAGCTATTAGCTTCCTTGTTGGCAGGCCCCCCTTTAATACACCAAAAACCAGTCGACTATCTGCGCGACTACACCAATAGGCCACACCCTCCGGGGCGTAGGAAATTGTTGTCGTTATAGTACACACCGTTATACTTCTCGCTAATCGCGCTTAGAAAATTTTCTCTGCACCCTGCTACTCTACTCGCGCTATATTTGCTCAATGGCTCACAGAGAAATTCCAGCTATCATTAATTAATATTTCAGCCGGCTCGAGTTAACCCGGATTCCGTGTTATATCGACGCTTTACTTCATCTCGTAAACTCGGACCTCGATTTAAGACCTTGGGTTGGGGTTATTTCGAGGATAAGACGCCCTCAAAATTTCCGGCTATTTTTAGGAGATCTCCGTGGATCGGCGGGAGGGAGGGGGGTGGGTTAGAAGCGCTGCTTTGAGCGCCGACGAATGGCTTCAAGCCTGGCAGGCTCAACGAATGTTCAGTGGTCATAGAATGAGCACGGTAGTGCTAGAACGCACTTGAATAGCTACAGGCGTCGGTGCATGAAATACTCTCCTTAGACGCCGAACGCCGAGAGTTGTGCCCCAACAGTTTTGTGGTCCCCATCGTCAAAAATCCTTTATAATACCTACTAGGCGACGATCAGCGACACGAGGGTGACGACAGGATCTAACCGTTGGTAGGACTCACGCTTAACCACACACGGATGATTTACAGATCGCCTAATACCCTCCAGCTTGCATGATGCTCCTCTTTAGTGTCAGATGGTGTAGAAGCTATCACCACCACCGCCAAGGTCAAATATTACCGCCCTCGAGCGGGGGAGCAAATGACATGTGATGTGAACAGCGAACGGTGGCTAAAGCAACCCCCAGTGCCTTAGCGTGTATGCGTGTGAGCGAGAACGAGATGGAATCACCCACCCTCACTCAAGGCCTTCGGTTTTCGGTTGGGTTTTTCTTTTCCGAATTTTTTTTTCCCGAGCAACAACGTTCGATGTCCTCTTGGGAGATACCACCTCACTCCGGGGGCCCCAGTACAGTAAGTTCAATGTTGCACGAGACGATGGCGTAACGGACTAGGAACGCGGGCGACTCTACAATAATTATTGGGATTTTACGGATTGTGGATTCTCCTAATCGCCGAACTCAAGTACGATCTCGCATTCGAAATCTCCAGGATGGCAAAGGCAGCTCTCGCGCCTCCGGCTCGCCCTGGTCGATCGATCACTTGATGCGATCGATAGGCCCGGTCGACTACTCCCTCAATCGACCATTCCGACTTAAAATGTATACCTACCTGCCTGTGCCCTTCGTTAACGGCCATCCTCGAACCGAACGTATGTCGTGAGCTAGCGCAGGAATACCAGGTACGTCGAGGTCTTGGGTCGGTAGTCTCCGCCCGCGTCGGATGTATACTAGGTGGCGAGTCATGTTGATTGGAGGATTCCACTTGGGAGTTTCTAGATGCCGGAGGATCGTACAGATGATAGAACCGTCCCGGCGCCCGTCGCATCACGTCGTATCCCAGAACGGGTTTATTAGCTGAGGCGGGGTCCGTAGGTGGTATTTCGAGTGCCAATTGTGTCCCTTTTCGTGGTTGGTCCATGGCATCGGTCTCTGGCCGACGCGAATCCGACCATCGCGGCACCTCTACCACGCTCGACCGCACACCCTCGGGCGGGGACCAGCCATACGGCATGGCTTCCCTCGGGGCGGCACCACATTGGCAGTAGTTTGACGATCAACACAGACATGTCGTGCTGTCACAGGGCCGTTTGCGCGGATCTCGACGGAAATGTTGACGCGCATGGCGATGGCGGGGTGTAGACGGGCTGGACGATAGCGGGCGTGCGGATGCGGGCACGGATGCGGGTATGGATGCGGTTGTGGATGCGATTGTGGATATGGGTTGTGGGCGGTGTGTGGGCGACATCGCGATGTAGGTCTGTATGTATGTACGATGAGAAGCTCTAGATGCGGTGCTGGGCCGACGGTGCAAATCAGAGAGGGATACGTCGACGGTATGGCCTACCACGGAGCACGTCGTAACACGATAGATGAGACATCATCAATCGGCGGTTGGTGGTACGAGATTTGCAGCTGTCAGATATTTCTTGCAGGGCCCTTGGAGCACCGCGGAACCGGGATGCGCAGCGGTACTACCGCACTCCCAGTCGCTGCAGCCGTGGGTGGACATGCAATTTATTTTAACGAGGGTGCCATTCGATGGTCGCCGGTCCGTGGCCGTCGTCCGGGCTTGGGTCAGTAATAGCCTCTCGTGAAACCGCACGCGCACACAATCGACGTCTTGTCTGGCATCTCGCAGCGTGAACTTCCCTCTACGCAGCCTCGGCGTCTCTCTCCTCGGACGTCGTGGCGCGTGGGAGGGACATGGGATATAGGGGGGATTGACGTGGCGGGCGGCCGAGCACGAGAAGGGCTCCTAAAGACCACGTAGGTAGGTACCTAGGTAGGTAGGTAGGTAGGTAGGCAGGCAAGTATAGGCACCCCCTTGTTGACGAGAAACTACAGGCAAGGTACCTGTCTTGTCGGGTAAGCACCTGGGGTAGGGGGTAGGTACAGGTATCTAAGGCATTTCGGACGGAAGAATTCACAGGTATCACTGGCGCATCCGAATATGGGGCCTCTTCAATCCGGCCGGATATGCCCGAAAGCTTGTAGCATTCGGGTACTTCCCTCGGACCAAGGTACCTGGTGGCGGCGGGCAGCAAGGAGAGTAGGCTAGATTCGGTAGGCGGTAGGTAGTATTCTAGCACGCAGGCAGGTACTAGCCCGTATGTATATGTAGTGTAAGAAGCACCTGAAAGCGTGTATGCATACCCGGGTACGTGCCTACCTCTGCCTCCCATCAGGGTGGTGGGATGGTGGGATCAACGATGTACGTGTGCCAGGTAAGGGATTCGACGTGTTGATTATGGCGCGTTGCTTAGTCGGGCGTGCGTCCAATCCACATGTGCGCAACCCTGAACCCGACGCCGATACCACTGGGAAGAGGCATAGCCATAGATCAATTTGTCGTCGTGTGTCTGTCTAACTCAGGTAGGTAGGTACTTGCTCGCTTAAAAGCGGAGCCCGCGGTACGGAGCGAACACGGCTTTTTTAGGGTCGAGGGCCAAGGGCCAGGCACGTGGCCGAGCAGGTGGAACCCCACACAACCCGGCTTATGATCCCCTGTCCCCCCACCATTAGCTGCCTCTAATAACGCGACCGTTTCGGATAGCTGCCTTCGCCCGCCGCCCTCCCACCCCAACCCACCCGAACCCACTCGTCAACGGGCCAGTTCGGCAATGGGCTCCGCATCGCCTAGCAACCACTTTCATCGTCTGTGTCTCGCCACTTGCTCTCTTTCCTCTCCCGGCCAGCGTGTGAGGCTACAAAGTCCACGCGAGTGAGGTCTCTGCTTTGAACACCCCGAGGCCAGGTTTGCTTTCCCTGCTCGCTCCCCCAGTTGACGGTATACGGACCCCCCCTTTCCCCCCTCCTCCCCAGCTGGCCCCTCCCACTCCCCCGGGAACACCACCGCCACCACGGGGATCATACGAGTTGCGGACCTAGCCATACCTATCTACGACAAATCTAGCCCAAGGTGGGAACCGGACGCCTTTGCCGCAAGCTTGATATCGAGCATTGCTGGAGGACCTTTTTTTTTTCTTCTTCTTCTTCTTTTGCGGGGCGCTCTGCGGCCTAGACGCCCCAGTGGGATCGGCCATCACGAGGCTCGCGGCAGCCGTGGTGACTAACGCAGAGAGCCCCAGGCGAGTGATCCTGTATGTCCCCTCCTAATACATGTCTAGACTTCGTGTGCGACTAGTGGTCGGGGTGGTGTGTGTAACGTTGGCATTCCATGTGTCCCTCTCTTCCTGTCCTATACGGTTGGTGGCCGTCCGCGGTAGGGGACTTCTGCTGTTAGCCATTAAACTGCAGCTGGACAGCTGGCAGCTAGGGCGCCGTCACCTGCTCCTTAGCGCGACCTCGACGGCCTTTTTAACTTGCTGATCCTCTACTAGTACGTGTCCACAATTGACCCCTTTCCATCAACCTGGTCCCTGTTGAACCCGCCCAAACAACCCATATCGCCTCCTTCCGGGTAGATTTGCCGCTCCCGCTGCGTCCTGCAACGACCAGGACTGGCCAGTAGCGGTTCCGGCACTCTCGCGGCTCCTATGGCTGTCTTCGTTGACGCCTAGCCATCAAGACTAAGCGAAATAGAAAGCCGCCCTGGCTCCGAGCTGAGCTACGCAATGCGCAGGTAGCAATGCCCGTTATGAGATAGCTGAGTATGTGAGAGAGCCGTAGTGTGCTAATACATCCTTGGTCACTCCCTGTTGCGAGCACGCTGACTATCAAAATCTTGGGTGTTGTTCTCGACATTGCATAGTGAGTTGTCCCTGTTTCGACTTTCTAACCAGCTAACCTAGGGCAATCGCTCGGGATCAAATTGCTATAATTAACATTAATACCCACTCTAAATCTTTACCCGAGATAGCGCGGGAAGAGGTTTCTTTTTCTTTTGGCAAGGAATTTCGCCGCCATATCCGCCGTCGTCTGACTTGACTTCATCATCGTTACAACCTCGGCCTCCTCCCTACTTGCTTGGTGGCTGCGCCCCACATCCCTGTTGTCTTGGATACCTCTCCAATGACTATGCCTATGAGCCATCATCCCATCATCCCAGCCATGACTCTAACCAATGGTCCAGCGGCTTAACGGTTCCTTCCATCTCGTCGTGACGTTCGATGTCGTTTCGCTCGCCGTGATTGGCTCATCCATAATTATCTTCACGGGAGCTAGTAACTAGGTGCCGGGACTGGTACGCCTGGAGTGGCGCTGGTTGTCATGACGGCGGGAATCTGGGTATGGCCGACTTTGTACCTCAGCATCCATTGGCTTCCCGATTCGTCAATGTTGACAATTTCCATCAGGGTGTAGTGCATAATGCCGTCTTCAACCCGGGGCACGCAGATATCGTGCGAGTATCTCCAAGTGGGCATCTCGACAACCGCTCCATCGACATCTCGTCCTTCGGCCTGGATATCGAGCAATTAGCGAAAAGGCGGACCGCACAGACCCGCCTGGGCGACCTACACAGCAGCTTGCGCAGGGAGAGTTGTTGACGTAGACCCAATTGGGACAGTTGTGGGTGTAAAAGTACTTGCACCGGTACTTATAGAAACCGCCACTTCCGCTCATGATTAAAGTAGTGGTGGTAATCTGGAGGCGACGAGTTCGGATTGGGAGAGAGGGGAAGAAAAAAAAGAGAGGCGTGACAAGTTGCGTGTCGAGGAAGGAGAAAAGGAGAAAAAAGAGCAGTTAGGTAAGATGATGGATGACGAGGGCCGGTGGGTGATGCTGCCCGCTGGCAGTCAAGCGATGCGACCTTACCGACGGACCACGGAGTCCAAGCCAGCAAAGGCAAGCAATTCGAACTTCAGATAGTTTAAGATAACTCGTAATGAGCTCTTTTTTACAAGGGTGCCCTGGAGAGAACGAGGGAGATCTGCTCCAGGTAGATGTGCGGAAGCATCCTGTATTTATCTCTTGCTGTTCTCTTTCGGGAAGGGAGATGAGTAGGGGGGGGGGGGGGGGTTTGGGAAAAAAAAAAAAACACACAACTTGTACGCAACCCACCTCCTGTCGAGCTTAGCCCTTCCTTCGATCAGTCTTCCTAAAGTGCAGCCGGAGTTGATGGTAGTCTAGCAGATGCTACGTTGGGTCTGTACTCAATACGGGGGTAAGAAGGGCCCCCTGCAATGTATCATTGCCGTCCCCAGAGCAGCAAGGGTAATAAAGTGGGACTTGCTTATACATACGAATAGTAAAGGCGCCTTCGTCCGATTTTCTATTCACACACGCCCACCAGGTACGTACATGGATACAAGCATTTATCAAGGTTAGGTAGCTGACGGATAAGTAGGTATGTCGTACTCCTGGCCCTGTCACCATGTAATAATAGCCAACGACAGCCGCGTAAGGGAGACTGTGGGATATGGAATCATTCATTGATCAGGCCATTCTTTATAAGGTGTGCCCTCCCCTATTGGTATGCTCCGAATAGTCGGGGACATGCAACGCTCATTTGAGAAAATGTCATTATTTATTGGTGGGATAGACAAGACGACATGTTGGGCGAGGATAGGAGCCTATTATCGTACAACATTGGCCGGGAATGTGAATTCTGACAGAAAAAGAAAAAAGACAGCTTTCTCTCCAACTCGTGAGAATTCGCCGAGCGTGTTCCGATGCCACCCAGAGACTTGCCCCTAGATTTAAAAATAGCTGGCGTTGGCTGTTGCCGATAGGTCTCGTTTCTACGTGAGACTGGGAGCAAAATTAAACTGAGTGGGAGAGAGGTTAGGAAGAAAGAAACAGAGGAGGTGGGTGGGGGCCGGAAAGGGGGAGGGGGACGGCGGGGACTGAGGGGGAAAAAAAAACAAGGAGGGAGAGAAGCGAGAAAGAAAAAACCAGATAAAATAAGAAGAAATTTTGTGTAGCATATAAGTCAACCGCGGTTGCACCATACGACAGAGTCAAAGGGCCAGGTAGGTAGAGGTTCTCGATATCTTCGTAATGAAGGATCGTAAATATTATTGGGACACCCCCCTCTTCTCCTCCCCTCCCCCCTCCTCCCAAAATTGGCCTGCCTTCCTCCCTGGCCCCTCCACACTTGAAATTGCCGGCCAATTATCACGCGGGAAAGCAAGAACGACACCCTTGATGAGGCTGAACAAGGAGAGCCTCGACGCCTCCCATTGGCCAGAGTGTTGACGGCAACTGATTCCCACTTACACCTGTACTACCGGCAGCGGCCCAGAAGAGGCAGATGGGAGGATCAAGCTGTTGTTGCAACGGAGGTAAGGCACATGCGTTAAGAGCGGCACCTACGGGACGTGAGGTGGGCTTTGAAGAGGCTGGACTTGCTGGAGTTGGATCGCTAGATGGACCACTTGCCGGGTCCCTTGCGTGCCCCTCCCACTGATGTTACGGGATCGACGGGGGTGGGCCATTACAGGGTCCGCTACTCGGAGTACATGGCCATACGTACCTACATACGTAGGTACCTAGGTACCTAACCTACCTCTTGATCTCTACCTCCTATACGTCTACTCATAGGTCCACCTAGATACCTCCTACCCACCTACGGTACTTGGGATAGCGTGTAGGTACGTGCTATCTAGGTACTTCTATCTGGGTATACCTTCCTGACCTGCCTACCTACCTCTTACCTAAGCCTGAGGCGCGCATGTACTTCCTGTAGAAAAGGCGGGTAACATATTGTAGTGAGTGCCTTCAAGTTATTATAAGTAGGTCGCCTAAAGTACCCATAGCGGCCTGCCCAGGTAGGGACTCCGGTAGTTTCATGCCTACCTCTACATATATGTAGGCACTCTCCGATGAGGTAGTACTTCTGCGCAGCAGATTCTAGACCCTGTCTATAAGGGGCTCGGGCGGTCGGCAGGTCGGGTAGGGACCCCTAGAACGGATGTCTAAGAATGAATTCTCCGGCACGACTTCGTTTGTACTTCGCCGCACATATAACAAACGGAGAATTTCATGTATTCCTCAGGTACTTTCCTCTGGTCCTCTCGCCCTCTTACCGCGACGGCATGTGTCTCTCTATGCATAAGGTAGGTCATTAGATGATGTACAATTGCATCCTGCCTGCCCACCTAGGTAGGTACTTCCTAAGGTGTGATGTAGGTAGGTACCTGGGTATGTGTTAACTTCCATGTTTCCTATCTTAGATGCATAGGGCAGGGACCTTAGGCAGGTGGGTACCTCACCCGTAGGGGCACGTACCAATATGTGATGTACAAAGGTACATTTCTAGGTATCTAGGTACCTAATCTGGGAGCCCGAAGGTACCTACCTAACGCACATACCCCGTCAAACACCCCTTCTCGCAAGGGGCCACCCGG
Source organism: Durotheca rogersii (assembly GCF_024521655.1). Classification (NCBI taxonomy): domain Eukaryota; kingdom Fungi; phylum Ascomycota; class Sordariomycetes; order Xylariales; family Xylariaceae; genus Durotheca; species Durotheca rogersii. The sequence continues at coordinate 132,168 of NW_026251255.1, forward strand.
AAAAACTGGTCCAGCAGTCACGGCCCCACCCTCCCCCCTGACCTCCCTGCTCCTGATATCCCACACCAGCTTCAACTTTCCATATTCCCGAGGTCACCTCTCTCCCTTACATTACACATACCTACTTGTATTCCGCCTACCTATCGTCCATGCTCCACCCGACCCCCCCAGCTGGCCATACGCTCGTAATGCTCGCGCGCTGCCTCTGTTCGTCCGTCGGAATCCCGACCTGAAAGACGGCACCCTCGTCGAGATTGACCCTATTCCTTCTTCTTGATACAAGCCCGCTTAGAGTCGGCGACTTGCTCTGGGTCGGGGTGTCTTGCCACTCGCCCGGCGCCTCGCGTTCCTCAACATCGTCAGCTTAGGGTCGGTCTAGAGGCTGAGGCTGGGTCTATTTGTGCATCTCCTACGTTCCTCCTCTCTCCCGCGGACGGCAGTCGATGTGTGGGATGCTCTAGAAGACGCCGTCATCAACCTGCACCTGGATACGTCTCGTCTTCCGTAGGTACGTTCTTCCCAGCGTCGCCACCTTGTGCCTCGCCATGCTACATTACACATGCGCGACCTGTTGTCGGTTGTTCATCCACCTCGGGATACCCTCATCACTGACTTTTGGTAAACCAGGCACATATGTGCGCGTAGCTGCATACGTAAATATATCCTAACGTTGTAGTTAGAGAGCACTTAGCACTTGCCCGATTGAGAATTCGACCTGGCAGAGCCGTCCTACGGCTGACCCAGGTTACCGGCCTCTTGTATGATGCTACCCTTCGATCCGGTCGCGTCTGCAACCTCGGCCAATGATGGCGTCGAATCGGCTGTTCCTTCGCACGTATTCCCATCCGTGGTTTGTCGTTGTGGGCAAGACGTCAGACTTATGACTATTTTCTTTCCGCGAGGAGCGTTGCGGCAGACTCGTCGGATATCTAGGTATGTCCAAGCAACGCTTACTCTCCTCCTCCGAGGTGCGCTGACCTGTACTTAACCTAACGGGAACCCTAGATGATTGGGCCGCGGATACAGTTAATATCGTCCCACGACAGCAGCATCTCGGGTTGGACCGTCATTAATGTGATATGCACGCTTCGTGTTGCTTGTTGTAGGAAATGCACCGCCCGTCATACCGACAGACTGCGAGTCTACGTATCCGAAAGTACAAATATTTACGAAGCTATTACGGATTCGACTATATGAGGGCTCTGCTTAGAGGTAGTCGGTAAGCCGGCTGTTCGATCTGCGGCCATCATGCCTCCGCGAGAGACCTCGTTGTTTGGTCGAGGAGGGGTGGGCACTTCTGTGTCGCATCGAGATTTCTTCTACATGCGGATTCGCATGAGACGGGTCGAGCATTTCCCATATATGCTCAAGAATTCGATCAGGAAGCTGCCCAGACCGTCCCCCGGCTGCAGGTTGACGAAGCAAACCCGAAAATTTTTTGGTTTTTGGCCGGCCGTCTATTCGCCTAGCACGCCCCGGCCGCCCCGGTGCCCATCCGATCCCTACCATGCGGTAACCCTACAAACATCGTGACAAAGCCGCGTTGCTCGTCTCGACATCTGCCGTTTCGTTTCGCCTAAGTCGGTTTGGCAGGGTCTATTCGGTTGCTTTCGTGGCTCCAGCGCCATGGCACTTAGTAGCAGTCGTAGCAGAAGAGGCCAATTTTCGATTAGAGGAAGAGAGGCGGGGGGGGAGGAAGGCTGCCACCAGGTCGTCCATATTTGGCTTTCCGGCACACACACGCAAGTGGTATCTCTTGACGGGTGCTGGTCCCCTTAGCGAGGTTTCCCCTTGGTTCCATTATCCCTGAATGTCCTTGGCCTCCTCTCTCCTCTCTATCTTCGCCGCCTTCTGTGCAATGTGGGAGATTGTCGATTCCGGGTTCGTATTGTGCTGGAGCATCAAGCGCCGATATCAGTTGACGGCTACCCCGACTACATTCCGGTACGGATAAGCTGACAGTTAGAAGACAATGGCTAGCAAATCAGTCAGGTATCGACGACCGGACGCTTATGCCAAGTCTACCGCCCGTGTGGTCCACCGGCCTCGATTACAGGGATGGCATCACTGGAGCCTACGCAACATTAATATCTCAAGCCGTATGAGCTAGGCTTAGAAAGCCGATGGGACCCTAACCCCATCGGTGTAGCATTCATTCGGTATTTGAGCCATAACATAGGCGCACCCTCCCTACCGTATAGGTGCACGTATGAAGAGCAACCTTTGTTGGGATGATGACCGGATTCAAAGACCGGACATGCGTCCATATTGACCTTAAGATCGGGACAGCTCTACACTGGTAGTCGGCAAAGCGGCCAATCGCCAATCAGCCTCTTATTCTGGCGACTATAAGGAAAAGGTTTATCGGCTACTCTAGGACCTCGGTGCCTGTTGTTCTCAGGCTGTCGTACAACAGCGGGAGGAAGGGAAACCGCATGAAACCCGCATCACACGTCCTGGGAGATCGAGAAGCAGAAGCACAGGGTACCCGGACTGCAACGCCTCACGTTGAGAAGCCCTTAGAGAAACCGTCGGGACGTGCCACTGCAGCTTGTCATACAGCCGTTCCTACAGTCGCCTTTCTCGTAACTCTGCGCTGTCTATTGGCTCAACTCCTATTCGTGGGCCAACGTTTGCGGGCCTCGATCTCAATTCCGTCGTAGCGTCCTCCTCATTCCCCCCAAAAGTAGGCAGCCAATGATCATATCTCCCCTTATGCGATCGATTGAAAGTGGAAACACTGGCCGCCCCATTCCATGCAAGGCGCGGCTTATGGCTACGCCGTCGCCCAGAACGAGCGTGTTTTGATGAAGGTCGAGATATGACGCCCTGGGAATGAAGGCATATTGACATCCCGTACCAGTATGTCTTGCCGCAGTCCCGCCTAATGTTGGCACCACACACCCACCAGGGCGACAGTGTCGATTCTACTTTTCTCTGGCGCCCAATCAAGCTTCTTTTCGCCATACCAGCAACTTCCTACCGATCTGCTCGCGAGAGTGGCGGTAATTCGCTGAGCATGCAGCTACAGGCAGCCTGGTTACTGACATTCAAGCGTCCCCGATTTGCGTTGCTGCTGTCCCAAAGTGTCTTCATCGCCTGCGCACCGGCCTATACGCGTAGCTCAGCGCCGCGTAGCGTCGTAGAGCTATCGGGGGAGGGTGGGCGCGTCGCGCATACGAGACGCCCGTTACTACTCCCCTCTTGAGTGTCACTTGGGTTGTGTTTGTCACAAAACTGAGAACGAACAAATGGCGGATATGCCATGACGTTGATGGAACATCAGCGGAAGATTTAACGGTCGACAAAGGCGCCGATGGCTCTTGATCCCACGAAAATCGCTACGTTTCACTGGGGAGGGGGTTTCTCGTGCCATGTCCTGAAGAGGGGAATCCGGACGAGCCCGCTCGTCGTGACGAGATCGTGGCTAGTAGCTGACGCGTCAATCACTACATTAGCATGGCGAACTTGGCCAGAGAGTTCCCAGGAAGGGTATCCCGAGCTACGTGCCGATACGAACGGTCTTGTCCCAGCTCAATACCTGAGCCAGGCCAATTCATTTCGAGCAGCCAGTCATTGCTGTTGGAGAAACTAACTATCTCAGCCCACACGCCCAGGGGCAAGAGCTTGTCTAGGCTCCTTCGTCCGATCGTCTCTCTTCCCTCGGATATGCCACCGCTGCAGTCATTCGAGTCAGCACGCCGGTATGGTTGAGCGAATGGGTCTCCGCCCCGATTCTGGACAGCTAGCATCAAAGCTTAGACGTTGGGGTTTAAATTGTCTCCAGAAAATCAAGCCAATTGGTGGTCGTCGGCTTCTCTGGAGGGTGTCTAGACTGTTCTAAGCTGAGGTTTGGGTTGGTTTCCAGAGCCTTGTGATGCCTTGTCAAGGTCGCGTTGCCGGTCAGCACAACGTCCGAGACGCGATGCTTCGCCCTGGTGCGTTGTTTGCCAACCAGAGATGGAGCCGAAGTTGATTCACCGCCTCTAACTCCTTCTCTGGCTCTCTTCCAGCCTCCGATGCTTTCCCCTGGGCACGCATTTCTATCATTTTCAAGCCCTGGGCAGGAAGTCGTGCGGGTACTCAGTGGCTGACATTCTCTTACATCTGCAGCAGGCCTTATTTTTGGTGGATTCGCGAAATTGGGCAACCCACCGCGAGAAGGCCCCGTGGTTACCGTCAGGCCGAGATACAGGTGGCCGAATGAGCAGAGCTCGATGTCAGATCGAACAATGCGATGGCCTAACGTATACGCTGTGCAAGCTTAAGTTCGAACTCCGCTCAGCATCCAGCCATCTTGTTGATTCCAAATCTTCTCACACCAGGCTGGAAATTCCAAATCTAGTTGGGGGAACGGGTGATCTACGTTTACCCCCATAACCCCCTAAACAGCAAGTGATTCTTTGAACTCGATTTTAACGACTATTTTCGGCCTCCCTCTGGTGATAAGATGGTCGTCTGCGTGCATGTGTGTGGATCACCTTACCTGAAGACACTACCCTTTACATCTTTTGGTTGAAAACAAATGGCTCTAGGCGCAGAAACCTGCGTGCTCTAGCTGGCAGTAATAGTCTAGCACTTAACGATCTCCTACCATTCATAGGCGTATCTATAAACCCCAGCCCGCACACGGTACTACTCTCAACTATCTCAGCTCGTCCTGCCTTTCTCCACATTATCGTGCTATGCCTTTTGCCGCCAACATCGACGAACCCCTCGATGACTACTAAACCTGCGCAGGAGATTCGACGTGTCGCCGACATGTCGAGTTTGGCGACGGAGGGCCCGGGCTCGCTTTATGACTTGTGGGGTTAACTCGGGAATCTATATTTAGTCATGTTCCTAGCATTAGGGATGGGTTCAATCGATGGGCTGTCACCAGCTCCGACGGTGGCCAGTTGACCTGCACGACGCGAGGGGGGCGTTGCCGCCGTCGATGCCGTCAGGCGCCTTGATCCTGAGGCGCATACTGTGTTTTGTGCTGACGGCTTGCGCTTCCTCCCTCGGCGCCTCGTCCAGAATAGCCACACCAACGCGCCGGCCACCACCGAAATAACCAATGTAATCCCAACACCTTAAAGCCAACCACAGCGTCGGAGCTATGCCCGCCGCCGCCTCCATCTGACAGAGGCTCTACTGCCGCCGCCGCTGTTTCCGAAACGGTGCTAGGATTCCGTGATTGCGAGCTACTGTCTAAGGCTGACACGGGGATTCTCGTCGCCTTTGTTCCATCTGCAGTCGTTATGTCTCAAGTCCATTCCTGATCACAACTCCATCCGCCATGATGGTGCCGGGCGCTCGTAAAGACTCATTGGCCTGCCAGCCTTCTCCCCTCCTTGGAGAGTGCCGTTGATCGTTGTGAAGCTGGTGTCCGTATCGATGCGGTATGCACTCATGCAACTTAGCATTGGGCCCCAAGGGTGGCTGTAGCGGCTCGACGTTTCTACACAGACATAGTTTTCATTCCTATTTTTAGCAGATTTTTAACGGTGTCAGGCTAAGGAGAGTAATTGCTACGCTCTCAGCGTCGTCGTCCCTTGACCTTATGCATGTTCATATCTTACATGAAGCGAGACAAGCGGAGACGCTCTAGTGGTTGTAGAGGACGTATACATAGCATATTGGGGAAGATGGAGGGTATAGAGTGAAGCTATACTTACGGACAACTAGTGGCGCGCGTAGCTATCTCGGTACGGCGATCTGTCGAGACGAATTCGCACGCGCGAGCGTAGCCCATGGGGCGTATCCCTGGACCAGGCATAGTACTGGTTCTGGTGAGAATAGAAGAGCAAGATGACTGGCCGGCCGCTCATGCAGCCAGTAGAAGGCAGCCTCGGCCTTGACCCAATGAAGGGCGGAAGATGCGGTGCAGTCGTCGGGTGGCGTGAAGTCTGTGAGTAGCGGGCCGAGGGACATGGCGATCGCTGGGCGAGGAGCTGGCCCGTTGCTGAAATCGGACTATGCGATCCGAGACCTCCCTCCCTCCGCTTACTGCTCTCCCCCTGGCATCCCCAAAACTGGGTAGGTAGCTAGGCGCGGCGGCGCCATATTGCGGCGTACCCTGGCGATCGGTTTCAAGAAGGCCTGGACAGCCAGACTTTTTGGCGAGAGAGACTCGCGGAAACGCGTCAAATCTAGGAGTAGCAATCCCATACTAATTATCCGACTGCGACAGAGAGACAGACTGGAGGTGGATGTTGAGTTACAGGAGTAGACTGGGGGTTCTTCAGCGGGCACGACGTACGCAGGATTCGAGAAGGACTCGCGCCCCAGGAGGACCATGATATCAGGGTGTATTCGACTTAGGTATCTATCTGCCAAGTGTGCGTACGTGTTATGGGGACACTGTGAATAGCCGCCCCTGAACCGCCCCTGCGCGGAAAATGTCGCTCGTCAGGCCAACAAACTGCGCGATGACAATGGTTACGCGCCATGTGGAAGCCCAAACTCCTATCCACCTCGAGTGAGGTGAATCGTGGTCTAGTTTTTTCTTCATCCCTCTCTTTTCCTCATTCCTGTCTCTCTAATAACCTCTGTCCATAAATCTCTGCACGGATAGGTGACGTCCTCTCCTGTCCCCGTCACATAGCACTAGATCTCCATAGTCCGCCATGTGGACATAGCTACACTTTTCCCATGGATATCAACCAACAGCAGAAACTCGCCGACCCCAAATCGAGAATTGCCCGACCCAGTCAGGGTGCTCCGTTCTCGTTGTCTCCTCTTTTTTCCTTTTTTTTTTTTTTTTGCTCTCTTCTACATGTTGGATCGGTATTGTGGGTAACGAATCCAGGAAACTCGTGTGTCTCGTGTGTCCCGTTACTAGGGCCTGTGAGAAAATTCAGTGGTAGGTATGTTAAATGGAGCGGTTTAATACCCCCTACGTCATTTATTCTCCTCGTCCCTTTTTGTGGCGACTCGTGCCCTCGAGACGCCTCACACTCGCCGTACTATCCAAGGCAAAGGCCCCTGATCACTTGCGAGGAAAAGACATACTCGTGTGTATGTACACGCGTATATCACCGCGAGCTTTGTCACGTAGGCGTTGATTCAGTGGTTTGACCCCCGTCGCAAGTTCTCTCCCCCCGCGTCCGTATAGCCCAGAGCCTGTCCGCCTGTCCTCCTCTGCCTCCTCGGCACCTCTTCTCTTCTCATTGTTTACTCACGGGGGCCAAGACAAAAGAGAAAGTGAGCAGGCCGAGAGGATCGACCAGCACACGCGGTCAGGAACGATCGCAATCCCGCTGTTGCATACACACGCGCGACGCAAGGGGACGTTCACGAGCGGGTTCTCATCTTGCCGAGCTCGACTTGCCCGTCGCCAAGCCGCCTCTTCACTGCGTATACTATATATGATAGATGACCTGCCCCGCTAAAGCGCCGACTGCGTCCATTTGCATGTACACTGTTCGCCGAGGAGCGTAGACAGTGCCCGAGGGGTGGAGAACGGGGCCGTTGTTGGTAGCAGTTCTTCGGGTGCATTCCACACGATAAGTGTCCCCCTCCCCCCTCTTCCTGCGTATACAGACACATTAGACATCCCGTACACATGCATGAAAGGTATCTATCTGTATCTGGTTGAGCGAGACGAGCTGGATGGGCCGCAACACCACCCGCTTCCCACCCGATTAGCTTGGGGGGATATGCGGGCGGGCCTGGGCAGAGCCAGGTGAGGTGAGATGAGACTCGTCATGTCCGGTAGTGAGCGCGCGCTCCCAGTGCCCCCCCGGGACGAGGTCGTGCTCGAGGGCCCGTCGATACGACAGTGCTGCGTCGCGAGTGGCCGCCGCCCCCGTGCGGACACGCACACGACCTCGCCATCGAGCCAGCACAGCTTTCGTTGTCAACCCGGTCAAGCTCGGCCCGCCAATTATTCGAGGCACCGACATCGACCGAACGACCAGGGGAAAGAGGAGGAGGAGGAGGGGGGGCTGGCACGGGAAGCGAGGGAGGCAAGCGAGCAGGCTCTGGGCGACAAGGGGTGGCGGATGGCCGCGACACACACACATCCACACACCACACACACATACACAATCACACACCCATAACGCACCCACGCCCAGACGGTAGTACCCTGAGGTAGGCATGCGAGTGCGTGCGCCGCGACGCCGCAGCGACGCCACGACGACGCCAGCGGCAGAAGCAACGCCGCCGCCGCCACAGCCCAACCCACCACGCTGGCCGGTCTGGGGGGCGAGTGCGCAGGAGGCCAGCCTGCCAGGCCGCCGCAAACCGCGCGTTGGTGCGCGCGGGTTGCCTCTCGTTCGAGGCAAGTCCCGGACGTGGGCCCCTGGCGAACCGGATGGGACGCTGCGCCCGCCCACTGCGGCGGGCATACGCGAAAGGCGCCGAGGAGAGACCAGGCGAGGCGTGCGTGCGGGTGGGCGGTGTGCGCTCGCGAGGCGAGAGCTACTATCGCGCAGAGCGTGCGTGCGTGCTGCTGCATCGGCTGCGCTGCGGCGGCGGCGGCAGAAGCCGCAGGTAGGTAGGTAGGTAGGTAGGTAGCGCCAGTACACCCGAGATCGGACCCCCCGTGTCGAGGGTTAGGTGAGGGAGCGCTCGTAGGGACCGCTGCCAAGGGGGACGAGGACGAGAGGTTAGAGCGCGCAGAGGGAAGGGCGTCGCTCTCGTGTATCCGCTTACCCTCCCCCTCCTCCCCCCCTATCTCTCTCTGCTCTGCTCTGCTCTCTCGGCCGCCGCCCCATCTGCCTCCTTGAACCTCCCACCCCGCGATTGGGCCTGAGAGGGCGCGTCGCGGGCGTGAGTAGGGTAGTAGGATGCAGACTGCGCCTCGGCGTTACCACCCCGTCACGTCGCTGCGCCGTCGTTAGGCCTACGGGCGTGGGAAGCGTTGGGGGGGGGGGGGGAAGCCCCGGCCTTCTCCCTCTCCTTCCCGCCACCCTTCGCCCTCCTTTACAGACGTGTTGGTAGAAACAGAGAGAGATGGGGAGGGGGGCGGCAGGAGAGTTGACGATCGAATCGGGATAGAATCTAACGCCGCAGGCATGGGGGCTCTAGTTGTAGGATGCAGTAAGCTATCCGGCGCTAGGGTATATCGTAAAATACAAAGGGCCGTGGCCAAGCGAGGAACACGCCCTGATCTCCAATCTCAGTTCGCGCGCGGCATGGCCTTTCCCGGTTCCTGCCGCGAGGTCACGCATCTGCTCAACGCAAATTTTCACAGCACCACAGACCGTGACATGAGACGATCGCCTGGAAAGAAGGAATTTCGGCCTGGACTACTTCGGCGCAAGGCACGCCCCAACAACGCTACAATATAGCACATGGTGCTCTTCGGCGATCCAAAGATGTGCCCGATCTCGGATGGACGAGCGGCCTCTCGTCTTGCGCCCCCCCTAGAAAGGATACCATGGCCGCAGCAATGAACCTATACGCTCCCCCATCGCTCCGCGCGGTACCACCCTTCGTCCTGTGTACGCTGGCTACGGGGTATCAACTCGGCCCGACCGCGCCTGATCGGATTCTATCCCCGCGAGACCGCCCGTGCAGTGCGGGTTGCTCTTCTTTTCTTCAACGGCGGCCCTTCATGGCGGCCCTTCGTCTCATCTTGTCGGCTACTGCTTTCAGCGCAAGCTTGATATCCTTCTGTCCTTCCCAGGATTCAAAATCGTAGTAAAGAGGCGCCAGTTCCTGTCATTCATCATGTTAGCCCGTATCTCCAACGCGGAGCTGCTAGGGAACTTCTTGTCGACTTACCAAGAGCCACTCCGGCCGGATTCCGGTGACCGTTCGGATATACTGCCTCGTAGTGAGGACGAACTCGTGGTATAAGACCCACTCGTACTCGGTTTCGAGAACGGTGCTCGGGTGCAGCATGACAGGTTGGTTATTGTCCTTGAGCGTGCGATACACCTTGCCGTTCTCTCGCTTAGCGACCTTCATGAACAAGCCGCTGAGGAGAGCCCGGCGAATGTTGATATAGTAGTCCTTATCGGTGAACTCGGTGCTAAAAAGCTCTATGCCGTTGGTGTCCATGATGCGCCGCAGTTGGCTGCGGACATTGTCCGCGTTCGAAAGGTGACGATAGGAGACGTAGTGCTCGTGACACCACTGCTTGGCGTCTTCGCCACGGTTGATCACTCCCTTGAAGGCGTGGTAGACGTTCAACAAGGTTAGATGATCGCCGTCTGGATGCTTGAAATGATTCTTCATTTCGTCGGCCTGCCGCCTCTTCTGGGCCGGCCGAACGAATACCTGCGGAACGGAGAGGAGCGAAGCGATCGAGAGGATCTCGTTTGAGCAGTGGAACTCGGGACTTGAGATGAGCATGACCGCTAAGCTAGGGTCTAGGGGAAATTCGGACGCGAGGCTACCAAGTGGCGTCAACTCCCCTTCGTCGTCGAGGCAGGCGAGGTAGTTGAGCTCCTCCAGAGCTCGCATCATAGTCTCAGGGGCGGGTGGATCCATAAGGTCGAAATGAACTAGGTCCTTGACGCCAAGCTTTTTCAGCTCTAGCACGGTGTTGGACAGGTTCGATCGGAGGATCTCGGGATATGTCTGCTCGGTCAACTCCGTCTTGAACGCCTCCTCCGTGTAGAGACGGAAGCATTTGCCAGGCTTTGTTCGACCGGCTCGACCGGCTCGCTGTTGAGCAGAAGCCTTGGAGATCGCAGAGACTAGGAGAGACTCCACTCTCAAGCGGGGGTTATAGATCTTCTGTTTACTGAACCCAGGGTCAACGACGTACACGATCCCGTCAATAGTCAAACTCGTCTCGGCAATGTTGGTCGATATGATGCACTTTCGGCCGGGTTTGCCTCCCTTCCTCAGGGCCGCGGGTGCGGGCTCGAATATCTTTTGCTGCTGGTTGGGGGGTAGGGTACCGTATAGAGGGTACACTTTCATCGGGCCACAGTCTGTCTCTCTAAGCAGCTCATCAACCTCGAGAGAGATCTTCCTGCACGTGTCCTCGATCTCCTCCTCGCCGGTCAGGAAGAGAAGAATGTCGCCTTCCGGCTCGGTCGCGTGAATCTGGAGCACAGTGCGTATCGCAGCCTCTACGTAGTCCTTCTCTGGTTCTGGTGTGTAGTAGATCTCCACGGGAAACGTTCTACCCGGAACGGCTAGGAGAGGCGACTGGAAGAAGTAACGCTGGAATTTCTGGGCATCCAGAGTGGCCGACATGACAATGAGCTTGAGGTCTTTGCGGCGCTTGACCACCGTTTTGAGAAGCGCCATCAGGATGTCAGTGGCCAACGTGCGCTCGTGGGCTTCGTCGAGAATAATGCAGCTGTATCGGGACATGTCGGGATCGTTCATCGCCTCTCGCAGCAGCATACCATCGGTCATGTATTTGAGCATGGTCTTAGGGCTAGTCTTGTCCTCGAACCGGATGCTGTAGCCGACTTCGTCTCCCAGCGGTACGTCGAGCTCATCCGCGACGCGCTGCGCGACAGACATGGCAGCCACTCGTCGGGGTTGGGTACAGGCGATCTGTTTGCGTTCCAGATACGGCAACTCGTCGTACAGGACGTATTGAGGGATCTGGGTCGTCTTCCCGGAGCCGGTCTCGCCGACGAAGACGAGGACCTGGGATTCGTGGTAGAGATCGAGAAATTCCTGCCTGTAGTCGAGACACGTTAAGGTCAACGAGGAACAGCAACAGACAAGCGGCAAGATCTACGAAGAGGAGGGGAGGGAGAAGGAAGGGAGCGGGGTCCACGTACCTCTGCTTGTGAACGGGAAGATTGCGCCTCGTCTTGAGAATGGTGAAGTACTTTTCCGAATGGGGTTCGCCAGTGAGGGGATTGTATTTGCTGTCTTCGGCCTCAGATGCCTGTTGGGCGGTGGTCTGCCGTGGCTCGAAGCGCGCGAACGGAGAACCCCTGGGCAGCCAGCCGCCAGCCCTATCCTGGTTTTCAAGCCCATTCCAATCGCCGTTTCCATCGTCTCCATCGCCGGCTCCATTGCCCCAGTGCGCCAGGTAGTTGGGCTTGGCTGGCTTCTGCTCTTGAAGGTCGGCATGGTCGTCGTGGTCGTCACGGTCGGTCTTGATGCGCTTCTTAGGCGCATCCTCGGCAGAACTGCTCAAGCGTTTTCGGTCGTTGCGCACCGCCTTGGCACCCTTGACATCGGCATTATCAGTCATCGTTGATGCAAGGCGGGTTACTACGCGCCAAGATCGATGAAGACCCAGTGATCAGCTAGCAGATAGAAGCGAGTAAGCGATACGAGGCCGTCAGGATTTCGATCCTCAAATCGCCGAAAGACAGAGAGAGTGTGTGTGTGGATGTGCAGGTGGTGAATGTGGATATGGATGGGTGTGGGTTGGGTGTGAGTGTGATACAGAGCGAGGTTTGGATTGCAATGGAACCGTCAATATTTTTTTCCCCATACTCATAAGCTGGCGAGGCATGCGGCGCGGTAGCGATAAGTCCGATAAGAATTTGCCGCCCCCACCCATTTCCAACTTCCCACCTGGGGAGGTGCCCGCTTACCTAATTTGGCTATCGGGCGGCTCGTAAACCCCCACGACAGCTTCTGGTAGGTTACCTTCCTATACCTTCTATACCTAGGTACCAGATCAGTAGGCTACTTAATAAAGGATAGGTTCGATTCCTAATAGCGCTACTTAGTAGTCTTCGCTACTTAGCTCATCTCCTACCTACCTAGGTACCCTAGGACGAGTGTACGCTGGCCCAAGTTTTCAAGGGCATGGGTACCTAAGGTAGGTACTGTGACACGACTCTAATAGAGCTCCCCAGATTCACCACACTTACTTACCTCCTAAGCAGGTACGTAGCGCCTATTATAGGTACCTAACCCAGTCTGCCTTAGAGAATAGAGCCAGTAGTCAACCGCAGGTATAGAGTAATTTTGCATGGCCTGCTTATACTCCCTAGGTACCTAATTGGGCAACCCCGGTTGGTAAGAAGAAGCTAGGTACCTACACTGCAGCCAGACTTATTAACAATGGGAAGGGATAAACCCAAGGCGATCCACGACAAGCCATCAGGTTAAAGGACGAGCCTCCTGTGTATAAGAAAAGGAGGTGGTTTGTAAAGGGGCAAAATCACATGGATAATTTGCATCAAGACTAGATTCCGCGCCCTAGTGTAAGCGCACGTCGTCCCTGAGTAGGTGTCATATTATACCAACATAGGGGTCACCCCAAGACACCTCTGACACTGGGTGTCGACCACCGTAAGCCAGTACTCAACAAGACAGCAGCCAGGCATTTCCCGCCATCGTTCCCATCTGATCGAAGCCATGTCCGGTATGTCAAGGTGTACGAACTACATAGATTGTAAACTATGATTAACCCGGCAATTGTGCAAATCAACCACCCTCCCCATGTTATTTTGATATCGGAACTTCGAAACTCTTTCTTTACCCGCCCAGTTACCACGATGAATCGATCGCCTAGTATACGCTATTCCGGTTTCCCCCTGCCCATTTTTCGCCCCATGTACACCTCATGCAGCCTCACCAAACCCAGCCGGATGGAAAAACCGAAGGAAAGTGAAGAAAAGGGGGCCGGAATGGTGCCCCCCGCCACAAGTAACGTGCCTAACTCGTGCTTCGTCTTTCTGGACCCCTTCGCTTGAAAGGGGTAGGAACGGGGCAAGAGAGGAAGGGGAATGTAATAGAATATAAAATACACAGGCAAGCCAACGCAGGCAACCCAACGCAGGCATTGGAGTCTAGAGAAATGCCATCGCACTTTCGAGGAGGCGCCTGGTCCACCCAAGATCACCCTCGTCCACCCGACGCCGAACTCCACATGGCACACCCGTACCGTCCTCCCAAGTGCCCAGGTGACCATGGGTATCGCAGGTTCGCCGTGCCCGTTTCCTTTCCGGTAGCCTGCACCTTTCGTTGCGTTTTCCCCCGCTTGGAAGGGCCTTCAAACGGCCCCGGTAGTAGCGCCGAGAAACGCGCTACTAGCTCTCCTAGCATTCCTTACAATACTTTCAATCAGCTCTGACGATCCTTCCGGCACCTCGGGAAGATCTTCCGCAGAGACGGCTGGAGGCGGGAGAGCCACCAGTGGTGATAATTGGGTTACTATTCTTACTGTTGAGTGTGGGTTTGAGTCCGACTCTGGTCGTCGTATTGCCGCTCCTGGCGATCGTCTTGTGGTATTATTTGGTGGTTGCTGAATGTATGCCCGTCGTGAGTCGTGTGTGGTGGCCCGTGACTGGTCTGCCCGAAGCTACTGCTGTTAGGCGCTGTCTGCGGAAGCTTCTGCCAGAAAGGTCCGCTTACATGACTGGGCTGGAGCCCTAGACCTGCTATGTGCCTTTGGCTTCCGATTCCAGGGTCAATCGCCGAATTTGCTATTGTTTGCGTGTTAGTCGGGAACATCGTAGCTGGAGTTGTAGCCATGGGGGGTGGGACCTGGATTGAAGGCTGTGGGAACGACTGCGCTTCCGGCTGAGTTTTTCTCAATGCTTCCCATGGGCGAGGAGGGGGTATGTAGGTTTGTTTAGGTACGCTCGGGACCTTGGCGGACGGCGTCGAGACCGCCGGCGCGGGCAAGTCCCGGTCCGCAGCAGTCGAGACCGGAAGTGCGCAGGGAGCCATTACGGGCCGCATTAGATCCCGTCCCACGGAGGTAGGAGGCGCAACAACCGCGCCCGTGAACGGATTAGAGCGAGTCGGGGGCGGCGGTTGGTGCGGCGAGGCTTCTTGCGCCCTGCCGTCATCCTCTGGGGCTTCAGCCTTCCGGCTCTGTAGCATTGCGGCATACTGAGCTCGAATTGCCGGGTGCAATTGCCCCGTACATCCATCGTTTAGACCCCAAGAATTTGTATTCTCCATTGACACCTGTCGACCGCGTGGTGAATCGGGCGATATCGGCAGTGTTGTCTGCGGAGCCACGTGTGGAGGAGCATAAGCCGGTGGTGCAGCTAGCTGGTGAGAACAATCGCGAGTGCCCGTGTGTAGCGGGGGATTCGAGGCGCCCTTGTTCGAGATGCCGGAGCTAGACGACGGCATGAAATGGGTTGCGGATGGACCAGAAGTGGCGCCAACACTAACGCCCGTTGATTGCCTCCTAATATCAAACAGGGCCTCGGGCGATCTCATTAAATGAGCTCGGAGACTACCCTCATACCCATTAGTAAACCCGCCCCAGTGGGCATAAGGCGTCCTATATTTAGTAGAATCTCTAAGCGACGGTGGTCAGTACGAAATTCATATTGGAGGACTTGGGTTATAATACCTATTATGGTGGATCTGAAAGAAAGCGTACTTCTGGACGATGCTTGGTCGCGCCTGTTTGACAGTATTTTGCGGGCATGTCTGCGTTTCCTCCGTTGTGCCTTGGGTAGATGCCGAAGATAGTGGTCGGATCGCCGATGAGGTCATTGGCATATCGAATGAACGGTTCGATGCCAGCGAATTAGACCTGGCCCTCGCTTGAGCCTGGAAGAGTTGGCCGTTCTGCGGCGACGGAGATGTCCCCAGACCTGGAGGTTGCGTAAATCCGTGGCTGAAGGGCGATTTGGCGGCAGAATCATACCGACCAGACCCGTAAGAAAACGACGGCGTCCTAAACCGACGATCAGATCCAAAAAATAACGGCTGGCCATTCTGCCCACCGAGTGATGAGCGATGTCGCCTATGTCCGTTTTGCGGGGGGGTAGGACGGGGTATTGAGGCTGTCTTCGGCATGGGTTCTTGGGAAAGTTGCCCCGATAGCTGCGATGTAGACGCCTGCGATACTTGTCCGCTCTTTGGGGGTACGGGCACCAGCTTTGGGGTTGTTGGCTGTATCAAATGACACCCGCCGTTTTGCTGGTCTACGGGTACCGGCTTCGGCACGATATGCTGCGGGCAATGAGCACCATTCCGAGGGATAGAATGCAGCTTTTGCGTAGTTTGTGGCACGGAATAGGCCGGCGGCTTCGGAGTGAACTGCTGTTCCACGAATAAGGAGGGGATTGGTGTGAACTGTTGGGAGGTAAATGGGGAATGGATATAAGAAGGCGTCGTGTAATCCCTCGGTTTGTATTGATACGGCCGCTCAGACTTGACGGGCGTTGTGCTTAAGGTCTGGACGGAAAACGTAGATCCGTACGATTTGCGAGGCTGTGCCGTCGGCGGAGCTGGCCGCGGGACGGTGTCCAAGAAATTACTCTTGATGTTGTGCCTCGGTTTCTTGGGATCTTCCGTATATTGCGCGCGAGCCTCTGTAGATGTTCTTCCTAGGTAATGCCAAAGCTGGTTTTCCTTGGCCAAATCCACTTTAGTTTGTGATATGTTAGTACAAACACAACTGTTAAACTCGGCCCAAGTAAATCCGTCGACGAAGGGCGCGTCCACGCGTGGAAGCTCCTCCGCGGCCCTCCTCGTAGCGTTGATCCTTTCCTTGGCCTGGCGTGATGTCGGCATAGGGATAGCATTTGGCGACGCCTTCTTTAGGTGGAAGTCGGCCGGATCCGGAAGTAGGAGCCATTTCCATTCGACTTCAACTCGGTCCCTGGACGAAGTTAGCAATAGCGATCTTCTGCTAGGAAGGGGTGGTTAGAAAGCTCCGCACCCGTTAGGCATAATATCAAGCAAAAACGTCTGTTCATCCGCGCGATTCTCGGCAATAACACCCGCGAATATTTCCCCACGGTAATATTGTAGTTGGCATATATCGCCTTTCCCGAGAGCGGCCGCGGCTTGGCGGATCTTCTGACACTCTTCCAAGGCAGGTCCATCTAATTTCTTGTCCCTCTTGGTTCTGTGGAAGCGACAGCTGAACTCGAAAGCACGCTCCTTGTATTCGGTGCCGTCTTCGCCAAAGATGGGAACATCGGCCTCCTCGACAAACACCCCGGCTGCGGCAGCGCACGTCGCGTGATATGACCGCGCACATCTCTTTTGAGAGCATTGGAAGCACGCGCCCCTCTTCGAACGACAATACAAGCACTTTTGCTCCAGTCGCGGTTTGCTGACATCCTCCACGTTAGCAACTACCTCCCGGCCCTCAACGGTCTCGATCCAGGTGTCTGGTCCGTAAAGGGCACATATACGATGGGCTGCGCGGCCATCAGTCGTAGGCAGCACGCCTTGGCCCGGAATATCGTGTGGGCAGAGGCAGCAGGGGGGCTCAGCGTGACTCTTGACGTGGAGTCGTATCTTCTTCGCCTTCCTCTCCTTCTTGTCGACTGCCGGGTGCTTACGCTTCCGTCCGGGTTGCTTGAATCGCACGCCATGAGATGATGGCGGCGTCATCACACCCATATCCGGGTCATCCTCGTCATCCTCTTCATCCACGCTCTCCTCGAAATCCGTCTCTTCTCCTCTCAGTTTCCGCTCAATCTCGTATACATCAACCCAAACACTGTCCTGGGCTTGGGCACATTCACATCTCTTCGCGATCTTCCCCATGGGTAACCACGAGTCTAAAGCGAAGTTAACAGCCTCAGCGCAGTTGTACCCCAGATTGTATCCGGAATGGTAGCCATACGGGTAAGTAACGACGAATTCCCCCGGGTATGAAACGCACTTGTTGACCTTGATATTGAAATACTGGAGCAGGTGGTTTGGCGAAATGAGGAAAGCTTTGTGTCGTAGAAATTGGTCGCAAGCCTTGGCATCGGTCGGCCAGATACTCTTCATGGCGGCTTCGAAGCGACGGGCATCGCCCTGGGAGATGCTGTACCACTGTTTCGGAGCCCCGAAGTGCAAGTAGTTGATGCTATATAGATCAACATCTTCGAGGTGCCAGGCGAAAGTTGCCTTCCACATGCCGAGATAGAGGTACGCAGTGTTAACGCCAGGCACTTTGGTGCCTAGAACGTCAAGGAGATTTGGGAGTTTGTTGAGATTCCAGACGTCGCACTTCTCGTCAAACAAGGTGCCCGGTAGATCCGCACCATACAGGGGCGGTGCATATGTGAGGGTCTTCCAGTAAATACGCTCCAACTCCTCGCACCTTTCAGGTGTGTAGTCAGAGATGTCCATGCGGTAGTCGAAGTCCTTAAAGGCTTCTTCATCGACCTTAGCTGACGCTTCTCGCCTCGCGTACTTTCGTCGGGCCGACGTGGACTGTGTTTTTGGCTTCGCCTGCCTCGATCCGCCCATCCGACCGATAACTGGAGTAGTGGCAGTCTCGTCGGCATCCGCGCCAGGACCCTGCTCGACAGACTCCATGATTTCTTCACTCGGCTTCGGCGACACCGGTGTCATAGGTCGGTCCTCTGAATCTGTCGTACCGCGCTTATTCTTACTCCTAGTCAATCGCCCACGTGTCTTGGACTCGGTGTTAGTCGACGACGACGCTTGTTTTGGCCGAGGAGGAGCCTGCGCGCGCCTCTCCCCCCGCCTTGCTGGGGGTTGGTGCTCGCTCTGGTCACAGAGCTGCCGCCACTGCGGAATATTGTAGGATCGCTGATGGAGAATGTTGACCTGTCGATAGGTGCCATTCGATCCCATTATGTCCTGCTTGATGGGTTCCCTAACCCTGACTTGTTTAACCAACTCATCGAGGGGAGGGTGCTGGTCTTTCCATTCCTGCGGCGGGATGATTTTGACGATGCCGGACTTCATGCCATAGCAGTCGATCTTGGTCATCTGCGAAGGCGAATGGGTTAGTACTATCGACACCAAACAACAGCAGAAACGGGCGGATATTTAGGGAGGACTCGTACGAATTTCTTGAAGTCCTTGAATTGGTGTATGTCGGGTTTGAAGACGGGAACGGTGCCAGACCAGTGGTCGGGGACAACCTCGCCGATGTCGTCGTCGCCGCCGCCGGCCGCACACTCGTCGTCCCCCTCTTCCTTGACGACATCCTCCTGCTTGGCATGGTCCGCGGGTCCGGAGGGCAAAGGGGACGACAGGTCGAGGTCAATTTCGATATCGTCCAGGTCACTCAGCTCGGAATCACTACTGTCCTTCGCTGCGCCGTTGCTTTCGGGCGGCGAGTGGAGGCCGGAATGCTTATTGGTGTTGCTGGGGTTGCGTGCGTCATTGTTGGAGGGTTGGCATGGTTCACTTGCAACCTCGATCTCAATCGCAGTCTCGGGCGCAGGCGCCGTTGCGGCGGTCGCTTCGACGGACATGGCGTTGGCGACTACATGCGATCGATCTGACGGAATGCCACTAATCGCATCGGATGCGTTGCAGCGGGCCGGACGTGGTCCCTACCGAACTTCCCGTACTCTTGCCCGCTAAGGACGGCGACGAGGAGAGGAAGAGATCAATTAATTATCTTCTTCCGCTTCCCTTTTTTAGGGAGACGGGATGGATGGAGGGATGGATGAACAGTGGTGATGTACGGCGGGTGGTTCTTGTGGTGGTCCTGCCGGGCTCTTTGTTGGATGATGAATGGTCCAAGAAAAGTAGGCCGCGGGCGCTGCGGACCTGCCTAGGTGGTAGGTACCCCTACATAGGCATGGTTGGTAAGGTGCAGCCGCCAACGGGGGATCCACCTGGCAGATGTACATGCGTATATACATCGGCGCACATGCGCCGCGTTGTACCGTGTACAACAGCGATGAGATAGTTTCAGCGGTACGCTGCCGTGTTCGGTGTGCAGAGGCGCCGGCTCAGGTACCTGCTCAGGGTCCGACAGAGCCCGGCGCGCCAGGTACAGGTGGGTTTGCCCGTATGTACATTACCGGGAGATCAGTAGGTTACTTAACGAAGGATAGGTTCGATTCCTAACAGCGCTACTTGGTAGTCTTCGTTCTTTAGCTCATCTCCGGGTAGGGGGATGGAGGCGCACGACCTTGTACCCGTTACTTCCAATCAATGCCCCGGTTAATCTACGGCGGATTTTGTAGGTGGTTAGGTGGTACGTTAGTGGTACGTTTTTATCTTTTTGGCGGGTCTGTTCTGGGTTACCTCCGAGGGGAAGGAGCCAGGACCTCACTAACAGGTAGGTAGGTACCTAAGGTAGGTACCTTAGGTACACCTACAGTGTGACAAGTACTTTTTCATGTCCACACGACGGTACATTAGGACGTGAACATAAATATATATCTGTACCTACCTAGGAGGTATATATCTATTCCCTGGTTGTTATGCATACCTACTTAGGTACGTGGCAATATACCTATTGATATGGGGAACGTAAGGGGAGAGCAAGTGCGGAGGGGAGACCCTTTCTATTTCACGGAACGCGTGGGAGGCTGGGGCTCGGCTAGCGAACAGCCAAAGGTGGGAATTTTAGATTTCAGGTACCTGATACATCGAGTCAGGTACCTAACCCAAGGTGAGGCATCGTGGGTGAAAGGCAAGAGGCCCCTCGGTTAGCGTTACACCCATTGCCCTTATGTAACCTCGTGAGTACCTATCACATGTACCACCCCCTATATGAGCCATAAGCACGGGCACTTAGCCGGCTCACGTGCAGTTGCGCCCCCAAAATATGATGTACCTGCCGATTTGCCAAGTTCAAGGTCATACCTATAGATCGATCCTTCTCCAGTTTAACGTTATCAGATTCTGCAGCACGGCCCAATCAGCGGACAAGATCGCGGTGTCGTCCGCAACAGACGTCGGTCGGAACCTTTATCAATTCGCTTCGATTTCTTTCAGCCTCTATCTCCGGTGCACGTACGTACCTGCTACTTACCTACCTCCTTCGATAGACCGTTCGCATCCTACCTATTCCCGGGTCGATCCCGCTACGCAGCGCACTCCCCCATCTATCCGTGTTCTAAACAAACCATCAAAATGACCTTGAGCAGACGTCACGGGCGTTTTCTAACGAGGCCAATCCCTAGCTACCGGGGGTCTTCCCAGCTACATCCTGCCCGAGGAAAGGGAGAGGGATAAGGCAGGGGGGGATGGGGAAGCGGAGGGAGGGAAGAGGGCAGAGGGAGAGGGACAAAGGAGGCTTTTAGGCTTCATCGAGAAAGAATATCCACGGTCGATCCCATACTTGGTGGTGAGATTGTTTTTATCTGCTGGCTGTGCGTTGTGGCGTGCCGTTCGATACAACGACTCAAACGAGGGCACCCCCTTTACTCATGTACGGGGGATATAGGTACGCCAGCCAAAACTCGCGCCAAGTAGGTCTCTCGCGAGAGCAGAGTTTCCTCGTCCACAGCAGAGGTCCTTAGCCCCATCAACTAGTAGATAGGTATAGCCGTCCTGCTACTACACATGAGCCGCGATCTGCTTGCGACAGGTGTACTACCTAGATGCCAGCCTTGACCACGCGGGAAATACCAGTGCTACCACCTGGCTCGTCCGCGTTATCATCGTCACTTTTCGACTTTCTTGGTCCTCGCCCCTAACCGGTCCGTGGGATTATGCTAACCCGGGCCGCCCTTACAAGTCTCACAAGAAGCCGCGCCACCGCGGAGGGATATCTCGGTGAACTCCATAGGTTTATGGATATTACGTTTCGTGGGGGATGCACGTCGTTGAGGAGACTGGCGAAACAGTCGAAACCCGCACCCGCTATCATCCAATGCTATCCTATCCGACTGAGCTTGTACGCCCAAGTAAGCGGACTGTCTATCGCGAAGACAGTTGTGACCCTGTGGGCTGTCGTTTATTACAGTCGCTAACTGCCGTTGGCTGCTGGGAACCCTCCAGCTTGGACAGATGGCCGTCGCACCGGTTCTCGCGAAGCTCCGTATATCAGCGGCGCCGAAAATGGCCGGCAGCCCGGCAGCCCGGCCTTCAGCCTAGTAATTGCGCAACCTAACTTGTGCCGGGCATCGGCTTCGATGGCTCAAGGACCCCTACGTCTGCGCCGTCGTCGCCGACGGGGCGGGGGGGAACTTGGGCATCAACGCCCCAATCAGAGCCATCAGAACGCATTGGTTACCTAGTACTTGACCTGAGGTAAGGCCTGGCACCGGCTTCAGATACTGTGTGCAGGCTCTATGTTGGGGATAACCAGCAACCTACTCCTCTCATCGCCCTAATCACACTCAAAACTCTTCACGAGGTAGGTACCTATTAAGGTACCTATTAAGGAAGTTAATGCAATGTAAAGACCCCAAAACCTATTATAGGAAGGATGTTAGTTAGTAGGTGTGGCAATAACTTGTAGCTAGAGTTACCGGGCATAAGCGGGGTCTCTCAGGAGGAGGTTGGCCGATAGAGGTACCTACCAAGGTTACCGTAGGTACCTACCTACCTAGACCTCCACCTAGGTAAATATGAGGTACCTACCTCACCTAACTTACCTCTTAGGTACCTATCTATGGCTGCTTACCGGAGTTGCTAATATTAGGTAAGAGTCCTCCTAAGGCACGGGCCCGCACTAACCCTTGTTCCCTGCTACATGGTAGGTAGGCAATTAGGTAATTCGCCCTCATTCTACCTACAATATTTTCTCACCTCTCCTCCTCCTGTAGCTTAGGGCCTACACATGGCGTAGCACACAGCAACACTCCGGCGTGCGTGGGTTGCTCCCTGGCCCCCTGTTCGGATATACTGTTCCCAGCACCCTCGGCCTTTACCCGTCGGTGTTGAACCACGACCTCCCCAGGCGCGAGATTCGAGATGGGAATCGGGGCCCGTCCCCTTTGGCTGCTTGCTAGCGATATTCACTTCAAGCCCTTTGACCTCGACCGCGTCGTTCGTGCGGCGAACTGGATCACCTCCATTCCCGACACCTATAACGTCTGCCGCGCCATCATCTGTGGCGACCTTCTCACCGCACGCACCTCGCAGCCGACCCACGTACTCTCAGAGTGCTACCGTTTCTTAAACAAGCTAGTCGAGGCGGTGCCGCACGTGAATATCATCCTAGGTAACCACGACTTAGCCTATCGCCACGACTACACGACTTCAGCCTTGGAAGCCCTTGCCATCAGCCGGCTCGCTCCCTTTGTGACCCTCCATGCCGAGGTGGGCTGCCACGAGTGGGATGGGAGGCGGGTGTTTGTGATGCCGTTTCGCGAGGACCAAGGTCAGATTGTCAGAGCCATACAGGAACTAGATCCTAAGAGCGCGGCCGCAACGGTTGGGCTTGGCCATCTTGCCATAAACCGAGCCATAACCCAGAAGCACGTCGTAAACCCCGAGACGGGAGAGGCCGGCCTGCCTTCGAGGTACCCCGGTCTCACTGGCGTCAGATACTTCGCGCCACTGGCGAGAACCTTTACGGGACACTTTCACAATCATCAATTGATCCTTCAAAGCCCAGAGCAACCTTCATCCCTCCGCGGGAGCATTACATACATCGGGGCCCCTCTGCAGCTTACTTGGGGAGACCTATTCGATACACAGAAAGGGGTTATTTTACTGGACCCCGAAACTCTGGAGGATGCGCTTGTCACGAACCCATATGCCGAGGGTTACGTGGCTGTCGCGGGACAGGATGTGCTCACGGGCCAAGTACCTGCGGAGCAGGTCAATGATAAGCATGTCATGATCACGGGGAGATTATCAGGATACAAATACATCTCTGCTAAAGAACGTCTGGTCAAATTAGGAGTCCGTAGCGTACGAGATTGGAAACCGTTTGAACCGGAATGGAAATTAGAGCCCAGGGGTCTCGGGAAAACCATGCTTCCTGTCGATATCCAGACTCAACCGGATGGAAATCGAGAGACGGTCAGACCGGTCGATATCACCGAACATCCAGCCGTTGCTTTACCCAGTTCGGTGGCCGCGAAGATAGAGCGCGAATCAGTCGACCTAGGTACAGTCGTCCAGGAATATGTCTCCTCCCTAGAGCTCGGGTCTATCCTTGAGAGTAGGCGGGAAATATTGACCCTCGTGGGAAAGAGGCTCGTAGATGTTGGCAGTTCTGCCCACGACAAGACCAGCTGTACGATCAAGTACAAAGACATGCTCGACCCATCCACGCCACTCGTATCCATCCACGCGAACGATGCCCTACACGAAGCAGCCGCTCAAAACATCTTCGCTTCGCACCCAACCTCGGTCGAAATCACAAACTTCTTAGGAGTCCAGGGCACTCTCCGCCTAGATTTTGGCCATCATTTTCGGCCCGGCATGAACTTCATCGTAGGACATAATGGAGCGGGAAAGAGTACCATCATCGAGGCGATTGTGTGGTGCCAATTTGGACAGTGCCTCCGTGACGGGCTCGGGGTGAATGACGTCGTTAACGATGTTGTTAAGAAGGACTGCAACGTCCGCCTAACATTTTCGAACGGGTATACCATTTCACGATCCCGAAACCATAGCAAGCTTCGGAATCAGACGATTGTGGAAAAGGACGGCATCATCCAATCGCAGTTTCAGGGTCACAACACGAAGAGCACTCAAGCATCCATCAACATGTTGCTAGGCGTCGACTTTGATACGTTTTCCAGAACTGTCCTACTAGGTAACGAAAGCACTCGAAGCTTTTTAAGCGCCTCACCGCTGCAGAAGAGGCAGTTGATTGAGGCAACTTTGGGTTTAGGGATTCTGGATGGATGTGCAGAGGCCTGCAACTCCATGACAAATCAAGTAGACGAGGAGCTCGTCGATAAACAGTCCAGACTTAAAGAAATAACGCATACAATTGTGCATCTGAAGAGTCGAGTTAAGAAGATGAGGCAAAAGCTGGGTCGCCTTAACGATGGACTTACCTCTTTGGCTCGTGATTTGCAACAAAAGGAAAAAAATCATATTGCCTCTTTAACTGATAGAGGGTCTAAGATAAGACAGCGACAAAAAGACCTCGAGACTGAGCAGGCTTTGCCAGATCTGGAGCCAAAACTCCTCGCTCTTCAAAATGAGGTATCTCAGGCACAGGGCAAAGTAGGGGAGCAAAGTGCCCTAGCGACACTGGCACACATCCGTTTATCTATCGACCGGGAGGGTACCAACATCAAGCAGGAAATCAAGGCTACGAGTACGCGATTGCACTATCTCGACGAGCAACTTGAACGTCTCCTAAGAGACAACAACACATTGGAGATCCCACCCTCGACTACCAAAGAGGAGAAGGAGGAGGACCAAAGCAGAGATGCAAGTAGCTGGCGAGGTTTCCTGCTGAAAACTATACATATCTTTCAGAGTGTCTGGATTTCAATCCTTAACATCATTAACTACAGAGCAAAGAAGGAATTCGACAGAGCGGTCGCCGAAGCTAAGCGACGATGGGATGAATACATAGGAGCCATCGCCGTGCTCAATAACCACGTCGTTGAAACGCAAAAAAAGGTCGCGGGCATGGAGAACAGAATAGGGAGCTTTCTCCGGGATATTGCCCATAGGAATTTCGCGAGTGAAAATGATGCTCGCACTGCTCTAAAAAGCCTGACAGTCCAGAGAGCGTCGAATGTTCCCAGCCAGGTGACTGCTGCGATTGGTGAGTTACAGACTCTGACAAATCGGTATAACCGTCTACAACGCGAATGTGAGAGTCGAAGGCAGAGATTGCTTCGAAAACAACACGATCTTGAGGAAGAGGAGAAAAGCTTGGACGTGGAAAGGATGAATTGGGAAGCGTCCTTGGACAGATATCATCTCATGATCACTAGCAACGAGAAGGAAATTTCCACCTGCAGATGGCATGTCGAATTGGATGCCGAGCCCCTCAAAAGCCTCAGCCACCAGGCAGCCGTCCTAAACCAAGAAGTCGAGAGCATACACTCTCGCCGGGAGATCTTCACCTTCTGGCAGTCTGCCTTCACGCGCCGCCAGGTTACGGCTTCCAAGGCGACATTCCGTCGATATGTGATGCAACGTCATCTTGGAGAGCTTAACAAGCTGCTGGGGCAAATCCTCACGGTCATGTATCAGGACGCGCACAGCATGGCGACTAGCACCATCGGTGCCTTATTTAAGGGAGATGGCGAATACGATAAGGAGCTCGATAATACGAAGCCCGAACCTGCCTCGGTGCTGGACCCCTCGCTCTCGATAGACCCGGCCCTCGAGTACGCTAAGAAGAGCAGCGGCGAGAGGAAACGCGTCGACCTCGCGCTCTTTTTCGCGTTATTCATGATGGGACAAGCCAGGAGTGCACACGTGGCTAGGTACATGCTTATCGACGAAGTTTTCGACAGCCTGGACGCATCTGGCCAAGCCTCGGTGCTCAAGTGGTGCCGCTGGATGACGGAGAGGTTAGAATACGTCTTTGTCATCACTCATAGCCAGGCCCTGATCAAGCTCGCCGAAGAAGGGAGCGGCGCTGAAGGCGACGGGGCAATTGTCTTAACTATGAAAGCGGGCATTAAAGGGACTGAGCTGGTAATAGATAGTTGAGAGCAAAGTCTTTTTTTGGTCTAAGGGGGAACAAAACAACGCCTATCCACTTGTATTATAGCTATGTCTACTAGAAAATGCCCTCGTCGCGAGAGCTTTATGCGCTATTATCGTCCCCGAGGAGTTATACCCTTGACATTGCCCAATAGTAAGGTCGACGACATCGCAGATCCGTAGCCACAGTGAGACCCATCACCACTGTATAGCAAGTACGAGATCATCCACTCCTAGGCATATGATCATTGTAGGATACAGAGGCAAATAGGAATCTTCCCGTAGGTAGAAGAAAAGAAGGAAAGAAGAGAGCTTTCGGGATCAAAATAGTGTCGAGCTCCGACTTACCTCTTAGTATTCATTAAGATAGGGGGAGAAGACCTAACTATATACATTTTTCAGTAGAGCGAGGCTGTAAGGAAACCCTTTGAATTCCCTCCCAGATTTCTATAACGTGCAAAGGTAAACGATGACAATGCTCATCTGGTAGTATTTATCCGGGCCTAATTCAGGGGAAAGCCAATGGCCTAAGCCTAGAATAACCTTCACTAAGGCGCTGGAAGATCACGAGTTTATTCTGCTACAATCATTTACTCAAGGTAAGCACAAGGTCAGGGCCTACTGTCAGTGAGCCGACTATTGGTAGTATCATTGCCTACGACCTCGAGGGAGAGCAATGGAACGGGCTTGCAAGACAATTACTGCTACTTGATACAGTATTACATAAACAACCCAGGCAAACCCAGGGCGCGCCATCGACGCCGAAAGCACTTAGATATGTCGCTACCCCTTACAGCATAAACGCCAGGTGTAGATGCCCTCGCCGACTTATATGAGTCCAACACTGGTTGTCTCACGGGGTCCCAATATCATCGCCTACACCATGGCCATATGCGTGTCAATGTCATAGTTCGGAAAGAGAGCACCTTGTTTCGGAGAAGGATGCAAAAAGGCCCAACAAGCCAGGGAGAAGGAAAACCGGTAACGCCAGAGTCGTACCGCATTGTAATTATCCAACAGGTATGCCGTCCCGTGCGGTAACCTTAACTTCTGAGCCGGTAATTAGTATCGGAACCTCGAGGGCGTCCGGAATGCCGATAAATCGATATGTCGTGGCCGAACTCCGATATACGCCGGGTCGAGAGTCCGTGGGGTATTAGCAGAGAACATGCTCAACAACGGCGGGCGGGCGGGCAGAAGCTCACGAAGATCTCACACCTGATGCGGTTGTGTACATTACCTTGGCCGCCACCGTCATCCCGTACCTGCATATATTGATTAATTGGCGTGACTGCTTTCTTCTATTTCCTTATATCCGCGTTTTAATTTATTCGTTTTCCTGCCATACCTGGGCTGACACGTAGTCGCCGGCGTCGTCGCCGCCCTCAAACAAGGGCAGAGCAGGGTCGTATTCATCGCCTCAGCCAGGAGCATCGTGGTCGAGGATTCGCGTAGCACTGCCCATCGGTCGTCCATTGGCTGCTCGGCCTGACTTTACGCGGAAGGCAGAAGAAAACGGATGGGGAGACGGAGAACATGAGGTGACGGGGAGGCGCAAAAGGAAGGGGGCGAAAAGGGGAAAGGAAAAAAACACGAACACGCAGAGGTCGGAAAGGGGGAGGGTGAGTCAGAGAGAAGAGGGCGAGGGGGGCGGAATCGAGAGGGAGGAGAGAGAGGCAGGGAAGGAAAAAAAAAAAGCCTCGTTGGGCATTCACTGCCCGTACTGAATAAAACCCATCCAACGCGTGTCACGTCAAGAGTAGCTGGCTAAGAGGAGGCTGTCTTTCCGACGCCCCTCTCTCTCCCCTTTCTCTTTCTTCACCCTCTCCGGCTCCGCGGAGTGCCTCGTTTTCGTCCCCTATACACGCGGCTTTTACGAAGTTCGTTGGGAGCTGACGATTTCACACGCAGCAACAGCTCTCGTCGGGAAAGGCGGTTTTTTTTTCACATCGTCTGACGCCGCACGGGAAATTTGAAGGCGTCTCGACAGCTTGGCGTTCGTAAAATAGCCAGGTGAGAACCAGCCGAAGAACGGAAGAAAAAACGACGAAGGAAGCTCGATCGTCAAAACCTCATACCACCCTACCTCTGTCCTCTCTCTCCTCTCCACCCCACTCCTCCCCGCGCGACAGAACTAGCGAATGGCGTCACCCGTCCCGCCCCGTCGATCTGCTAAAAGCTGACACTTCGACACAGCCTCCAGGATGGTGGGCGGGGCGGGTTGGTTGGTAATATTGTACATACCTACCGACTTGTCTACCGGCCGCCCCCGATCACCAGCGGCTTGCCGCCGGACGGAAATCAGGTCGTCGCCGCTTTTTGTTTTGTTGCAAGGGCTCTAGCCAAGATGAATGCCGTCGCCATGGGACGGTCTGGGCGAGGGATCTAGCCCCCGAGCACATAGACGACAGTACGGATGCATCGATCCTGTCTAGCACATACGTATGCAGGTAGGTAGGTAGCTGGGCGAGTAGGCAGGTATATGATGATGCACTTTAGACGCCTCGGTTGGAGAGAAGCGCGCGTGCGCTTCAACCATAGGGTTATCAGATTGGTAAGAGTAACAGGAAAGGGATAATATGCATGTGGGCATGCTCCGATCACATATGGAGCCCTTTTTTTCTCTCCCTCTTCACTTTTCTGGCAAGGGTAAGACTTTGCGCCGTATCGCTCTGCTCTCTGGTTGCTCTGGCTTTCAGCTCGATGTGATTTAGTCGCTCTGGTACCTTGCATTGGACCAGGGGGGGCGGAGAGGAGGAGGGAGGGGTCTCTACATATGTATGTATGTATGTATGCGTTCCCGGCCATCCATCCCACACCGAGCCGGGACGATCAAGCCATGTAGGACTGAATCGACCAATAGGAAATAGAAAAATATAGACAGAGAGAGACAGAGAGAGAAAGAAAGAAAAAGAACAACGAGAGCCGACCAGTCACCACCGCATGCACGATGGCTTCCCTAGCGGGGGGTCTCGTCCTGTACGCATCGTGTCTAAAGTACTACCTCATGTGATCGTTCGTCCGGTGTTGTACATCACCCTGCTCATCATCATCCTCCGCGGCTTAGGTGAGAAGCAAGTTCTCCCCCAAGTCGGTAATAAGATGAGATCTGCATAGTTACGAGGTTAAGGTGTGCCGGACCGAGAAGCGGATAGGACGGGAAGACGCGGGGCATGTCAGAATCGACGATTCGCGGGAGGGAGGAAAAAAAAGGAGAGAGTACGCCAGGTGAAGGAGGGATAGAGAGAGAGGAAAAAAAAAAATTCAGCTAGGTCGGCCAATCAAGAGCTGGTCGCATGAGGCGAATTGGGAGCTGCCACACCACCAGGCTGATATTGGCATTGGCATTATATTTCTCTACCCCCCCTCGTCTTCGTAAGCTAAGCTAAGGCTACGGTCACATCGTCCCTTGCATTAGGGCTACGCTGGTCGTCGGCGATGGGCCGAGATATCCAGTAGAAACGAGTCTCCCGTCGTCGGTTCAGGCTAAATCGGGAAAAGGCCAGGCTGCTGGGAGACGGTTCCTACCTCTAGCTGTGCGGGAATTGCTCTCTGGCGTGTCTAGAACGTGACGCGTGTCTAGGCCTAGGCCTATGTATGCAACATAGAACAGGCCCTGGGAGATAGGTACGGTATATCTGCCTGCCTGCCTGCTAAGTCGCCCCACGGCTCGTCTTAGGCTACCGGTTGTAGGCAAATATCGGTTTCCTGTTGGCGAGGTTTTGTGGCCTGACGGCGGTGGGAAATACGAGATGGCGGCGAAGAGGGCGAGAGGGAGAAGGAGAGAGATGGGCAGACGAGACAACAGGAAATTCGGCCGAGAGGAGGAAAGGATGAGACCTGGCCTGACGGGGTGTATGGTGTAGTAAGTAAGGCGTGTCTCTCGTGAATCTCTCTGACGTGACAGCTGCCCAACGTCAGTGTCACCTCCCACCAGACAACGGCCCGCGACATAGCATCAGAGGGGCTTGGCCTCTTCCAGGGCCTATGGACCTATTTGCGGACCTTACTGGCCAGAGTTGACCCCCGTGCATGCGAAAAACTCGTTGGGACCTTGGCCGAAAGATCGAACGGCCTGAGTACGACTCTTTCGGCCAAGGGAAAGTAAAAAGGAAAGGTGGCCGAACCGTGAGAAACCAAGTAGGTATGTATCGCTCAACCATACGTCCATATGGTATTTGGGCCTTGTCGCCGTCGGGGTGACTCCCCCGTCGAATTATCGACGAGCGGACACGTCTCCCAGGCCAAACGAGGTCGTTCCCGAGAAGAATCCTGGGCCAAAATAGTTAGAGTCTCCGTATAGACGCCATCCCGGCTGGTCGGATTCGTCAGAGCATGGGAGGTGTCACACAGCTAAGTTCGGGAGGATTCCCGCACTGCTGAGGGAGAGCGAGAGAGGGGGACAACACATTCTCCAGCGAATGACGACTTAGAAGGCGTCTCTGACCACCAGGTCGTCGCACGTCTCCGGAGAGGCGTGTATATTCCCGAGTGGACGGTCAGCGATAGATGAGATGGACTGGAGAGATTAAGTTCGCTGCACGGCGTATGCTGAAAACCAGGAGGGGAGGGGGATTGTTTTCGACCCTAGAGACGCCGCTGACGTGACTCGGTATGGGGAAAGAAAAGTCTGCTCAAGAACGCCGTCAGCGCTGACTTGCCTGCTGCCGCCGCCCGGTCATACCATACACAGAGGTCCAAACTGGACGACGCGCCCAACGGAGATAGGCAACACTTTAGATGAGAAGATGCCGATGCCGATGGGCTCCTGCATGCTGGCCACCACGTCGCGAGGTCTTTTCCCCGGCTCCAGTTCTTTTCCCGCCAGACACGTAGGTCACCCCCGGCCTACCTCATGGGACGGATGGCCTCGGATGAGATAATCTAGATAATCTACCTGCAGGCGGAGAGAGTGAGAGCGGGCTCAAGTTGACAAATCCAATATCGGCATATTCCTTGGCTTGGGGGAAGAGGGGGAAGTCACCCATCCGGCCGCCTCATCTCGCCGACGACCGCAGGGACACGGCGTTCGAGCGGGGGACAGGTGTGTCGCACCCGCTACGTAGTAAGAACTGAAGATATTCTCGTCCGGTTGCCGAGGCTGCGGTGCAATGGAGCTGGAGAGCTATGGGGAGGGCAAAAATTTTTTGGCTTGCGCTGTAAGGGGGGGAAAGGGGAAAGGGGGAAAGGTTCTCGGCCAGGAGAGGGAGGTGAGGGCTGCTGACCACTAGGTAAGTCCCGCACGAGAACGACAGGATCGCAAGTTGCCGCATCTGCATCGTCGCATTTCACGCAATCACGTCGCGGGACGATGGGTCGACGTCATGCCGACCCGACGCCAGTGCGCTGGCTCGCGATCGAAACGGGGGTGTTCTCGACTCCGGCTCAGGCCCTCCGTCCACATCTAAGTAAGTAGGGGTGCACATTGTACGCAGGAAGTCGTAGAGCATGCACGTAAACCTTTACACGCAGCACAGTGTGCGCGCAGGACGACCGCGAGCGACTGGATCACCCCAAGGGGATTTCGTGCATCTTGTCGACCCCTTTTCAGAGTCCATTCGTGCGCGAGATGAGTAGCGGTCGGTGGTGCGGCGCGGCACCAAGGGCTTTCGAACGGGACCTCGACCACTCCACGCTCAGACTCACTCTCTCTTCATGACCCAGTCAGCCTACCTTATGCGCAAGGGAGAGTTGAGGGGCCAAAGGGCGGGTTGGGGATCGTGTGAGACGCTTCCCCGTGGATGAATATGTATGTATGTGATGTACATACGTACATACACATATATGGGCCATGCCCATCTTGGACCATTCCCATACGGACCGTATATGGACCTCAGGGATCTCGCATGTGGTCAGATGCACTGCAACTCGGCAGAGCTCTCCGGGTATGTGAGCAATCCTCGCCGAAGACACCTTACCTATACCGTGACTAAAATTGGATCCTAGCCAGCAAGCGAGGGGGAAGCAAAAAAGAAAAAAAAAGAAACGTATCTTGGTGTCGACGGGTTGCCACCTTCGTGGGCAGACGTGGCCGGCGTCGTCGTGCCACTGGTTTCCCTCTGCCAACGACACCAACTGGGATACCGAATATACAATTAGGCTGTAGGGACCAACGGGCGGCAGTATCCGACGTGGAAAACCGCCGAGCTAAACTAACAACGTGCCGCTCCCATGTCATGTTCCAAAATGTTCCAAACCCCCATCGAACGTGCTGCCTAGGCATTAGGAGCCAGGGTTCGTTGTGTAGGCAGTTAATCGGTTAGGAAGCTCGTGATGGCGGCCAGGTCCAGGATGAGCGAGGCCCGCAAGGGAGCCACCAAGGAGCTTGACCCGGACCAAAGCGGTGGAATGCAATCAAAGTCCTGACTGGTCTACAACTGGAGACCCCACACGATCCTCGAAGGAGCACAGAGGAGAAGAAAAGGAAGAAAATTTTTATGTTCTCCTCCCCCAGTCTGTGCCTACATACCTTGTAGATACCTTGTATGCATGTATCCATGTATGTATCTACTCTGTATATGCAGATCTCGGACTTCGCTCTGGCCGAGCATCCCCGCTGCACCTGTGTGGAAAGGGAGGCTGATGCGGAAAAGGTGCCTACTTCAGACCAACCCAACCCACCATAGGCATATGAGCGATAACTCGACACCCTTGGGATTCGTCGAAGAGGCCTTCCGACATCACCCTACACACCCTTTTTGTCCGACGAATGCAAGGTACAGGCAGCGAGCAGTTTACGTACGGTATCTTGGACGAGATCGGCAGAGTAATACCCGGTGCTTGCTTGAGGGCTGGAGTTTTATAATAGGTATGTACCTAATGTAATGCATGTATATACAAAGACATGTATGGATATATGTGTGTTTCGTTTTTATCTCGATACTCTTAGCTATATCCCCCATTGGCAACGCCGGCGGTGCTTTCGGGGCTAAGAGGCGGTCTCTTTGGTGTGCGCATTTCTGTATACATACACATACCTACCTACATAGTATATGCATTCGCCTTATATATGCGCATGGACGCGTGGATATATGGATATATGTACGCCAGACATATAGCTCTCCATTACTCGTCGTAGTAATAGGTGTCTGCATCTCCCATGCAGACAGAGCTGGGCAAGCCACAGGACCGACGATTGGGTCCTAATAGCCGACCAAGTCTGTGTGGGGAAACGTACCCCTTTCCTGGCGACACCGAACCTCAACGGATAATGGCTTCGCCAGAATGGCACTGCCACGGCCTGTGGCACCGTTGGACAAGATTCCAAGGGCCGGTCCACCAATGGGCCTCGTAAGGTAACCGGCCAAATAGGCAGTTTCTCATCAGATCGAGCACGACAGACATCTGCGTCGCTTGAGCACAAGGCGAAGGTTGTCCCTGTCTCCCCCAACCCGGCGTCGTCGGGCAACCCGCACTTCCCACTCAACAAATGCTTACAGGCCCACAGGTAACAGAGAGAGACATGTAATCGGCAATACGAGGTCGTCTTCTTCGCAAGTTGGAGAAGAATCTGGAATATTTTGCGTTCAAAGCGTGTCTCGCAGGCAAGGCTTAGTGGGGGATGTCGAGGAAGAGGCTGGCCGTATGAAGTCAGACACAGCCGAGTTACATACTAGGGAGAAGAACGGTGGCTTCTAGGCTCTAGTAATCCTGGACAACGATCGAGAGAAAAGAGAGGGGGGGGAGAAAGAGAGGAGAGAGGAAAATGAGAAGAAGCCGATACGTTCTTGCTACAGGTAGTGTGGTGGTCCCATGGGATGAGCGACTTGTGAACCTCAGGCGCTTTCATTGGTGGTACGAGGCCCGAAGTAAGCTTTGGTATTTCGAATACGGTCACGCGGCGTACGAAGAAGGCGAGGGACACGCGGAGACCAGAAACTAGCGCAAGTCGGCGCTAGGCGTGAGGATGTGCTCTGCATACAAGATTTTGATGAGCATCGCCAACAACACCCAGCCCTGGCTTGCCGATGATGGTGGTGGAGCGTTGAGCAACCCGGCCACGGGAGGTAGGCTCACGGAACGGGACGTTGAAGAACGTACGTCCCACGGACAGCACGCAGCCGTGATGGGACGGGGGGAAGGGAGGGAGGGAGAGAGGGGTTGCGAAGAATGTCACCCGGCCGAGGCAGAGCGCATTTCCCGGATGCAGGGAGCCAGCACACTCTACGGAATAGCATCAGATCACCAGGTTACGGCGTCGAGATTTGCTAGGGCTGCTTAGTAACTCGGGGAGAGTGTTCTCGCCGTGCGGTGGGACGGGGGAAAAGAGAGATGGGAGTTGCACAGACCGGCGGCGAGGTTGATTAGAGGCGCGGGCCGATAAATCGAGACCGCAGAGCTTTTCTCGTGCCCCTACCAGCATCATGTCTTCCCGTCTTCCCATCCGCGGTGTTTTCAGCTTGGGATACGATTACATAACGAATAACACTGCCTAGGGCCCCGAGAGAGATGGACATATATGTACACATACGCATGTGCGTGCAATATACGAATATATAGACGCACACATGGCTACATAGGTACATATGCGTGCATATATGGGCACGGCTATGCGAGTTGATAGGATACAGCCATCGACCGGAAGACATCTCTTTCACACACACTCTCTCTTGTTCTCTCGCAGCACAGCAACTCTCAACTGATTGCCTGCTCTCCCTCGCCCGCATCTTTCCCCTTGACCAACTTCACACTGCAGCCGTTCTGTCGGATACAGGGCACTGACTGTGTCGCGTCGCGGATCGCTCCAAGAAAGAAAAACAACGCGACATCATCGTCCCAACTGGGCGCGTCTGCTGCCGGGAGATCTGGTGACAGCCCTGCCAATCAACGCGACGCTGCGCGGCCAGGGTCGTCAAGAACTGGTTAGGCCGAGGATCGAGCTAGCTCTAAGGTAGTACTGTAGTTCTTCACCGAGTCCGGACTTATTGGTGCGGGAGCGCAGACTGGGACGGGACTTTTTTTGACCTGGGAGAGAGCCCTCGAAACGGCCGTCGCGGCTTTTTTTTTTCTTGGGACCTTCTATCTACATCCGTCCATCCGTACAGGCCATAACGTACCTACATTGGGGGCGTTAAGCACACGGGGGATGGCCTCCCTTACAAGTGGCTACCTACCTTCAGGTCCTTAGGGAGCGATGTGTGTGTGCATGTATCTACATGTGTATGTTCGTGGTACTGATGATGGCGTTCGCCGCGATACCTGCTGCTTCTTACTATACCTTCGCAGCGGCTGACCGGATATCACGGTATGATAGGAGGCATGTAGGTATATACGTCTACGTCCTCCTCGCAGATTCCGGTTGTGCGGCGTTGTATGGATGTACTTGTCGAGCAACGATCCCGAACACCGACACCGCATTCCCGGGAGGGAATGTCTGACGATGGTGCCCTCGCGTGCCTGTCCATTGCCCACCCACCGTCGACGTGGTCGGCCGCCTTTCGTCGACAGATGTTGCATCCTCGAGAGGAGAAGAGGGCTCGGTTGGGCAAGCTGACCCAGCGCGAGATGGGCGACGGCGCCGCGGCACAGTACGCAGAACATGTTTTGCGAAATGCATATATACCAGCATCTCCGGCGGAGCCTCTGTGCGGTTGCCCGTACCGCGTCTGCCTCGGGGGACCTGCGCACACGGTGCTATCGTCGTCTCCCCATACTCATACATAGCCCACCCCACCGTCAGCAGCGCCAATGCCGCCAGCGCTCTGAGCCCAATTCGACGGCTCGAGAGGGTCGCAATCCGATGAGGGTCTTTGCCCAAGTTCGACTAGCGCGCGCGCGGTGGCCATCAGGAAGCGAAGCCGCCTTGGAGACCCAAGAAGGGGAAGGTCGGAAGATGGGTCTGCTGTATTTTTTCTTTCCCTTCCTCCCCCCCCCTGTCGACAATAACGATGGCAGTAATAACGTCCCAGCGCCCAGTATGAGTAAGTACCAGATTGCGTGCGTCTTCCAGTATTTATTTCTTCGCGCCGCGTTGAGGCCACTACGTAGGTAAGGAATTCACAATAGCATCAACTCGGCTTTCGCCCCTCCCCGGAGTTATGTACAAGCTATACCTAGTATACATACACGCCAGGAATATGGGAAACCCTAGAGAGAGAGGGGGGGCGGGGGGGGGAGGTGAGAAACAAGCAGGCAGAGAGAGAGAGAGAGGGCATTCAGGCCCTTTCCGGCTGTTGTTTACCCGTTCTCACGTAACTACATATACATAACTGGCTTCTTATAACTAGGGTTTATCCTACACCGTCAACTCCCAACCTCGCTCGCGAGTGGAACTTGGCCCCTGCTGCGCGGTTTGCCTCTGACGCCGCGGTCCTGCTGGGCCCCGTACGCACACGCATCGACTTGTTATGATTTGTTTCGTTTTTGACCATCTCGAGGCCCGGGGAGAGCACAGTGGGTTTTCGCATGCACTATTACGCAGCAGTGCAGGGCCTCCAGACATGAGTGGTGGAGAAGAGAAATGGCAGAGTTCCGATGCGCAAAGAGGGACGGGCTTCGTCGAGAACGAAGTTGGACCGGGGAGGGTGTGTGGGTCAGTCTTCTGCATGGGGTCCAATGGGAATTCACAATCCACCTGGTATCGTAGACCCTTTGGGCTACGCGGTAGTAGGTACCTACACGTTGGGTAATCGTAGGTACCTGGGTGGTGTGGCGTGCGCTAGGTACGTGCAGAGGAGGTATGTACTTACGAGGTACCTGGTAGTAATATACGCAGTATGCGCGTGGGTAGTACAAGTGGAGGTGTCTATACGTACGCCACGTACCCTGATGTACCTCGCGTAGTGTATGTATAAAGTGTGTATATGTATACATGGATGCGTGTATTCCCTCTGCCTTGTGTACACATCTCCACCTCAATCGGACCAATAGAGATGATGCCGTCGGATGCTATGGGTATGCGAGGGTACCTACTTCAGGTACTTTAGGTGGCAGGTAGCGAGGTGTAGGTACCGAATCTACCAGCCTCCGATAGGTATCCGTAGGTACATTACCGCCGTTACTGACGTGGTAGATTAGGTACACAGGTACCTACCTCTCTACCATTGCCCTAGAGGTACCTCCTAACTCCCTGAGCCGGACCACTGGACTTGCCCCGAACGGCATAGCTCTACGCCGGCCGGCTTCTGCTAGAGGGAGCTCTCCCCGGACCCCTGCTGGCGCTGGGCGTCTTCTCCTGTTCCTATGAGTACTCATACATGCTACGTGCCTAACGTAGGCCGGCGCGCCAGAGACAGGCCGAGCGGTCGAGATGTCATCCCAGCTAGTCGGGCGCGAGGCCTAGCAGCCGTCCAGGGTCGGCGACGGGGGAAATAGCTCACGGATTCTCCAGAAGATTACCAGAAGTCAGACAGTGTCACTCCTGAGCCTCCCCAAGACGGCAGCGTGGTAGGGGCCATCCTGATTCCTGGAGCCAGCCAGTGGAGCCCGCCCAGAGCAGCGCGTCCAACGGAACGAGCAGCAACTGAAAGCCACACCCGCTCACATCCCGTCCCTCTCTGTCTTCTCTCTGTCTGGCTCGTTTTTTTTTTTTTTTTACACTTCCCCCCTTCAAGCCAAAAAGGCAGTCCTCCTCCTCCTCCTCCTCGCTCTCACATGTGCGCCGTCTCCTTCTCTCTGTTCCCACCCACCCTCGCGCAATACTACCGTGACCGTGACTTCTGGGGAGAGCTGCCAATAGACAAGCATTCCCGCCCAACCCGAGACTCTGGGGATCGCTCACCACGATCCAAGACGATATATTGCTGCTGGACCCTCGCCCGTCGGGATTCTGGACCGGACTATGTTGCACATTGCTCGCAGCTGTGGTCGGTCTTGTCAAGTTGCAGAGACCCGCGAGGCTTGAATATATCGTGTGAGCATTGGCATCATACCGCCTG
This sequence comes from Durotheca rogersii, assembly GCF_024521655.1. Classification (NCBI taxonomy): domain Eukaryota; kingdom Fungi; phylum Ascomycota; class Sordariomycetes; order Xylariales; family Xylariaceae; genus Durotheca; species Durotheca rogersii. The sequence continues at coordinate 170,135 of NW_026251255.1, forward strand.
GTCGACCAGAGAGGCGGTATATCTTGGACAACGCAGCCAGAGGCAGCCCGACTACCACCCCACGAAATCCAACCCCAAGACCGCCCTCAGGTATCCAGAACACGTGGACCAGTGCGACTATCTCCCGGTTTGATAGGTCCAGAAGAGGTCACTGGTACACGTATATACCGCTAAGCCATTGGATCTCGTCGACCGAAACCTGCCACCGGCTTTGCATACCAACGTATCCCACGCCCGCCTCGTCCACTCGCTCAGTCCCATCTATAAGTCGCCCCGGACCAGGTTTTTTTTTCCCTCTTAATTCTCTCCTACGCGGAACCGGTGAACGATCCTAGGTTTTTAACTCTTGAAATCCCTTCCGGGTCACCACCTTGTCTCCAACGCATCGTGGCCGACGGTCCTCATGTGGATTTACCCTGACGTATCCTCCCCCACACCCAACCGCCGGTAGCCATCACGCGACCCAGCTACCACAAATAAACCAACGCGACAGCACCCGCAATCTAGCGGCAGCTGTGTGATATCATCGCCGTCTAGGTAAAGCGGGATCGTACCCGGGAATCGGAAGAAAAAAGCAACCAGAAAAAGGAGCGAGAGCGCGCCAGAGAAGTTCTCGCGCTCCGTTGCGCTCCTCAACATGTCACCCAAATTACGACCTCTCCAGCTGCCATTGTTGGTCGAAGCCAGGAGGAGGAAAGAATTGGAGGAGGCGGCGCAGGCTGAGACTGACATGGATGTGCCGTATAACTTCTACACGACGGACCCCTACTCGTCCGACACGACGTCGCCAGTCACGCCAACCTTCTCCGCCCGCGGCCACCTGCGCTATTCCAGCTCCATGTCATCTTTCGACCTGGCCGCGGTGCCCGGCACCGAGTGCCCCTTATCTCCGTCGCAAACAACGCAGAGCTCTGGCAAGCGTGTGCTACCAGACGTCGAGGAGGAGCCTATCGAATATGACGATGACTCGGATTCCGAGTACGACAACGCTTCTGAGCTTTACCACTGCTTGTGTAGGTTTCATTAGCACACCTCCCTCTACTCACCCCCTTGCTGATGTGTTTTGGGTTAGGCGACGAGCCGTGCATCCATCGCGATGCCGATCTGGTGCAGAGCACGTCCAACTTCTACTCGCAAAGCAGAAGTGGTGAATACGACATCGCCTTCCTCAGCGACGGGGATTTTAGTTTCAGCCTACGCTCGAGGAAGCGCAGGACTGGCTCGGAGTCGCCCTTTGCTGGGTTCTCGCAGCGGCTGGGTTCCAGGTTCCCCTCTTTCACGAAATGGAAATCGTCGAAGCCGTCGAGCATTATCAGCTCGCCCATCTCCGACTTAGGGTTCGAACGGCGGCGACCGGCCTTTTCCGGGGCGGCATCGAGCCGCTCCTCTTCCCTCTCGGCGGTCGGTCGGCACCCTGACCGTTCGAACGAACCCCCGCTACCCACACCTGCTCTATCACGTTTCGGAAGCAGCGACAGCGTTATGGACGGGCAGTTTGATGGCACGAGGGCTAACTATCTCCTCGCATCTATCGAGCACGACCGCAAGCAGGCGGCGACACCACTGTTACCGCCCATGCTGGCCACGTCAGCTGAGCAGCTTGCTGGCCACTCTTCCCCTTTGGAGTCTGCGAGCATTGCCTCCCCCGTCTCCCTCGACGACGAGATCTACGCAATAAATACGCTGTCGCCACCGCTCAGTACGAAACCTTCGGACTCCTCCCTCCGCTTCGTGCCGGGTACGGTAGAGCTGCCTCAGCTCCCGGCTCCCGATGCTTGGTCCGACCGCCTGGGGCACGCGAATTATACTATAACCCCCAAGCCGTACATGCCGGAGACTTCTGACTTGGACTCTCTCCGTCAATTCAGGGCGGACTGGGAGACGGCGCGCGTGAATTACACCAAGCACCTCGCGCGGACGGGCGAACACTACGGCCAGACCTCCAAGACCTACGCCCTTACCGAGGCCAAGTGGGCCGAGACGCAGCGCACTTGGCGAAACCTGCATGACGAAATAGCCGAGGCGGTGGTCGCTAGCGGCGAAGCGACGGCGTGCGAGAAGTTTGACGAAGGCGCGCCGACTACGGTGCCAAGGATGAACGCGGAGGGCAAGTTCCCGGAGCGCGGCGACGAAGACATCGTCGGCCCCATGGTCCGCGAGGCAACCATGATTTCCCTCGACGGCTCCGAACGGAAGAGCCCCAGCTTCTGGCGCAACTTGGCTGGCAAGGTCGGCCTGCGGAAGTGATGAGCGCCCCCACGCTGTTGTACCAGAACCAGATTGGCCCTGAGACGGCACTCAATTTTACGACTACCTTACGATGACTACGACTATAACGTCACTTACGCTCGTTCCATTATTCGTTTCTATCGATATTACGCCTGCAGCATAGAGAGATACCATTTGCCTTTTTTTTTTCCTTCGGGATTGCAGTTAGAGGACGACCGCAAACCAAGCCTGCCAGCCTACAGCATTCGCATGCATCGCACCGGGCTGAGGAAGCACCAATCGAAATATCTATTTGTTTAAATTCCCTGAATCATAATTTACGTGAGGCTGTCTCGGGCCGAGACCGAAAGCGCCTCCCTGCACATACTCTGCCTCCCCCCCTCTGCTGCGCTTCCCTAGCCTTGTTCAACTTCTGGTATTCCTTGGGGAGAAAAGGGGGATGTCGGCGACCTACTTTATGCATCTGCACCTACAGGGCTGGGATCGGCGGGGATACCAATTCTCGGGACATCACATAGACGTAACTGGTTTTTGTTTTTCCCCCTCTGCATTGTATTCCCTAATCCCTCCCGCCTCCCACGTCCCCCCCACGGCCAGGTTCGGCGCCTCGAACGCGGATACCGTCCCCGTCACACTCCAAGATGGAAATGAAAAGCAAGAGAGTGGTGATCCGGAACAGCGCGGCATACGAGTTGGAGAGAGGAGAACGGTGTATCAGGGCGTTGCCTTTCTTTTTTCTATTTCTTTTTTTAAACTCTCCTAAACCGGTAACCAGTCCTTCGGTGTCTGCATAATCTCATCGGCGCCTGGGGGAAAGAAAAAGGTCACCAAAAAAAAACGAGGCTGCAGGGGCGGACGGGAGCAAAACCGCGTCCTGGAACCACCCTGTCCTGTGGGCGATACTGTACGCTTGAATGTACACCGCATTTCTATTGGCAATATTTGCCCTCTCATCGATCGGACAATAGAGGATAAAGGAAGGAAGGGGAAAAGGAACATAATAATCGTCGAACATACATAGTTTGTCTGGCGCGCGGGTGTGGAAAGAAAGGGGACGAACGCTGATGCGTTTTTCATTGGGCCATTCGTCGTCGATGGCCGTAGCCTTCAATCCTCCCATCCCATCCCATTCCCCCCCCAAGACGGGGAAACCAAAAAAAGCCACCGACCAACACCAGCACCAGCACCATTGCTCTCGCCTGCGCAACGCGCGTGCTCGTGCGCGTTTGTGCATGCATCCGCGAGAGGAGAAGGGAGGTGTGAGGAGGGGGCAAGGGAGGAGGATGAGCAGAGAGGACCAGGCGATCCCACTGTCTGGGAGGATTCAACAGTGACGAGCACCAAGAAAAAAATAATAATTAAGCCGGAGGAAAAGTGTTTCTGCATGGAGATAAACTTTGCCGCTCAAGCGGCTGTCAAGCTTAGAGAGCTTCCTGTCACGGCCAGCTCCATGAACATGATCTGCCCACCTCATCGTTTCCGATATACATGATCGTGTGCATGTGGTATGTGTATGGTATGTATGTGTGTGTGTATGTGACTCAGCAGCGTTATGGTATGATTATGTCTAGTAAGATGGTGTATAAGCATGGTATCGCGTGTATGGTACGGTGTTGATTTAAGAACCCCCCCTCCACCCCCTTCACGGACGCTGTCGCAAGGGGGGAGGGGGAGGGGTCGAGTCTGAGTCTGGAGAGACCCCTCTAAAAGAAACGTAGATTGGTGGTTTCCAGGTGAGACCTGGCGGTTCAGGGCTGAGATCATGACATAGGCACCCGTCGACTTAAGGCCGAAAGGAGGAGACGAGGCGCGGAGGGGCGGCGCCCAATGTCTTATCATAAGCGGGCGATGGCGTCGCCCAGGGCGGGCAAGAATGGAGGCGGAAGGGATCACTTAAGGGGGTGTGTGTGAGTGGGGAGGAGGCGCCGAGCCGTCTTTGCGAGACAGCAAACAGTTGTCAAAGATATTGACATGTTCCCATTGATATCATCTTATTCGCCGCCACGAACCGCGACCACCCGCGCGTCCAAGAGTCCGAAAGGGGGGGGGGGAGGGGAAGACGGGAGAAGAAAGGCATATAACGGCAGTACTCCGAGAGCACGCACACCGGTCGAAATACCTCGCCCCGTCGCAAACGCCACGCAGTAGATATTGGCCTCACCAGACCTCCAATGCGGCCTCGAGCCGCAGCAGTAGGTAGCAGCAGCGCTAGCAGGAGGAGTACGCAGGTAATCCGGAGGAGTATCACGGATCCGAGCCTAATGCTAGCCGCCACCATGCCTCCTCCTCCGCGGCCCCTCCCCATCCCCTCCACAAGCCAGGTTACCCGTGCGCTATGCGCTCCAGCCACCTCCGCGTCGACGCCGAGCTGTCCGTCCTTCGCCCGCTCTCCCCTCCCGTCCCCCTCAGAGAATGTACCTGAACCCTGGCGGGGCAGCTAGGGCGCCGCCGACAGTGGCCCTAGGCCGCCTAGCCTGCTCGCCGGGCGCGGCCTCGTGCGCCGGCGCATCGCCAGCCCCCTCGCGCGCTGCTAGGGCGCGGTTCTGCTGGCGCAGCACGAGGCGCACGGCGAGGGCCAGTAGCGCGGTCAGGAGCGCGACCGCGGCCGTGCTGCTGCCCCCCGCCAGGTACCGCGGCCCGTCCGACGCAGGGTACCTGTTTGGTTTTTGGCGGCCCGGCCGTGGTCAGCGTAGTTCGAACTAGGAGGTGGATTTGCCCGCTCTCTAGCTCTGAGCACTCGTGGAGATCTACCCCAAGACTTCGAACGGGGAGCGGGGAGCCGATTGGAGAGAGATGGTATGGGGTAAACTTACATGTAGGTGCCGTAGATGTTAGCCGAGTTTCCGATCATGTTAGCGATCGAGATGCAGGCGCTGCGCTTAACTAGCGGCCGCGGGAAGCTGTTGGCCACCCAGGCGAGGATAGTCTATCCCCGGCATTTTCTCAAGTCAGCTGCGAAAGCCTCCTAGTCACCTTTTTGTTTGGTGCTGGAGAAGCGGAGCCATCAGATGGCACGACCGCTGTTCACGCGTAGGCATATATGCCCAGACGAAGGGCAGACCAAACCAGTACGGCTCGCTAAGGATGACGCTCTAAGGTATCTACCCCTCTTACGAATTCTGATGGCAACCATTCGACGAGAGAATAGACAGGGTGGAGGTAGGGATGAGATAGTAATGGACACCAACTGAAGAATTCACCTACCTGGTAAGCAGGCACCGAACCCAGGGGCAAAAGGAACAGGGCAAAAATGCGGACGCCGGTGCTGAGGGTAGACACGACGATGATATTCCCCGCGACGGAGATGAGCATCAGGCAGATGATGTGGATGCTGCGATCGGCGTAGCGGCCGGCGGTGTACGTGGTGATCAGGGAGACGACGAAGGCCAGCACCCACACGGGCACGGTGAGCAGCAGCGTCTCGATGGTGCCGTAGCCCAGCGTCTGCACGATGGTCGGGAAGAAGTACTGGAACGTCTGCGAGAGCAGCGACGCGTGCTGCAGCAGCGTGAACAGATACAGCCGCGGGTCGCGCAGCGCCAGCGCCAGGCCCTCCCGGACCGTCGACGCGCCCGCCGCGTCCCCCTCGCCGGCGTCGCGGACGAGCCGCCACTGCGCGTACGCGCGCTCCTCCGCCGTGAGCCACCGCGTCGTCGCCGGGTAGTCGGGGAGCACGAAGGTCGAGCAGATGGCGCTGCCGATCGTCACGGTGCCCTCGATGATGAACAGCCAGCGCCTGTGTCTATGTTAGGGTCTGCGTCAGGTAGGTATTGTGCCATCCCATCACTAGCATCCGCACCACCACACGCGGCGAACTGCTGGAGGGTGTGGATTTGAATTTGAAATGCCGTGGGTGGAAGGGGAGCAAGCGCCTTACCATCCGGAGATACCATGCGCGCCGCTCAGATTCCCGAGCACGCCGGCGCCTAGCAGGCCGCCAAACGCATTTGCGAGCGAGTGTCCCGAGTAGAACCACGCGATCCTGTGGGCTAGCTCGGCGCGCGTGTACCAGCTTGACATCAGGAACACGGCGCCCGGGAAGAAAGGGGCCTCGGCTGCCTTGGTGTTAGCTTCGCGGCGATGTGAAAAACCCCGACATTTCTCTTCTGATGCTACCCCTATTTAGTGAGACGACGAAAAGGGGGGACGAAAAAAAAGGGGGGGAAGGCGACAAGACAAGGCCGGCTTGGCACTTGGCACTTGGCGCGCTCGGCGTCGCGACCAACAAATAGTAGGTAACGTCTTGTCATGAATCCTAAACACGAATACTTCCCGACTCTGCGCCCGACACACGTACCGAACCCGAGGAAGAACCGACACACGACCAGAGAGGCGAACGTGCGGACCGCGGCCTGGGCCGTGGATATGATGCCCCAGATCGACATGGCCGCGCCGAGATAGATCGACGGCCGCACCCGGGTGAGGAGCAGGTTGGACGGGAGCTGCATCAGCAGGTATCCGACGAAGAGGATGCTCGTCGCGAGGTTGAAGTCGGTCCCGGTCATCATGAGGTCCGCCTCCAGCGTTCCGAGCCGGGCCTGCGAGAGGTTGCTGGTGCCCCTGATTAGATACCTATACCTGTGCTTCTCTCCTTCGACGCGCGCACGAGTAGGGCAGCTCTCGGACGGGGCTTCGCGGTGCTCACTTTCGGTCCAGGAAGTTCAGCAGGTACATCAGGATCAGCATCGGGAGCAGGTGGGCGTCGATCTTCCGCATGAGGCGCCGCGCCATCCCGCGGTGCCACTCCCCGCCAGCCGAGTCGAACTGCTCGAAGAAGGCGGCGCGCTGCTCGTCGGCGGCATCGTGGTCCGCGACGGTAACCACGGTCTCGATCCGGTGCCCGACTTCCCCGCCGCTCGTCTTGGTGCCCTTGGTGGGTTCGTCGACTCGGAATGCCTCCATTGTCGCTAGGGAGTCGCAAAGTTGACTGCCCTAACACGTCTCTTTCCAGAGAGTTCCCTCAGCGGCACGGAGGGGGATCCTCTGTTAAGTATCGAACCTACGATTCTAATCTGAAGGCGCCATACTCTATCCCACCTACCATATCCAGTGGCCTCGGCACTTGATGAAAATCCGGTATATTTCTTTTCGGCAATGCACACCGTCGCATCCGAGCCATCTCGGGTTCAGCCACGGTGCGGAAGCATAGAAAGCGAGAGCGGGGGGTGTTTTGGGGGAGATTTCAAATCAAGGTATTGCTTCATCGATGCTACACTGCCGCTATGGAGCACCCACGAGCTTCTTCATTCGACCAAGCAGGAGCTTATCCTCTGCAGTACCCCATGTGAATCTCAAATATCCCGAGGGTGGTTCGTGGGGTTAATTCGATAACGGATGAGCACAATGCTAGCTGGACGGATGTCTTTGGGACCGACTAGATGTGCAGCTGGGTGTCGCTGCCAGCCTAGACAGACAGACTTGTCTATTTCCTGGCGGCAAGACATACCTATGTTACCTCGCGAAGAATAATCTGGACTTTCTCAGGAAGTGTGAAATAAGCGGCTTAATAGAAAAGAGGACCACCTTGCTTATAGGCAAGAGGTAGGATACTAATAATCGAAGTTTTGGGAGCCTCTAACCTGCTAACGCATTCACACCCTGGATGCCTTACCTGACCCTAGGTTGAGAGCCAGTACCACCGGCTCGTGGAGATGAATGACTCTGTAGAAGGTGGGCGGATCTAGCCGGACTACCCCAACGGCCTCACAGGCAGTCGTCAGTGTCGCAGTATAATTGCCGTCTTGTAGATAGGGACGGAATCTCCGGTCGACTGCAATGCCTTGGAGCACTGTGAAGGCCACCGGTGCCAACTTCGGGATGAGAGTCCCTCATAGCCCCGAGTGTTCGCCATCGACCAGTAAGCATCCTCTCGGTAGGTATAGATAATTCAACCTATTGCAGTTCTCGTGAATCGGCGAGTTGTAGGTTCCCCCTTTGCTGGAACGTGTGCTTAACTCGTTGGCAGGGGACCCAATTTTGGCGACGAGCGTCGACATACACCCCCGCGGGAGATCCGCCGATAGACACCTGACTGTCGGAGGGCTGCGGAGTTGTTCTGGGCGACCGTCTCTAACGGGAACTTAACTAAGCGCGCGGCGGGAATTCGAGTTGTCCGAGTAGGAGGTGGGCATCGTGCCCGGTCTGAAAAACATTCAAGGGTTTGACTCTGAGTCCTCACCTCCTACGCAAGTCTAACGAAGTACAAGTGAAACACCGGCCCGAGCTTCCCCGTATAGACACGCCTTTATGTGCGAGTGGATGGAGGAGCTTCCGCCAATATTAGCGTCGACGCTGATATACCTGCTAGGTAGTAGGTTCTATGGCATCTCCGAATTCTCACGGCCGGCTAGCAAGTATGTAAGCCAATCTTCGGGGGTTGGGCCGTGATGATAGGCATCCAGGGCTATAGCCTCCTATAACCCGGTACATATATCGGCGTGGAGCGCTCGATGTTCTTCTCGTGGCATGAGCCGGGCATGGTCTCGATCCGTCCCCGCCAGCAGGCACTCTCCGAGAGGCTACCTACCTCTTAGCTACCCCCCTACCTACGTGCCAGGTGTTGGCGTTGAGCGACAGAGGGATGCTTCTTACTGATCTAGCAACTATCCGCAAATAGGAGACACGCACAAGTAAAGAGAAGGCGGGTAGGCATACAAACAGGACGGACAGCGGTGGTGGTTGACAGATAAGAGACGAGAGAGGATTCAGGCTGGCGGATTCCACAAGAAGGACGTGGAGTAAGACGTACGCACATATCCTGGGTTGCCTGGTAGGTACCTAGTAGTACATCATGCTCCTACTCTCCAGGTGGGAGGAATTGGGGGCGAGGTGGGGGGCTCAAGGCGCTACCTGGGTGGCACTATTGGCGGCATCTAAGCCGGCTAAGCGGGAGGAGTTGTTCTGCTGTGCGTGCATGTACGTACACGTAGGTACCTGTACATCGGAGATACTAATGTAAGTACAGTGGAGAAAAACAGGTACCTACTAGGAGGTATATCCTTGGCTAGAGGTAGACCTCTCTGTGTCTCTTTCGCACCCACTAATGCCTTCACTGTGCACATTTTCCGGCGCCAAAAGCACCCGTGGGTCCCGCCGTCTATCGCGTTGGTAATGCCCACCTCTCTCCCAGGCACCTCAGCAAGATACAAGGCTATCCTAAACGGCCTCCTTCTGTGAGCCTCAGCAGCAGCTCAGGCCTCACGCCAGACCCAAGACAAGATCAAGATCCCGTGACATCGCGACCCCCATTACGTGATGCGCACTGTAGGAGGGTGGGGGAGCGCAGCGCACCGCCCGCTCCGCGTCGTCGCGTCCACGTCCAAGCTGCTCGTCGCTGGTCGGCAATTCGATAAGATCAAGAAACGTGCCTATTCCTGTCAGCACCTCAACCTGCCACTTTGCCTTCTTCCCCCGAGACCAACTCCTCTGCAAGCTAATATCGCATTCGTCTCACTCTTGTCGTCTCGACACAACATCTCCCAACCGAGCCAACCGAGGATCGCGAGGTACTCGACGGCCGCCATGGCACCCCCGTCCTCGGAACCCAGCAAGCGCAAGGCGACGGAGAAACCCGTCTCGCCTCCGCCGGTGAAGCGCAAGGCCCGTAGCAACATATCGAGTTCGTGCACCTCCCGCCCGCCTTACCCACCGGCTCCCGCTACCTCCTCGATGTCCCCCCCGACATCCTAACCTCCCAAAGCCACGCGACTATCTAGCAGAATCAGGACCACCGCGCTAACTAGACTGCCGCTGGCAACGCATATGTGAAAAGAGGAAAACGTCGCACAGTTCTTCACCCCCGTCTCCGAGAAGCAGCCCGACCTCGTCACCTGGAGCGAGCGCACCCCCGAAGGCGAGACGCGTCCCACCCTGCTCGTCGGCCGCTATCAGCCCGAGGACGTGGGCGAAGCCGACAAGAAGGAGAGGAGGAAGATAGCCGCATTCGATCTGGTATGTCTGTCGTCTCGGATTGCATGCACTTGGCCATTAGTGTCTGAGGACTGATCGCCGAGCCTCCTGTCCTCCTCCTCCTAGGACTCGACGTTGATCACGACAGAGTCGGGCAATATATTCCCCAAGGACGACCAGGACTGGCAATGGTGGGATGCAAGCGTGCCGTCTCGCCTGCGGCGGCTATACAGAAAGGAACAGTACGTACCTGGAGGAATATGCGGATACCTACCTATCTTCGGCCGCCTCCTTTCTCCCCACAAGATCGTCCGCTCTCCGCCGACATTACCCCCGTGGGCTAACTTGTGATCCCATCGCTAGCTACCGCATTGTGATCTTTAGCAACCAGGGCGGCATAGTGTTGCGCGCGGACCCGAAGGTCAAGGGGTCCGAGAAGAAGCAGGAGAGAGCAAGCGCCTTCAAGCGGAAGTGCACTGCCGTGCTCAAGGCCCTCGACATACCGGTCTCGCTCTACGCGGCGGCGGAGCACGACGTCTTCCGCAAGCCGCGCACCGGCATGTGGGCCGAGTTCTGCCGCGACTACGGCATTTCGGCGGACGCGATCGACCGCGCCCGCAGCGTCTTCGTCGGCGACGCCGGCGGCCGCGGCGCGCGCCCGAAGAGCGGCGACGGGACCCCCGCCATCCGCAAGGACCCCAGCTGCGTCGACCGCGACTTCGCGCACAACCTCGGCCTCGCCTACAAGGAGCCCGAGGACTACTTCCACGGCGACGCGCCCCGCGAGTTCACCCGGGCCTTCGACCTCGCCGCGCACCCGTACACCGAGCCGGACGCGCAGGCCGCCGGCGTCGCGTTCGAGAAGACGAACGAGAAGGACGTCGTCCTGTTCTGCGGCCCCCCCGGCGCCGGCAAGAGCACCTTCTACCAGCGCTACCTGGAGCCGCTCGGCTACGAGCGCGTGAACATGGACCTGCTGAAGACGCGCGAAAAGTGCTTCAAAGCTGCGGCGGAGCTCCTCCGCGACGGGAGCTCCGTAGTTGTCGGTGAGCGAGCGATTCCCTATTCTCTCGCCGCCCTCCCTATCCTTTCCCTACCTTCCCCGTCGGCGGCGAATTCCTCGAGGCCGCGCTAACGACTCGCGTCGCTCGACGACACGCAGACAGCACGAACCCCGACCCGGAAGGCAGGAAGAAGTGGATCGATCTCGCGCGGGACCACGGCGTGCCCATCCGCTGCCTCTGGTTCGACGTGCCCAAGGAAGTGTGCCAGCACAACGACGCCGTCCGGGCGTTCAACAAGTCGGTACGCGACCACCCGCGCCCCTGCTCCTTTCTTTCTCTTCCTCCTCCTCCCCCTCCTTCTCCCCGCCCCTGTTTCTCTATCTCGTCTCGGTTTTTTACCGTATTTATTGATTTCCGCACACCTGGCTCACCACGACTCGACAACCACCTCCGCAGCTGAACCCCGAGGCCCGCACGGTGCTGCCCGTGGTCGCGTGGAACACGTTCTTCTCGCGCCTGCGCCCGCCCCAGGCCGCGGCCGAGGGCTTCCAGGACGTGCGCCGCGTCCCGTTCGCGTTCCGCGGCTCCCGCGACGAGTACGCCGTCTGGGCCCGCTACTGGTACTGAGGGGAGCCGCCGCCGCCCCCCGTCTCCGCGTGTCGCCGCCGCCGCCGCCCCCCGTCTCCGCGTGTCGCCGCCGCCGCCGCAACGCGGTCGCGTGTCCTGCCTGCATACTTACGGGGCGCTTTTTAGGCTACGTCTGCGTGCGGCTACGGAAGGAGAATGAGAATGCGTGGCAGCAGCCGGGTTGGCGCGCGGCGGTTGGGACGCGTCCGCGACGGGCTCGCGGCGCTCCGGGTCGGGGAAGGCGGCTCCGTCGAGCGCGTGCTGCACGCCTGGATTGGGGCGTGCCGGGTTTGTGGAGGGGTGGTTTATCTAGCGCTGTGCAGAGGGAGGAATAGGAGAGAGGGGGGGTGGATACAATATGACCTTCGCGACGGCATGGCAATTAGTTGGTCTACGGACTTCGCCTACCCTCCTGCAGCCCCGGGCACCGGGACGTCTGTAACTCCGTCGAACGTATTCCCTCGGGGATTGCGCAAATAGGTGTCGAAGTTAGGGTGCGAAACGATAATTCGTCGTGCGGCTCACGTCAGACAAGCACACATACGTGGCCGATTCTCATCATCGCAAGATCCCGAGGAGAGGTTTCCCGGGACACAGGTTCCTGAAAGGAAAGGTAGGTTATCTATCTCTCTACTACTAAGGACAGCGACATCGTACATACGATGCGGTAAAGGAAAGGAAGCAGGGCAAGCAACACCAGTTTCTCTCTTCTTTCTCCTCTCCTCCTCGACGCGTGGCTGCGGGGTATATCTATCTAATCTGTCGCGGGCCACTACCGATTCTCTGTCCTGTCTGCTAGTAGTCTCTGTCAGCCCTCTTGTCCCCCGCGCATCTCGTCACAGACCCCTCGTACACGTTCCGCAGATAGAACCTCCCCCCCCCCCCAAATGCGCTAGTTTGATATGCGTAACGAATGCTTCTTGGTGTGTAAGCCGCGCGACCCGAAGCAAAGAAGGGGTAGATCTGGTACAACAGCGGCCGCAAACGCTTTTGGTGCAACTCCACGCTGGGTAATAGCAAATTACAGCCGTTCCTCCACGAATTCCCTGTGTTGTGAGAGATGGGGGAGGACTGTGCTGGCGGACAGGGGAGAGGCGCTAGGCTTGAACTTGATTCACACCTAAGCGGCTGTTCCCCCCTTCCCCCTCTCTGCCGACGAGGGAGCACAGACATTGCGCCTGTTTGACGTGATGCTCCCCCGCCTTTGCAATTGCGCTGCATTATCGTGCTCGTCATCCAAACAACTTAACCTCGTCACCGATCTGATATCGTAAATTCATCAACCACCACGTCAAAACGAAGTCTGTTTTTGCTTCGCATGCCGTCCCGATCATACTCCCACCGAGCTTCTGGGCTTCTGAAAACCTGATAGCGAGGTAGGATTGAGTGGCGACATGCACATGCAACTGAACTCCGATTTCACCAACCCCAATGTCAACACATGTAGAAATGTGTGGAGTTACGCTCAACCAAAGAGCGTGGCGCCGCCGGTCTCGATGGCCTCGATCTCAGCAGCGCTGAGAGGAACACGACGGAAGCGCTCAGGCAGCTGGTTGCGATCAAAATAGACGCCCTTAGGGGGGGTTATGGGACCGAGGGAGGAGGCGGGCTGCGTGCCGATGCCATGACCCCCGTGGCTGGCACCAATGGTCTTGCGCAGAGGCCCCAATTGTTGGGCGTGTTGGCGGTAGGTAGAGAAAGAGGAATGGGAGTTGCCATTGCTGTCGCCGAAGGATCCCGGTAGCGCGGTCGTGGGTGCGGCTGGGTGAGGCCGGGGAGTGTGGTCTACGTTCTCTGCGTAGTGGAAAACCCTCATCAGCCGCTGTCCCATATTCCAAGTCCGAGGCCGAGGCCGAGACAAAAAAAAACTAGACCGGTGACAAGGCGGCCCCGCCTCTTATCGGGGAACAACAACGGTCGCAACAGTACGGGGATAGGATTGCAACATACCAGGGATTTTTCGCTTGCCGACAAAGCGGATGAGAGGAGTGCGCTCAGCGCTGTGCGCTACGGCTTGGGCCTGGCGGAGGACTCGCGTGGTGAACATGGTGAGGGGGATTGGGCTGTGTGCGCAGCGGTAGGGTGCGGACAGGTGCTAGCTCAATTGCAGTAGGGGCGATCGTATCGCGCACGGGATCGCAGAGATTAAGTTAGGCGGCCTTATGTATTTTATCTTCGTCTGCTGTCTCTCTCTCGGCTCTGCGAGGGTTGGTCCGGCGTGAGCACAGCGTGGACTCGGAGTTTCGGTTGGGGGAGAACACGGCGAGGTGGTAAGCAATTCGACCTATCACTGGGGACGTGCTGTAGGTGCGTGCGAGAGCATGCGGGCGCGCGCGTGAGCGGTGTCTGTTGAGATGTACGACGTAGGATTGATTGTATCCAATCCGACGTTGGGTGGAAGTTGGGATGGCAAATGTGCACGAGATTTGCAAAGAGGATGGGGGATGGGATGGGCTTATTTTTCAAGTAGGAATAATTGGGTGGAGAGAGGCCGAGGGGTCGAGGTCGAAATCGGAGCGAGCCAGGCAGATCAATATGGCCAGTCAGTGCAGCCTATTGGGCACAGCCGATTAGCCCAGTCAGAGGCCCGAGTAATGGAAATTGACCCGGCACCGCGACCCAGCAACAGACTTTGCTTGCTCTGTACCCTAATACCAAAACCCAACACGACGAAAATGGTGCGAGACCGCGACCCGAGGCGACTACGCCGTTGGGAGCTTGGTCGGTACGTCCGCACGACCACGGAACCCTACATACATAACAGACCTGGCCACCCCATGTTATCACCATCGACGTAGTACGCTTTGCCCAGGCGCCTATCAATTGGAGAGTCGGCGTCGCGCCGATGGTGGAAGCACGAGAGCCAGACCGGGGGGAGGGGGGGAGGGGTGTGGGAGAATGGGGGAAATCGGGACAGAGGAAGGGGGGAGAAGATGCCATCGTACCACCATCGCTACCGCATCCGGAGCTATCGGACCCCACCGATCTCCAAAGCGACCGGGCTGGCCCTGGGAAGGCGCAGGCAAACCCAGGCGAGTCGCAGGCCGGCGCAGGTAAGCGCAGGTCGGGTGCAGGCTGGACCCAGGCAGGAACCCATGGACGAGCCGGGTTGGCACGGGCAGGTGGGGTTCGCGACGGTCGCAGTAGCAAGTGGCAAGCAGTAGCAGTAGCAACAATATGGCACTGGCAGGCTGCGATGTTCGGATGCTTCTCGCTTTCCTGCCCAGCGCCCGACCTGCCCAGCGCTCCGCTGCCCAATCTCTGCTCTCTTTTTTTCTCTCCCCCGTTTCACTCGCTCCCTGCTATTCCACCCATTCCACTCATTCCACCCATTTCTACGTCTGCTCGTTCTCCCCCTCCTTGTCCTCCTCTCCGTCGCTGATCTCTGGGCGAGATCTCTCTCCCTCCCTCCCTCCCTCCCTTATCCATGCACGTGCCGCGTCCCTCTGCCGCATACATTAACTTCCACATCCCCGTGATGGATTGCTACCTATGGTCGTGTCGTCGCGCCGTCGTGGCATGAATCAGGCAATCTAATCTGCTGTCCGCGTCTCACGGAGATATTAGTGCTTCGGGGTGGTACGATTCTTTGATATTACCCTCGCCTTATCCTCCTCTCCGATTACACACGACGCGGCTTACAACATATCTCCTTACGAAGTCGCCATCGCGACAGTCACCTCGGCCGGCTTCCGTTCCTACGGGTCCCAGACACCGGCCACGCTTATCCTGCCAGATATCTAAGCATGGCACAGGTCCATCCCCCTCCCCTGCGCTCCCCCCCCCCCTTACGCACTAACGCGCATACCTACGTAGCATGTATGTACTGGCGCAGAGCCTAGTATAGTAAGACTAGGTGGTGGGTTGCGTGTTTACTCACACCTAGTTTCGCATCTCTCGATGCCGAATTCGCGTGCATCTCAGAATCCGTGACGTAACGTATATCCATGCGCGCGGCGAATCCAGGGAGTCCCCTTCATATGCTGGGTCTTATACAGACGGACGCGTTCTCGTTCGAGGTGGGCGCCGAGGCAGACGCAGACGCACGTGGAAATTCAACAGGCTTGGACTGTGGGGGGGGGGGGGGTGGTCGTCGTTCCGGTTTTACCCTACGCCTGCACAGACGACGTGTTCAAGTTCAGCCTCTGGCCTCTCTGGGTGTTGGTTGGGAGCCTCGTGGGTAACTCCGGGGCTGCGGGGATATCTGCCCACCTTGGCGCTCCAGGGACATGATTCGGACGTCACCAAGCGCCTCGAGTTGGTCTCTCACATCTTATCAGCGCGCTCCGGTCCCGCGGTTGTCATAACGATCTAAGCTGCTTCTAGTATACCGTGCAGATAATCCCAGACAATCCCCGTCCCTCTTCCCCGGCTCGAATTATCCGCCCCCCTCACCCCCGTATACCGTTTTCGTATACCTGCCAAAGTAGGGAAGACCACTGTTACGTAGTGTGTTTCCCACGCCTTATTAGAAACGCCGACCCAGCGAGTTCATCCTCTGGCATACCCTACATTTCACCGTGCCGTGGGCCGATCACGACGGGTGTATGTTCACCCAATTCCTATGTCGATGGCTAGGCCGGAGGAACTCGACTGTCCCGTCTATTGGACCGTCAAGAATCCTGGTCTCCGCATCTAACCGGCCGCGCAGCAGACGCTACCCGCTCATCCTTCTGCCACGAAGCAGGAAGCATATTCAATCGAGCGGTTTTGGTGCCGATGGCTTGCCTATCATGGAGGTTTGTTTCTTTCCCCTACCAGCCCAGGCAGGTCGACGAATCCGCTAGTCGCCGCGATCATGCTCCGTTGCTGGTCGGAAATTCAGTTAGAGTCTGTCGCATTGCAGACTCGGGCTTGTTCCCGTAGACGCGGCCGCCGGCACCGTTGGCAATATGAGTGATCTCGCTGCCGGGTACCCCATTGAGCCAGATGGTGGTCAGGTGGTGGAGCTTCACCCCTTCGACGTCGGGCACTTCGATGGCGTTCTCCAGCTTTGTTGGAGAATCGCGGAAGTATGAGTAGATGCCCAATCCCCACGCCTCGTGGCTAGTCACCGTGTCGGCAACCTTGTACGAAGCGAATCCGTTAACCGCTCCGTGCTTGTCCTTCCACGAGTCTTGGTTGGGGGGGTCGTAAGGGATCTCCGACTGGTAGAAATAGACGCGACCGCCATCCCCGTTCCAGAGCGTCTGGTACTCCTTGTGGTGTTCGTTGAAGAGGCCGTATATCGTCACATTATCGCCGTTAACCACCACACCGTTCCTTGTAGGGTTGCTGTCCCAGGCAGCGCCCTGGCCGTGGTCAGCGCGCCACAACCATAGCTGGTCGCCCACCACGTTGTGGCTGTTGATGGTGATTCCCACATCATTCGCAGTACCACCGACTGTGCGCACCGTCAAGTCGTAGAGGAAGGTTGGGTTGGCACTGTGGTCGACTGAACTGCCAGGAGGACCGACCTCGACGAGCGCGGGGGACTTGACCTCGCTCGCGTCGATGATGAGACCCGCAATCGTTACCCCGTCCACGTCGGCTACGCATAGGGCCGGCCGGCCGCCCACGGGGACGAGCGACGGCATCCCTAGGCCAAGTATGACGGTGCTAGGTTGAGAAACATACAAAGCGTCGTCAAGTTTGTAGATTCCGGGCGTGAAGAGGATGTGTTGGCCATTGTCCAATGCCGTGTTTATTCCGGCCGCGTCTGTCGTCGACGGGTGGGCTACGTAGAAATCCCTGATAGGAATAGACTCCCCAGGCGTCGGACCATTTGCCCAGCTTGGCCCTCTGGTCTCTGTCTGCAGCGCAGGGACGAAAATTTCGTAGTGGCCTTCGCCAGTGACGTAAAGGTATGGCTTCTCGCGAATGATCGGCGTCTGTTCCACGGTGGTATACGGAGAGGCGGGAAAGTTGACCTGGCTAGGTGCGTTGGCGTCGCCCACGAAGACCATATTCCAGACGGCATTCGCCCAACTACCGTATCTGTTGTTGCGCGACAGCCACTGCTGTTGCGAGCCGGGAAGCACTTGGCCATCGACCACCGAGTCGGCCATGAAACCTCCCGAGGCCCATCCTCCGGCCCCGGTGCTCGGGTCCACCTGGAATAGCCAGAGGCCGTTGGCGCTCCGTATGTGTAGGCGGCGTAGCGGCGCGGCCTGCGACACGGCTATCGTCGTGGTGTTGTTGGTCGCCGCCGAAGCACTGACGGAGAAGTTCTCGAACGATCGCCAGAAGTTGCACGTCGCATTGCGGTTCGGCATCCAGTACGCCGGCACGTTGACGCCGCCGTCGATGAAGACGTCGTCCGGATTCCGGCCTAACCCCGCCACCTGCGTGTAGAACCCCACGTCGAAGAGCACGTTGTAGGTGCCTGGTGCGAAGAGGAGCGCGTATCTCTCGGGACCAAACTCGTTGGCCTCCATCTGCTTGAAGATTTCCGTCGCTTTGCCCTGGATTTCGCTTGCGGGCATGCGGGGGTTAAACATGTACACATTGGGCCCGAAGATAGTCTGGTTTGCCGCGAGCACGGAGGTGTTGTTGTCGGACATCGGTTTGGGGAAAGTTGGCTTCGAAGAGGTAGGGATGGCCGGCGGTTTCGAAGAAATGGAGATGGTTGGCTTTGGCGATGTAGGAACTCTCGGCTTGGAAGAAGAAGCAGCCGCTAAAGTTGAGGTAGGGCCTAAGCTCCGGACGGCACCACCTCCGCCGCGATCGTGAGGCTGGGGAGAATGGCCCTCGTCCCAATACGGCTCCGCTACTAACTTAAGAGTGTCTGCGGAAAACTCACGGAACCCGCCTTCTACCGTTCTCGTGTGCATCCTTCGGCCCACTCCGCCCTGGTCCAATTCCCTCTTCATGACGCAGCTATCAAGGGCCCATGACGGTACAATTTTCGCCCCGTCGTGGTTAATGCTGTTTTGCACCGCCTCGTCGTCGCTGCGACACTGCCAGACTAGATAGTGCAATGCCTCTTCGACGCTGGGCACGGCGAATGTTCGGGAGCTAAAGAACACGATGCCAAGCAGATTGTCTTCTTTATGCTCCAAACTGACGGCCCCTGACGACAACTCGCTCGCCAGGTGCGCGTTGAACCGCGCGCTGCAGTACCCCGCGACCCGGGAGGCCCCCTGCACCGATGCAACCCCGTTGGAGAAGACGGGGATACTGCTCTCCCCTGGCTCTTCTGGCGACGTTTCCAGAGACGGCGGCGGGAAGACGAGTGTGACGCGGGCGGACCGGACATAGGCTACGGAGGGGCGGGGGGAGAGATGGAGGAGAAGGTCGCTGCACGCTCGCCTCAGCGCGGCACGGAAAAGCTCATCGGGGAGCCCGCGCGGGCCCAGCCGCGACGCGAGTTCGGCGATATTGTGGCCGTCTAGCTGCAGTATGACGGGACGCGAGGCGGGCAGCACGGGGTCGGGGGCAGCCTCGCGGTAGAAGTTCACGCGTTGCGCGAGACCGGCGGCCTCGCCGGGTGCGATCTCATCAGAGGTCATAGCGCCGTCGGTGTAGTAGGTGATGATTGTCATTGGGCGTAGAGACGGGGCGCGGCAAACCGGAAATGGGTTATGTGTATGGGCGGAGGTGTAGAGAGAGGTGGGTAGTCGGGTATCGACGGTGTCTGGATGGCTTGGAGGCTGATGAGCCAAGTGTGGTGTCGGTCGGGGCAGCTTCGGCTCGGCTCTCTCCGCTTCGACCGATGGCTCGGTACGGCCGCCCGTGCATTAGGTATCTTGCATGGCATAACTTTGGAGGCTTTCCCGGTACGAACCCTGCAAGCTACAGGGTTTATGCATCGCGTGTAGGACTCGCCAGTGCCTAGAGCGAGAGGGCCGGGTGGAACGGACAGACAGGTAGAAGAAGCGTTGCGGATACATATCTACCTACCTACGTGCCAGGTAAGTACCTAGGTCCGTACAGGGGAACTACAGCTACCTACCTTGGGTATTTCTAAACACACTTCACAAAAGTTGAGGGTGTAGCAGTTGCATATACTGACATTAAGAAGTAAGTACCGGATTATAGGTATGTAGGTAGGTATCTACCATTGGGGTTGGGAATAGGTAGGTAGGGGGTAGGTATTAACCTGGGTTGTTTCGTTCTACCTAGGTTTCTTCATTGCAACAATATCTCGCTTGTCCGTAACACGCAATTGGAGGCCAACTGATAACCGGAGGCTGGTTGGCTTCACTGCCAATTGAACAGCATAACAGAGGGCTACCTAAACGATCCAACTGAATAGCAGATTTAGAGATAAGTAGGTAGGTATTACCTACCTCTTACTAAGACCTACTAAGGCTCGCCCCACCTAGGTAGTAATTAACTTCTTCTCTCGACAAACGGCTTCCCCCCCTCGATATTCCTCGCAACCGCTCCTATCTGTCTTCCTCCGGACCAGCATCCCCTCTCATACCAACTACTAGCTCTGCCACGGCTGACAGCTACCCACCTATGGACCCGCCAGCCGCCCGACAGCCGCGGCGCCCGGGACCGAGGCAGCCCAAGCCGCCGCCGCCGCCGAACCCGATCGAGGCCGCGGTGAGGACCTGGTTCTGCGCTGCCGTCTCACACCGGCCGGGCCGCGACGACGCAGCGCCCGAGCTGGCCGACCTCGTCGCCGCCTCGCCCCGCCGCTGGTCCGCCTACGGCCCGCTGGTGCTGCTCCCGGCGGGCGCGTTCGCCGGCGCCGCGTGGCGGGAGCGGCTTGCCCCCCCTCCTCCTCTCCCGCAGCCCCCGCGTGCGGCCGCAGGAGGAGGAGAGCTGGAGCGCGCGGACGCGGATGCCCTGTGGCGCGAGATCCTGGCGCAGATCTCGCGGCGGACCGGCGGCGCGACGCTCACGCACCTCGCCGTCAACGAGGGGATCCCGTCGCGCGTGGGGCGGGCTGTCGCCGTCGACGGAGAGGCAGAAGAGGGGGAGGAGAACGTGCTGCGCAGCCCGGCGGGGCTGCGCATCCTGTACGGCGACTTCGGGCCCGCGACCGCGGGCGGCGCGGCGGGGCCGGGGCCGGACGACTTCGCGCGCGCGCTCTGGGTGTCGACGCGGCAGAACGGCGTCGCGCAGACGTGGGCGCCGCGCTGGACCATGTTCAGCCGCGGCAACGTCAAGGAGAAGGCGCGGCTGCTCGGGTTTCACGGCGACGGCGGCAGCAGCGGGGGCCCGCGCAGGGGCGCGTGGGCCGTCGACTTGTACGCCGGAATCGGCTACTTCGCCTTCTCGTACGCGCGCCTCGGGCTGCGCGTGCTGTGCTGGGAGCTGAACCCGTGGAGCGTCGAGGGCCTGCGGCGGGGCGCGCGCGCGAACGGGTGGGCGGTGCGGGTGGTGCGGGCGTCGTCCCCGCCGCCGCCGTCGCTGCTCGACGGCGACGAGCGCATCGTGGTCTTCCTCGAGGACAACCGGCGCGCCGCGCGCCGCATCGCGGAGCTGGCCACCGGCCTCGACGTCCTCCACGTGAACTGCGGGCTGCTGCCGACGAGCGAGGCGTCGTGGGCCGACGCGTGGGAGGTCGCGGCGCGCGGCCCGGGACCCGAGGCCTGGCTGCATCTGCACGAGAACGTCGGCGCGGCAGATGTCGAGGCGCGGCGCGGCCAGATCGAGGTGTACTTCTCGGAACTGGCGCGGACGGGCCGCGGAGACTGGACGGCGCGCGTGCAGCACACGGAGCTGGTTAAGACGTTCGCGCCAGGGGTCTGGCACTGCGTGTTCGATCTGCATATGGCGAGGATCAATGACGGTGGTAGCAGTAGTAATGCTAGTAGTAACATAACATGAGCGAATCCCTGTTCATCACACATCGCGTGACGCCCTCTAATATTGGTCCAGTCTACGTTGCAGAAGCGCCCCCTACCGTATTACCCTTACACATGCTATGTGGAAGTTTCCTACTCTACGACCTAGAGTGTGAAGAAGACTATGGAAGGGGGGAGCGTCTCACTGCCACCATGGACGATCGTATGCCGATATGCACACACACATACACACACGCATACACACACACATACACACACGCATACACACACGCATACATATATGTATATAGACTACGTCTTATGCGTCTACGCCCCATCTAAGCCGGGCCGCCGGCTCTCCTGAACTTGTTGGGGATGTTCTCCTCGACGATGGGCATCTTGTTGAGGCGCTCGAGGCGCAGCTCCTCGTCCTCGAGCTGCTCGTGCTTGCGGAAGTGCTCGATGTCCTCGGGGTGGGTGAGGTCCTCGATGGGGGTGTTCTCGTCGTGGTACTTCTCCCAGTGGTGGATCTCGTACTCGTACTCGTCGTCGCCGTGGTGGCCGGGGCCGGTGCCGACGTCGGGCAGGGCGCCGCCGGCGCGGACGAAGGCGACGAACTCGTCGCGCGTCACGCGGCCGTCGCGGTCGCGGTCCAGCAGCCGCAGCAGCTCGCCCAGGATCTCGTCGCGCCGCGCCGCCGGCACGTCCCGGTTCGACTCGTCCATCAGCCCGTACGTGCGCAGCATCTCGGCCGGCTCCCAGTTCCCGTCCGCGTCGAAGTCGTGCAGCGCGAAGAAGGACGAGGCGTCGAAGTCCGTGATGTGGTGCTCCTCTGTGGCCGGCGGGCTGTCAGCGGCGAGGCGTCCGGACACGGGCGGCCGGCGGGTGAGTGGCAGCGAGCTTACCGGCCATGTGCTTCGCCATCCAGTTGGCGCTCTCGCCCACCACGGGCTTCTGGGATGCGCTGTGGTCGCCGTGGGCGAGGACGCTGCCGGCGAGACCGGTGGCGAGGAAGAGGATGGCAGAGCGCATGTTGTCCGACAGGCTTTATTATTCTTATTTTTACTTCTTAAGAGTCCGAACGGTAGCTGATTGGGATTAGGCGATCGGGATGGGCTGGGATACCAAGCTGGCTGGGGCGAGCGAGGGCGGGTTTGGACAGGCGAAGGATTAAAGAAGAGGGAGCACGGAGAGGGAAGGATTCGACGTTTGGGTCGGAGAAGGACAACATGCCAGCAGCCATGCGACGCCACACCACACGCTATGCCTTGCACCGTCCCTGGGCCGTTACCGTGCTAGGAGGGGTTATCGAGGTAGCATTTGCCGAGTCATATCAAAGACGTGCCGTCCATGTAAGAAGAGGTAGGTCGGGTGAGTACATGGTGATACATACGAATCCGTCGACGGGGGAACAACCGGGAGACGATAAGGACAGATGCCGAGATAAGAGTGGTGTGCGTTGCCAGGGGTCCTCGGAACCTGCATGCATCCGGTACCTACATAAGTAGTACCCAGGTACCGCCATCGTCATCGCCATCGCCTTCACCTTACCTAGGTAGGTACCCACCCTCCTCAACCAACCGGCCCTGGCTGGCTACAGGGGGTCGGGTCCCTACTAGATGCACTATCCCGTAGGTACATAACCCCCAACATAACATCATAACCCTCCCGTTACAGGCCTCTCTACTCATCTACACGTATCTCTCTCTGCCCGTCATCAAGCATTTCTCGGCTGGACATCTCCATACCTACGAGGTCTACGCCTACGCCTACGCCTGCGACGCCTGTCTTGTCCGATCCCGTCCGTTGCCCTCGTCGCGGGGCCCAGACGCAAACATGAGCCGCACCCTGGAGCCCACGCTCCTCTCGCTGCTGCCGACCTACTCCAAGGACTTGCCGCAACCTCTCGTCGAGCTCGCCTCCTCGCTGCTCACCCGGTCTCGTCACAGCGCCGGCACCCTCAAGGCCGAGGAGGAAGTGGCCCGCGCGTACGCCTGCGCCCACATCGCCTGCGAGCGCCTCAAGATATCCCTCGACCTGCCCCCGATCCAGCCGCGACCGCCCGTGCCACCGCGAATATACAAGAGACTGTACGCGCACCTCGACAACGTGCTGCCTGCCAGCACCCAGGCGCGCTCCGGCCGCGTCAGGACGCCGAGCTCCAAGGTGCGCGAGTCCGGGCTGTTCGGCAGCGCGCAGCGCGTGCCCTCGCGAGGCACGCCGACGAAGGAGCAGTCCCTGGCCAAGTTCCGATCGCCGGCGGCGCCCCGGGCCGACGGGACGCCGACCAAATCTACTGGCAAGCGCCTGCCGCCGCCGCTCCCCGCGGAGGAGAAGGAGAAGAAGAAAGCCGGCGGCGCGGCGAGCGCGCTGCCGGCCTGGGTCCGGCCCACGATCCAGCTCCTGTGCGGCGAGCTGGGCGAGGAGCGCATCGGGCGGACGGTGCTGGCGGGGATGCAGACGATCGCGGCGCCGCGCGGGCGGCGGACGGCGGACGAGTGGGTCAACCAGAATCTGAGCGCGCTGCTTGCAGCCGTGTACTTCCTCGTCTCGTCGCACGTGTACATGATCGAGCAGGGGCGGGACATGGACAAGGCGGTGTACGCGCGGAAGCGCAAGGCGATCCTGGACGCGCTCGAGCGCGCGCGGGAGCGGGTCCGCGTGCCCGCCATGGACGAGGACGAGCTGTGGATCGGCTGGGCCGACGTCGCGACCAAGGACGTCGACGACGCCGTCGCCCGCCTCGTCCAGAGCCGCTGGCACGAGGCCGAGTGGTTCGACGGCATCAAGCACGTCGTCAAGGCGAAGCACGCGGAAGAGCCCGAGCAAGGCGCCAGCGATGGCGGCGGCGACGGGAAGCGGTTCGGCGAGAGGCTCCACGCCCAGAGGGGTGACACCATGCTCCAGACCCGGTGGGACTTGACCGACCAGAAGCGGGACGAGTACCGCGCGTGGAGGGACGCGATGCTGCGCCGGATAGAAGAGGTCGAACAATCCCGGAGAACAGAGAGCGGAACGGACGCGCCGGCATAGGCGACTAGCATGATGGAGGGTTATTTATGTGTTTCCCCCCTCCAAAAAAAAAAAAAAAACACAATGGAGAGAAGGTCTGCTAAATCGACGGCTTCGAACGACAGGCCTCCGTCTGAGATACTCTGTATAGCCATCCTCACTGGTCATTACATAGCAACTATCTCGCCCTCGACGCCCAATAATTAAGAATACATAATTCTATTCAGAACCCCCCCTCTCCCCCCGCCCCCCTTAGCTTTTATAAATCTGTGCTCTATTGCTACCCGGGCTTAACCTCGATTAAAAAACTAAGCCCACGCCCGCAAGCCCCCGGCCTCTTCCCAACGCGGCGGCAGTAAACGTGGCGCCAGCATGACCCGGGGCTGTAGGGGCAGGAGACGAGCGCGGCGCCACGGACGGCGCAGGGATAGCGCGTAGCCGCGCGCACGCCGCGTGCTGAACAGGGCCGGAGGCGCCGGGGCCGCTTGCGAGGAGTAGGTAGAGTTAGATAGCACAGGAAATACGTGTATGTGTGTGCCGTGGGAGGAGCTCCAACGTGGGTGCCGGCCCCCCTCCCCCCCTCTAGCAGGGACCGAGAGGGAGAGAAGGAGACGGCACAGAGTTCCGCTTCCCTCGCCCCGGGCCCCAGCCGGCGGCGTCTACGCCGGTGCACGATGTACATACGGACTGGATGTCGGACTACTGGACTAAACTTACGGTGTCGGACTAGTTGCGTACGGCAGAGGTGGCTGCTGCTAGGTTCGGAGAACATAGAATGGGGACCGAATCGGATCGGATTGAATATGATAAAAGAACAAGTGTATATATATATACAGTACACACTGATGTGGTGGAACCCAACCCCATCGCTCGCTCCCCCGTGACCTCTTCCTCCGACCTCATGTGCGTACGCCGTCCAAGCCGAGGCCGCGCCCGCGGCGCTTACTGCTGCTGCCCTACTCTCTCGTAAGGGGGGTGTATCGTCGCTCAAGACCGTGTTATACAACAACAGTCCCTGGTCCGTTGGGGTTCTGCAGTCTGCGGTTCGAAATCTATGTATATAGCCCGACGCCTGGTCGCTTTCAGCCTTCCGCTCTGCGCCCGTTTGCCCCTTTCCCGCGCCCCCCTCCTCCCGCGCTCTCTATCTGCCTATCCACGTGAAGCGACGAGGTCGTAGTAAAGAAAGAGGAAAGGAGACGGGGGTGCGTGGGATGGCGGGGAAGCAATTGCTACATAGGATCTAATCCCTCGTCTGCTCCTCTCCTGTCTTTCGCCAGCCGCCAGCCGCCAGGCCCCCCCCTTTCCATCTCTTGCTTCTCGAGGCTAGTTCGTGTATAAATACGTGACGGTATAGGGGCCAGGGGGGAGGGGCGGGCATCCGAGTCGGCATTGCATCCTGTCTGAGCCTGGAGCCGATTCTAAAGAAATAATATTCCGTCAACGCCCCTCCCGCAAATCATTTTATGCTTCTCCGCCTGATGCAATGGAAGGGACTGCACGCGTATTACCGTCTTGGCGGCTCTATCTGCGTACGACCACGTCTCTCTACCTCTCCTCTTCCTCATGATATTTCCCCGTCAGACACCCCGTCATTCCGATCCGACACTTTAGACGGCGCTGTAGCCGCCGCGGCTGCCGCTCCCTTGTACCGTGTTCAGAACGCGCCGGGTCCAGTCCTTGAGTAGGTACGGAATGTCGCGGATGGTGTCTCCGTGCGGGAGCAGGTCCCAGCCCCGTGCGCCATAGCGGTTGTAATTGAGCCAGGACCCGAAGATGAGGTAGGCTGCGGTGCCGAGGAAGATGCTTTGCGCGCGCCGATTAGTACGGGTATGCCAGACGAGCACCGGCTAACGCTGTCCGATGACGGTAGAGTAAGCACTTACAGAATCACCAGCCATGTGAAGAAGCCCCAGTGTGCGTCTGGTCCTCCACCGCCCTCCTCAGCTCTTTTGTCGCATGTGTACTTGGACAGCCAAGTCAGCCGCAACACATCCGTGTCCGAATTCTTTTCTAAGGGTGCGTAGCTGTTGAATATCAAGCTGGGCTTGCTATCGATACCCAGCTGGACGTCCTTCGGCGCACCACCGTCGCCACCCTTGTCGTCATCGCCGTCAGCGCGGTACAGCAGCGGGTTGGTTGTCGCGTCCCTCCGACTAGGCGGGTTATCGCCGCGCTCGTACTTGTCTTCAGCCGGATCGTACTCGGCCTCGGTACCGTCACGATTCTCGTCGCAGACGAGCTCGATGGCCACCCGCTGGTTGCGTTTGTCGCCGTTTTCGGACCAGCTAAAGCCGCCGTTTAGGACGAGGAGTAGGCCGTGCTTTTGCGCGTCCGTGTTCGAGTCTGACGTAGGGAGCCGCGTCACTTGCGCATCTAGCGGGCCGCCTTTGAGGTCCGAGAGCTCGCCAGCGAGCGGGACGGCCTTGTTGAACACGCCATTAATACGCTGGATGGCACATGCTGTAGAGTTATGCAAGACTAGTCAGCGAATATTATGGTGCAACCTGGCGGACGAGAGGCGGAGAAAATCTGATAGGGGCTCGTGAACGACAGCAACTACGTACCTCGCGAGTTGTCGGGGCATTTCTCCTCCTTCTTGTCGCCCGATTTCCGAAGTACACCGCATATGTCGACAGTGTAGGTCGTGTTGTGAGGACTTCCGCCTGGTATATGGCTGGTGACGACGACGGAGTGCGGCCCGCCCAGCTTAGATAGGTCGAAGGCTTGCTTATCGACCACGATGTGCTCGCACTGGAACTGGGCAGCCACCGGCAACGGGGCGAGTAGCAAGGGGATGAGTAATGCGGTGTCGACCGCGTGCATCGTCGGAAATCTCATACTAGGGAGCGTGGGAGCAGCCCGTCGACTCGCGCCGGCCAAATAATCGGGTGCGGTCCGTAGGGTGCTGATGCAAGTCGAGCTGCGTCCGTCGGGGCCGTGGGCGTCAACCCAAGACTGATGACGACGACAACGAGGGAGACACAGATGTGTGTGTGGTGTGGATTCGGCGTCGGCTCGGGCGGGAACTGGGCCGATGGATAGACGGATAGACGGATTTACACCGAGTCGTCGACTGTAGGGGGTCAGGTGAACACCGGCAGGAGGAGGGAACGGAGAGGCTGATGGGCAAGCGGCCTGTGTAAGCGTGTAATGTGCTTGGCCGGGTGTTGCCTTGGCCTACTGCTCAACTGAGCGTGGAGGAGATTCTGGACAGCAGGGAGAGAAAGGTCCGGGTCGGCGATAGAGTTGAGTTGTACGGGGATGGGGATGGGGATTTGTGTATTGTCTTCCGTCAGGTTTGGCCAGCCGTCGCCGTCGTCATACCAGCCGGGGATGACCAGGTACCTATGCATTACGTAACATAACCTATAACATCAGGCACGCAATTATATTCGCTAAATTGCATACCCAGGGTAATTCTCACGTCAATATGCATCTATCTGGTCGCTCGTTTACTATTAATGCATTTTGGTGATTGTGAGCCCACCTCCAGGGTATAGGGATCTATATCTCGGAGGCGCCGCGCTGAGTAGATAGATATACACTGGAAAGCACGGGATCGCATCGATCGACCCGCGTCTACGAAGCTATCCTGTCGCGATCCCACGACGATTACCGTACGGGGTATATGGAAACATAAGACTGAACCTCCTGGTCGTAGCGAATACGCCTATCCTGACCCCCACGAGACCCAGACGCCGACGTTGACCTTCATCTTACCCGCCTTCTCCTATCCCAATAAACGCTGCTGCGCATCTCGAGAGACGTTGCACTTTTTGCCCAGGTGGGCGGCGAGACACTGCTTGGAAACTTCGCTTGTCCTCTTTGCATAATGCGGATGCCGGCGCTTAGCCGTCTGCCACCGTGGCTAGGCCATACGGGAAACCGCCTCGTCCCTCAGCCCTCAACCTCTCTGCATCCGGAGACGACCGTATAGTGATATATATGTACCCCGCCTACATGCCCTGCTGCATCATCCCGTTCATCCCATTCATGCCGTTTTGCATGCCGTTTTGCATGCCATTCTGCATGGACTGTTGCGCTATCTGCTGACGTCGCTGGATTATCTCGCGCTGCACGCTCTCCTGGGCTCTCTTCAAACAAGTCTGCTCGAAGTTCTCATGTGCGTCGGGCGGGATATTAGCGATCCCACCGTATCTTTCTGCAAAATTGGCGATACTCTGCTGGTAAATCTGTTGCTTCCGCTGTCGTATTTGCATCGCGAAAGCTTGCGGTACGTTCACGCCCCGGTTGCCCTGCTGACGTAGTTGCATCTGTTGCATCGCCGCAATCTGAGCTTGGCTTAGGCTATTGCCGGCGCCCATGAAGTTCGGGTTGGCAATCTGCTGGTTCGGAACTTGCCCTTGTCCTTGTCCTTGCACCTGCGCTTGCGCTTGCGCTTGCATTTGCTGCTGCTGCAGGTTGTTGAGATGCTGCTGGTATCGTTGCGCCAGCTGCGCCTGTTGAGCAGCAGTCATCATGTTGGAGGCCGGCATATTCATCATCATTTGCTGGCGTAGGAGTTGCTGCTGCATTAGCTGCTGGTTCGACATCTGAGGGTTTTGTCCGTTCATCATGTTAGCGTTTTGCAACGCCTGCAGGTGCTGTTGCTGGGCGATTCGTTGGCGCTGGGCCATTTGGGCGGCCATTATATGGTTCTGCATGGGCTGGTTCAGATTTTGGGTGCCCATCAGCATAGTATGGCCCATCTGGGAGTTTTGGGCCATCATGCCTGGCGGTGGGCTCGCCTGGCTCATCCGGGGCGTAGGCATTGGTCGGGCGATTGGAGTGCCGTGAGCCATCTGGGGCGTCGCGCTCGGCATACGAGGCGTATTTGACGGATGGCTCTGCTGACTACCCCTGGCAGACATACTCACAGCCATAGGCGCGGACATTGGTCCGTGGCTTTGTACGACGGAAGATGGCCTGGGAGGGCTTGCTCCCATGCCAGAATTTGTCTGCTGCATAGGCACGTTACCGACCATGGGACTCGACATATTTTGAGGCGTATTTTGACGAATCACGGGTGATGAGACCGGAGGTTGCGAGACTTGTGAGAATCTGTGGGCACCTTGAGCGCCCATTGCGCCGTTGGACATGCCGTTCTGCGGCGGGTGCCCATGGGATGACGGCGGCATCTGGTTCATCTGGCTGTTTGGAGGTGATTGAGCCGCCTGGGCCTGGGCCTGAGCCTGAGCCTGGGCTTGCGCCTGGGCTTGTGCCTGGGCCTGAGCCTGAGCCTGTGCTTGTGCTTGGGCTTGGGCTTGGGCTTGCGCCTGGGCTTGC
The DNA here is from genome assembly GCF_024521655.1 of Durotheca rogersii. Classification (NCBI taxonomy): domain Eukaryota; kingdom Fungi; phylum Ascomycota; class Sordariomycetes; order Xylariales; family Xylariaceae; genus Durotheca; species Durotheca rogersii. The sequence goes on from NW_026251255.1 coordinate 199,923, forward strand.
GCCTGAGCGTGAGCCTGAGCTTGGGCTTGTTGAGCCATGGCACGACGCTGGGAATCTTGCTGCTGCTGCTGCTGCTGGCGTAATTGGGCTTGCCGGGCGGCTTCTTGTTCACGCCGAAGCTTATCCTGTTCTGCCTGCTGCCGCTGTATTAAGGCCTGTTGTTCTTGTTTTTGCATTGTTAACTTCCGCTCGTTGTCTAGCTGGCGAAGCCTGTCTTGTTCTTTCTTTTCGGCATGTTCCCTCTTAATATCAGCAAGGACCTTGAATCTTTCGAAGCGAGGTTCGAAGACGGTAGTGCCAGACTGGCCGTTACCATCGGCGCTGTCACCACCGGTCTGTGTACCACCGACGGTGGCTGAGCGCCGTTCATCAAAGGTTAGCATGTACTTCTCCTGCTCCGCAGCCAATGCCTCGTCGGCGGCTCGCTCTGCCACAGTCCGCTTTCGAGCCTTCGGTTTGGGGGGAGGATTAGAATGTTTCGGGTCAGCCATCTGCTCTAGAAGGGCAATGGTCTCTTCCTTGTTCTTGGTTGCTTCTAGGTGGAGTGGACCGACTGTTGCCAATAGAATTTGTGCTTCGGCCGCGTAAAAGTTGCTGGCATCTAACTCCATCTTCTCGCGCTTCTGCTTCTTGGCCGGCGGAGGCATGCTCGCTGCAGACGGCGTAGGGGGTACGGCAGAAACAGGCGTGGGAGGGACAGCGCCGGCGTCGGCGCCAGCCTTCACATCGCCAGAACCGCGGGGTGTCATAGCTTTGATCATCAAATCCGCATGCAGACTCTGAGAGGTTGGATGAAGGACCACAGTAAAGATCTTTGCCTTCGGCGGCACCTTGCTCTTTTGGGCGTCGACAGGAGCAGGCGGCGCCGGCATGCTCTCCTTTTCGCCAGAGTCAATATCCGCGGGCTTCTTCTCATCGGCTGCCGGAAGGCCACTCTCCGCGCCATTCAAATTATCTTTAGGGTACGGCACATAAGGTGATGGTGTTATGTAAGGGTTGTAATTATGAATCGAGGACGGCATGGTTGTTGAATTAGTGGATTTGGATGCTGGGCGGGCAACGTCTTTGGACTGTACTGTCGACTTGTGGTCGTGTAGCTGCACAATCAAGCAGCCTTCATAGAAGACGACGCCGCTGTCGTTCAAGTCCATCATAAATTCGTGAGGCACGGTGCGACTCCTGACATGATCGATAAAAAGCTTCATCGGCGATTTGTACGGAAACACACTATCTTGCTGGTCGAATCGAAAATGAGCCGGATGGAGGTGTACAATTAGGGATGGGGGATGCCCCGCATATTTCCTCAGGATGTAGGCGTCGGTGACCACTATTTGAGTGTAAATACAAGAGTGACGCTAGACAAGGGAAAACGCGAAATGCATACCTTCTGGTCGCGGTTCAAAGGGCTGCTGCAACGACATATCAGGAGCTAAGGTAGCCGATCTTAGAGACGCATTGTTTCTTGGATTCCGTCCTGAAGCCTGACTATACGTATCGCGTCTTGAGCGGACTACACCGGGCCGATGGGCCGTGCCATTGGCGCCGTTCGCGACGATGGTGCCGGATGTCTGCTGCTGCTGCTGCTTGGTGGCGGTAGGTGGAGGGCGCTTCGCTGACATGGACGGGGAGGGAGATGACTGCGTCGAAGACACGCCATTTGTTTGAATGCCTGGCAGCGGCGGGCGTCTGATCTTAGGAGTCGGCAGAGGAGGTGCGGCGGCCACGACGGGAGCCATGGCTGTCGGTGGACGCGCGTGCAGGCGTGTGGGCAGAAGAGAGAGAGAGAGAGAGAGAGTTGGGGCACCCGCGCACCACGAGGCGACCAAGCGATGCTCAATAGCTAGCGGCTAGAGAAGGATATATAAGCCGGGCCTTACTTGATATGAACATTGATCGCGACGTGCCTGGAGACGCGGGCGCGGGTGCGGGTGTCGGGAGAAGTCGATTTGTTGCGCTCGGGAGATGGGGAAGACCGGCCGGGATATGGGTTGCCTCTTGAAAGTTCCGACTCAGCTAGCGAATAGTCTGCGAGTACGCGACGACGTGTAGCGGATGTATTGGACAAGACTGGCGATGAGGAGAGGGCGAGCGCGAGAGTCGTCCAGAGTCTTCGTGTGTGGGGTCGAATTCCGTGTAGGTGACGAAGGAAGGTTGACTAGAAGTCGGTCGACTTGGTCGCTCCATAAATTGCCATCTGCGCTTTGAGCCTCATCAGCCGCCCGTCAGCCTACGTTGACCACCTGGCTCGCAGGTGCCGGCGGGAGATTCGGTCGCATCGCCGAATCTTTCAAGCCACATTGCCCCCTGTACTTTTCTGTGGCGCTCAGAACTTGGCCGGTGACTACCCTTTCACGTGACGCAACACATATGCCTGTTTGTGCAGAGGCGACTTTCTCGACACCAAATCCCATTTCATGAATTAACCGGGTACCTCAAGTAGGAGGTATGCACCTAATACCTTGAGCAGCAACACCCTACCTAGGTAATTCTACCGTTCAGCCCGGCGCGAGCACACATCATATAAGGCACGAAACATACCCATCATCGCTGTGCCGGGGCACCTCACGGATGTATTATGTATTAGGAGCGAGAGGCGAGAACTTTCACCTCAGAGGTTATTATCTCTCCTCCTCAGCTTCTTTCCCTCTCACATAACATACTCACACACACACACACACACGCATACTTACGTATATATATATATCACTATCCTATTTCTATCAGCATAGGAAAAACGTGGCCTATGTATTCGGGGGATTGAGTATCAAAAAAACTTGAACGTTTCACGCATGCCATTCATGCCCGCATTGCTGAAAGTGAGCCACCCCGAGATCCCAAGATATCATCGTCACTCTTTGCCCCGAACCCGCCGAGCCCAATCATCACCGACCTTCAGACTGTCCACGACGACCACGCCCCGGCCTCGGCCAGTCCGTTCCTCCCGCTGCCACCAGAGGTCTGCTCTCTTCTCCTTCTCTTTTCCTGGCTGTTCGGTTTCCGAGTCGCTGTCCGCCAGCCCGCCGTGCCCGCCGTCGACTCCGACCACCAGGATGACGTCGTGCTTGAGCCAGGTCTGTAGCTGCGTGACGACGTTGCCGTCGGGGCCGGCTAGAGATTCCTGGAGGTACACCACCTCGGGGTGTAGGTGTCGTAGGATATGCACGTGGCCGTTGACCGTCGTGAACGGGAGCACCATCGTCTCCTTCTCCACTAGGGCAAGCGCTTGCGAATACACGGCGTGAAAAGGCGAATTGACCGAATGGACGCTCAACCTATTTTCCCAGTTAGTGTAACTTTTCACGTGGCAGTGGTATCCTGCATTCACGCACATTGGACTCTTTGACTCCTCCCCTGGCGTTTGATCCTGGTCGTTTGCGATGTTGGAGAAGGACGAGCTTAGAGAGGCAGGAGGTAGGTTGCCACTCGACGCCTCTAGGGCGGAGTCCTTGAGACCCGGCGCATAGATCAGGACAAACAACTTGGTCGTGGAAAAATCGACATCTCGAGGGATATAGGAGAGGATAGACTGTCGGAAGCAGGTTAGAGAGTGAGCGGGGGCCGTGGGGCGGCCGAGAAGCGGAAAGGGGCGGTGTCATACAGCATGTTCGTGGAAGCCGTCGCCGGTAAACTCGTCGGCATTAGTGTCGGCAGAGACGACGATAGCGACTGTCTTGCGGCCCTTGCTGGCGTCCTTGGGCTGGGACGTTGACGGCTGTTTCTCCTTTCTCGCTTCGGCTTCCTCTGACCACGTCTCGTGATCAGCATATGCGTTCTTGTCATCTTCTCGTATGGCAGCCAGCGCGCTGCCGAAAACGGTGCCCACCCCCGCTATGCCCGCCGCCACCGTCTTACCCGCATTTGAGAAGAACTGCTGCGGACTCGGGGTTCGCCGGAGCGCACCAGACACCTGCGTGCTCCACGCCGACGAGATGCCGCTCGTCTCGGGATGTAGTTCGGCCACGCCGTAGCTCGCGTCGCCGGGCTGGACGGGAGAGCCGCCGTCGGCGCCTAGACGTGCCGCTCGCGACGTCGCGCCGTAGGGTGGGTTGTCTCCGTAGTCTGCATTTTCGTAGTCGAGGCCAGCGGCGGGCTCGAGATCGCTCTCCTCGTCTCCCTCGTTGTTGCTGCGCTGGCTCCACGCCCAGGCCGCGACACCGACGGTGGCGACGGTGAGAGTGATGACAATCGGGACCCAGTGGCCCCAGCCCCCTCGGCGAGACCTCGACGATTCGTACGACGACGACATTTATCGTTCAGGTTTGGATCATCGCAAAACGTGCCTGGTCGGCGTCGCGCGCGGTAGTGGAGTGACGGATGCGAAACAGGGCGCAAGCAAGCATGCAAGCAATTCCGCGACCGTATCGGATGGTGTCGAGACAGGACAGGACTACCTACATAGGCCAGAGCAGAGGTAGTACCGGGCGAGGTTGACGTGTTGTGGCCCTCGTAAATTAGCGGGCTGGGAAGCAGTACCAAATTTGCCAGCTGGGGCTGAGCTACGTGTACGAGGTCGGTCGGGGGGGCAGCTTGCTGCGTAGGCAATATGCAATGCGGCCAACTGAAAAGAGCCCGATAGGATTGTTTTCGTCGGAGACGTCTCGAGGGGTGGCTGGGAGTCGACAGCCGGTGTATCGCCCCCCTGTTGAGCGGTTCGCTGGCGAGGGAGAATAACAGACCAGTCCATTGGTTGGCGGGGAGAAGGCGTGTGGGGCCTCGGCCAGCCTACACCGAGCTGGAGGCGCGTGCTTTTCTCGGTTTCTGCGCGATATAAGTGGTCGCTCACCGTACGTGGCCCATATCCGCGCTTATCGATAGTGGTCTTTGCCTAGCTAAGCCGAGGTAACGAAGAGGAGAAGCTGTGGCTGTCATCGGTAAGTAGGTAGAACTGCACCTATGACGGTAGGTGCCTATACCGGGGGCTAGTTACCTAGGTACCTCAGGTATCTAATCTTATCTGTTGCCTCCATCCCACCTCATCGTCATTGCTGGTGACTCAACCGAGATGCGTCAACTAGGGTACCTACCTAGGTAAGTACCGGATAGGTACCTTCTAGTCGCATCTTCAATTTGTATATTCTGCAGAGCGACAGCGACACACCAAATCCCTTAATCTTTCGAGCGCGAAAGTAAGAGTCTGTCGAGCTGTGTCCGAAAATCCCTTACCCAGAATTGCCTCGCCAGGGGTCTGTCAACGTCTTCGTAGGCAGGCTCCCTTCTTTTCTTTTCTTTATTCCTGCTCCAACTCTCTCTGGGCCAGTCGAATACCCTCGTTGACCCCTCCGTAAAGCCTCATCGCCACCGGCCGGCCGGGCACGCCTAGGCTGCCCCGCGCTTGTCTCGATGCCGGCAACCGGTCTTCAGGCCCTAATCCTTTGCGGGCCGGGGTCCTCATTCCCGACCTTTACGTCAAACCCGGATGAGAACCCCAAAGCCTTACTGCCCATCGCCAACCGGCCAATGGTTTGGTACCCCATCGACTTCTGCTACCGTACGGGAATTACGGGTAAGGTCTCTTATATCTCCGCGCTATCATCGTGGCCATGCTGCCTTGCGCCTCGCCGAGCGCGGCAAACTTGGCTTCAAGTGTGATCAAGCGACCGCAGTTGCTGTGTTAGCTCCGGTTGAGAGGGCGCCGCCGAGCCTTAACATCTGTCTAGTCTGGTATTGTGCTGCCCTCATTATTGCGCCGAAGCCCCCTTCCCCGCCCCCACACGGCGCTGTTGGCCAGTCACTATCGGGACGTAAACCCAGATATTAGACGTCCGTGAACTGTTTAGCTGATGAAGGCTGTTTAGATATCACTCTCGTTTGCCCTCCCTCGGCTGCCGACGCTATCACCACGGCACTGAGGACGAACCCGTTCCTCACGGGCTTGCCTCATCCCCGCCCAGATCTTGTCGCGCCTCATGGCTTAGACCAGAACACAGGTACCGCAGAGATACTTCGGCTTCCTGAAATCCGGGAGCTTGTCACATCTGACTTCGTGGTCCTTCCCTGCGACTTGGTGTGCGAACTCGAGGGCGAGAAGCTCTTGCAGGCATGGATGGTGAAGGCGGCAAGTCTTCCGGACCTATTGGGCAACGGTGAGCCTCCGTACGGAAATGGTGGCTTGGGGGTATGGTACGAGACCAAAACGGCCAACCCCGTCAAAGGCGAGGAGACCGACCTGCTCATAACCGCTCCGATGCCGATGCCTCCGTTACCCACTTCCAAAGACTCATTGCTCCCGAACCTTTCCTATGTGGCTTATTCTATGCCAAAAGATTCCCTGAACGACCTCGTGGATCAGAAGAAGGGCCTGCCGATACGGCACGGTCTGTTGCGCAGTCATCCTAAGCTCCAAGTACTCACAACCCATCGGGATGCGCATATCTATATTCTACCGAAATGGATTCTAGACTTCGTCCAGAATGAGCGCCTGGAGACGCTTGGCGAAGACGTAATAGGATGGTGGGCTAAGGCCAACTGGGAGACGGGGCTTTCTGAGAAGCTGGGGTTGAAGAGCGTTATCGAGGGCGGCGGCGGGGGATTGGACAGGAATAAGTCGGCGCGTGGCAACGGCGCCTCTCCGGAACACAATGGCCTAGACTCTCCGGTCAGGGCACACGAGCACTACGGCAGCCCAGCCCCTGCGGATGCTCATAGAAGACACAACGACGGACTGCTGGCCAAGCCCACGCAATTTACCATTCCTCCAATTCTGGCCTACATCCACCCCTATCACGCCGATGCGCCGCTACTCCGGCGTGTTGATACAGCCCAGCTACTCCTTGCTGTATCGTTGCAATTAGCAAAGCTTTCTTCCGTCGAAGAGGCAGGGCCCGAAGCAGCGTCTCCATTTGCACACTCCAGGAAAGTTGCCTATCCCGAGGGTATCAAGCCACGAACCACCATTACTAGGCAGGATTGCCTAATCGCCGACAACGTCATGGTCGAGGAAAAGACGTCGATCAAAGAGAGCGTGGTGGGCGCGAACTGCCAGATACGGGAAGGCGCTAAGTTATTCCAGTGTCTGCTGATGGATGGTGTGGTAGTGGGAAAAGGCTGCAAATTGACACGCTGTATCCTGGGCAAGAGGAGCGAGATCGGGGAGGGGTCGACGCTCACGGACTGCGAGGTCCAGGAGAACCTGTTGGTAGAACCAAAAAGTACGTGCAATTCGATTTCCTCCGTTCTAACCCCATGCCTTCTTCCTCATTTTTGTCCGTCTCCTCCCGTGATCCTGCGAGGCGGTGTAGTGATAATCCCCTTTTCTTTTCATACCTCTGCCAACCGAGCAACTATTGGCTGACATGATGATTGCAATTTTATAAGCCGAGGACAAGGATACGAAGCTGATGAGCTCCTCCGGCCTCGAGGCTAGTGAGCAGGAGATGCAGGATGCTATGGAAAGCATCGACGCGGGCAACGATGGGAACAGCACTTTGCTGTTAGGATAGCCTCGTTTATCCCCGAAATACCCGCATCCTAGCATCACGGTAGCCAATATGACTGGGTGGAAACCTGCTGGAACTTTTGAGCAGTATGTAACCTTCTTCTATTTAGGCTTGTTGTCACTCCGGCACCTCCCCTCCCCATGCCCACCGCGTATGGCCCCATCCAGAGTCACAGATTGGAAATATGCCCCCTACCACACCGCTCTGTTTCTCTGGAGTTAGGCATCTATTTGGAGCAACTTGGTAAAGCAACCTGTCTGATATCGACACACGCACATAGACTCATACCTAAGTAAGCATGTGTGTAGGCTACCACCTCCTCCCTCTTCTTGCTAGGTGGTTCGTGGTGTCACCAGTAGTGGCATAGTGCACCATTTTCTCCCGGGACGGATATGATCAGTAGGTGTGTTATACGTGACATGCAGGTTAGCTACCGCCTAGGTTCATAGATACACGTAGTTAACTATTAGGCTACTTCATATTAATGTCCGCGTGAATTGTGAGCTATCACAGGAAGTAGATGTCGGCATTTTATCCTCCTTTGTTTTCTTCTCCACCTCCTCTCTCACCACCTTCTCTCTTGGTATTCCCCCAGGTTTCTTCTTCTACATATTTGCCTTGCTGTACCTTGCCTCTATTTCCCCTCCACCCGGAGGGCGATGGTCGGTCGTTTGCAGTTGATTACTCTTCAGTGGCACGACAAGCCGCACGCCATTGCTCTGGTGTGCTGGTATGATACCGAGCGCCTTCGAGCCTCTCGCTCCGTCTGTAGATATAGGGTACACTTGCCCTTTTCTAGGCAGTTGGAGAGGACCGTTGGGCATTCGAAACCAAGGCCCTGGGTTCGGGGTTGCCTCTTACCTACTGTGGGGCTGACTGACGCGTGCTTTACCCGGGTTTCCCACGTATGCACCGATCCCACTATGTAGGAACGGAGGCAAGTAGTAGTGCTAGCAAGATGCCGACGAAGCTGAAAATGCCCGGCCTGCAGGATCTACAGCCGCACAGCGTGATTATACTGGGGTGGCATAAGATATGCAGTGGAGCGATCGTGTCGGGTGGTGCGGTAGCTATCATATCATGTATGCGTTTCACTGCCTCGGCACGCTCAGTAGCCGTACCCAAGTCCGGACATGGATGAGGGAAGTTGGCCAGCGGGATATCCGCTCCTCAGCTGGTTGTTTGCCGGCGGCCTGACGGACTACGCTGGTAGCGTTACCGCCGTGCCGGATCGCTACAGCCTATAGCCACTGGCCTGCTACTCTTATTTGCTACCCATGGGAGGTTCCGAGCTCATACAAGATCTTAACTGACCAAGACGTGTGAAACAACGCACAGCAGCGAGGCCCATGCAACAATGAGGCGACCCTGGGACCACGGGGGGGTTTTGGGAGAATAACGGCGGCTAGATTGATAATGGTTGTAGTTACCGAGTGACAAACAGAAGGCCCTGTCACGAGGCCGTGTATTAATGAGGTCCGGGGTTCCCTCAGGCGTATCCTGACACAATACCGTAAATAACAGTACGCAGGCATGTTCTGCCGACGATCCTCGTACTCTCACCTATGTGCTCAGCTACCATGGGATACGACTATTTTCGTAAAAGTTTTGCAAGATCCGCGATATTAGCATCCCAGTATTATTAGCCTTGCTAGTTCAAGACCCATAGCAACTTTCTTTTTGTAACCAACCCCCCCAAAATGCGCTGAAATAGCAAGGTTATCGTGTCTCTAGCGACGCCGAGCGTTGTCCGTTTCCTCGAAACATATCGATTCTCCTGTTACTATTGGTTAGATCCATTTAGATACGGTCCGTTTAGGCGTATGGGGGGTTCTCCCGCGCCTAGCTTCTTAGACGTAGATCAGCTGCCTACGTACATAATATTTTAGGATTAGTGAGCCTATGGTAATACCGAACGACGCCTCGTAAGCTGGGTAGTATCATGCTGCTAAGAAAACCCCCCTCCCCCCTACGAAGAGAGCCGGTATGTTTCATCCCACTCAGTAGAGCCGTGATTCGTTGAGGGCAGTATGTCCCGCGGGGGATGCTTGATAATTGCTTGGGAAGTATGGTGAACCCTCTTGGGGGCTTGACTGTCACGGAGCCTCGCAGCCATAAAGGTAAGTAGGTTAGCGCCAAGAAAACCGCAAGACCCGGCAGGGCCGAGTTATCGACGACCCGGGATTCCCGCGTTAGAGAGAGCTCTCTAGAAGAGAGCTGGCAGCGAACCCCTGCGACACAGTGGCGACATTCGTACGTGGCAGTATTGCCCCAAGCATAGAGCTCAATGTTCGCGGCCTCATCGTGACCCATGAGAAGTGGAGATGAATAAGCGGAAGAGCTGTCTCATCCGTTCCGTCGCCTCGATTGGAAGGGAAACCCTTGGTGATTACCAGCCTGAAAACACCCTGGTCCCAGGTGAGATTATCAAGGAGCACAGGATGGGGTTGGGATCTCTACGCATAGGCGGTACAAGGTAACACTTTGGGCCGTGCTGTAGAGGCTCTATCTACGCACAAGTTCATCTTATAAACGGGGGTTTGGAGGACTGTGGGCTCACGTTCTTCGTTGCCCTCAAGAGTAATTAGCATCCTCTCAGCTGATGTATGCTACTCCTTGCGTACAGTGCTAGTTATCCTACGGAGACAGACAAGTAGAATGACGGCGCAGATAGCATCACCTCTGTACAGGCATCCGGGCGTGTTTAGTGTAGATGACATATCCATCTGTACAAGGGGTTCTTTGGGCTCTCAGCAACCAACCAAGCTGCATATTTCGGCGGCAAAATCGGATAAGTCTCTGGGACTTGGTCTTCCATGTCTCCACACTCCACACCAGACGTAGCTCAGGCACGCTTAAGCCGACAAATCACGGAAATTATATTTTATCCCAGGACTTTCGTAAGGAATTACGTCTTCGCGGCTCGACCTGCAGCCAGTCTCGAGATATGAATCGTCGCTCGGCGACCGTGGAAAAGCCAGGACCCCTGTCTTCGGCGTTTGGATTCTTCATAATGCCCTGCGAGTTGCTGCATGGAGATGATCGACTCGAGGAATCTCCGAGGCGTCTGCGGCGTCTCCCGGTTCGCACGCAGACGTGCGTTTGCAGATGTGTGTGCACGTATTAGCGAGAAGGCGACGCCCGCCGGACCTGTGACGCCCAAAGCGACATGAGACTTGTCGCTTGTGCAGACTGGTCTTGCTGAAAAAAAAAAAAAAAAAAAACAGATCCGTACAGAAGATCTAGTAGTAATTAGGCATCCTACGACTCTGGCTGGGAGTCGCCGCTTCCAGATACGACCATTTCTACCAAAGAAGAAGGGTCTCTAGACACCAAGTAGCGCCTCGTAGACGCATAGCAACGCCCCGGAGAGTTGCTCATGTATTCCTTTTTTATAATCTCTGGTTTTCTTCTTGTCGTAGCTATCCCTATCGGCCTGGGCAATGCCGGGGGCAACTGGCTATTCGGACTCGTATTCAATCGCCAGACACAGCCCCGATCCGCAGGCGTTGTTAATCCAAGAGCCCATGCTTCCCCGGGCCTCTGACCTATTCAACCGACTCGTCGCCATGCGCGGCATGTCCATTATAGTCGAAAGGTGAGGGCGGCCATCGTCTAGAATCGTGTTGCGGTGGAGGCGGCTAAAGAGCGTCAGCGGTTGTCCACCATCTGCCGTCCAGATTTGGCTTACTTCCAGTTTGTTCACCTCCTATCTTCCTCTTTGCAAGTCGGACAGATTTCTGTCGTATAATGCTCCGATGGAAGGAAGTTGTTTCGTTGCGGATCGGATCCATTTGGATTCTTATTCGGGCAGTCCTCACTTTCACATGGAACGTCTTGCGTGTATGCTACATGGCGGCTCTTACACCCGTAGTAGCATACGTGTCTCTTGCACATCGTGAGGTTGAACAGTAGATGCTGCTATCGGTACAGCCACGGGCTAAGCTGTAAAGAAGACAGGAGCTACGATCGAGTTGAATGAGACAGTGCTTTCGATACGATCTGGTCTAGTTTCGTCAGGTCTCTTTAAAGCTGTAGTCTTACGTATTAACCCTCCTGTCAACTATCATATGCATGATGTCACCCGATGTAACTTCTCAGCTCTGCCCTCTCTGAGGGGAACGCCTTCAAAACATGATAACACTTACGACCTCCCATCCATGTCACCTAACCCTGAGTGTGTGCACCCTACGTGCGGTGTGCTATTAAATCTGTGAGGGAATATTACCCATGCACTGTCTCTTATGGGTAGCCGATGCATGATGCTGAAGCCGTCGGCGTTAACTTCTTCATCAACCGTGGAAACAGAAGGTTGCTGTTCCAGTTGTCCCTCTGGTGTAGGTTGCGGGGAAAAAAAACCGATGCCTGGGAATCATTCGCAAAAATATCTCCGGACAGTGCCATATAATAGGCTGTCGTTCTCTTAAATTAGGCTATAGGTTTTAGCGGGTGCCCTTGTCCAAAATGCCTCGACGGGATATTAAATGCTTGAAATAAGACACAACGTCCTATCATCACAAGCACCTCGATTCCTGAAGCACATTTACCTGCTTGGATTTACATCGGCCTGGGAATAAGCTACGACGTGGGGACATGATCTATGATTCTTCTCCTTTCTTTCAAACTGCTCGGGCATGCAATGGCTCCATCAGCCGGCAACTCTCGTTCACACCATAGAAGGTTGGACGTGGTTAAATGCGTTACGGCCACTTACCGCCACCCCAAATTAGCAGTGACTTGGCCCTGAGTGGCGTGCCCGTGAGAGCCGTGATGGTGGAAGCATTCCAACCAACCACTTGGAGATATCAACCCAACCCGCAAATAGACAACCATCAGATATTACCTTCACGGTGTCTATTTTTGCCTTCTTTTGTTTGAGAGGTGGTGTCGTTTGAGGCTATAGCCCTCGGGGCTCCCGGACTAAAGAGGTAGAGATCAGCAGTTGACAATTTGAGAACTTTCACCAACATACATGTCAGCGTAGTCCCAGGGCGAATCAACCGCCACATGCGTTTTCCGGCAATTGGTGTGGGAGGGTAGGCGTCCACTCAAATGGCCTACCAACCAGTCATGAGCCTGATTAGGAGAACTCACTCGTTGAGTGGCGTCGACGGGCAGCTAGGAGACCATCACCGAAGCAGCGTTAGGTGACACCAGACGTCGGGATCTCTCACACCTGAGACGATCTAGCATTGAGTGAGAGGAGCTCTACTGACTCTTGCTTGTGGAGGACATCAGCACAGCTCCTGGGCCCATGGAGGACTGGTTACCTGGGCCGTGCTACCGTGTATACCTCCACGACGAAGAGCATGACGCGTGTAGATCACACTGAGCGATTGGATATGGCTTGCATAGGCCGCTGCTGGCTTGCAGCCAGCCGTGCTTTATAATCATGACCGTTAACACGCTCGTCTAGACTTTCTACCTCGCCGTCTTCGTAGCCAACAACGTGTTTGCTTGCGTGGGATTGGCCGTAATTATGTATGTACTCGAAACAGGTGTTTCCAACACGGCCGGTAATATTTACGGATGGAGTGTTAACGAAGAATGACTGTTAGACGAAGAACCGCCCGCTCGGTTCCGACCGGCGACAAGGATCGAGATTTTGTTTGCCCACATACGGAACCGCGAGACCGCGCTTACAAGAAAGAGGCGAGATGGTGGAATGGCTAATATGAGGCTCTAGATGAATAATAAAGACCGTAGACATCGTGAATTCGACATCATTCCATCCTTACTGTTAAAAACTATAGGGAGGCGTGTGACCCGATAATACACGCGAGCTAGCGAAGGGAACGCTACTCATAAGTCTACGACCATGCAGTTACTGGATGTTGGTGAGATCTGGCACCGGGGGGCGGATACCGCCGAACTTACAAGTTCCGGTTCCGAAAGAGACAAGGGGGGTGGGGGAGGATGCTCGCAAGACTACAAAGCTAGCAGGGGGATAAAGAGGCGGTCGAGGCTATGTCTGAGATGGTATACATTCGCCAGTGTGGAGGGTGAGTTGTTATGCCATTGCGTGGCCGCAAGCCACATAAGGTACGACGCAAGGAATCCCCAGGACAGATCCCTACGATAGAACTCAGAGATCTAACCTTTGTCTTAAGTCCGGGAGTGCGACGTAGACCTGACGTGAACGCCCATGAGCCGCGCCGGAAAAACCAGGGCTGCTCTACGCTCACTGGTTGTGGTGCTGAATCGCAAAGACTTGCCAACTGCAAGACTCGCAGCGTCTACAAGAATCTGGGATTGACTGCTTCGAAGCTGGTATTGGCGATTACCCGTGTCTGCTACCGATGTGATGAAAAGCAGTGGACGACACTACCTGTATATGGCATCCTATACCACACCGACGTAGCGTCCGACTTGCCCGTCAAGCTTAGTCGGCCCGGGCGCCCTCAGCGGTATTATCGATATGCCGTCAGTGAACCCCCTTTTCGAGACAACCCCCCCCCCTTCCCCTCCCCCGGAGTTCCGAGTGAGCGGGGCGATAATTTAAACGCCGAAAACTGCCTGTACGCACTCGAGGGTATCATGGCTATGTCATAATAGTCTATAACCCCTTCGCCTAAGTGCAATACAGAATCGAAACCCTTGAGCCTGGACGCATGACATGGAGCGAAGTATAATAAGCATATCCGCCCCTCTCTTTGGTCCTTGTGGTGAGAGCTGAGGTGCAGGGTAGTTTGATTACTAGGGCGGTGAACGGCAAGTCCGATCGCTTCACGTAGCAGCACGAAGATTAGTAGGCAGCGGTTCAAGGGCGAATTCTCTAGGGGAACCTCTACATCTCCAAACGGCCACATATCTATATTTCCGTACGGGTGCATGTATGTCGTACATGATACGTAGATCCTTCAGTCGTTGTCAGTAGTCGCCAACACTGGTGCCTTGGTAACGGTATTCTGATGCTCTTAAACAGGTCTCCCGATACGGAAAGCTCCTCTCTATCTGTTCCGAGTCTCAAGTTCCTAATCTCTCCACCGTGGTTCACAAGAAACCAATTAAACTAGACGTTAGCACAACGGCAACGTACAACGCAAGTTTCTATGTAGCTGTTGTGTGCGTACAGAGCTTGGATGAAGTCTAGGGAAGGACTCCCATTGCCCTATCGTGGGGTTGCGTGCTCGTTGGCATGGCATTCTTTGAGACACCCATAGTCGAGGGCGAGTCTGTTCCTGCTTTAAGTCGAAATGTGTCTGCCCCTGCGTGGCCTCCTTGTTCAGAGGCTCGTAGGGCAAACCCCTTTCTAAAAGCAACTCGAGGGCTACGGCTCGGCCGCCTATGGCCGAAGAGACACCACTTGTTCTGCGGCGAGCTCGAGGACATGCCCAAAAAATGGAGAGAAGAATGATCGCCGCCAGGAACCCCGAGTTAGCTAATTGAACCAGGTACAGAGATTGCCAAGATCCCTAGGAAGCCTAAGGAGGGCGAGGAAGAGGAGGAGGAGCATACCTACACGACGACCCGGAAAACTTTTGGATTCTCGGGACGGCGCATCCCCCTCTCGCCTCTTCCATGGCGGCTATCGCTACCATTAGCAGGAATAGATAGACGTCGATGTTGGGAATAACAAATTCCTGTCTTTTCTTAGGCACCGCCGCCGCCACCGCTCGCCATGCCCCTACTCCTCATACCATCTACCTCCTAGGTTCTGACACCTACATATCTACCTACACGCTCATGCACACCTAGCGATAAGAAAAACGACTACATGGTAAACCAGGAGCTCCGTCCCTCTTTCCCGGGCCGTATTCTCGTCATTGACATCATCTGCAACGGATCGCTGGTGCTATCCCGATTAGTCGTTTATTGGCCTTCTCGCGCGTGGGCAACCAGGTGGTTTCGATAGCAACAAATCCCGAGGAGCTCTCCTGGGCGCAATAGAGGTGTGTACTTTAGTCAATGTCTGGTGTCTATTGCTCAATGGTCGTGGTCTTTCTAGGGACGCCATGTCTTTGAATCGACCGATGTCTTACTAGCGACGAGCCTGATGGAAAAGCATAATGCGGGGCGGCGATGCACCCATTCCTGGAATCGCCCATTCCATGACCGTCAACCCAACACTTCCGCGCTCTTCTCGGCCACAGGAGTGCTAGCCAGGCTCTCTAACGCGCTTGTTTCGCAGATCTCGGGCGCCGTACGTGCCATTTTGAGCTATGATCCAGCAAAGCAGACAGCCCCTTCATACCCAATCCAGAGCGTCACTTGATTGCTTTAGGCTGCTTGCTAGACTGCCAACCGTGGTGTTTGTTATTCGCTATCGTGCATTGTTTTCTAAATATACTACCCCGATGGCCCAATCTTAGGGCCATGGTCGGGTTAGGAGCGCATGACAGGTCATGTGTGTTGGTTTCTCGTTCACAAGGATGTGATCTCACAAGTGTGTTCCGAGCCTCTGGGACCAAAATGTTACCTATCAAGCCCCCCCCTCCCCTCGTCCCCCCCCCCCCCGGTGGAGAGTGTGGGCTGCTAGAATGGGATAGCTAGTATGGCGATAGCTAACAGTGGTTGACAAATGCTGGCTTACGGGTCGCGGATGGCAGAGGAGCCATCTTTAGGTGAGGTGGTGGTGGCTTGAAGACAACGGTGTGGGATGTCTCTCCTGCCTGCCCTAGGCATCGTGTGCTTTAAACTGGTACGCATCTTCCTCCTCTACACGTCTTCATTCCTGTCACCCTCTCCTGCCATTCATACCCTTGCGGGTGAATGTCTGAGTATATTGGCCGAGCTATCCTAACTGGGTCTCTGCTTCGCGCTCTAGTGTTAGACACCAGGGATACCTCCCTATCTCTAAACTAGCATAGCCATATATCTTTGTCATTTATATATATCTATTATCTATCCCCTCATTCCTCGATCTATCTGAGGAAACTCTTCCTTTATTGCATCTGTCAACGAGCCGAGCTTTTGGTAGCGCCTCTCCCCCCCTCCTCCCCCCTATCAGACGGACAATTGCCGCCCTCTGGAGTACGACCTTGGCTTCCCCGTCACTTTTGGCACGACAATGGGTGTTCGTATGAATCTGAAAGTGGGCTTCGGCGAGGAATTCAACTTCGATAACCAGGCCCTGCCTTACGCCTCTTCATCCAGTGGCAGCTTTTCCTCGGATTCAACCGCCAATTCTCTCCCCGAGCCGTTCACGCCGACATCCGGTCGATCGACCCCTGGATATCGCTCACTATCGAGGAACCACGATTCCGTCTCATACCCTCCTCCCGGAGGCTTTGAACTGACACCTCCGTCATCAACTTTCAGCGGTAGCTACCCATCAGAAATGGACGGAGAGATGCACCGATACATGGATTTCAACAGTGCTTCACCCAGTCCGAGTCGAAAGTCCAGCATGCAGACGCAGAACATCGACTTTGACTACACCCCTATGCTCCATCCCTCATTTGCCGGGGTGCCAGCACATGAGAATGCCCTCGGGCCGTCAAACAATCAGTCTTTTGGGCATTATCCCTTTGGTGATCAGATAACCTCCCCGCCCTTCCCGGTCTCTGCGCCAGGCTACCCCTTTGACATTACCGCCCGTGATATGTCGTCAATGTGGGCATGGTCCGGAGAGACTCCCGTACCCTTTTTTGGGCGAGAGAATATCTCAGCATCCACCTCACCCGCTCATCAACATTTTTCTACCCGGGAGCGAGAAGACTTAACACCGACGCCTCCGTACCTTGCCAACCACGCCAGGAGACGACTTAACCTCAACAGGGTGCAACAAAGGACCTCCGCACTCCAAAAAGCTCAGCACAGGCAAGGAGTTCGGATAGAACGGATCGCCGCGGCTACCTTCAAATGCAATTATCCCAACTGCCAGAAGGGGCCATTTAAGAGACAAGAACATCTGAAAAGGCACCAGAACACGTAAGCCACGAAAACTCGTCTACTCGAAACACCTTAACTGATAGAACAACTAGTAAACATGCCGCAGACCCGGCAGCGATCATAACCTCATGCCCAATCTGCCGCAAGCCCTTCAACCGCAAGGACAACTATCGTTCTCATCTCAAGCTCCACACCATTAAGAACCGTCCTACTCGCCGCACCGACTACCACCCGGAAGCTCAGGCGCTGTTAGGTGAAGAGATGAACAAGACAAAACAGCGGAGTCAGCTGAAGAAGCGGGACGACGATTTCAAGGACTAATAAAATGAAAGAAAATCTTGTATTATCTCTCTCTACTTGTCACCATGAAATTTCCTATGTTAGGTGGCGGCGTATATCTTGCCTACGGGCCGTCCTGATATTACGGATTCAAGATCCGGCTCTTAAGCCGCGTGTGCAAGGCCTTTAGGGGAGGGCCTCCAGTTTTTTTTTCTTTGGAATAACCGGGAAGGCAGTGCCAACATTTGGAGTTTAGGAATGGAACTGTCTACTTGTACTGCATCGGAGGGTAACAAATCGACTCGGGCAGACCTGGCTTACCAGCCAAGATCTTTGTATTTTTCAAGCCTACTCAGACCTGGGAGAACTGGTCGTGGCATTTTCCTTTCGCAAGAAGAAAAAAAAAAGGAGGGAAAAGTTTCTAGAGCCTATACATTGCTACTTCTTCCTCACTGTTATCGAGTCCCCGCCCCTGCATCTCCCCTTGGTCTTTGTCCGGCTCGGAAGTTCGGAAGCGTTAAGAGTAGCAACGCTGCAACATGCCCACAGGAGGGCGTGCCTCGCTCGGTCCGCCGACGAGCAGCTCGCGATGTGTGGATTTCCCTCAGGTCCGCGCAAAGCACCCCTCGAGTGTTCCGGTGGCCGGTAGACGGGGTGGGTAGGTGTGTCTCACGTAAAACGGTGCGCGGTGTGCTCTCCAGAGGGTATACGGCCGAGACATCCAACGAAGAGCCTCGGACGCGCCTCGACCTTTCGACGCTACCTCGCCCGACTCTGGCAGATTTTCGGTCGCGCCAAGCATCGGGTCTGAATCAAGAGGGGAGACAGGCTGGTGGCCTCGCACATCGGAGGCGTGTCCGCACGTACGACTACTCAGAGGAGCCGCACTGCTCTCGCCCGCCGACCCGCGCGAGCTGGCGCCAAACTGGCGACACGCAAGAGCACGCCTACATACTACTTACCTACGGTATGTGGTCGCAGTGGAATCGACGAGATCTCGACGCGTTTGTGTCGTGATCGCCGCGATCTCAACTGCGCCCTCGCCCCCCAGTATCTTGGCAGAAAGGCACCCATCATCGAGAACAAGGCCAATCACGTCCACGTCCCGCTTCTGGGAGATTTGGTAGCCAGGTACGTAGGTGGATCCGCGCATCGGATGGGGTGCCTGGGTACCTACCACCTTGTATACAGGTATTCGCATAGGAATTTTCCCAGATACTCTCGTTTGCAATTCGCGAGATCCTTAATAAAGGTATACACACAATATCACCTGCCCTTGAGCTCTTCTCCTACCTCTAGAAGCCTGCACGTGACCGGTCACCACGCGTTTTGCACGGGCAGGCTCGTCTCCGGCGACGTCGCTGGTATCGACTTGCGAGGTGGCATGTCGATATACCTAGGCACGTACTAGGTACCTATCTACATTAAGGTACCTACTAAGGTACCTCCTCATAGTCGGTGTGCTCCACCGGGGCAGAATGTGGTCTGGTCTGATCTGGCGGGCGGCGGGCGGCGGGGATCACGAATACCTGGGGTAGGTACCTTACCTAGCCCAGGCTCAGGTACCCAGTACCTAGGTACCCGACCCTACCCTAACCTCCAGCCTACCTCATGTGCCCATACTATATAAGGCAGGTACATTTCCTGCGCAGGGTAATAACCTCTCGAAGTAGGTACCTAGGTACGGGTGGAGGTGCTTTGTGAGTGAAAGTGTGGAGCCGGGACGGACGAGCTTGCGGTGAGGTCAGAGGTAGATTACCTGGCTAGGTACTTATGTTACCTGCCTCCTGGTTACCCATTACCCGGCCCAAGATCGACCTACTCATAATACAGAGGTAATTGTGTCCATATCTACGTGCCATGCATAATATCTCCTCATACATATCATACTACGTACATACTATAGGCAGATATATATGTAGGTACATATGAATGCGTACGCCTACGTCATACCGGTGCCTTAGTTGCCCAGGCATCTGCTGGCGACGAATGCCTCACCGTCTCTATGAGTCTTCTGCTTATATGCGTGCATGAAACCCAACGTGTGCATTCTCGGACTACTATACGCAACCTGGTCACGGGCCGACGTTGGAGCTTACACGTAGGTACCTAACCCATCACCGACCGCTTCTTCCTCTCTCCGGACAACATACATCCCGGTCGATTCCCTGGGAGGCAGAAAGGTGTGTGTGTGTGCCAACCTTGTCTCCTAAGTACCTAGGTACCTAACCCGCCTGCCCAGGGTACCCCCTGGCTTACGTGTACTTGCTGGGTAGCTCAGGCTGGGTCGTGCCCGGGACATACCTCCCCCCTCTTAGGTACCGGGGTTGACCCATCACAAGGGTCCCAGCAAATCAAACCCGGGACTTGGCCCCATCCCTAACCTATCTGCTTTCGACTTTATTTTTATTTCCTTGATTACATGTCTTTCTCCCGCGTCCTTTTACGAGCCTGCTGCCGTTTCTCGTCTGCTTCTGGCGTGAACCCGGCCTGTCGATCGCCTGATCGGACGGTAACTTCAGCGTGCGAACCGTCCTTCGTCTGGTTGTGGCCAGTCGACCCGGCCCCTGTCTCGAGCTGTCTCCGGCGTGCTTCGCGTCCCTACCGAGATGTTGACGCCAATTGCCGGAACAGGAGGCCCGACCTCGATCTCCGAGGTAGACCCATATGGATAGATACAACGTAGAGCGCACACTTTTGAGGACGCTCCGGTTCCACAGCAGCCAGAGGAGGACGGCAAGCAAGTGTGTCCGGCTCGTCGGGTTACGGGGAATACACGCAGAGCTGTGCTGGCTCCCAAGCCTGAACTACGGCTTTCCTACCCGTGTACGTGGCTTGATATAACAGGTAATAAGCATATTACCTCTGTTCATGGGCATGGCAGAGTACACTACACCGTGCGCCGTCACCCAGCTCCTGGGGATCGATCGTGCTACCTAGATGAGGGGGTTTCTTTCGAGCGGACTCTTGTCAACAAGGCAATTCCCAATTCCATTGCCGCCGTTATATGTTATCGGATGCATTCGTGCTTACGACTGCGGTAAGCTGGTTTCGGGAACATTACGAGAGTGGCCAAAAGCCGACCCTGATACGACAGAATGTGATCAATCAAGAATGCTAGGTCACGAACATTCACCAGGCGCCACCGAGCTACTAACATCGCAGAGTCATTGGCCACGAGGAACCGGAATCAATTATAGCAATCCCAGGGTTTCGGTTTCACGAACTGGACTAACAACACAGCTTGTACAGCTCGCCGCAGCGACAGACGATGGACAAATTGCGCCGACATTGGAAGGGCACCTGTAGCTACACATATTTCCCGGCTCCGCCGTAGCCGAAGCTATTTGCGCAAACGGCCTGCGCGGGACTAGGCCAGCGAAGCCTGGCTGACGCGTCTCTTAAGGCCGTGGGGCGCTGCGTGCGACAAGAAATACGATAGACGTTAGTGCCATTCCGCGTAAAACAACGAAGGTGATAGCGGCAAGAATGGCCCATCGGCGATGCTGGGAGCAACAAGTTAGTGGCGGCCCGATCATGTGTCGATCCTCCCCCCCCCCCCCCCCCCCCCCCTATGCTGAAAGGAAAGGGGGGGGGGGGGGGGGGAGCATTGCTTTTCGTCTTCGCTGCCCCGCCGAGGAGGGTGAAAAGAAACCGGTTGCCCCGTAGGCTGGATGTTTAGGAGATATCCGAGCTCGCCCGTCGTAAAGCCGATATTACTGGGCAAACGTGCCCTTGCCACCGACGTGATGGAGGTGCCAACGGTGACGGTGATCACGAAAAGAACCCCCCGTACGCAGCCAACAGTATCCATACACATGGGTAGTCGCCGTGCTGTGGCCCCAAGTACTGGTGATGTACGGGGCGCCTCCTAGGTAACAAAATATCACCGGTCTAGCTCTTCGCGTTGCGTCCAGGGCCCGATTCTTCGGATCAGTCTCCATCAATAAAAAGAAATCCCGGTTTCTCGTGAGGAAGTTGTCGACATTAATGTCTTCTCTAGCACTACGAAATGACGCACATGAGACCCGGGCTCTGATCACTTGATACTAATATCGGTATGGCGGTCGATAACACCGTACCTACCCAATTGCCGGTAGGCCATTAAGCTCCAAGGCCGAGGACAGGACCCGTAACCATCACGTACTATATAATGGTTACCGGGACTACGGCAAAGTCCCATGAATGGTTTAGTGCTAGAGAGCTCGGGACATGCCCGTGCCTATGCCCATGAAGTGGTTCCTTGACAATACCGAGTCTATTACTGGCACTAGCAGCATCTTCCTTAAAACAAAGCAGAAACGCTCTCGCAGGTCGGCTGTGGCTACGAGGAAGTAAGAAAACAGTCGATGCACGATGCTGACGATCCGCCACCCAACGCGGTTCAACCTCGGTCCGTAAACTTACGGCACTGGGATTCGGGGCCGAGACCACGACTTCATCTACAGTGTCTACATGGTTCTCGTAACGGCGATGCCCCATTCCCACCGACAGTCCCGCCGGTATCCCTAGAGATGAAATGGGGACACAGCCTGGTTTGGAACTAGCCACTCTGCTGGTTATGGACGATAGGGTGCAAGCGAGGCAGTAACACGAGAGGACGCGAATACATAACAGGCTGTCTGTGACACCAAAGTAATAGCGGCGGTAACCAAGATTGACGCCGCCGCATAAATATAGGCCAGCAGTCCGAAAAGCTAGTCGCTTACAGAGTCGATCGTCCAACACATTTATATGAATAACGCTATCCCACCACTGCCACGACCAAAATAGGAAACTCGATATATATATACGGCCTATCCAATCTACTTCGGGGTATCAGTAAGCGCTTAGATACAATAGGCTAACAGGCTCTCATTGGGAGATAGCATACGGGTCCGACGACCTCGGCGCGCGGATATCCGGTGCTGTAAACCTGGCAACTATCCGCCGACAAACACACACACCGAGGGAAGGAGGGTGTGCTCTCCGTCAAGAGGAAACACGCTTGTGAGTGACGATGTCTCCTCCAAGGGACAGACAATAGGTTCGTTACGCCGGGTGGGCCAACCCGTGCTTAATGTTAGGTGTTACGGCTAACCGGTGCTGGCCTTTTACCAGTACTTTCAGGATATAGTCCGTGATGATAATGCCAGTAAGTGATCGCGTGATTGGCTGCTGCTGTGAAAGCTGTTGGTGAAGAACACACCATCGCGTCTGGGTCACCATTCCAGCAAGTGGTGACCAACTTCTCGGTCAGCCTCCCTTTACAGCCCAATGGATGCCATCCAGAAGTCCCGCACATCCCGTCAAAATTCCGATGAGATTTTCGAGTATGGCGTTTATAACGTTCCTAGAGGGTATACCTTGAATAGGGGGCAACACAGGCGTGGCTATTCACATAATGTCGCATAGACTCGATTCCCTCGATGATTCGCTAATACCTAGCATGCTAAAAGCCCACCCAGGGCACAATCATGAGGAGGGACGTGACCGATCGCTTCCCCCCTCGATATGGACCATCCCCTTAAACTAGACAATGGATTGTAGGGTAGCCCAACCCGAAGCTCTGCAAGACTTGCATACACCTTGAGGATCCCGAGTCCAACCGAAGGGACGGCGGTGGCCAATTACAACTAGGTAGATCGTCGGGATTTGCACATATTCACACGAACAGGAAGACGATTCAGCACCGCGTACCAAATCAGGAAGAATGAGACCAAGCTAATCCACTACGGGGAAATCGCCACATGCCTAAGGCGAGGAGATGCAACGCCGCGCTGCACCTGTTTCGCCCCATCCGACCGTAACTTGGATCCTGATGGACCGAACGGGCAAAGGTCGAACACGAGGAGGGGAAGCTCTCAACGAGATCAGAGACAATGCTAAACTGGATGGGAAGAAGCTGTCGCAGCTGAGACCATGACATAATAGACACCGGGTATATTGACGTGGCGCGGTACACAGAAG
The DNA here is from genome assembly GCF_024521655.1 of Durotheca rogersii. Lineage (NCBI taxonomy): Eukaryota > Fungi > Ascomycota > Sordariomycetes > Xylariales > Xylariaceae > Durotheca > Durotheca rogersii. The sequence continues at coordinate 223,421 of NW_026251255.1, forward strand.
TGCCTCCCCCATACTGTCTCGGCTTCAAGTGTCGGCGCCCTCCTAAGTCACTCGGTGGCGCCGCGAGGGGAAGTGTGCCATGTATCATCGCTAGCTAGCGCTGCAGGTGCCTACCTACCTACCTGCCTCTTAGTTAGGCTGTCTTGCAGGCGGTATTCCTCACCATGCTGAAGAGGAGGAGTGAGGACTAAGGTCCACACGAGGGTGAGAAACCGGCTAGAAGGATGTCGGCCGTGTTTCTTGCGGTGCTGCTACCCCATCCCTGGATGGGCGCCGCGCGGTTGCCCTGGAGCCGTCGCGAAGAAGCTGCGGGCGATCGGGAAAATATCGCATAGGATACTGGCAACTAAGAGAGAGAGGAAGGCAACTAGGGAGAAGGGCGCTTTGAGTCAGTGCTATGATCGTGCCTGGTTCGTACGCGCGTATCACTCCTTATTCAGTGGCGAGAAACGTAAGTATGTGTCGTGAGAGATACTCTCCAAGCCCTTCGGATAGCGCACTGGCGCAACGATTAGTTCTCTGATCCTATACTGACATGGACGGTTTAGCGGTCTTTCGTATCCCTGTCTTCTGTGGCCGGAACCCGAAAGCTAAACTAGATATCTAGCACTCTCTTACAGCGGGTGTATTGTATATCTGGGGAGGTAGCAGTACGGCCAAGGCGGATGGCAGAGCTTTGGCAGGTCTGTCCGAGTTATCGGAATTCAGGGGACCCAAGATAACTGGCGAAGCTGACGCTCTGGCTGGTATTACTGCAGAGAAAGGGGGTGGAAGCAACATTGTAATAACGACTCGATAAGAAAGTGCCAACTCAGAGCGGAACGGTGGCTAGCGGTTGCGAAACTGGTAGGTTTGGCCTCGACTCCTGAGCTCATAGACTGATAAGTACTATCGAGGTTCGATACTACGCCTCCCTTGGGTGCCTACTCCCTTCGATGGATCCCCTTCCCGTGCCCCTTTTGGCGTTTGCATAGGCATGCCTATTGGCAGAGTTGGGTATAAGGGAGGATTGAGTAAAACCCGTATTCAGCGGGATAGGCACCGAGATGCACGCAAGAGCGTGTAGTGTCGGGCGAAACGAAGGCAGAGAGACCCGCGTGCCGAAATGCAGGAATAAGTTGTGGTTTGTGGTTGCGGCGGTGGTGAGGGTGAGGGTGAGGGCGGATATCCGTCTCTGGCTTGACCCCCATGGGTAAGAGAGCAGCATTCTGTCGAGCTCAAACCAAGTCTCTTGGTATCATATAATCTGGTATAACCTTGCGCACGTATAGGAATCCTCTTTATAAGGCGCACAAGGTGCCACTGAGCATGAGGGCGCCGGCCAGAGGGAGACTCGGGGATTAAAAATGTTTCCTATCTAGGAAACAGGAGCTGCGGGCGTCGTCTGCCAACCTCGATTAATGAATACTACGTAGTACTAGCAACTTACGTGAGCACAAGGAAGTTCGCAGGGCGCATGGACCATCTCTACCTGATAAGTCCAGCTCGCAGCCTAAAGTACAAGTACATGGAAGTTGCATACTATTAGCAGGGAATCGTGTGTAGGCAGTACATGGTAGTTCAATAATCTAGGCGATCTGGATGCTAGCCGAGTCCCCACTTATGAGGGGCATTCTCCTTATCTTATCGGCAGTGTTTGGTGGGGATATCATTTCGTTCAATGCAACCCCGTAGACTCACCACTACCCGGTATCTTCTTCACCATCATCACCACCAGCTGCTCCTCTGGACGAGGCACACGACACTCTCTTCTCAACCAACCCACCTGTTCAAGCGACCCAACTGACGCGTGCGGCGCCAACACTTGCGACATACCTGCGACACACCTGCCTCTGAAATAGCAACCATGGCGGACCTGGCGGAGAGCACCGCCAAGCTCCAGCTCGACGAGGAGACGGGGGAGATGGTCTCCAAAGCCGAGCTCAAGAAGCGACAGAAGAAACGCGAAAAGGCCAAGGCTAAGGAGGCCGCAAAGACTGAGGCCAAGGCCAATGAAAAAGAGAAAGACAAGCCGGCCCCCAAGCCTAAGGCGAATGTCGACGAAGTTATCGACCCCAACAACATGTTCAAGACGGGGTTCCTTGACGATGTCTTCAAGATCCGGCCCATGAAGCCCGTCTTCACGCGTTTCCCCCCTGAGCCGAATGGCTTCCTCCATATCGGCCACGCCAAGGCCATCGCCGTCAACTTTGGCTTTGCACGGTACCACGGCGGCGAATGCTATCTCCGGTAAGCACTTTGAGCGGGTTCGTTCCGAAGACCGCGCCGCCACTAACGTCGACCGACCGCCAGCTACGACGACACCAATCCCGAGGCCGAGGAGCAGGTGTACTTCGACGCCATCCTGGAGATGGTGGAGTGGCTCGGCTTCAAGCCCTACAAGATCACCTACTCGTCCGACAACTTCCAGAAGCTGTACGACCTCGCCGAGAAGCTGATAGGGCTCGAGAAGGCATACGTCTGCCATTGCAGCGACTCCGAGATCAAGCTCCAGCGCGGCGGCGAGAAGGGCACTGCCGGCCCGCGATACCGCTGCGAGCACGCCGAGCAGACCGTCGACGAGAACCTGAAGAAGTTCAGGGACATGAGGGACGGAGTTTACCCGCCTCAGGCCGCCTTCCTTAGAATGAAGCAGGGTGAGTTGCCGGGCCCGAACTTGCCGACGACGCGAATTGCGCTGACATATCTTCAGAGTAAGACAGCTGTAAAGAGCACAGAGACGCCGTGTCCCAGCCGCTGATGATTTTTTAGCATAACCGACGGAAACCCTCAGATGTGGGATCTTGCCGCTTACAGGGTTCTCGATGTGAGTCTGATTTTGTACATAGTCTGGTGGCGTATACCTTGACCTGTTCTTCGCGATTGCTGACCTCGAGTTTGTGAAGAAACCTCACTATCGTACCGGCGATACTTGGAAGATTTATCCTACCTACGACTTCACACACTGTCTCTGTGATTCATTTGAGGGCATCGTAAGTGTCTGCGTGCGGGAATGCGTTGACTGGCTCGAAAGTACTAATATGGCGATTAGACACATTCTCTTTGCACTACGGAATTCGGTACGCAGTTCTCAGACTATGCACCACTATCCATCCTTCTCGAATCCTGTCATTGCGGAAATTCCGTACGAATTCCTAACCACATTACGCGTAGTCCAAAGCAGAGTAAGCTACGAATGGCTAAATAGTACACTGGGGGTCTATGAGCCGATGCAGCGGTATGATGGAGCCTCGCGTCAACCTCTGTGGAGCCCAGTCGCTAAACTGCCTACAGCGAATACGGTCGACTGTCGATTAGTGGCACTATCCTCTCGAAGCGCAAGATCCTGAAGCTCGTGTCCGAGAAGATTGTGCGAGGATGGAACGACCCCCGCCTCTTTACGCTGATTGGTATCAAACGTAGAGGTGTCCCCCCGGGCGCTATTCTGGAGTTCGTGAACGAGCTCGGCGTCACCACAGCCAATTCCATCATCGAGATTAAGCGCTTCGACCAAGCCATCCGGAAATACCTGGAACGCACGGTACCGCGGCTGATGCTTATCTTGGACCCCGTCCGTGTGGTCATCGAGGATTCGGATGACTTGGATGGGAAGACTCTCACTGTTCCCTTCAGCCCGAAAGACCCCAAGATGGGTTCTCACGACGTCACCTTCACGAAAACCATTTACATCGACCGCTCGGACTTTCGGGAGGAGGCGGACCCGTCATTCTTCCGCCTAGCCCCTGGAAAGGTGAGAATTGGACTCCCTGAAGGTCCTCGACACGTGCCTAATCTTTCTTACTAACCCCTAACCCTCAGACTGTTGGGCTCCTCCAAGTCCCGTATCCGATCAAGGCGGTATCATTCACCAAGGATGAGGCGACCGGTAAAGTCACCGAGATTCGGGCGGCGTTTGACCGCGAGGTGAAGAAGCCCAAGGCCTACATCCAATGGGTCCCGACGGAGGCGGCCGGCACGCGGAAGGCGGAAGTCCGGATCTACAACTCGCTGTTCAAGTCGGACAACCCGAACGACGCGCCGGGCGGGTTCCTGAACGACATCAATCCGGAAAGCGAGGTCGTCTACCCCGACGCCTTGGTTGAGTCCGGCTTCGACGAGGTCAGGAGGAGGGCGCCTTGGCCGGAGGCGGCGGGCGAAAGCGAGCTCGGGAAGGGCGGCCCCGAGAGCGTCCGCTTCCAGGCGATGCGGATCGCGTATTTCGCGCTGGATTCCGACTCGACCGACGACCGCATCGTTCTGAATCGGATAGTAGCCTTGAAGGAAGATGCGGGAAAGAGTTGAAGTCTTTCCCGAGGAGATCCCCGATACCAACACATGGCCTTCGTCTAGGACGCGATCCCCGAGATTGACTTGACTCGGGAGTCCTGGGGGGAGTTTTAGTTAGGTATTTGCGGGGAATAGAGGCAGATAGAGGTAGCGTTCTTCACCTACAATGCGGCACAGAGCACCAAGCAAAGGAGTATTGGCGTGTGACTAGGAAAAGGGGGGTGGGGGTGAGAGACTATGTGAGGGGTTGCCCGTGTAGGCATGGTGTGGGCGGGAGCTGGGGGATATGGGAGTGTAGAGTACCTAGACGGCGCCCCCCAGCAGACCCCGACAAAGCCCCCCGTTTCGAGAAGGACAAATCCTACCTATACCAGCACACAAGTAACCAAGCACGAAATTCGCTAATCGATGGGCGCACAATGGCGAGTTGGCGGCGATGGCTGTGGCGGTGCGTGATTTGGGCTGAATGCGAGATGAGACTTGCACAGAAGGAGGGCGGCGCTGTAGCGAGAGGCTTTTTCGCCGGTGCCCTCTTCAGTAGCGATGGACCCTCCGCCCTCACCTATGGCTTCCGACGTAATATAATGAGAAATCACCTCAACCAAGGCCACCACCTCCCATCTCTCACCTGTTTTTCTTTTCTTTTCCTTCCATCTGTCTTTCCTTTTCCCCTCTCAGGTCCCCTCTCCTCTCCTCCCATCGACAACTTCTCTTTCTCTTCCCTTTTTCTTTTCTTTTTCATCTTCCACGGGCGGTTCCGCCATTTGCAATGCTGCGCGAGTTCACGAGACGCGCTCGCGGATAGATATACAATCAAAGAGGGCTAGAGGAAGGAGAAGGCGGAAAAGGCCATGGACACGCTTCCGTCGTACGGCGATGCTGTCGCCCGGCAAGACTGGCTGGACCTGGTCGCCCCGTACGTGCCGGTCGCGGACTGGTGTCGGTGCTGTCAGGTCGACCGGCGGTTCTATCGCCGCTTCGCCCCGCGCCTCTGGCAGGATCCCCTCGACGCGGCGCGCCGCCTCGGGTTGCATCCGAATGATGGTGAGTCTGAGCGGGGACGGGTGAAGCTTTTTTCTGCCCCTCCTCGTCTCTGCGTGCTGCCGAGGCCTGGTTGGGTTTTGCGCCGGCAGGGTAGGCGGCGGTCCGTCCAATTGTGTGGCGCAGTGGGTCGAAGCGTCAGCGTGCCCACGACGCCGGGGGGATGTGCGGAACGGAGGTGATGCCAACACCTGAGATACTGGGATTGATTTAATTTCTCTTCATGCGCTAGATTTGGCCTGGTACCGCCGCTTCATCAACAAGCACGTGAAAGCCGTGCGCCGCGACACCCGACGCTACGTGCGCTGTCTAGACTTCCGCCGCTTCGCCTTGCGCGCGTCCGGGCTCTACTCCTCCGACGCCAGCGAGCGCGCTATCTCGGAGAGCTTCAAGCACCTGCCCGAGATATTCCCCGGCCTGATCTGCTTGCTCCTCGACGGCCATCCGGAATTGGATCCCGGGTCGCTGGCGGACAGCACGTACGTGGCGCAGTCGTCTCTGCAGCTGCTCGATCTGGCCCGGTGCCGCTACGAACTTACCCCCAAGCTGTTCGGGTTCGACTTGTTTAGGGATCTGATCTACCTGGACGTGTCGTTCGTGCCTGGGTCCGTCAGGTCCGCCCTCTACGTATCTCTCAACCCTAGGTCGTTGCCGGGACTTCGCGTCCTCAAGGTTAGGGGTCGGGAGATGGACAACCAGACCGCCAGCCTGCTGCTCGAGACGTTCCGCCAGCAGCTATGGAGCCTCGACCTCAGCTACAACAAGCTGAGCGACGACGTTCTCGACGGGGTCGCCGACCACAGCATCTCGCCCTTTACCTTTCACACGGACGCGTACTACGACAAGGACGGAAAGCTGGTATCGTCCAAGAACGTCGGCAGCCGGAAGTACGGGCCGTTCAAATTCATCCAAGAGTCGCAGAATAGCCGCCGCGCCGGATATTTCGGGAGATATCTCGCCGATTCCCCCCTGTACTCCCAGAGATTGGACCAGACCGACCCGCAGGAGTGGGAGGTCGTCCGCCCCGACGGGCTCGCCCCGCTCCGGCGTGACGATGCGGATACGGCAAAAGAATTCCTGCTCGGCGAGAAGGTCGCATATAACAGCACCTGGACACTCTACGGCCAACCTCTGTTAGGATACGGCGGGCTCACACATCTCTACTTGAACGGGAACAGGTTCACGACTTCCGCTGTCGAGAGGCTCCTGAGGATTTCCCGGGGCCGACTGGAGCACTTCGAGTGCGATTCGTGTCTATACTCCCTTACTCGCTCTCAGTTCGGCAGCCGTTCGTTGCGGGTCGGAATTCTGGGATTCCCCGGCTCTGCGCACTTGTTTCGACCGGTTATCTCATCCGGTATCCGCTCCCTACGGATCCATCATTCACTGGTAACGCAGGTTCCGACGGTAGAAATCGATGAGATACCCCCAGCTGAGGCGGCGCGCATCTCGGAAGGGCAGATATTCAAGAACATGCGCCGGATCTACCCGCTAGCTTTTACACCGGATACGAACCCGCGGATCGCGTCGATAACACTCACAAACATCCCAGCGCGGTCCACAGGGCCCGTCATCGAGCAGCTTATCCAGTTTCTCCAGCTCGCGCGCTCGCAGCAGAATGCTATCAAGGAAGCTAGGGAAATGTTTGGCGCCCGCGGCCCCGCGACCCTTCGAGGGCTTCGGCATATCCGGCTCGAGCTAGCCCCCGACTCTTCGGCGGGCGGGGTGGACATCATCTCGGCGAAGGACGACGTCGACTTCGACAAGCTGCTCGACCCCGCCGAGGACAGTTTTTCGCAGGACACGAACTCGGGCATGTCCGACGCCGACGAAGAACCCTTCGGGATCACGTCGAGGCGCCAGAACACGGCCGTCAGCGGCCAGAAACAGCAGGCCGAGATCCGCGGCGGCGTCCCGGTCGACCGCGCGACGAAGGCATCGTACGCGGACTGGAAGGCGGGACGGCTCAAGTCCTATCCTTACTCGAATACAGACTCGGAGTACGTGACGCACCAGGAGGCGGACCCGGCGCGCTCCTGGACGGGCAACGTGTACTCGGTGCCGGTGTGGATCGGGACCGGGGTGCTGGGCCCGGACGCGGCGGCCAACGAGTACATGTGGAACGTGCAGGACGGGCGGCTGCGGGCGGACGTCGGGCCGGCGACGCCGCAGCACGTCGCCGCCGGGGTGCCGCCGCTCACGTACGTCTACCACGCCGCGTGGGACGCCATGGCGGTGCCGCGGAACCTGGCCGTCCCGCAGCCGGCGACGCGCGGGTATTCGTCGTCGTCGTCGGCAGCCGCGAGCCGCCCCGCGTTCAGAGACGTCGCCGCCGCGATCAAGGATTATCGCTTCCGCACGCGCGACACGCCCGATCATTGGGACGGGAAGCTTGAGCTCGCGTGGATGGCGTGATGGGGGGCTAGAGGGCGGACGGGTTGGGCGATACGATTGTTTTACCTACGGTGTCGTTTCTACGGAGACTGGCCTCGAGTGGGCTGCTTTAGAGAATTAGAAACCCAGCCGGGTGGCCAGAGGAGCGTTTCTCGCGGGTTGCCCCTGTCATTGTGGATTTGTAGGGCTGTTGTTTATTTCTGTTGGGACAGGGGATGGGGTGGCGCAATTGCGATAGCTAGATGTCCCCGCTAATGTTATTTCTTCGCGAGATACATCCGTTAATTTCTGCTGGGACAGGGTGTGGCTCCACGGGTCAACGTAGATGCACAACGCACGGCACGTAAATAGATCGTCAATTGCGTTATCTTAGGTTTCTAGTTAGCTCCTCAATCAATCAGGCTCAGCTTCACAAAAAACTCGTTGGCTCGTCGATAACTACTGGTATTGCGAGCCACGGGAAACGGACCAGCCAGGAAGCACAAAGGGATGGCGCATCCGCAATAGTAAGATGTCCCATGGTATCACGCTTATGCTCTTACAGGGTATACGACTGGACCGAGCTACCAGAGTACCTACGTAGTATTCAATACCCGTCTACCTCGGCTGACCCCTGATCTCCCCCCACATCGCCTGTCTCTCATAACTCCGCCGATCTAAACCTCGGTGATCGAGATGGTGGCTATATCTGTAGACAAATAGGGGGTTGGTTGGAGAGATGCGGGCTCTCGATTCCTACCCATCCATGCCAGCCAACAACAACACCTTCATTTTTTTTTTGCACCCGTCCTCACCATATCCGTTATAACCTCGCCATTATAAACAGAACAGAACCCACATATCGAATATTTGCCCACGAGCTCCTCGCGCCGCACCTCTAGCACGCCATGTCCGACACCGCGAAACAAAGGATCGAGGCCCTGGGGAACCAGCTGTCCCCGCCGAAGCCGGCTACTAGCGGCACCCCCTCGCCCGCGAAGGACGCGCAGGCGGCCGACGCGGCGATCCCGGCAGTCAAGAGAGTGGCGGGCCCGTCGGCCGGGCCGCGGCTCGCGGGCAAGGTGGCCATCGTGACCGGGGCGAACTCGCCGCTGGGGATCGGGCGGGCGACGGCGCTGCAGTTCGCGGAGAACGGGGCGCGGGCGGTGTACCTGTGCGACGTGGACGAGACGCACCTGGCGGCGCACAAGCGGGAGATGGAGGCGGCGAGCGGGGGCGGGTGCGCGGTGCACGTGCGGCGGGTGGACGCGGCGGACGAGGCGGCGGTGGAAGGGGTGGTGCGGGACGCGGTGGCGCGGTACGGGCGGCTGGACGTGTTCTTCGCGAACGCGGGGGTGGCGGGGCGGGCGGTGGGGGTGACGGAGACGACGCGGGCCGAGTTCGCGGCGGTGCTGGACACGAACGCGGCGAGCGCGTTCCTGGCGGTGAAGCACGGGGCGCCGGCGATGGCGGCGACGGCGGGCGGGCGGGGCAGCATCGTGGCGACGGCGTCGGTGGCGGGCCTGCGCGCCAACGCGGGGCCGACGGCGTACTCGGCGTCCAAGGCGGCCGTCATCGCCATCGCCCAGACGGCGGCCTTCCAGCTCGCCGGCTCCGGCGTCCGCGTCAACGCGCTCTGCCCCGGCCTCGTCGAGACCGGCATGACGGCGCCGACCTTCGCCGCCGCCCGCGCCCGCGGCACCGAGCGCCGCGTCGGCCAGCTCAACCCGCTCCGCCGCGCCGGCCACGCCGACGAGATCGCCCGCGCCGCCCTCTTCCTCGCCAGCGACGAGGCCAGTTACGTCAACGGCCAGGCCTGGGCCGTCGACGGCGGCCTCAGCGCCGGGCACCCCTTCGTGCCCGGGAAGCTGGCGTAAGCTGGTCGGCGACGGGAGAGGGTTGCTGGGAAGGGAGAAGGGGGAAGAGAGAGAGAGAGGGGGGGGGGGGGGAAGAGAGAGAGAGAGAGAGAGAGAGAGAGAGAGAGAGGGGAGGCGAGCAAGGCGGAAAGAGGGTCGGCGTGACTCGCGCCGGAAGCGAGCAGCCTGTTGCTCCGCACCGTGTCCTACTGCTAGGTATATACACAGGCGACCTATCCACCGAGCGTGACGCACGCAGGGGTTTTTTTTTTTTTTTCAATTTAAAAACTTCTCAAAAAGATAAACAGGGTCCGCCGCCCCCTGATCGTATGCCTGCGACCGTTAGAGCCGTCTACGTATCGGGTTCGAAGTCTGGTCCCGTCCCGGACACAACAAATCCGGCACGGAGTGTGATTGCAGCTAGGGTATCGGCGTGTGCCTTAGCAAATCTACGAGAGCAGAGAGAGCGGCTAGTATCCACTGTCCCCACGCTTTGTTCTACGTGTAAACCCGCCTTCACTACTACCGGTGTTCCCGACGTGCTCTCCGGGTCAGCAGCATCCGGGTTTCTCGTTCGCCTACGATCACGTACCCGGACAGGCAAGAATAGCACAGCACGCGCGTATGTAGGAGCAGGGAATGTGATGCTTGGCCATTAGGAACCCGTCTATTATACAAACCCCCGTCAGGAAGTGTCGTGACTTTGCTTCTAGATGCCACGTTCTATGCTCTATGCATCTACCGCACCCCGGGTCTCGGAGCTAGAGGGAAAAGCCTCCAGGCCCCCGTCGCAAGTGGCACCCTCGAGAGAAGCCTAGGAATCCAGACCGGTGCCGCCGAGTCTAAATGCGAAAGGGAAAGGGCAGCACTTGTCAAAGTCTCCTCCGCACCGAGCTGCTAGGCACACCAACGCTACTGCTGCTACCACGAGCGAGGACGGTGTCGCCCAGCCTCTTCCACAATTACATCGCTCGCTCCCACCGCCCGTCTGCTGCGCCGCCCTCCCCTCCCCTCTCCACCCCAGCCAATGGACGAACCGCTTATTTCGAAATCTCGACGCCGCCGGTCGCGCCGAGGGCCTTCTTCAAGTCGCCGTAGATGGCGAACTGGCCGGCGGTAAGAGTTCCTACGAGGAAGAGACGAGCGCCGATACCGCTAAACGATCCGCGGAGGCCGAGCTCCTTGGCGATCTTGATGAGACGGCTGGTCGTGCTCTCGCCGGGTAGACCCTTGGTCTTGTTAATCTTGGAAAGCATGGTGTCGGCGGGTTGGGAGATGAGTGCGGCAGCGAAACCGGCGATTAGACCAGATCCCAAGTTGACGGTGGTCTGCAGGCCGTCGGACATGTCCTTCTTGGGAAATCGTCGGAAGACGGCCTCGGCGACCTTCTCGTATACGGCGAACTTGGCCATGGTGTAAGGGACCCTAGAGGGAAATCAGCGCGATTTGCGGGCACAGACGGATAGATAGATGCCGACTCGGGTGAGGGGCGCAAAGGAATGACAGCACTTACTGCTTGAAGAGGATAGGGCCGAAGCCGGCGTAGAAGGCGCCGACGCCTTCTTGCGACAGGATCTTGCTGAAGCCGCTGACGAGGCCGCTGGCGTAGGTGGGCTCGGACACGAGGCGGATACGGGTGGCCTCGAGGGGGCAGAGGGCGATGTCGGCAAAGAACTCGGCGCAGGCAGACGAGGCGAGATAGATGGGGGTTCGGTAGTTGGAGGCATTCTCGAGGCCGACGAGGTTGATGTACCGTTGTTTGAAGAACTCGTAACCGCCGAACTTGAAAGCGCCCTGGAGGAAGTAGCCGGCGAAGGTAGGGCCGGCACCGGTCAGAAGGGCGCCGGCACCCTCGTTGGCGATAACCTGGCGGAAACCACCAATCATGCCACGGTTATAGGTGGCCGGGTCCAGCTGGATTCGGGTCTTGACGCTGCACACCGAGCTCGGATTAGCCGACGGGCCGCTAGTGATCCCAGCGCATATCAACATTGCAACGATCCCCGGTCATCCGACCAGCAAACACTGCGATGCGGAAGGGCGACTCGAGGCGGGGCGCAGATTAGGGACAACAAGTTAGGGACCTACACATCGACAGGCGTAAGACCGCCATGAGTGACGGAGCAGCAGATGGCACCGGCGAGGGCGAATCGGGAGTAGAGAGCGACACCGCTCAGTTGAGGGGCGGCGGCCTTCTCGGCGGGTGCGGCGGACATGGTGAAGAGGGAAGAGGAGAAAGCGAAGAAGGAGGGAGTGGAGAGTGGAGAGAGTACGGAAAAGACGACTCGCGAAAGGAGGCTCGGAGGACGGCGATGTGTTCGTCAAGGGGGAGAGGGTGTACCGGCGTTGAGGCTTTTTTTTTTTAGGAACGGGCAAAGGAACAAGTGGTGGATATGTTGGTTTTGTAGTGTTTCGGTTCGAGGACTAGGGGCTGGAGGAGGGGAGGGAACGAAAAAAAAAAAAAAGAATTAAACAATTTGTTCGGGAGATGGCGGAAAAAGTGGACTGGAGGAACTCGTCGCAGAGGCAGAGCCTGATTCGGGCGCTGATTTGCCGATAAGCCCGCCCCAGCCACAGCAGCCTTCTGAGCGTTCGACCACTGAGAGCGACCGGCCTCACATGGCGGATGCCCCGTTCACCCGTGGCTGTGGCTGACACCTTAGATAAGCCTTGCCTTGGCTGGTCGACGGGTCCCCGGCAGTTCCCTTTTTATACAAAGCCGAAGCCCTCCGCGCACCACCACAAGTTATGCCTACATAGGTAGGTGTATATAGTCTTCGTAGTAGATATCTGTATTTAGGTATGCAAATGGGGGAATCCTGAATGAAATGGTCGTTCTTTAAGAGCACCTGTTTTTTCTCTTTTCCTCTTCTTTTAATTCTCGATTCTTTTCACCACGCCCGGCCAAGAGGAGACGGGCTCGGCGTTCCTCACCATTCGTAGGCCGCCGATTCAGCCTTGTACGTAACCCAATCCTCTTCCGAATTGTTTATCGCGGAGGCGGAAGCAATTGTCAGGCGTCTCATTGGTCACGTCGCCCGTAGCTGGCGGGGCCCTTTTCTCGGCGTTGGTGAAGAGGAGAAGCGGGACCCGTCATAATGCAACTTCAGCCAAACCAGATTGTGGCCACTCCTTTTCACAACATGTGTCGCGTAAGAAATCTCACCTACCTGTATAAAACCCAATTCTACAAGTCGTAGAGCGTAGGCGTATACGTCTTACAAAACAGACGTCAATGCAGTAAGTACTAGAGCCTAGCTGCCCTAGGAAGACACCTGAACTAGTGCCGGCTTGCAAGCCGCCGGTCATGTTCCAACTCTGATGCCACATTCACGTGACATACATACATTCGACAACTCAGAGCAGGTCGGCCTTACGAAATTACACTCGCACTTGATCGCTCTTATATTCCCTCTCCCGTAGCTTGAGTCCCGTGTCTGTCAGGGTTAATAATGCGTTGTGGCGGACCGAAGAGGGTTAATAGACGATGAGTCCGCTCTTCCTACGGTACGGCGGTAAGCAGCAAATACCTCATTCGAATACTGCCGTAGAGTGATGTGAGTTATGAGTTGGCGATTGCGTAGTACGCTCGATAAACCTCACCTTAGCCTAAATCATGGTTTGACTGGAGGGGACAAGAACTATCTTAATATTATTGTCGAGTGCTGTTCGCAGGCTTCCTTCAAATCACGTCTCCTAGTATATTACAGTTGATTCCTTCGTTGAAGCGATGTAACAATTGTTCCATTAAGTTGCCAACTAATACTATGCACTGTCCCGCCATATTTCTAAGTAGCTATTAATACAATAGAAGGTACAATTGAAAGAACCCTTCCCGGCCTTCTCCCGGAAGAGAATTCAAAAGGCCCCCATTTCGATACATATTATCCCCATCACCGTGGGTGAATGAGCGCCAATGCCTGCGTGTGAGTCGCCGCCGTCCCCTCGGCCCTGGGGGCATTGGGCTTACCCAGCTCTTATTTAGCAGCGGGTGGAAGAGAGCTCGATGTTGTGGCTGTTGAAATGCTTTCGGCCTCTGGCCCTGAGCACAGTGAAGGCCGAAGTGCCGACTCTAACGCCGCACTCTCCAGCAATGTGCGAGATATCCTTGGCGATGCTAGCGCAGCGCACCTTCTTCTCCTTCTTGAGCTGATCGGCCAGTTGTCAGCGCTGTGTGTCCTCTGTCGAGATGCCGCTTTTTCTCGCACCGGAGGTGAGGGTAAGTAATATTAACTAACCTTGCTGCACAGATACATGCCGCAGTTGTGGGAGCAGCTCACGCGAGCACAACTCCTCGCCTTGGCTCCGCACCACGACTGGCCTAGTCGGCGGAGATAGAGAAGGCCCTCGACGCATTGCGTATTGAAGTTGCCAACATATTTGCCAATCTTGCAATTGTACTAAGCGACGTCACATGTTAGCGATCCTCGCCCCGTCAACGCTGCTTTTGCCGAAAGGTGATGCATGCGGAAGGGCGCCTGGCTTACCTGTCCCCTCTTGTCTAGGTCTCGAGAAGCAAGTAGGGAGCGTGCGGGGTTCTTGCTCGTTTCAATGTCCTCCCTGGTGAGGCCCTCGGCCGCGAACTCCGCCGCATTCTCGGGGAAGGCGAAAACATCGTACTCAGGGTTGAGCTTGATGATCTGCTCGTAAATGCCTTTTGCAGTGCCGTAGAGGGTAACATTGGGCCCTCCAGGAGTCACGGGTCCGATGAATTCCAGAGATGCGACAGTGTCAACATCATTCGGAGCCAGGAGCTCCTCCTCGCCACCGAAGGGAGAGACAGCCCGGGGGTCAACTGGCGTGGCGAGGACCTGGCATGAAGTCAGCACCAAAAAACCCAGAATGATATCAAGTTCTGTCTAGGTACCTTGGAGGCCAGCATCAGCAGAGTGGGGAGTATGAATCTCATTTTGAAGGAAGTGAGGGCGGAGACTCTAAGTGAGAGAATGCGTGAGCGGATGGATGAATGGACTGATGGGTGAATGGAGATGGGACTCTGAGGGTGATGAGGACAGAGACTATGTACGACCTCAAGGCTTCTTATAGAATTTCCTCACAGTAAGACCATACCTCAGACTTATTATTATTAGTTGACTCCTCCTCCGCCTTCCTCAAAGCTAGACTTAGTGGTACAACTAAGAACTCGGCATTAGGCAGCGAGGGTCAAATACGCCTAACAACGTATCTCCTCATAGCTTGACCTATTGGTGGAGTGATACGAAGCTCGACTCTAGCGGTCTTGGTCGAGGATTGCGGTGAGGCGTAAGGATGATAGCTGAGCCGACCCCTGCTCTATACAAGTGCCGGGGTATTATTAACTGGAGAGCACAATCTAGCAATGTATCTATGAGTGGTGTATCTTTCCGCGTCGCATAGGAATAACTCGAAACAGACATACAAATACGTATATGGATTCTAGGAAATCCAAGTTCCCGGAACTTGGTAGATGCCTCTATGATAATACGTACCAGTGCGATGGGTATCAGGTCGGACTAATAAGAGTCGGATTCGGATGTTGCACTCTGGGTGCGAAATGGCGAATTGGGAACCCCACGATCTCAGACGTTCAGCTTCAATACCTACATGCATGAAGCCGTATTGGTCGACCGTATTAGTTACTTGATCCTCCTAGGTTTCTACGAAAGTGAACTTCGAGACGACATGGAACCAAGTTAGCTTGGGGAGCGAGCTGGCTGGCCGTTAGCTTCGGTGGCACAGCGTATTTAATATATTGCAGGGTAAAACGGCGCTTCTACATGTACTTACAGCATCAACTCTCCGATCCAATGACATTCCAATTGTGTGCCATGATATCGGAAAAGGGGGCGTGGCTGGAGAGCAAAAGGCTATTTTGGAAAAAAATTAACCTGCCTATATGCCGTTGATATTATTATGCTCTGCCCCCTAATATAAGGCTGTGTTGCATAGCCTCGTTGTATGAGTATGCATATGTTTATAGAATTTTCGGGTACATCCGACGATAGGGCTCTTCCCTGTTATTTTATCTTGTCCCGTTGTTCCCCCGCGACGTGGTAACATTAACCTGGGCCGGGGTGTGCAGGAAGAAAGCTCTAGGTACCTATTATCACCACTTTACATCCAACAAAGACCAACCCCACGAGACAGCTCGGTATATCACCATGTCCATACACATATGGATACGTAGATATTCGACTATAGCTCGATGAACATTACTTGGTGAAGTTACTATTGTCGATTTTATGTTTACATAAAGTCGATCGAGATAGGCAGCAGCCTTGGCAGACAGCTGTCCAGCCCCGATGGAGTTGCGAAGGATCTTAGTATCGTGAGCCTCCCTCATCACACAACCAATGGTTGCGCCACAGCTTCTAGAACGTCCAATCTACCTCCGATGCGAGAAGTCGGTGCTAGATGAAAATCGACACGTGCCCGTGCGCAGCCGCCCGGGTTCACTTCCTGTCCCGGACTTCGCACGCAGAGGCTCACGGAGCGTAGATGCCGGCGAGTGAAGTATTAGCACGAGCAGCCTAGCTCGTTTTCCCTCACCGCGGGTTGCCTCCCGCTCTTCCATGCGTCTCGTGCGCGTGTCGATCTTGCTTGCTACAAGATCCCGGCTATGCGTGAGCTGCGTAGATCCATGTAAGGCTTGGGTTTCCGCAAGCTTATATTGTCTGATAAGAGTGAGGGTGCTATTGTGCACCCATCGTGAGCTCGTGTATAGGACCACCTGAAAGCGGCCTCTCAGCTCAGCCTACTTAACGACGGATACTTGGACGGCCACAATGCCAGACCTTACGATAAGCAATAAGGTACCGACAGTAATTGTCAAGCTTGAGGGGCGGTTTTGCTAGTGGCGGGCCACTCCATCCCTCCAGTATTCTGCCAGGGAAACACATGAGCCTGTTTGGGCCGCCCAGGCCGCCGATCACGCTGCCAATACTAACCCAGCCCCTATAATTTATGCCCACTACCCACATAACCCCGGCAGCCAACGATCGGTTATATACCTACTAGCGATACCTTGCTCCCGCCGAGATATATATAGCGGCTTGAGTCTTCCCACGTATTCCTGGAGCGGGGGGTTCATCTCTGTTCTATCACAGACTAATGGCTATTGGAAATTCTGGACGCCGCCCCATAACCCCATTTGGGTTTGTTTAAGTCCTACTCACTGTTCGCCAAGCGTACCTTATGGAAGCCTACGCCTTCGCGTGACATGGCACCAGGAAGACTCGTTTGAGACCCAGATCTCGTGTGTCTAGGGAAAGGGGTATAGCCAACAAAGCTGAGTATCAGGCGTAGAACTCTCGCTCCGTCGATCCACGTGGTCAGCCTTATTGGACAGAGACATTTAGGCGATGCGTTGTATCTGAAGCACCCCGGGGTAGGGGCAGGCCCCATGCCCCGGATCGAGCACCCGAACGTTTAACGCACCCCCATTGAGCTAACCTCTGGCTGTCACTCAGCGTTGTGATGAGGCCTGGGGGAATTCTAATCGAACGTGTCCGCCGAAAAGGCCTCGGCACGCTGTTGTGGACACCGGCAGTATGATTCTCGTCTGATGTACTCTAGGCAATACTGGCTGCAGCGGTAGAGAACCTGCCATGTCGTGTTAAGATATATTAGGCGAGTTAGGTAGGCCCCCCCCCCATCCTCCGTATTAATAGATGAGTATTATCTATGCGGTATGCTTGGGCACATCCCATCGCCGCCTTATATGCCCGCCTACTGACCGTATCCTAAGGTGGTTCCGGGTACCCCTGAGAGAGTTTATCATGATCGGTGCGATACAGCAAGGTTAAAGCACTGCTCTGGCTCCCACCAGACCCGTCTTCGATGTCGTCGTTGTGGATAGCCTATACGACAGGATCTTGTCTCGTGCCTCTCCGAATCCTCGCGGTCTTTCTGCGCAGGGCACGATCAGGAAGCGAGACTTGCTGATTGGGTACCGATTAAGTGGTTCGGCGTTGCTTTCGTTGGTGTGGTTGAAGATGAATTGTCGTGGCTCATACTCTGTGATCCCGGTCTGCTGTGCCCATCTACCCTCTAGCGAAAGAGAAAGCGTCACGTAGGGAATCCTACACGCCTAAGCCTGCATATCCGCGCGAAGGAATGTAACCAGCGTCTATGCCACCGTGTGTTAGAAAAGGAGAGAGGCTGCGCCGCCAGTGCCCAGATTCACGCGTTATCCATGATCCCCAAAACGGCATACGCAGGCAACCAGGCCGTGAAGAGAGGATCTAAGAATGCGATGCGATGTTGTGGATGGCAGATTAGCCGCTGGGTGCCCTGCTAGGAGAATCTGCTAGGAGAATCTGCTAAATACACAGGTACCTACTATGTAGGTACCTATGTGCTCACGTGACCACACCGCACGACACCAGCATATGCCCCCTAACCCAGGAAAACCTCGCTTGCCACCTCTTCTCCTTTTCCGATCAGAGGTCTACGCTCAACATCTATATCCTCATCTTTGATGGGATAACCTGCCTGAGCTGGTGATTTCCCTCACGTAGTCTCAATACACTTACATGCCACCGGCGCGACATCAAATTGGAGTGCTAGCAGTGCGGCGAGGGTCATGTTTTCCGTGTCGACAAATGCCGACCCGGACAAAGGACGTGGCCGCCGCCAAAAGCGCGCAGTGCTGCTGTTTGGCTTCTTCCGACCTAACCTCGATACGGAACGTAGGTACGTGGTTGAAATCCCTAGCATCGTGATTCTATACAGGGAAATCGGTACTGGGATCGCAGGCTTGCTACCCGTCTTGAAAAGAAGTCCGTCTGCCCGTTCATCTGCCCGCACATCTCCGAGCAGCATATGTGGCCCAGGGTCCGCGGTGCGGTAGAGAAGGACTCCTTGAAGTTACTGAGAAGCACAGGGTAGGATTCTCGAATGCTGGCCAAGTCGATGCAGTCAACAATGCCCCCTCTGTCGTTTTCGGCACGCTCCAGGGGTGAAACCTGCTGGCGAACGTTGGCTACGATATGACTATCGGAGAAGACGTGATAAAGGACCCGTAGCGCATAACACGCCGGATTCCTCAATTCAACAAATGTGTTGCCAAACTCCCCGCGCACCATATCTGCCGGGGTGAGGCCGAATCCCGATAGCGCTCGTGACGTTTGAATACGGGTAAGTCTCGAGACTGTGTAGTCTCTCTTGTGCTTAGAGCCGATCACGGCGGCAGTAACACGCTCACGTGCACGAAGGGGTTCAGGGAAAGGCAGCGGGGCAGACGGAGAGACACCCGATGCTATAAAGCCAGACTTGAATACCCTACAGCCGTTGTTAACAAACCCATGACGATGTTTATTTCAGGATAAAAATGCATAGAAGGTGGTCGAGCATCTAGAGCAACTAGGCGGGGACGACTGTGTAGCTTGCTCTATTTAAAAGGAGGGGCTAACCTTAGGCTGTCACCTAGGACATCTCGCCACTGCACAAGGTTAGCTGGCGTAAGGCTGAGGTGGTATGCTAGGTAGCAGTAGGCTCTATGCTCATACCGTGACGATAGCCTCTTCGGTTTGGTAACTTGCCACCCCCCCTTATTTAAGGAAGTGCTCTGGTGTGGTGCGCCAGCATCTGCTTGGGGTGCGTACCTCAGCCATATTATTTATTTTTTATATATGACGAACATGGGTTAGGGTCAGAGATTTGTTGCGTCAAAACGTAGACGCCTACATTTTCCGGCGATATAGGCTTTCGAGGGCTGATTTCTTGCGTGACAAGATTTAACAAGTTTGAGGCACCGTAGCATATGGCCTGCTGAGCGCTGGCCGTTCCACACGCCCGTTGGCGCGGCCGGTAGGTACCGGGAGCAAGGATTGCTAATCCCTTCACTTCCGCGTAGGAAGCTATAGTGACAAGCCTGAGTTATCATATACGGAAGTGTAGGCACATACTCTTTCCTGCGATGGCCATGTACCATCGGCGCAATCACCACCCGTAAATATTCCGTCTCTAGTGGTGAGCTTGATGTACCCAGGTCGCAGGCGCTAATAATAATGCGCCGGTAGCCATACGAGGAAATAGGGCCTGTGTTCTATTCGAGAGACACCTTTACAGTGAGGTCCGCTCGAAAGTGTGTGGGTTTCGTAGGGGACAATTTGTCGCCACAACAGTCACCTTCACGCCAGATGGCATAAATAGGGGTTTCTGTGACCGCAGAGGGTTAGTGGGACAGTGAAAAGAAAATGACTCGCGTAACAAAGAACCGGCACTACCAACGGCTAGAAATGTCGATGGGGAAATGAGTGAGCGGAAGGGGAGTAGGTGAAGGGGAAAACCGTAATACCTAATACCTACTGCACTCCAAGGGAAAGCGGGAGATATTTCACCCAACGTGACGAAACCTTCAGTTACTGCTGGGTGTGTACCCACAATGCCTTAAACCAATGTTACTAAACCCTCCTATATCCAGGCCCTATCTATGAAACTCCAACTAGAAGAGAAATATTTTAGATAGTTGAACTTGACATTGCGCACGGCCCACTCCGACGGGATCCGCAGACCTTGAAACCCCCAGTTTTCCTGAGTTGCGCCGTGTAGCCCCTTTTTAGGATAGTCTAGACGTGAATTTATACTGCTATGTCAGATAAACAACTACTCCGTGGCTGGAGTTACCGAGGGAGCAATCATATTCCAGATTTGTTTCACTCGCGCAGGATATAGGGGAATTATTAAGTGCTGTTAATTCATCTCACACTTATGCGTTCCGTTCGAGAAGACTTCCCCGATAATAGCACTGGGACCATGCAAATGGAGAAAAGTGGAATCATAGAAAGGGGTATGACCGTAACGCGGACCTATATCGATTCGCGATCGCTTTGGTAGACAGGTAGTGATGAAAAGACTACCACTAATAGGGACTGGTGTATATTCCTGTCGTTGTTACCGCTTGATCATGAGTTCTCTATTCGTAATCTCTCTCTCTCCTAGATTCATATGAGAGCTACGTCATATTCTCAACCTAGGCTAGGATGTTCTAGCGCGCACATATAGTAGGGGAGAGGACAATGGCGGTGATACGCAAAAAAAAAACCCCTGTTTATCTAGGAGCGTTCAACGAGGACGTAAGTGTGGGGGGTCGTGTGAGACCCAAACCAGTCTGGCTCGCGATACCCTCTTGACCCAGACAGGAAAACCAAGCAAGCTGCTTTGGCTTGGCCAAGTTAAGTATCATAAAAGAGTTAGCAGTGGGTATCCAACAGATGATTCAAGATAGACCGACTAGGGACTGCTTGTAAGGTCATGATACCGTTGTTGCCGAATATTGGGCAGGTATGTACCCAAGCTGGTATGACTTGGTGCCCCTCTCGAATCCTGGCCACACCAGGGTTGTGTGTAAGCTAACCTGCCCCTTCACGGATCACCCCCTTCACGGACCGGTTTTTTTTGTATGGGTTCACGGTGTGTGAGCAGGTGGAGAATATGGTCGGATACTACTATAACTGTTGAGTAACGAATCTAGAACCGCGTAGAGGATAGTAGATAGACTACATGGGGCCAGGTCACGCGGAGGCAGATGAAGTGAGTGAATGGATCGGTTGCTTGTGGGCTGTTGTCGTCAAGTCTCCTAGACATCACCTTCGCTGTCCTCCCCGACGGATACTACCCCGGGTCGGAGATTCCCCTCCTCGATGGGACGAATATCTTTGCACGACGGCGAGCAGGTGCCGCAATAGACGACGCAGCAGCTGACACAACTTGGCCTACCATCGAGCCGCGATGCCTGATCTTGCGTCGTAACCAGATCCCTGGGACAGTAGCGGACCCGGTACGTTGGGCGCAAGAAGTACGGGTGTGACAACGCCGCCGAGTATCTGGTGTGAGAATACCATGTGGGGATCCCCTCAACGCGAAAAGGGGGAAAACACATAAACACGGGCGTGGTGTGCACCTGGCTGGCCATCTATCATGTCTTTGGTAACCTCTTGGGTAGCCTACCCAGACCTACCCTTAGGTTCCCGGGAGGTTATCACCTGAGGCGCTATTCCTTATACCTATATTGCATAGGTGCATGCACACATAAATGTACAATAGCCATATGCGAGGCTGTGGCGGAGATAAAATGTGTCTAGTCTGTTTCGAGGCCTCCCAGGGTGATTATCCAACTATTCGGTATTACTACTCTACGGCGGAATAATCTAGTTGAACTAGCTAGCTGTCTTAGGTAATGGCGTCGTCTCTCTCCCTTCCCTATCACCTCCACTCTAATACTACATACCCACGATAGGTACCCAAGGTAGACCAGCTTCGACGACCCCATTTATGGTGTATACCTAGAAACTACCGCGCTCATGTATCTCGGGAGGGATGTCGTTTCTTCTCTGCATAGCTCGGGACCGCTTCCGAGCCTATCAACGGTGCGGCCCCTCGGCGACACGACGAGGCCGTTGTGTCTAACACCATGTGCTACCCTACTACGGACAGCCAGTAGCACCCCTAGACCATGACCAGGGAGGGTGGACGGTTCTGGGCATCAGTGGAAATCATGCCATCCCAATGCCACGTCCGACATTCAACCGCTCACGATGTCTCTCTCTCGGGAGCTTGCCGTAGCTCCGCTCCGCATCGCATCGCCTGCCTCCGAGGGGCATTTGTCCCATATACGACCGAGAAAAGCCCAGATTCTCTAGGCTGGCAAGGGATACCCGGTGACCACCTCAATTTGATGCTGCCGAGCATCCAGAAGAGCAGGACACTGCAGGCGGAGTGGGATCAAATGGGGGAAGTTTCGCCAGCATTTACCCTTCTTTGCAAGACGAGGGCGACTAAAATTCCATACTCGGCCGAACTAGAAGATGGTGCCTTGGGTGTGGCCTGGGGGACACGGTGCACTCCTTGCTTGGGCGCGCGCCGATCCTGGCAGGATCTCCCTCTATGAATCTAAACATGCATCGCTGGTGGAGGCAAGCGGCGTTCCAGTCTTTAACCAACAGTGATTCCCAGCCCCTGTATTCGCTGCGTTCCCGGCCAAGGCCAAGCTTCTCCCCAAGCCATCTACGCCCTCGCAACCATTCGAGAATGAGGAGACGTACCGACACAGGCTGTCCCATTGGTGGGCTTTCCCACTCGGGTAACAACCCCGGATAACCCCAGAGTCATTGGGGTATTGGGGTTGAACCCACGGGGACAGCATGGGCCGGAGGAATGGCGACGCTTCGCTTGATAATCCGCACCGGGCTACCGTCTCAATGCCTACCGAGCTCTGTGTGTGTGTAGATGTAGCCTAACCCCTCGACAGGAGACGCAGATACGGGTGCCTGGCTGCGGGGGCCTGAAGCGGTGGAATTGTCGATTCCTTCCAACGTTCGATCGAAATGTTCAAGGATACGAGCCGTGTGGCGTGAGACACGGGCGTCTTCGTCAACCAATGGGCCGCCCAGCTCGGACAAAGGAGCGCCCACAACGACTACTACAACGACGACTTCTCGCCCTGACGTCTGTTTTCCTAACCCCGTCTAGGCTGCCCCTTACCTCCACTGCTAGACCACGAAAAGACTAACTGATCTCGGCTCTCGGGCTAATTGCGGTCTCTTCATCTCCATACTCCACAAACTCGAAGCACGACAGGCCTCCCCCACGTAATACTGACCCCAGTCCCCGGTCCCCAGTTTCCCTAGTAGGCTGGGGATATATTTGTGCGGCACAGTCGAGCACTGCGAGCGTGACTGGACTTGGGGAGAGACTGAAGCGACTACCCGACCCAGCTTGGGACGACATCGAATGCGTATATGTAGCACGACCCCGTTCTTTCGTCTGGCTGGAAATCCCTCCGTCCTGTTATCTAGTCTTGCAGTCAGCATTTCCCACCTCGACCCCCTTACACTACAGAAAGCCTCGGGGCTGCGTCCTCGGGCATTTTCGTAATACAGGATGGGCGTCAAAGAGTTTCTGAAGAAACGGTCTCTGCGAGCGCCCGACGACAGGCGTACGAAGGCGGCTGAGCTCACGTTGCGAGAGTCGCTATTTCCGATATGCCTCGTTACGGTCCTATTTTTCCTTTGGGGATTTAGTTATGGTATGTGGCAATAGCGCATGGCAGAGGAGACGAGTGCCGGGCTTCCCGCAGACCAAGTCGAAGGCTGGGCTTTTGCTAACGTCGCCAAGGCTTGCTCGACACCCTGAACAAGCACTTCCAGAACACCCTTGACATTACCAAATCGCGATCCTCCGGCCTCCAAGCCGCCTACTTCGGGTACGTCTAGCTCGCACTAGCCATAGAGGACGCGCACACGATGGGCCGTCGCTAACACTCTAGCGTAGTGCTTATCCTCTGGCTTCGCTCGGCCACGCGAACTGGATCCTGCGCCATTTCGGCTATCGAGCAACGTTCATATGGGGTCTCTGCTTGTACGGTATGTGGCGCTCGCCAGAGCGGAACGGATGCGTCTAGTCTGACCAGATGTCGTGTTATAGGTATCGGGGCCCTGATTGCATTCCCATGCATTCTGGCTAAGTCATTCGCCGGCTTTTGCATGGCTATTTTTGTAATCGGTAATGGCCTCGGTTCCCTGGAAACTGCCGCGAATCCGTACATCACCGGTGAGTTGAACATGGATCCCCATATTCCCCCTTCCCCTTCCGGTCCGACGATGAGAGGGTTGTTACTGACACACGCGATTCGGCTGAACAGTGTGCGGCCCGCCACGGTATGCCGAGATTCGCATCAACCTGTCGCAGGCATTTAACGGAATCGGCACCGTCGTAGCCCCCGTGCTAGGCTCGTACGTCTTTTTCACCTTCGACGACGAGACGGCTCTCAGGAATGTGCAATGGGTGTACCTAGCGATCGCCATATTCGTATTCGTCCTCGCCTTTGCCTTCTTCCTCTCCGACATTCCCGAGATCACGGACGCCGACATGGCCTTCCAGGCGTCCGAGACGCACTCCAACGCCGACAATCAGTCGTTCTGGAAGCAGTACCGCTTGTTCCACGCCGCTTTCGCGCAGTTCTGCTACACTGGAGGCCAGGTCGCAATCGCCAGCTACTTCATCAACTACGTGCGCGACACGCAACCGTTGGCAGACGACGCGACGGCGTCGCGGTTCCTGGCCGGGGCGCAGGGCGCGTTCGCCGCGGGGCGGTTCTTCGGCGTGTTCCTGATGCGGTACGTGCGGCCGCGGTGGGTGTTCCTCGCGTTCCTGACGCTGTGCGTCGTGTTCATCGCGCCGTCGATCACGCAGCACGGGTGGACGGGCATGTCGATGCTGTACGTGACCATGTTCTTCGAGTCGATCTGCTTCCCGACGATCGTCGCGCTCGGCATGCGCGGGCTCGGGCGGCACACGAAGCGCGGGTCCGGGTGGCTCGTCGCGGGCGTGATGGGCGGCGCCGTGGTGCCGCCGCTGACCGGCGTCGCGGCCGACGCGCACAACAACACCGCCTTCTCGATGGTGGTGCCGCTCATGTTCTTCGTCGCCGCGGCGTCGTACGCCATCGCCGTCAACTTCGTCCCGGCGTACCGCGACCCCGCCGACGCCTTCTCGACGACCGAGCTCGGGCTCACCGGGGCCAGCCACCACGAGGACGAGGAAAAAGCTGGCGCCGCGGGCGTCGTCGTCACGGACGAGAAGCCGGCGAAGAAGGAGGTCGAGGCGTAGGGGTCTTGGCAGGGTTCTTCTCTGGGACGAGAGGTGGCGAGTTACACGTGTGGTTTATTCAAGGGGGTCTACGTGTAGTCTGTTTTATCAAATGCACGTCTTCGCCCTGGGCCCTGGCGCTCGCCACCGTTGTAGTGGAATGAGCACAGGGTTGGCGTTGGTATTAGACAGTTTCTCGAAGCCATGCCGTGAAAGGACGTGCGCGTGCGCCCGTACCGTGCCCGTGTGCGATGCGCTGTGCGATGTGATGTGCTCGTGCGAGGGGATCCCGAGGTCTCGAGCAGACGAACACAATCGGTACCTGAAGCCGGGCTGGTCGATGTACCTACCTACGTTGCTGTTACTCGGGACCTGTCTAGCCTCCGCGCCACGACATATCTAGAGCATAGGTAGGTTATACCTACCTACCTAACCTACTGCTTCTGTTTGTCTGTCTGTCGGTCGGTGTACACATGCATGCGTCCCGGCCCGCCGCCCCCAGCCCTCCCATGTAGGCACGTCCCGCATGCACTGCCCGTAACGTGCATGCGGACGGTGGGTTCCTGGCGGGACTTTCCGGAGGGTTGAGCCGGGCACACCACATGCACCTAGGTACATATAATACCCGGGATGTAGGTGCATATGTGTGTGTGTGTGTGTGTGTGTGTGTGTGTGTGTGTGTGTGTGTGTGTGTGTGTGTGTGTGTGTGTGGATATATACGCGCGTCGGCGAGGTCTCGATCTCGGTCGGATTCTTGAGCCGCGGGACAGGAGGTGTGGGTGGGTGGGTTCGGTGGGAACGACTTCTCCCACCGTTTTGTAGGTACACGGACGGATTGCCTGCCGGCACACGCGCGCATTCGTATAGGCGCGACATCATCTCCCTCCCTCTTGCTTGCCCACCCAAGGTCCTCCTGGCGAGGTTTCGCTCCTGCGCTCCACGAAGTAATATGCGCACATCGCGAAACCCGAGACGACACGATTAGTAGCACGAGAAGAGAAAACGCGTCTCGTCTGTCTATTACAAGAGCAATGTACGCTTAGGTTGGGTCAGGTAGTTAGTGTAGTTACTCCCCCCCCTCGCCCGTTGAACTATCGACGAGAAAACCCCCATCAGCTCTCCCGGGCCGTAGGTTATGGGCGTAAGACGGGATGGAACAGAACCCCGATCAGTTAGTAGGTATTTTCCACCTGCGCCTTACACATATCCGCCATTCCACCATTCCCCTCTCATGATGCTGCCTAAAGAAAATCCGCTCGAAGACGCGAGAACTGCGAGGAATCCTGAGCTCGCGTTCCGTCCGCTCCGAGACAACCCCAAAAGAGAAAGAAGTACGCCCAGTCGCCGTGAGTCTACCCCCGGCTACTCCTACCTCGATCACCGCCCCGACCGGTCATCATCCCCGGGCCCGAAGCGCGTAGAAAGCCCCGCCCAGACGGAGACGAAACGGAGGAAGTGGTAAGGGATAAATAGAATGGCGTGGGCGGAAGCCAGTCTTAGGGGGGAGAGGGGGGTTAGGTATATGCCGAGTGAATACTATGTATCCTCCAAACTCCTCCTGCTCCGGGAATAAGTCAGAGAAAGAAAAGGAGAAAAGCCCGTGCAGCTACGATAGCCTCCAAGAAGGTCTCCAGATTAACCTCGGCGTTGGCCCGATTCCAGCATTCTCCCGTCTTCTTCAAAAAGACGCCGATCGCCGAGCCTGGCGACCGCGGTGCCCCCGGTGCCTACAGGAAAGGTGTCCCCAGAGAAATGGCTAGATCCCGTCTATATAAACCCGCGATGCTTCCCAAGCATCTAACACTTTTCATGGCGCCGCAGAACCTCTCGCGCTACTGGCTTGCGTCTTCCTAGGGATACCCAACGGGTGCGCTATTGCTGCTCACCATCGCCCCTGTCTCCCTGAACGATTCTGTTCGATGGCCCGTAGTACCCGTGAATTTCGCTGACCTCGTTCACGGTGCCTAGCGGCGGCGGCGGGCCCTCGCCGCGCGTCCGTGAGGCGCTGGACGCGTCGCTCGTCCACCTAGCGTGGCCTTTAGACCAGCCGCCGATGCTCCCCGACCGCCGCCTCGCCGCCTCGGCACTATCGGCATTACTGTCTAACTCCGATCGACCGTGATTCCCGTCGGCGCTGCCGCTCACCTCGCTCGCGTTGCCAATGCTCCATTTACGGCCATGTGTGCGTGTCCTGTCGGAGTCGACGCTAGTCCGTTGCGCGAACGGGTAAGAGTCCTGGCTCGACTGCCGGCCATCGAATCCATGAGAAGGCGGCAGCTCGGAAGCATACAAAGGCCACGCCGGTGGTGGTGTTGAGGGGCCATTCGGACCGTAGAAATTGGGCGTCTCGGACCGAGATTGCGTACCGTTGCTGGATTCGGATCGAGCGCGATAATGACCAGTGCGGGCGATAGAATCCACGTCTGTGCCGTCGATTTCCGAGATCGTGGTTTGTCCGAAAGCCGATTTCTGAGAGGGCTGTTGACCGCTAGAAGATTCGTGCCTAGACTCGACCGCGGCCTGTGCGGCCAGCTCTGTCTGTTTGAGCCGGCGAATGATAAGTACGGCGGCGACAATAACGACGATCAGCAAAACGACAACACCGCTGATGATGCCGCCCAGCTGGCCCGGCGTGAGGCCGCCATCGCCACCACCAGACAGTTCGCCGGTCTCGATCGCGGGTAGCTTAGCGATAGTTGTGGCAACTACTTTCGGCACGCCCGCAGGGGCAGCCGAAGAGTCTGACGGATTCGGGCCCTCCGTAAAAACCGACGTTATCGAGGTTATCACCGTAATCTGGTCTCCGTCTGAGTTGGTTGTCGTCACCCTTGCGCTGACAACTTGGGTTGTAGGGTCGGTATGATAACAGCTCCGCATGCCGCACGCCATAGTAGCCGGGCAGCAGCCACCCCCCAGAGAACTTGCGCATGCCGAGTAGGACGCGGGGCAATTCGCCGGGTATTCTACTCCAAGAGGCGGCTGGCAACGGTCCGGGAGACAGGTCCACCCTACCGGACAGCAAGTTCCTAAGCAAGCAGGTCGTATTAGTATAGCTGGTGGTTAAGCAAGCTTGAGTATGGGCCGAGATTCTTACCAGCGCCAGCAGACAGTGGGCAGTTGTAATATCCTTCTTGGCCACAGGCGGTTGTTGGTCCTGCCGTCGTGGTGTAACAAAACGAAGCGGCGCAAGCATATCCTTGAGGACAGCATCCACCCTCTGCAGACACGGGACACAACGTCCAATTCTCCTGCTGACACGAGGCCTCGCGCTTTGGATGACGGAACAGCTGGTAGTCCTTTTCTAGCTGGCGTGCTTGGTGTCTGTTGTCGTGAGCAGCGACCGATGTGCGAGCCAGGAGCGCCCAACCGGCCAGTCGAATCCAGCTCGAGAAACTCCAAGGCTTTCCCATATTGGGGATTATACTAGACCCCTCCCTCGTCGATGCGCAATCGAAAGCCTGGAGGCGGTACGCTAACGCGCGGCAAAGCTTGCTGGGTAGCGAGCCTCGTTGCTTCTTGTGATGGCGGAAGAAGTACTCGGGCGCCGTACGCGATTTTCTTCAGCCCCCGAAATTACCTCCTTGTGGATCACATATATTCCACGGCCGTCTTTGCGAGCGCATAGAGGTTCGGGATCGCAAACAAATCGCGGAAGCAGTTGAAGTTGGAAAATCCGAGCAAGTTTGCGTGGGGGGGTGTAAGAAGAGAGGACCATGTTGGTATCGGGCTCACGCTAGCAGAAAATGACCTGACGAGCGTAAGCACTATTAAAACCAAGCGGTGGTGGATGGTGGCCTACTACGTACGGGCTGAGTCTGAAAATAGCACGCTCTACCTAAAGCTTAAGGACCGAGATGCCCCCATCTAGACAATGCTTGCGGATACACGGTGTGTGGAACCCATAGGATGGAACCGATTGGAACGATGCGCAGATTCGGAGGAGGCACGGTCTTCGGGAAGGGTTACCTCGAGTGTTGGCGAAGGGGTTCTACTTCACGCCTCCCTCTGGCCGTAGCCGTCGGCTCCCAGCATGCTACGAGAGACAGGGGTTATCACCAACTGCAGCGACGAGTTCCAGCAAATGCAGCGCGCGATAGGCTCGGACGGCCTCAGCCATTCAGCTGGACGAGCGACTCTCGTAGGTGTAACGACAGCTACGTGAGTTCCATGGGCGGCCCCCAGAGAGGGGTAGGTCCTGGGGGGTGACGAGGTCGGCTTCGACGGTCTGTGATTGGGTCGAGGGCGAACCCGGCAGAGATGGGTTGCCCGCTCTTTCGAGCCGGTACGACGCCGCTGTCTTGCCTTAGGTCTCGCGGATATCGCAGGCACCCTGGGTATGTCGAATGCATGTAGCAGCCAGTGAGTGGTCGGGCGTGAGATAGGCTACGCTGACAGGCTCTCACCGACTCGACCGGCATTGGACGCCCCGACGACGACGAGCCTAAGCACATAGGTAGGGAGGGAATAAGAATAGATTGGGGCCCGGGGTGGATGTTTTGCGTGCCCCACCCGGCGGCGATGGTCTTGGATGGAGGCGAGGGTGTTCTATGACTTGCATGACGCCGTCCGATCCTTGCCTCCTCCATGTGGTGAGGCCGGAGGGAAGAGCTCGTGGGGGGGAGAGCGCGCAACAACTCGTCTCGACTCTTTCGGGTTTCCATACCTACCACCTCGGCGGGCAGTTCTCGAAGCGGCACGCGGGAAGAGGTGATTATGTTGTAGGTAAGAGAGGAGGGGAGGAGAAGGAGGAAGAGAAATACCTAGGTAGCCCAAGTGGTAATTTGACTCTTCTCCCGACTGACCAGGCCAGGTGTGATTACGACAGAGAAGGGAGCGAACGGGGCGATAGGGATGAATGGGTGGGTATTACCTCAGCAATGTTCGTGGTAACCGTCCACTGCAACCTTCGTGGCCTCCTCCTCGTGCAACCAGGTGTATGTAAGTACCTAGGTACCTGCCTTATCTGTTATCGTGGGCCTAGTCACCTAGGTACCTCTATGGTAGGCACCTCGGGCCCCGGCGGGGGCTGTAGGAGTTACCTCCGCTCACCTCACTCACACCTAGCCTCCGGTAGCCTCGGTACAGCTAGTTTGATCCTATAACGGCCTGTCTATCGCGATTGACAGGCGTTTAGGCGATACTATCCTACCCCACCAAATCAACGGCGGACCGTCCGACGGTCCAAACGTACTGCCCACCGCTACTACGTTCGGCGTGCGGACGATGGCAGCATTTTTCGTGGCCTCGCGACGTACGACGGACGTCAAGACGTAATGGCATTCGTGCCCACGCCGCATACCTGCTTACTATGTACGTAGTATGTACGCAGATGGTGATCGAATGGGGGAGGTTGCTATTATTATGCCTGCCTAGGCGCCCCGAACACAGCCTACCGCCCGGCCTCCGGGAGGGCAGTCGTTGACTGCAGGGAAACTTGGGTACTTCGGTAGACCAATAAACAGTATATGCGAGCCCAGACAATTCGGAGTGTTCCGCCGTATTTCCCAGCCACGCCGATATTATCCCACCGTATATAGTAGGTACCGTAGCCCTCTGCGAACGCGAGGTTGTATAGCCATGTCTAGGCGAGCAGCTGAGTTAGCTCGTAACTCCCGCGTCTTAACTCTTTCTTGTATGATATCACTACACACTACCTATCCACAGCGTCTTTCCGCCGGCCCCCCCTGAACGCGACTAGATAGAATTAAGTGCCCATAGCTGCCTGGACTCCCCTGGTCCGCGGAGATCAGCTACTACGACGTCCAATCTGCATGGCCGACCCAGTATGCGCCCAGGCGGTACGCATGAGAAGAAGTCGGCGGGCGGACAGGGGAGTAAGACAGCGAAGCCCTCGAAACCAGGATAGACAAGGTACCTAAGGTAGTACTCCTACTCCTCCGCCTCCGTCTCTCCCCTCCCCCCCGGTCCCCTCTCCCCGTGCTGCCCTAGCCGCCGTCCCTGTCATCTGGAAAGCGAGGTTGCAGCCTAACCCCGCAACTTGTACCATTCCTACCACTGGAACCTGCACGCCCTACCCGCACGCACACCAGGATACGGAGAGCAGCGCTCGTGTTTACCTAGGTAACTTCCTTGGGTGCATGCCTACCTCCTACCGAGGTACCTAGGCAGTTATCTAGGTGTAGGTACCTAGGCTGGCACCTGAGGTTGGAGGTACCTCCCCTCCTATGAGGTACCCGTATGAGGTACTTTCTCGGCCACGCGAACATATACACCCGCACCTCAGGTACCCCGCGTGGGCACCTCTTCCCGCCCTTCCTCCATACCTCTTCCCCACATCGAGGTCTTTCGCTAGAGGGTACCTCCTTGGTAAGTATCTAGGTACCGACTTACCATGTACCCACATCTCCTAGCGACAGGTAACCTTGGGCACTTCCCTACAGGTACGGGCAGGTACCTAATGTACTGCCATTGCGACTTGGCCCGCCAGCCATTTCTACTACTATACCCTCTTACCCCCTTACCTGAATCTTCACTTTTCCCACCATATACCGCGGCCCAGCAACCTACCGCCAGCCGACTTGTCTTCTCCTCACGCTGCCCTCGAAGCCTCCTCTCGTGGTTCCGGGTTTTGCTCTCTACCATCCCAAATGGCCAACGTGATGGTCGCTTCGTCCGTTTCGGAACCTGTCTCCGCTCACCGTTCCTTCGACCAGGGCCAAGCTTGGTCCACACCTTTCTCCATAATGTCACGATGATAGCCGAGAGATCCTAGACTACCGGCCGGCTCGCCTTGCCCATCGCCCCATCCTAGATTTTTCCATGGTCCCCGCTGCACCTTTTCGTCGAGCTGCCAGGAATCAAATTCCCTTTGCTCGCCACCCTTCCTTACCATGATCTTTCCAATTGCTTTCCAGTCGCGATATTAGGCGTGGTTGAAGCCGCAAAATTCTACTCCCAGCGACGCCTCGATCGTCGGATCTTCCGGATGTATCGCTCAGCTTGAGGGGGCAACGGGGTCCGTCTCGTCTGCGCCGTACCTTAACCGCTCGGAAACAAATACACGACACGATAGGTTCAATTGCTCTTATTGCCTGGCCTGGGCGATAATGTTGCTCTACACTAAACTCGCGCCTCCCAAGGTGCCGAAGAGGCGCTCCCGCGCAGGTCAGTTCAAATCTCGCCCGTCGATTTGGCATTGCGTCCCCCTCGCTCTCCCCGGGTCAATAGCTGACTCGTAGGCCTGGCTTCCCAGGTTGCACTTTTTGGTAGGTCTAGCCGGGGCCGTGGCCTACATGCTGGTTTTCTCTTAACAGGAGCGCTGATGTTCAAAACGAAACACAGTAAGGAGAAGGTAGGGCCGCCTCATCCCCAGTGGACCAATCCTTTGTCATACACATCTCGTGAATATCGACCATCTAACTAGTAGCCACGTCTTGGGGGACAGAAGAAGAAATGCGACGAGAAGCGCCCCCAGTGCGCGCGCTGCGCGGAAAAAGACCTTGAATGTACCTATGAGGTGGCCAAGCCACGCCAACGAAGGAAAAGGGACCCCTCTCAGGCCAAACTCACGCTAAACCACCAACAAGAGCGCGGGCGTGTCTTTGGGAGCGGCCAACGGCGAGAGCTTGCGGTTGGCGACGTCTCTGAGGCTGACTGTTTCAGCCCAATAGATAGCAGGTTTGATGGTAGGTCGCCGATGGACTTTTCGATCGCAACCGACAGCATGTTCTCGCCCATCGACCACGGCTCCGTCGTGTATGAATACGACGAGATCGCGGACGACGGGGGTCATCAGATACGAGACTTGGTCCGGAGGAATTCGGGCGGTTGTGTCGCGTCCCAAGCCCGATCTCTACAACCCGACCTCGCCATGATCGCGCCTTGCCCGGTTGGTTCTCCGACGCTCGAATTCATCTCCCCGTCGTTCTCCGAATTTTCAGACCGTCCGAACCGGCGGGCATTGGTAGACCACTTCTGCAATGTGTTGTCACATCTGATCGTTTTTCGGGAGGAATCCGGCAACCCCTTCCAGCAGTTGGTGCTGCCGCTTTCGTATAGGAGCTCGCCGATCATGAATGCCATTTATGCGCTAACTAGTGCCCATCTGGAGTATCGCGGCGTCGAGACTCCTGAGAAGTCGCCTTACTTTCATAACCGGGCCATACAGGGCCTGACCCAGCTCATCGAGCAGCAAGAGAGGGTTGACAAGACGGAGCTTCTAGCAGCCATCATGCTCCTAGTGTACTATGAAGTCGTAAGTGTCGATACGCGGTGGTGGAATTCGGGTTTCCCGCCTCTAACTCGGCATTACTACAGCTTGTCCAGCGCGGGCGGTCGAGTATCGTGGATGGGCACCTCAAGGGGGCACTTACCATCATGTCCTGCTCCCAAGAGGACTCCACACCCGCCACCCTTTTTTTAGAGCGAGTAGGTCACGGAATTAGCCCTGCGACGCAACGCGCCTTGGTTACCTCATCGCGCTGATAGGATATAGGCTTTTCGGTTCTATGATGTGATCACGGCCCTGTCCCTCGGATCGGCTCCCCTCTCGGCCGCTCCGGCAGCTGGTTGTCTCCTTCCGTTCCCCCCCCTGGATGCGCCAGCAGTATCGCCCTTAAGCAATGTAGACACCCTACTTGGGATGGCCACTACATTATGGCCAATCATGCATCGCTTATCGACTCTTCTTTCTCTGAAGGCTGATATCGAGAAGGCGTCTCGAGAGAAGCAAGCTTCGAAAAGCGCTGTCCTTAGGATGGAATTCGAAGCGACGTCTCAAGCTATCGAAACCGCACTCACACAGTGGGAACCGTGTCTTCCCCCAAATATCGTCGTCGAGGACGGTATGTTGAGGAGCGGCGGAGGCGAGGACATTCCGGAGCAGCCGCAGCTTCGGTCCATCGTCCACAACGCTTTAGCGTACCGTCATAGTGCTTCTGTGTACCTCTACCGGACAATCTACGGATTTTCGCCACACCGTAAAGTGGTGCAGAAGCACGCCCACGCAGCCCTGGTGCACTGCTCTGAGACAGTCGCCCATGGCGGGCCTATGGGTGCGTTATTATGGCCTCTATTCGTAGCCGCATGCGAAGCGGTGAGCGCTGAAGACAGACGACTGGCTCAGAGAGCATTCGTCGGAATTGATCAGCGCCAGGGCATGACCAATATCGGGCAGGCTTGGAAGATTGTCGAAGAGGTCTGGAATAGGCTAGACGACATGGGCGAGGGTGCCTATGAGGCTAGAGATAGCGACATATGGAGGAAGGTCAGCGCCGACATGGGGGTTAATATCGTCTTCGGTTGATACTGCCGTTACAACGGACCGACCTCTCATTATTACATGTGGCGAGGGTGTTGGCTGTCAACTAGAGAGATACCCGTCGTCTTGCTGGAGGCCGCCTAGTCATCTCACGCCACAATGGCCCACAGAACTCGAGCAGTGGGCATTTCGGTGGGCACGTGGATGCGACAAGATGTCTCGAAACACATTGACGATGCCAACTGTCGATGGGCGGTTGCCGCGGTAAGCGGCCGACCGGGTCCTCTCTCGAAGGCGCGGGCTGGCCGTTGGAATACACAGAAAAACGTGGTCGAGCGCCAGGAGACGATCTCACGGGATTAGTGTAACCGTTACCGATCGGGAGGGCGAAGGAAAGCGATCTAGCACACCAACGTGGTCGCAATACGATGGACACATTGCTGGCGGCCGAACCCAGTGGCTTCCTTTGAAACCATGGAGGATCGGTCCTATACGGCGCGTGGCCTTTTTAGGCTATTCTCTACGTAGGTCTACCCCTATATTGAGGACATCTGCCTCGAGCGTCGGCCTCATACTATCAATTGGCCCAGCGGGGACTATGGGGACAAGGGCTTCTCCGCGGCAGGGAGAGAACTGGAGAAGGTTGCGGGCTATGACGAGCCCCCTATTCGGATTTCAGCGGCAACGGCCGCAGGCTACGTTTCCCACCTCATCTCGGTTAGGCTGGTCCCGAATGGCCGGTCAACGGCTCCGAGTCGGCGGCGAGGAGGGGAGAGGGATGCTAATTTGTAAGTCGGGAGCGAAGTTGCGCATGGCGCAGCAAATGCCATGCCGACTTCGGGCGTGCCAGCGGGCTCGCGACTCGTGCGCTCGCACAGATCTGTCGTGTGATGGATGGGGGATGGCCATGCGTCGAGGCAATCGGGGAGGACAGCAGGGCAGGTAGGTGTCGCCGGCGACGGAGGACGGTGGAAGCCATTAGATATATATGTACTGTATGCTACGTAGGTGGGTAGACAGAGACGGGCGGCACGATGGGAAAGGGAATACTCCGGTCGGTGCGGAAGCGTGTCCGGACAGGTCCGATGTGACCCAACCCGAGCGAGGCGAAGGGATGGGACGATGGCGTGGGCCGGAGGATGCCACGAACCACGAGAGGTAGGATTGCGAGTCGGCTCTAGTCACGTATGCGCTTGTGATGCTCTGTTATAACACATATATACCTGTCATGTGGGTGCGTGAATCGGTGTGGACGTAGAGCGCGGCGGATGGAGAGTGTTGAGTGCGACTCTGTGACTGCACGCTTCCCAGCTCGTCTTGCTGCGTTCATCACCTGCTACACATCGCACTTGGATACCTCACGTACATGCGGTTGTATCGCGCATACTGTTGTATCGTGCGTAATGTGTGTGTGTACGTGTGTGTATGTGCATATTTCGGCCCTGTAGTTGGTTGCACAGGTGCGAGCTCTGGATCTTCGTATGTGCATGGATAGATAGATAGGCACCTAAGGTAGGATGTGTGCGTGCCATGTAGGTAATATAACACGTCCGCCAGCTGAACGAGATGGGGGCGGGTGGTGGGGGGAAAAGGAGGAATAAGAATAAAATAGGAATAGGGAGAGGGAGACGAAGAAGAAAAGGAATTAAAAGAAGAAAGGGAGAAAAGTTCTAGCAAAAAAAAAAAAAAAACACGGCACGGTAATCTGACACGAATATGTGAGAAATAATAATGATGACAGCGGATGGCAGGGCGGATGGATGCCGTACATCTTGGTGCTTCGGGAGCAGGAGGAGGGGATTGATTTACGTAGAGTCCCTAATGTCTGCACATAATAGGAGGTTAGGTGGGCATAGGTAGGTACCTAAGCTGCCTATAATCTCGTGCATATACCGAACAGAGCAATTCCAGACGGAAATGCATGATTGGTTGCTGCTCGCCGATATTTTTTTTGTCTGTCTCGTCTCTCCTTTCTTTCTCTCGGCTCGATTTGCAGCCCGAGGTGTTGTTGCCGCCCTGCCCTCCCCGCTCTCTCGTCACATTAGTTATGTAGGGTTGATCCAATATTCCCACGTCTATAGCAGGAGGTGCGGAGAGGGCTGAGGCAATCGTTTTGGTGGGCTGGTGGACAGGTGCTCGGATAAGACGAGCCCAGACACGGCTGGACCGGGGGGCACGATGGATATTCGACCAGAAAATCCTGAAGCATGGTTCAGCACCGAAAAAAAAAAAAAGAGAGAAAGTCCGGGGAAGGTAGAGAGTAGACTCGGTTCTCCACGAACTGCTGTACGGGGTACCTGTGCTGATTGCCAATACGGGGCGCTACTACGTGCCCGTATATGAGATACCTACCTAGGTACCTACCTAGGTACAATATACCTCTTATGCGCACATGGTATATCGGGTACCTAAAGCTTAGTGGGTTTGATAATAGAGGATAGGTTCGATTCCTGACAGCGCTACTTGGTAGTCTCTATTATTTAGCCTATCTCCTAAGTCGTGTACCAGTGCACGTACCCTGTTGCAGCCCCGGGATTGGATGGTGGGCTAGAACCGATTGAGCAAGGCACGAAAGCGTGCGGCGTAAGATTGGGCCCCACTCCTGTCAAGCGACGGTCACGAGAAAGAAAAAAAAAGAGAGAGAGAGAGCTAACTAGCCTGTACCTCCCTACCTTAGGTACCTGAGGTACATGGGGGTGGAGGAAGGGGGGGAACTACCTCTGACCTCTTATGCAGTGCAACTCACTCAGGTACCTGCCCATATGTGAGAGATGAGCTAAGATGAAGGTACCTCGGCACGCGAAGACAGGCGGGTGAGGTACCTGGGCACGTACGGATTGGCTTCATGCCTATCTCCTACTTAGCTATGTCAGATGCTCCCATAGATCTGATTTGTGAGGTGCATCTTGGGAGGGTTGGCAGGGTTGGCAGCGGGCGCATCAAGGAAATCTCAAGTACCTACCAAACCTCGTTCAACCCGACCTAAATACCTAGGTCCCCACGACACTAGAATCGTACCTATCTGGGTACCGTGCGACGCCTCGTCGACTGAACTAATATCTCTTAGGTTAGGTACTTGTACTGCAAATAAGAGATAGCCGAAGTCGTGGGGTCCAGCTCTTCTGGCGGAGATCTTCTATCCTCAAGGTTGCTGCTCCAGCTCTCTCTACCTCAACTTACCTCGGAGTCCCCTGTCCCCCACTTAGGTGCTCAATATTATCCGCCCCACCTTAGATGTATATCTGCATGATGCCTGAGGTACCTACAGCCGGAAGCTTAGGTAGGTAGGTACCTCTGTCTGTCAAACCCCGCAGCCCTATAATAATATTAGAGAGAAGGGGGGGGGGGAAGAGAGCGATCACGCATGTACGTGCGGTTGCCATTTCCACCGCCACCCGCCAAACCGTCCGGGGGCATTGCCAACGGTCTGTCGCTGAGGTCGCCTGGCTCTCATGCGCAAGGCACCTCTCATGTACCTACGGTCGGAGGTACCTACCATGTGTATTTGGCCCACCAGTCAAATTGTCTCCCCCCATCACTCACCACCATCACCGTCACCTCCGCAACCCATCGTCACCACCACCACTACCACCACCACTCTGCTCAGTAGGAGTGCTCCTACTGCTACCCACTATCCATAACCGTCACGCTTTCGACGTTGGTCGCCGGCTCACGCCAATCTTTAGTTACATACCTAGCTACCTTCAACACACGACCTGGCATGGTACTCTGGACGCTTCCAGCCCACGTAACCCCGGTTAGATATTTTCCGCGTTCCCGCCGTTGTGGTTCGAGAGAAGAGTCTCGGCGCTCTCGTTATTATTCTTAGCCCCCGATCGTCACTCGCTTCTCACTGTTCCCTCCCCTCCCCCCCCTCCCAAATCTCGCTCACCCACACCCACACCCTCGCCCACACCCTCGCCCACACCCACACCCCATGTTCGTTCCCTTCGGCGCACACGCCATCCACTACGACGCAGCTGGCCTTACCTGCTACTCTCTCTCGCAAATGGCACGCAGACAGACCGACTGCTGCTACTAAGCTACCTACCCCAACCGCAACAGCATCTGCTTCTGCTGCCACCGCTGCTGGCATCACACACGCGACTCTTGGTACTGCACTGTGGCATACCGACGATACCGTACTATGCCGCACCCTACCTTTTAGTTCCCTACGCTCCGGCCGGCTTCCACGATCTTTTCCCTCGAACGAACCCCTGAGTAACCCAGGCAAGTTTCCTCCATCCACAACTTGGATAATTCCCGGCCGCCCCGGCTACGTGTTGCGTTGCCTCTCCCATTCTCAGCTTCCACACGTCCACCCATCATCCGACCTCCGTATACAACGTGCATGCCTGGTTTGATTTTTCCCCCGGAAAGGCAACGAAATGACTTCGTCGTCCAGCCTCCCTCTGCCGTGACCTTGGGCGGAAATGAGTCTCGAATTGATCCTCAGAGGACTCCTCTTCGACTCCCCTCGCTCTACCGCCTCTACCTGCTACCGTGCGGCGGCATAAGAATACATACTGCTCTCTCGTCGCCCGTCGTGCGCGCACCGCCATCGTCGTCGTGGCCAGCTATAGCACCGCATTCGTACCTACCTATATAATCGCTCTCGACTGACTAAGAAAGAAACCGACCCTCGACAACCACCACCCCCCCCCCACGATAAACCGACGTACCATTGCCCTCGTCCTCTTATTTCTTTTCTTCTTTTCTTTTTCTTTGGCTCGACCACCGAAGCTTGCGTAAGGCACCACTCGCACGCAGCGGAGGGCTTTTCTGCGACCCCGTACGGTGCCACCCAGAGATGAAGGAAACCCCACCGTTGCTGTGTGCGGCTGCGAATCCACCAAAAGATAAGAGTTGATCTGTGGATATCTAGAGGAGCAGCCATTTAGTATTCGGTACCTGCGGGAAGAACAAGAGAGAGAACAAGGGGACGCCAGCAACGCTACAATACCGTTTCTGCTGTCGTTGCTACGACCTTCTCCGACAACGCCTTAGCCACGTACCTATATACCCGGGGTTGGGGCCGACTGATTCCTTTGCTTCAGCAGTATGGTAACTCTTGTCGGCAGCGACGGTGCCGACCCGTTGCCGACTCCGAAACAGATCCGCTTCGTCAATAACCAGGGCCAGCCGCCGACGAAGAGACGGAGGATCAATGCTGCGTAAGTGCCAACCAATTCTTCCTTTTTTTTAATGTCCTCCAGGCTGCGGCTCGCGACCGTGTAGCAACTGCACTTGGGCTGTCTCGTGTTCCCGTACAGCCTACTCTCCCTCTTACCATCGCGCCAAAAATCGGCGTAGTCTGGCCGCAAATTTAACGGGGACGGGAGCGGACAGTTCCGAATATCATAGCTGACAATGTGGTTGCTTGGTGATGCTCAGGTGCCTTACGTGCCGCAGGCGAAAAACAAGATGTGCCGGCGAACATCCCACGTGTTCTACCTGCACCAAAAATGGCCATGCGTGCATGGGGTACTCGGATGGTATTGAGAGGATTAAGAAAGATCCCGGGCGGGGCCCGGGTTCGGCCTTGGACACCGCTGCCCAAGTCGACCCCGACGAAGACTACTACGTAGACGACGACGTGGAATTAGATCGCAAGTTGCGCAAGGGGAGGCAGAATGGGGCGAAAACCGACCTACCCGATGATTCCCAGAAGCCGTCCCGTCATACCTCCGAGTCCTCGCGAGATCAAATCCAACCCGCCGCACCACTTAAGTCGGAGACCGCGGACTGGAGAGAGACCAAATCGCAGTCAACACCGCGCCTAGATTGCCAAGCTCGACGGCCGACGAATCCGCGAAACCCCTCGTTCTCAACCGAGGGCGACCAAAGCTCGGCAAGCCACTCTCCGGTGCAATACCATACCGACAGCCAGAGCCAGAGTCAGGGCCAGGGCCAGAGCGAGGGCTACCGCGTCCCGTATTTCAGATACTTCGGCCCGACTGCTATAGTTCCGGGCTTTAAACAGATGGTCGTCAAGGTACGGGGTCGCCGGCGTAGTTCCATGTCGGCAACCTCGCCCGGCACGAGCTCTATATTCTCTGGTATCGTGAACTCGATCCAGCAGGAAGTTGATGCCGGCTCTGTCGAGGAGATGCCTGTTTACGACCCTAGCGATACGAACCCGGTTCACCCGATAATTACACACCTTGTCGAAACCTTCTTTGTACACCTGGGGGGGAACTATCCCTTTCTCAGGCGAGACAAATTCCCAAAACTCGTCCAAGAAAAGCGGGTGGAGCCCATATTAGTGGACGCCGTATGCGCCCTGGCGGCTCGGTTCTCCGACCATCCCCTGTTCCGAAGGTGGAACGAGGGCAAGCTAGCAAGATCTGAGTACGGTTACGTATATGCTCAGCGAGCCAAGTCAGCCACTGTCGATACCTTCCCGTGCCCGTCGGTTGCGGCCGTCCAGGCCTGCCTGCTGATGGCGTATGACGGATTCGGCGCCGATCAGGACAGTGCCTTGTGGATGTACCTAGGGATAGCGATTCGCATGGCGGTGGACCTGGGCCTGTCCAAAGAAGACGGCGTAAGGTATCGAGAAGAGAAGGACGCTTGGTATACCCGCGGCGGCTATAGTAGAAAGCAGAGCGAGGAGTTCACCCAGCACAACAACGACAGCCGGTTGGGTGCCGAGGGCAACAGTCTCACCCCCCGGGAGCGAAAGCAAGTCGAGCAGGAACGGATCGACACCCTTTGGGCTGTCTTCTTTCTAGATCGCGCCATATCCTCCGGCACCGGCCGACCGGTTACCCTCAAGGATGATGACTTCGAGCACGAACTTCCCAAGTCGTCCATCGACCCTGTTACTGGCTGGCCTCACCCACTGCCTTCACTGCTGCAGATCATCCACCTCTATGGCCGAGTGTCGGACGTGCTCAACAATATCAGGCACGCCCAGGACTTGACGCAGGATAAGCTGAACAAGCTTGCCGAGATGGAAACGGAGCTGACCAAACTTCATCAGAGGATGGACCAGCGGCTGCGATTCGACGCGAATAACTTCCAAGCCCACGTCAGGAACAGCCAAGGCACCACCTTTATCCTACTGCACTTCTGGTTCCATGCCTTAATTATCGTCTTGCACCAACCCACGCTGTTGACGAAAGAGGGCACCATAAACCGGTCACACCAGTTGAAAACGCACAGCCGCGAGCTGTCGATGTCGAGCGCGAAAACCATTGCCGACATACTTGCCTTCGCCGAGTTGCTAGATCCCAAATGCTTCATCGGCAATCCGTTCACGTCGCAGCCCATCTACATAGCGGCATGCGCGTTCCTCAAAGAATCACGGTCCGCGTCGTCGCAACCGGCTTCGCGAGATACGACACCTCCCCCGGAAGCCAGAGCTCACGGGAGTAAGAGTGGATGTGCTGTCCTCGACCCGGCCCCGTCCTCGAGACACTCACTCCTTGCCTCGGCAGCGAGTCAAAACTATCAAGCATGCTACAAAGCTTTGAAGCAAATGCGTACGTACTGGGGGGGCGTCCGGTACATTCTTACCGCTCTCGACCAAAAGCTAGACGGCCAATGGGACTGTGAAACGTTCACGGTCGAGGAATATGAAAGCACAAGGAAATATCGTCAAAGTAGCGCAGCAGTCAAACAAAAGCCCGTCGAATATCCGGCCTCACCCGCTCCTGATAATGGGCCTCCACTAGCGTGGTCCCTGACAGGAACGACGAATTCGCCGAACTCGAGCTTGACTCTTCTATTCCAGAACCCGGTATACCACGCTGCTGTCATGTCGACACCCGTTGTCCCACCACTTCCGCCGCCACCCACGTCGGCGGCGCCAACCTCTGCACCTACACCACCTGGGAACATGATCTACGACCCGATACGTCAGAGCCTTCCAGAAACGACGGCGTCCATCTACCACCATGCATACCCTCAACCAAATACCTCGGCCTTACGGCACTCCATCAGCCGCCACCGTCAAGTCTCTGGTTCGCCGGGAACGCAAGGCAAGCCGTTTCCAAGGCACGACGGACTAGCTTCGCAGGACGACCCGAACAAATCACATTCGGCTCAGGTCGCCATGAGCGTTGCACCGACTTCGTTTACCCCTTCGTCGCAACACTCGTCGGGATTCGACCAGTCCGGCAGTTTTCCGCCGAATAATGACTCGCCGGCTAGCACGCAGAGCCATAACATGGGGTCCTCGTCGGACGGGGGCCCGTCCAACTTCGCGCAGAGCGGGAGCGGTCTAGCCTCTAGCGGCTACTCGTACCTAGAACCAGGAGCGTCAAATATCCATCTCTTAACATATAACAACGAGACAGACATCAGCCAGCACCTGACAAGCTTCGAGAACAACGAGATGCTGAGTTGGTTCGGCGATTACTTTCCTAACGATATGCTGGGTCTGTTCCCTAGTGACTCGCACTTGTCTTGACCCAATGGATGCCAGAAAGGCAGAAAATGGGAAGGAAGAAGCAGAAATGGGGCCTAGGACTGAACTGAAGCCCATATATCTACCCACGATTCGAGCATATCGCAACAAAATTTACGTTTTATTATATCCCATACGTTAGAGATTCAAAAGGATGATCGCCGGGGAAGGACAGCAGCAGTAGTATCTGTACAGACGCTACGGTGAGAAATGCAAACCTCCCTACTTCTAGAGGGAAAAATTTCAAAGTTCCACCCGGGTGGTGCACCTCTAAGGCGTTAGGACGCGAAGGCGTATTGCCGCCTACCGGGAGGGGGAGGGGGGAGGGGGACTTGCTTGACATGATTCGTGTCTGGTTCCGATACGACATCACAGACCTTGACTGTTGATTATTTATATCAGAGCAGCGTTAGTCCTGCCCTACGTTATGAGATCGAACCTCTCCTTTTCCCTCAATGACCTTGACGCCAACTTCCCCACGGCCCGAGGGGACAAGTACCGAGAGAATTCTTGCACCCTGCAGACAGAAGTCGGGCATGGGGCGGGGGAGACTCGGGAACGATTCATTCACGATATGAGAGACGACATGTAAAAGTTGAGATACCCTGATGAAAAATAGAAAGAAAAAAAAGCCGGCAGGGAAGGATGCAGGCAAAGAAGGTTTGGTATGGGAAAAGGGGAAAATATGCTTTATTTTGCACGGGGCCTGCCGAACCTCGCCGGTTCTTAGGATTACGATTACGTTGTACGGACAGACGGACGGATGGATGAATCGATGGATGATCATTAAGATACCACTGAACGTTTCTAATGGGGGAAGGGGAAAGAAAGGCGGAATAATAGCCGACGGCGGTTTACGGAGGTGTCCCTACGGTATTTAAGTACACGAGACAGACAGACGGAAAAAGAAGGTCGCGTGGGACAGCATAGGGACGGCTACGCCGGGCGACGCGAGTGTGAGGGGAAAAAGTGAGAATACGGCTAGACTTAGACTCGACTCTGAGGTCTGACTGCCTCTTGATATGGGGATCTGGGTGCGCGTGCGCGTGGTTAGAAGGATGAGGTGGTCTCCAACAATCTACTCTAGACATGTATCTCTTTCTCGCTCCGCATCTCGGGCCATAGTACGTCTTCGCCCAGGCAGGCATCGCAACTTATCTCGAGTAACTCGCTGCCTTCGCAGAGACACCTACCTGCCGCCTCACATGAGAATTCGACCCCGGCTGGGGTGGTACAGATTGCGGCCGCGACGCTTACGCAGTAGACAGATAGGCATATGTGTATAGGGGCCTAGGTGCGGGTACCCGCGCTCTCGCCGACGCACCCCTACCTGCTGCTAGCAGCCGCATGTAACCGAACAGGGGGGCCACGCAATAAAGCTCGCGGCAAATGCGGAGAGCTCCTGATCCCGGCCGGCACGTTCGACCACGTGGGGGGGGAGGCGGAACCCTGCGCGTGCGATCAAGAGCTTACACCTCGGGCCACGCGGGCTCCCCGCACGCGCCCTGCCGCCCGATCCAGGCCTGGATCCTGTCGACGGCCCAGCCGCTGACGCAGGCGGGGCCCGTATCCGCGGCGCTCCGGACGGGGCCGCCGAGCCGGACG
This sequence comes from Durotheca rogersii, assembly GCF_024521655.1. Taxonomy (NCBI): domain Eukaryota; kingdom Fungi; phylum Ascomycota; class Sordariomycetes; order Xylariales; family Xylariaceae; genus Durotheca; species Durotheca rogersii. The sequence continues at coordinate 267,765 of NW_026251255.1, forward strand.
CCGCGGTGGTGCGCGCAGGCGCCGGCGCGGTAGGCGAACTGGAGGCAGCCGGGCGCTCGGTCGCAAGCGCGGCGGCAGTCCTCGGGGGAGCGGTGGGCGGCGCGCTCGGGGTCGGGGGCGGGGACGTCGGCGCTGAGGTTGTCCCAGTCGTCGCGGCCCGCGACCAGCGCCGGCGCGACGAAGCCGGCGTAGATGTCGCGCAGGCGGAGGGCGGGGGCGCCGCCGAGGGCCCGGTAGAACGCCTGCTCGAACTGCTAGAACGAGAGGAGCTCCGCCGCGCCCATGCCGCGCAGCGTGACGACCGGACGGCACCACGCGCCCGGCTCGTAGGACAGCGTGTACGGACTCTCGCCGCTCAGGGCCGGCCACTGCGCGCAGCGAGAGGGTTAGCGGGGGTTAGCTACTAGAGCAGGTCGACCTACGGCCTAGCGCACTCGCACGCCCGCGGTGTCGTTCAGCGCGACCCCCAGGACGTAGTCGCCGCGGCGCGACCGCCTGGCCAGCGCGTCGTACTGCGCGCCGACACCCGTGCGGTTCTCGACGAGGCCGCGCAGGGCCGCCTGCGAGAGGAGGTAGCCGCTGCCGCCGCGCGCGAAGGCGAAGCCGTCGACGACCGACACGCTGCCGACGTAGTGGTGCTCCCCGGTGTCGGAGCCGACCCCACGCAGCCACGCGACGAGATTGCGCCAGAGGACGTACGTGTCGGCGTCGACGAAGAGGTACCAGCGGTACCCGGGGCGCAGCTGGTACGTCTTCTCGGCGACGTGCACGTGCTTGTACCGATCCAGCCGCCGGGCCTCGGACGATCCGCCGGGGTCGCAGTCCGGCTGGCCCGCGCGGCAGTCCTGCTGCCGCCGGTAGACGTCAAAGTCCGGGTTTCCGTCCTTCACCGCCGGCGCTACCGTGTCCAGGCTGTCGCGCACGCGGAACCCCGCGACGTCCTCCTCGCGGTCCGAGAAGATCAGGAAGTCCGGGACGCACCGCAGCACGGTCAGGAGCTGGCTCGGGATCTGGGCGCGCGACGAGGCCGCGCGGGTCCGCACCACGATCAGGACGTCCGAGGTGTCCGGAAACGAGGCGCACGACCGGTCGCAGGGTCTCGCGGCGGGAAACGTCGGGTCGTCCGCGGGCTGGCGAAACGGTCCGACGTCGCCACTCGGCCGGGTGGCAGCGGAGGCGCGGGTTCGCAAAAGCGACCACGCGCCGAGGTCCCTCGCGGTGCTGAGGAAGCCGACGACGCAGAGCGCAGCCAGGATAAGCCTCCCCGAGGGCCGGCCGAGGATTGCCATCGCGGAAAGGCTTCGCAGTGTTGTCGCCAGACCTGTTTCTTGCTTCCCCTTCTTCTTCTTCTTCTTCTTCTTCTTCTTCTTCTTCTTCTTCTTCTTCTTCTTCTTCTTCTTCTTCTTCTTCTTCTTCTTCTTCTTCTTCTTCTTCTTCGTCTCAGGCCTAAGGTGGACGTATAGAACGAAAGGGAGATAATATGAAGGTTATTACCTAGAATGCGAGGTTGGCCTGGGCTGGACAGCGTCCGCCGGCGGAGATTGATATCAATGGATACGTCAGGGCAGATGGGACGTTGAATGTTCAAGAGGGAGAGATCGATAAGTCGAAGAGGAGAGCCGAATGGGCGATGGAGAGGCGAAAGGTAGGGTTGAAGAGAACTAAGGAGACGGGAAGGACGGCAGATGGAGATGAGCAGAATTTAGCAGAACGTTAAATCGGCAGGAATGATGGGGTCTGGAAACAATACCAAGGTACGTTCATCGTCCGTACCTTCGATCCGAGTGTGAGGCTGCGAATAGTGCAATTCGTGGATAGATGCATCGCCGTCTGTCACACCCGTTCCCGGCCCTCTAAGGGGGGGAGAAGGGGGGTTGCTTGTTGTCCGTAGGTAAGTAGGCGCCGCTCCATGATCCTGCTGTTCGCATAATGGCAATGTCTCTCCGGGAATCCAGCAGTTAGTAGGGTCCGTATCTCGGTTGGAGAGGCGCGTCGACATCGTCGAGGCGGGTTGTCACCGCAGCAAAACGCACGGGTAAGGAGGACCGAGATAACGCGTGCTGGGTCGACAATACGTCGATAGTAGAACCCTGCAGCCAAGGGTTGCCCTGCATATAGGTAAGTCTCGAAATATACCTAGACTTTGGATCACACGGCAAGAGACAGACTTGTCCCGACGATGAATACCTTACGATCGGTTCGCCCGCGGCCATTGCGCCACTTGGCGGCTTGGTTGCTCCAGCTGGAGATCCTAACAGATGATTGGGTCCGCAATTGTGCCCCCATAAGATAGGTAGGTAGGTAGATCGGCTGGTCGGACGTACGCGTTCCAAGCCATAGAGAGGGAAAGCGACAATATGCCTATAGGCAGCTGGTTGGGATGGGTAGATCTAGCTACTATATTTGCTTATAGGTAGTTGTTGTTCCCGTCCCTTTACCTGTTCCCCTGGGGCTTAGCTGGTGTTTGCAGGTTATTAGACTCGTATGCTTACCTGGGCCGAACGACAGCTCCCGATCACAAACTGACGCCTCTACCAGGTCGCGGTCATCACACCCCACCCACACCCACACCCACACGCATCCCCCCCGTAGACACGGCGCCGAACCTCGCTAGCAAAGTCGGCGCACGCATCCAGGGTTAGCAGGGGCCAAGTAGGACTTTGCCCAGGATGCGCAGGCTCAGCGGACGGTAAATACAACGTGGTACGTGGTACGGCATATGTGCGCAGCAAGCGATATCGCAACACCAGTCGAGTTGCTAATACGTGGAGACAACCAGGCCGCCGTCACACTGGATGGGTAGGTAGGTATGTCGGGGCCGCGAGAAACAGTCATGCTGGTGTGGGCAAATCTGCCACTTACATTGGCTGGACTTGCTACGCATACATACCTGGGGATCGCTGGCACTGCCGCCTGCACCGTCTGTATGCATCCTACCTCACACACCGCATTGCTATCGTGTTCTCGCCATCTACATCGACTCGGTGCGCGCATATGCTTGCTCGATCGCATACATCCACCTCGGGCACCTGCGCTTAGCCAACCCCTCCTTTGCCCCCCACCGACCTATCTCCATACGGCATACGCGCATACAGCAGCTACCCTGGGAGTTGCACCACCGCAGCCTCGCTCGCTTGCTACGTAATCCCACTCCTTTTCCCCATGCCTCACATTCTTTCTCTCTACCCCCCCCCCCCTTCTTCTTCCGCTTTATCCTCTTCTTCTCCCCCCTCTTCCCTCCCATCCTGTCCCTCTCTCGGCCAGAAGCAAGTCAAGTAAACGGCCTCAGGTCATTGTCAGCCACACGGATCACGACATACATGCGCGCTGGCAACGCCTGTCCTGATCTCGTTATCGCGTCCCCCTCTTCACCCCGCCCTTCTCTCTCTCTCTCTCTCTCTCTCTCTCTGTGTGTGTCTCCACCCTCGTTGGCATCATCTCCTACATTTATCTATAGTCTCGGCGCGGCCTTGCTCGCCTTCCTCCTACTCCTTCCCTAGCCCTAGGCGGCTATTGAAGTTCTGTCTCGTGTTTTCATCGTGTCCCTCCCCCTCTCTTCCATCTTGGGAAATCCACCGCGCCGACACTCACGGCATATCTTGACAAATTCAAGCGCTGCACCGCCTTCGCGGACCCGGCTCTCTGTCCCTTCCTTCCTCTCTCTCTCTCTCTCTCTCTGTCCCAGCCTGCACATGTTTTGATCATCTGGTCCTGGAGACAACCAATGAAAGCGTATCTCCGCTTCACAACGCTCTGCACCCCGATTTCTGCGGCTATCCGTTGCCGTTGAATGGCACTGCCTCTTAGAAGTCTATTCCTCCTCGGCTGTTATTTATCCTGCTCTGTTCCCTTCTGTCAAGGGACGTATCCAACTTCTTCCGTCCTGTTCGTCTGTGCTTGGCCGCCTCGTTCGTCCCTACACCACAACGCCCGCTTCTCTACCTTGAATTCTACGCTCAACTCAACATGGACAGCATGGAGGTATTCATCAGGGGTCTCCCCTCGGATCTCTCCGACAAATCCCTGGAGATGCAGTTGACCGGTTTTATGAAAAAACTACGTATCACAAATTGGACTTGCCAAAAGTCTCGTAAAAAATCGATCGGGTCCATCACCTTCCTTCATCGCGTCGACGGCGAAAAGTTCCTTCGCACGCACGGTGAAAAGGAGATACCTGGGATATCCAAGAACGGCAAGCCGCGTACCAGAGCTCAACTACAGTTGTTCAACTCGAATATATACTGCAAGGCAAGCGATCGTATACCTGACCAGTTCTTGCTGAGAACTCTGTTGAAAACTGCCGAGGACGAACAGCTGAAAGGAAAAGAAGAAGAAGAAGAAGAAGAGAGGGCGCGCGCACATAGCAAAAGCGTGAGCTTCGAGCTTCGTGAGCTTTCGTGCGGGCACTACGAATACCCCGATGGCAGGCTCACCTATGCTGCCGATATTGCCTGGCACTCTCAGGGCACAGCTAAGTTTGCCAGGGACATGCTCATCATCACGTTCAAAACTCGGTCCGGACTCGCACGGGTAGAAATTCTCTACCGCACTATTGAATGGGTCCTCGCCTCTGGATATCCTAGTTCCTTGTTACTGACGCTTTGGGAGGCACCCCGATTCTTCGAGGCCGCCGACCAAATTGCCGAACTAACCAGTGGCATGAACGGGCTCGGGATCTCGAAAAAGCCGGCCGCGGGCGCGAACCAACCGTCAAGAGTCCGCGTGAGCAAACTGCCGCACGATCTCGCGAACCATGCGGAAATCGTAGGACAGTCTCTCGTATACTGTCTTCAGGTCTCGCCGGCCGACTTTCGCTACAAGCTCGAGGTGGTGAAGGCTAAGGAATGCTTTACCGTAATAAACCACGACCTGCCGGGTTTCTCGCCGAAGATGACCTTGATGCACACTGGACAGAAGGAATTTAAGCGCGTGGTTGAGCAATTCGCCACTAGGAACACGGTACCTTTCGACATCCTTTTCCAGTTCCAGGCTCTCGTCCAGAATGGCTACATACTGCCCCAAGTAGCGGCAACGTTGCTCGGACGTCTTTCCCGGGCATCGCGTGCGTCATCTGCTCACCAGCCACCAGGCCGCCCCGAATCAAAGTTCCCCTTCTCCGCAGCGGCGGTGAAGAAGCTCTTTGGCCAGACACCCTTCCCTGGTCCCGAAACCGAGGCGAGCTCCTTTACGCCTGACGGGATTTGGTCCTATCTGGAGGAAAACGAGAAGAAGGTCCGCCTGGGAATAGAGGAGGAATTGATCACCGAACGAGCGCGTCAGAACCTCGTGATGGTTTACAAGGTACAAGTCACCCCGAGTAGAATTATGCTGGCGGGACCCGAACCGGAAGCCAAGAATAGGATACTCAGAAAATTCCCTGACCATACTGGCTTTTTTGCGCGTCTCCAGTTCTGCGAGGAGGACGGCCAAGACTTATACTTCAATGCTAGGGTGTCTCTCGACCGGATCTGGGCGCGGTTCAAGCAGATCCTCAACGATGGCATCATAATTGCCGGACGAAAGTACGGCTTCTTGGGCTTCTCTCACTCCTCCCTTCGGGCCCATGGTGTATGGTTCATGTCTTCCTTCTTTGACCAGGACGGGGACCTACATACGTATTTTTCCGTGATCCGTGACCTTGGGAAGTTCAACAGTATCTTCTCACCGCCTCGTTGCGCCGCCCGGATCGGCCAAGCCTTCTCGGAGACTCCATTCTCAGTCGATTTAGTGGAACTTGGAGTCGAAATCGAGTTTATTCCCGACGTAAAATCGGCCGACGGCAGCCGGGTGTTTAGCGACGGCGTCGGAACAATATCCAGAGCCTTGATGGAGGCGATTCGCGCCTCGTTGCCGCTGAGAAAGAGCAAAAATCATGCTACCTGCTTTCAGATACGATGGGCGGGCGCCAAGGGAATGCTTGCTTTGGACGATACCCTCCGGGGGATGGTCATGCGTATCAGAAAGGAGAGCATGGTTAAATTCGATAGCGACGACACTCGATATCTCGAAATATGCGACATGGGGAACAAGCCCATCCCGCTAGTCCTGAATCGGCAAATGATCAAGATTCTAGAGGACATGCGGGTCGCAGACGACTGGTTCTTCCAAATCCAGAATCAGGAGCTCAAAAGACTGCGGATGATAACAGCCGACGTGCACAACACGATGGTATTCCTCAAACGACAAAAGGTCGCCGACCAGATTAACTTTTCGCAGTTCATCAAACGCCTGAGCAGACTGGGTATTGACTACAAGAACGATCCGTTTCTTTGTTCGGTTGTGGAAACCGTCGTACTTAGAGAAGTGCGCCTTTTAAAGCATAAGGCTCGAATTCCTGTCCAGCAGGGCGTTACGCTGTTTGGTGTGATGGACGAGTTCGCTTACCTGAAAGAGGACGAGGTATTTGTCACCTTTGACGAGGACAAGCTTCTCGGAGTCGGATACCCGTATCTACACCAGAAGCTGGTCCTGGTCACGAGATCGCCCGCTCTTCATCCTGGCGATATTCAAGTGCGAAGATCAGTGATCCCTCCGCCTCATCATCCGCTATGTGCCCTAAAGAACTGCATCGTATTCAGTCAGAAAGGAGAGAGGGACCTTCCGAGTCAGCTCAGCGGCGGAGATCTTGACGGCGATATTTACAACATCATCTGGGACGAACAAGCAGTTTCTTCGTCCAAGCTCGAGTTTGAGCCGGCGGATTATCCCCGGGTGAGCCCGGTAACCATCGACACAGAGGTTACCCGGGAGCACATGACCGACTTTTTTGTCGAATTTATGGCAACAGATCAGTAAGCGTGCCCGTACTACTGGGAGATTCTTTCCTATATTGATTGATTTTCTAGGTTGGGCGTCATTGCGATCAAACATATGGTACTAGCCGATATGAGGGACAGCGGCACTGTTGACCCGGAATGCAAACTGCTTGCCGAAATGCACTCGACAGGCGTAGATTATAGCAAGTCTGGTATTCCGATCGACGCCAACAAACTCAAGAGCCTAACCAGGACGCGATACCGTCCCGAATTGTAAGTGAACTCCGCATATCGTTTAAGAGTTGTGTCTATGATTATAACTGCGCCGGGAAAGGCCGATCTTCCTCTAGCTTGCTGATTGTTACGGTAGCCTCTCACCCGCTCCACCCGCGAATATTGTAAACCGGAGCGAGGTCACTTTTGAAGTTCCCAGGGCTCCCTCTCCCGAAGACGACGAAGACGATAACACTCCCAGATTCAGGTACTACAAGTCGACCAAGATTCTCGGCAAGCTGTATCGGGCCATTGACGAAAAAAAGATATGGAGAGAGGATATCCGTCGAAAAGTCCCCCTCTCCACGAAACCGGTGTGGGACCTGCTGACCCGACAGATCTTGAAAAAATGCCGAGAGCTTGGAGGAGTCAACTGGCAGCCGGCGGTAGAAGAGGCTACCCATCTCCGACAGGCGTACGCGATCCCAATCCTCCATCGCATTCCACCTAGCTGACCTCCCTCCAATAGATACGACGACGCGGTCTGGACCTTGGCTATGGATTTCAGAGAGAGCACAAATAAGGCTCTGTCAGAACTCGAGGTTTTCACGGGGTGTATTTTCAATAAGTCCGGGGTCCAGACACGAAGACAGCGAGACACTTCGGTGCGCCTCAAGGATGAATACGACCGAGTCTCTAAGTGGATCAGAGACCTTATACGCAAGCGAGGGCCTCGACCCGACGAAGAGGAAGAGGAGGAGGATGACGACGATGACGATGACGACGACGACGAGGTCGGCGGAACTGCTCTGAATGACGATGTAGGAAACGACCCTTACGACGGGTCAGAGGCCAGCGAAGCTAGCTTTGTGAGAAGTAGCCGTAACATTACCCCACTCGAACTAAGCATCGCTTGCTTATACGTCGGGACCAAGGGCCCCGAAAGGTTCAGTGGTAGAGAAGAAACAAAGATAGGGAGTTTCAAGATCGTTGCTGCGCAGTGTGCGCTGACCGAGCTGGAGGCTGCCCTGAGTCTGAAAAGGGAGGCGGAGGCGGCTTTCTTCGAGTCCGCGACGGCAAGATTCATGGCTGGCCCCATCTCCTCAACCTCGAGGGCCGCCCCTTATTATCATAGGTAGGCCTTTACTCGACTATGGATTCTGATGGAGACATCTCGGATATATGAGTGTTTCCCACTAGAATAGCAAGGGAAGGTGGTGCTTTTAAGGGCTCGGAAGAGTTGGCGTCTTAACGACTTGATGACATTTTTGACTACCGCAGTCCTTGGCTGGTAGGTTCCTCGCGGCAAATCAGGCTAGTCAGTGCGCATGTTACGCTTCATCGATCTGCGAAGTATGCGAGTTTACGAAGAGGTCAAGGCGGTTGCGAGAACGACGAAAGCTGGGTTGACAGGTGTCAGCTCCGTGGGGACGCCGCGTGAAGTTGTGCGGTTCGCAGGCTTAGACATAGTCCTGTGTCGATAGTCACCGGAAACCCAAATACAGTCGCCGCTACCTCTACCACCGGGCCAAATTCCAGATATATGCATCCCGAATGTGAACATGCCTCTGGGGTTCTTGGGGTTCTTGGGTTAAGCGGTGAGTTGCGTGGTAGCAATCCCGTGCATACATAATAGTACGGCAAGAAGGATATCGTAACAGGCACCGTTGACTTGTCGGAAGCAATCGAACGCTACAAGACTATACGTGTAAGCCCCCCTCCCCGCCCTTTTTAAACACTCGTCGGACGCGTGCCCGCTGGTGCTGGACGGAGGCTCTGCCGCCGACATCCGGCTTAAATAGATATACGCGAAGTCCCAACCCCGCGGAGCACGCACGAAACACGCGCACACGCGGGCGGTGGTGAGGGGAAAGGGGCATAAGAGCGGGAGCGGTGGATTTTAGCCGGAGGGGCGCGGGGGCGTGATCGTCTGGCGTGCGGCAGGCCGGAGAAAGACCGGGTAAGGTAAGTAGTGAAGTCGGGGGCATGCTCGCTGGGACGCGGCCGCGGCCACCTCTCTGGCTCCTCCCTCCCCCTTGACCGCGTCCCCCGCCCCCCATCCCGGTAGAACGCCGTGGCCAGCTCGATCCGTCCGCCCCATAACATAGCGCAAGTTCTCCCACACCAGTGCGGCTGCTGGTTCCTCCTCCCGAGCCCTGCGCGCGTGCCATAGGTAGGTAGGTAGGTATAGACATACATACAGGAAATGCAACATGTGTATATCGGTGTATATATATATAGGTATATATGTGAATGTGTGTGAGTGTGCAGAGGTATCCTCGCCGCTTTATCCACGCGCCCTTCTATCCCCCCTTCCCCCCTTCCCCCTTTCCCCTCCAATCGTGATTACTCCTGGCCACCGGCCTTGCCGCGGCGGTCGTCCGCCCGGCTATTCCTCGCGCCGCCGTCTTCGTCGTCGTCGTCGCGGGCGTGCCTCTGGCGGTCGCGCTCGCGGTCGCGCTTGCGCTCGCGCTCCGCCGCCGCCCCGCGGTCCTTGCTGCTGCTGCTGCTGCTGCCGCTGCCGCTAGCGGCCCCCGCGGCCCCCGCCCCCGCCGGGCTGCTCGCCCGCGTCGGCATGTAGAAGTCGTACCGGTCCGGGAACAGGATGATGTTGGCGAGCCGCACGACCTCGGCTTCCGCCTGCGTGCTGCTGCTGCGGCTGCTGCTGCTCGCGCTGCGGCTGCGGCTGCGCGGCGCGTCCATGTCGACGTCTGCGTCGCCGTCGCCCTCCTCCTCGGCCTTCTTCTGCTTCTTCTTCTTGGTGTTGTTGTTGTTGTCCGGCGACGCCTGCGTCGACGAGTGCTTGCCGCGGCGCAGGCTCCACGGCGCCAGACCCATCGCCTGCAGCCCCTCCTCGCCGCCCACCTCCCCGATCTCCTTCTCCCCCAGCCGCCCCGTGTGCGGCGCCTCGCTGCCCAGCCCCGTCCCCGTCGAGTCGAAGTCCGGCCCCGGGTGCCCGCGCAGGAACGCCTTGCGCTGCCGCGCGAGGAACAGCGCGTTGGTCTGGGTCAGCGGCGCGGCGGGTGTGTAGACGAGCATCGAGGTGGTCTCGCTAGTAGTAGTAGTAGTAGTAGTAGTGGTGGTGGTGGTGGTGGGGGGCGCGCCCGGCGCTGCCGCCGGCGGCTGGCTGCTGATGTAGTTGGTGTTGGAGAACTGGTAGGCCTGGTCGGGGTGCCAGAGGATGTAGTCGCCGACCTGGAGGGTGGGCGGGGTGATGAGGCTCTTGTCGAGCTGGAGGTGGGGGTGCCAGGCGGCGGTGACGCGCTGGGCGTGGCCGGGGACGGCGCCGTGGATGACGGTCGAGGGCTCGCGCTCGAGCGCCCAGTTGGACGCGTCGAGGTAGGCGGCCCAGGCGGCGTCGTCGCCGGCGGGCGCGGGCGGCGGCGGGCCCGTCTTGGGCGCGAAGAAGGGCCGCAGCAGGAAGTACGCCGTCGACAGCTTCGGCGACGGCAGCAGCCGGATCATGCCCGGCTCCACCACCGTCAGCGCCAGGATCCCCTGGAACAGCCGCAGCATCGAGCACGCCCCCGCCCCGTTGTACAGGTCCGACGTCGCGCTGATGCGCCCCGCCGGGTCCCACGCGTCGTACGCCTCCCAGTCGCCGCGGAAGATGGCGTCGTAGAGCCCGCCGCGCCCGTACCCGTCCTGCTCCCACCGCTCGAGGCTGCCGTTGTCGACCTGCGCGATCTGCGCCGAGGACGCGGCGGCGGCGGCGGCGGCGGCGATCAGGCTGTCCTCGGGCGTGGACTGGGCGGCGGCGGCGGTGGCGGCGAGCCCGTTGACGGTGAGGTGGCCGTTGGCGAAGGACTCGATGCGGATGCGGTCGGCGTAGGTGATGGGGAAGCGGGTGGCGAGGCGGTCCTCGTTGCTGGTGTTCCAGAGGGACATGGCGAAGCGCTGGGCCCGGAGGACGTTGGGGTGGGCGCGGGAGCGGACCTGGGCGGGGGTCCAGAAGAAGTCGTAGCAGGTCGGGTCCTGGGCGGGGGGCGGCTTGTACTCGTGCTTGGTCTCGAGGTAGGCCCTGGTCTCGTCGACCCAGCGGGCGGCGTCGGCGGCGGGGACGACGCGGCGGATGACGCCGATGCCGTGGCGCTGGAGCTGGGCGGCGAAGGGCGCGACCGCGGCGGCGTCGCCGATGTCGCCGAAGTCGATCGCCGGGATCAGCCCGGACCCGTGCGCGTCGATGTACCGGATCTCGTCGCGCAGCGCCGCCAGCAGCCGCGCCCACGACGCCTCCAGCGCGGCCTCGTGGCCGGCGACGAGCCGCTTCTTCAGGCTGCCGAACCGCGACGGCAGCGGCAGCGGCTGCGTCCCGTAGAACGAGAGCACCGGCGGCTCCATGCTCTTGGCTAGCGACGACCTCGGCCGGCTCTTCGCGTTCCGGCCCTCTTTGTAGTCGCCGTTCCTCGTCCGCTTAATCCCAATTACCCCGTTCTGCGGTTTTTCCGTGCCTCTGGTGATGACGACTCGTCCCGATGCCCCCGCTGCTGCTGCTGCTGCTGCTCCTGCTCCTATTGACGTTCCTCTTATTGCGCCTATGGCGCCTACGGCTCCTACGGTTAATTTTGGCGGTGTCGCCGTCGCGGGTTTCGTCGCTGTCGTCGCTGGCGGGATCCCTGTCGACGACGTTAAAGGCGCAGAGGACGGTGTTGGGGTTGGGGTTGGTGAGGGTTTCGTCGCCATGGCCGCTGCGCTAATGGGAGGAATTGTGGTGGTGCCGCTGATGCTGGTGGCCGCTGTGGCTGTCGCAGTGGTGGTAGTGGCAGCAGCAGCAGCAGCAGCAGCCATTGCGCTGTCCAACGGTGAGGGGAGTACACTATTACCTGCTCCTCGCCCTGGTCCTCCTCCTCCTCCTCCTCCTCCTCTACCTCCTCTTCCCGCAGCGCCTATGCGCTGTACCACATCGACGTTGGACATGCTCAGCCTTTTTTTCCCTCTTCCCTGGTGCGTGCTGCTGCTGCGCCGTGTCTTGTGATCTCTCCGATACGCTGTGACTCGGCCATTCAGATTCCGTCTCTCTCTTCGCCCACCCGGGAACCGCGGGGTCGCGCAGGGACTAAATATGGCAGGGCTACTCCAAGGGCGAAGGACAGGTCTGCGATGGGGGACCCCTGGCCGTGGCGAGCGAGGGGCAGCGAGCGCCTGGGGTTGGCCCCCATGCGGCAGGCCGGCCCGACGAGGCATGGATACGGCACGCCCATTTAGATTGACGAGCCGGCTCGTGGCTCCGCGTGCCTAGTGTTGCCCTCTGTCTCGCTGTCTGTCTCGCTCTCCCTCTCGCTCTCGCCCCCTCTGCCCTCCTTTCGTACTCCTCCTCCTCCTCCCCCCCCTCTCCCCCCGGCCTTGCGCCATATCTAGCAGAAACACGTCCCTGGAGGCGACGCTTAGGCGAGCCGAGCTGACAGTCCAGTCCAGCAGTGAAATAGATTGGCCCCCTTGCGATGGCTGATACCTACCTACCTACCTGACAACTCCTGACAAACCACACGCACTCGTCGCGGTGGGTTGTCTGGGGTTAGGGGTGTAAGCCGAGAAGACGAGGAGGGTGGGAACAGAGGGAAAACAACTCCTCCCAGGACCCTGCTCGACCTCGACAACGGAGCCGACCCTCTTTCGCACCCCCAGAACTGCCAGGCCTTGCTGCGCAGTCCCGCCCACAGCAGCATCCGGGCTTTCACATCGACCGTCCACCATTGGTCGGAAATTCAAACATGGGAAATTTCCCGTCGAGTCTCATCCGGGTCATACACTTTTGCATGACCCATCCCGGTATCGTGATCTGCTTGTAATGTCTTTTTTTTTTCCTTTCGCACTCTTTTCCGACGACGACTCCCGAATACGTTCCTTTGGGGCAAAGCATTGGCGACCTGCCCGGGCAGGACAAGCTTGCGAGGGAGAGATGACACACCCACTACTAAGTGTATGGTAATGCCCCATCACCGCTCTCTCCGCCTCCGTCGCCGTCTTCGTTCGTCGCTCGATGACACCTGTCGCGACCTCGCGCGAGCATTCTACCGGGGTCCCGTGCTGCTGCTCGCCACTCCAAGCTACACAACACCACCATAGTACCTATGTAGGCACGTATTACGCACAGTACTTTCGCCCCCCAAACCTCCCCCTCGCCCCAGCTTGGGGGTGCGCATCCTTACCCCGATCGAGAGCAGAGGGGCATCGCATTTTCCCGGGCGAGAGAGAGAAAGAGAGGGACCGCCAAAAGCATGGCCCGATCCTAGCGCCCGCCCCCATTCCCAAACGAGGCTCCTGATAACCGGATGCTGTCCTTCTGGGCAGGTTACCGGATTTGGCAATCTTCTCGTCGGAACTCGCTACATAGAACATTTTACACAACGGGGAGCGGATAGTAAGTGAGAGAGGCCATTCCGCCAGGGCTTCCAACCCGCCGGGTCGAGCTGGATCCGCAGGCAGCGGGTAACGTTACGAAGCCCCCCCCAGGACGAGGACCAGCGTGTTACTCGTTAGCAGTGATTTGTAACGTCCGCCCATTCCAAAACAAAACACCCCCTAGATAGATAGACTGCGCACTCGCGCACGGGAGGCACATCCCCTAGCTTCGCGCGCTCGCGATCTTATCGGCGCAACCCGAGTGGGCGGGTGGACGTCGAGAAGGCGATGCAGGGCGTGCAATCGATCCAGGGTAAGACTAGGGCGAGAGAGGCCGGTATCTGGCGATACCCATCTACGAAACAGATGTCTTGCAGGGTGTCGTGTCCACAGATTGCGGCTCGCGATTCCTAGGCCAGACGACTAGGCGTGTCCTGGATCCGGGATAGAGGGCGGAGTATTAGGAGGGTGACTTTGGGGGGGGGGGAAGGGGGTGGCGCGGGCTTGCTGCTTGACGGCTGTCAGAGCACATGGCCAGCTGGCCAACAGCATCCCGACTAGCCTGCTACACGCACAAGCCCAAAAAGCCTGGGCGGACACACTCGACTTCCGGCTCGCGCGCCCGGAGTTGCCTGCCGAATGTGCCAATGCCACCAGCGACCAGGCCGCGAATGGCGAGGACGGCGTGCGCTGCGGGCTCTCTACCTACATATAGGGAAGAGATAGGCGAGGGCTGAGACGGTGCCGACACGCGAAAACAAATCAGCGAAGGAGAAAAGTGGGAAGGAAGAAAAAAAGAACGAAGACGATACGGATTAGCTGTCATCACGCCATGGCAACGCGGGCACGATCAAACGCCCCGCGGAAACGAGTCACAGATTTGGACCCAGACCCGATTCGCACCCGCACACGTTACTACTACCTGCTATACTAACGGATGCCAGCGCCGCCCGCGCGCGTGGCGTCGGTGACAGGACGCGTTTCCCGCAGTCCCCATCACCAGCGCTGGGACTGGCTTACCTGGCCTGGCCTGGCCTCGCACGTCGCATCGAGGCCGCGGCGGCGCTCGCTCGCTGTCGACTGCCCCTCCGCGAGAGAGAGAGAGAGAAGCGCATTAGTTCCCTAGATGCACGTACTGGATCGCCCGCGTGCCTATGCATGTACGTGTGCGCGGACAAGCGAGCGGGCGAGTCGCATAGCATAGACGTAGCCATGCGTGTGTGCGTGTGTGTGTGCGTAGGCCGACGTGGCGCAGGCCTCCCGCATGTTCTCTCTCGCAAGCCCAGCCTATCCTGCGCCGCGGTCGCTGCCGGCGGGCGGCGCGCGCGCCCGCGATGTGCGTAGCAGATTACGTACCGGCGTGTTTTCGGGATCCTGGGCCTCTTCTCCCCGGGGGGGGGGGGGGGCCTCTCTGCACGCTGTGCTCTGCGGCGTCGAGGATCGCGGTCTGAGACGCGCGCATCGCCGCGGATCGCGCTGGCAGGAGCGAAAGCTGCGGCGTTGGTAAGGGCGGTGGGCGTCGATCAGGCCGGCGCCGGTGTGCTGCCGGTCGTCGTCGTATAGGCGGTGATATAGATACCTATACTTGCCTACCTGTGGTATAGACGTCGGGCGTAAGTAACAGGGTAGGTAGGTAGTGCACAACACACAGACAGACAGGCAGGCAGGCAGACAAGACTAGCATGGTGCGGGCCGGCGGCTGGCATAATCCTCCACGCTCCCGTGCCGCAGCCACTTCCAAGACATCGCGACCGCGCAAACCTGCCTATAGGCAGCATTCCCGCTATGCTCTCTTCATTCCATACCTACCAGGTTGGCCGTGCTCCCCTCCTCCCGCGAATCCAGCCGCTGCGCAACCGCGCTGCTCACCTGTCTACTCTCGAGCTGGCGGCCCTACCCACCAGAGCTCTCTCCACACCTGCAGCGCCATCGGGTAGGTGTACTCAGATGGTACTCCGCTCTCTCGTCCGCGGCATCGCCGTCCGCGTCGACGTCCCAGGCTCGACTCGATAGGTGCGCTAGCCAGGACTGCGGGGAGGCCGTTGGTTCGGGTCAAGAGCGCGCGAGACGGCAGGCCATCGAGACGGCTACTACTGCTACTACGATGGCAGCAGGCTCTTTTTTTTTCCCTCCCTTTTCTCTCTCCTTTCCGTCGTCGAATCGCACACACACACACACCTAGGCAGTAATACCTATATTATGCTAGGTAATACCTATGTAACCCTCCCCGCGCAGGTCACCTGCTCTGCCGCGCGCGCCGCGACCGCGTCAGAGGGCGCTGCTAAGCAGCTGAATAACGCGTTAGAAATGCGAAAAGCGTTTCCCCGCGCGGGGGAGGGGGATGGGAGAAAGGGGGGGGGGGGGGGGGGGGGGGAGGACGTACAACGCTTATCTCCTCCCCAGGGCGCAACTGCGGGATTCGTCCGCGGTCGATCGCACGGTGGGTGGCCGTTGTTTCTATTTTTAACCGCGTCGCAGCGGCGAAGTCGGGCGGGTGCTCGCGGCGAGGCAGGCAGATAGGCAGGCGGCATCGTCGTGTCTCTGCGGGAGCAAGTGTCCTCGGGGCACTGCTGTGTTCCGCTAGGAGGACAGTCAGTTCGAGCAGCTCTCTCTCTCCGCGTGCGTTGCGGCCCGACGACGAACGGCAAAGTGCAAGCCCTGAGTTCGTGATATGCCTACCTACCTACCTGCCTTCCTCGCCCCGGGCCCGCCGCCCTTCGCCCAGGCTCTCCCTACCAAGTCTCTCTGGTGAACGCGGAACCCCCCCACCGCCGCTCTCGGCCTACTTCTCCCTAGGCCCAACTCGGGATCCGTCTGGAACGCGTAGAACCCGGTAAAAATAGCACGCGCGGGGAGCAAAAGCCTGGACCAGCGGGTGGTCGCGCGAGCAGGGCGATACCGGCCTACCCTATCTTGCCGCGATACCCCCGTGCTCCCGTGCGCCATCGCCATCCCTGGCCGCTCGCATCGCTCGCTCGCACACGCACGCGAGCCGACGACTGACTGACTGGCTGACTGGCTGGCTGACTGAACTGGTACCAGGGGCAGCTCCGTCAGCCCTAACTACCGAGACGGCCAGCGCACGCTTGCGAGGTTGCAGAGGAGGGCTTTCCGGGGGGGGAGGGCAGAGGTCGTTCTAGATGCGTCATCGCCAGGCGGGAGGCCCGGATAGGGCAAGGTAGGGTCTAAAGTTAGACAGAGGTGCAGCGAAGGAAAACTGGAAAACTGGTTCTGTAGCAGCAGCAGCAAGGGTTAGGCCGAGGATGGAGCTTTTCGTCATCACCCCCCTCTCTCTCTCCCCTTGGATCCGTGGGGAGGAGCTCCGGCTGACGGGCAGGGCAGACAGCGCATGATGGGACAGCGAGCACGGCCAATAGCAGGCGATGGGGTAAGTCTAGCATTTTGATTACACGCGCAGATAGATAGATAGATAGATAGATAGACGTATGAATGGAGCTCGCACGGCGCGCGGAGGCAACTATCGTTCGCCCAGGAGAGGAAGGAAGGAGAGGGTCGAAGGCGGGAATGTTCTATTTCCGACTCGGCAGCTCCGCCGACGCCGCACCACGAAGCCCACGTCGCCACGGCAGTCCCCGCGCCCCCCCCCCCCCCCCCCCCCCCGTCTCCCATTCACTTCCCTACCCGCCCGCTCTCGTCCCACTACCCATCATAGAAACTTCTCTACCGCCTCCCAGAACCCCTCCGGGTGCTCGAACATGGGCAGGTGGCCCGCGTCCGGCACGACGGCGAGCTTGGCGCGGCCGCCCTTGCCCAGCAGCGGCCGGAAGGCCTCCATGGCCTCGGCCATCTTGCCGTCGCGGTCGCCGGCGCCGGCCACCAGCAGGCCCGGCACGCGGCAGCCGCCCAGCTCCGGGCGCAGGTCGTAGTCCCAGAGCGCCTGGCAGCTCCAGCGGAAGCCGGCGACGTCGTTGGCCGCGAGCATGGCCGCCATCTCGCGCGCGGCGTCGGGGCGGCGCGGCGCCGTCGCCGGGTCGAACCACCGCCCGACCGTCTCCGCGGCGAGCCTCTCGATGCCCGCGGGGCCGCCGCCGTCCGCGGCCGGCTCCTGTGCGAGCGCGATGCGCGCGCGCCACGCGTCCGTGTTGGCGGCGCCGCTCGCCGCGTTGAAGTCGCACGCGACGAAGCGCGCCACGCGGTCCGGGTGGTCGAGGGCGAAGCGCACCGTCGTCGCGCCGCCCATCGAGACGCCGACGAGCGCGGCGAGCTTCGGGATGCGCAGCGCCGCGAGCAGCGCGCCGAGGTCGTCCGACAAGCCGGCGAGCGTCGCGGGCGCCTCGGGCGCGGGCGCCAGCGCGTGCCGCCCCCGCGTGTCGTACCGCAGGATCCGGTACCGCGGCCGCTTCTCCAGCAGCGTCGCCACGAAGGGGTCCCACATGTGCAGCGACGTCAGCAGCGAGTTGGACAGGGCGACGGTCGGCGCCCGCGGGTCGGGGTTGCCCTCGAGCCGGTACGGGATGACGAGGCCGTCGGGCAGCGTCACGTACGACTCGATGGCGGGCGACGGCGGCTCGTTCGCGGTCCTGGTCTTGGCGTCGGCGGAGGTGAAGGCGGCCTTGGCCGGCTCGAGCCGCGACAGGTTGTGCAGGTCGCGCGGGGCCGGGCCGAAGACGTAGAAGAGCGAGTATTGGCGCTGCGAGGCGAGCGTCGCGTGCTTGGCCGCGACGTCGTCCCAGGTAGGCGAGCGGGTCGCCGCGTGGCTCGCTAGGTCGCCGAGCTCGTTCTCCTTGGCGAACTCGTGCAGCGCGATGACCGACGTCGGCACGCCCGTCTCGAGGTGCGACGTGCGGAAGACGCGCGACCGCAGCCAGCCGGTGACCCTGGACAGCATGTCTATCTGGCCCTCGAACCACCTGGTGATCTCGTCCTCGGCTTTGGGTTCCGCGTCGTCCTTGAGCCTGAGCCGCACGGTAAGCAGGACGATGCCCTCGGTCTCGCTGTCGGACAGCTGCTCGATGGGGAAGAAGAAGGAGGACTGCTCGGTGCAGACCAGTTCCCAGAAGTACCTCTTGACGTCGACCCACCCGATGACCTCGGCTTCGCGGGGCGATCGGTTGGCCCGGAGCACGCTGTAGACTTCGGTCTCCAGGAGGGGCATCGACGTGACATCGTAGATGGCTAGGAACTCGGGCGCCTCTCCGTCTGCGGCGCGGTAGCGAAGCCCACTCGTGAACAGGCGCGGCAGACGAAGCCTGGTTGGCCCATGCTCGTTGTTGTACCACTCGTGAAACTGCTCTATCTGCAAGCCCGGCTTGGGCTGCATAGTCACGAACAGGACGCCGGGGTTAGCCATGATTTGATTCCTTCGTCGAGTCAGTTAGTTTCTTCTTATTCATGCCAACCGGGCCAGCAAGTGAGTGAGTCCATGCAATAACGTGTCTAGTATTAGAAACCCGGGGGCTTATCGTGAGTCGGGAGGGGTTGCACCGCCCCCTCTCCTGCCTCCCCCCCCCTTCGGCAACCCCTCCCCCTATCGATTGACGGTATTTTATCCCGTGACTCGGCTCGCGCGAGAAGTAACCGGATCGAGTAGCGATCGAACCGGGAGATAGTATTCACTTACCGAGACGTCGAGTGTAGGCCGCTGGATTCCTCCTATGAGAGCACAATCATTTGCAACCTTTTCGATGCGTGATGTCTCCGGGTAGAAGATAAATTCTCGACGCCGGCAGCGCACATCGGAGCCGTGGGTGCGCATGAGCGTGAGCGTGAACTGGAATCAAATCCGTGCACTCGAATCAAATCAGGCCATCTCGACAATGCGCTGAGCCGTGCTGAGACAAGCGCGCCAAGGCTGCGCCTATAGGTATGGCGATAGCACGGCAGCTAGGTCCGTAGAGCCTCGCGGCGCTGTCCCTAGCGGAGGCCTAAAGATGCTAGGAGCGAGTCCGGCAAAATAGTCAGCTCGAATATTGCTGCCGGGCGTGTGCTCGGTGGGTGAATAGTCCATCGGGCTCGACCGGGGCGGGCGCTGTCACTAAGGCGCGGAACGTCGTAGCGCTGGGCTCGGGCAAGCGAGGGGCGCTGGGCCTGGGCGAGGATATACCTGGACGCGCCCGCGCTCTCTCTCGGGCGGCGTGCTAGGTAGGTACGCTTAGGTAGATGTCGCCATTCCTGTTCCTGGCAAGCGAGCCGCCGTCCCACCGAGCGTCTTGGTCCAAGGCCCACCCGCGCCTCGTGCTAGCGGTAGATGTAGGTAGTTTAGGTCAGCGGTGTTGTCTGTCTCTGTGTGCATTGCCGAAGTGACAAGCTGGGGGAGGAGGAGGAGGAGGAGGATGGCAAGCGAGTTTCAGAGGACCCTGGCCCGGTCGGGAAATGAGTAATAGTTCGGCCGCGTCACGTCACGTGGGCGCAGTTGAATCATGTCAGAGGAGCATTGCTACATGGGATGAGTCGCGTCCATGCGTCCATCCGCCGGGGGTAGGCAATTCGGTACCTGCCTCTAGTCAAGAGTGTTTCGTCGCCAGTAGGGATTTGGGCTGTGACCCCTTTTTCGCTAGGTAAGTCCAAGTTGAATTGCTTATTGCTCGCCAATCACTGCTAGTGCTGCCGTTCTCCACCCAGTGCGGCCTCGTAGGGTCCTACACCGTGGAGGTGAAGCCACCCTGTATAATGGGTAAGACTTATTCGGTAATATACACCATTGGCCCACCGTTCGCCAGCTGGACCGCCCTATGGAACTCCTATATATATATAGACCTTCCCAAAGTAATTAAACCAGGTAGTTCTCGAGAGCCTCGCGGGCACTTGTTACCTGTATATGCTGCAGGACTAGAATATCTACATTCCATTCTCGCTACGACGTACCGAATCACCTACCTAGGGTAGGTAATACCATTAGCTCGACGCGCGCGGCGTGGCCGGGGCTTCCCCGTTGCTGGCGACTGCCTTACGACGATGGTCTCGCTTAGAGCATACTTACCCTCCAAAACGGCATGCCTCGAGGCTACCTATATCTTTAGGGAGGAGGGCAGCTTCGGGCGTCCCGCCTTGGGCAGATCTATCTCTGCGTTGCGGTTATGGGAACACGTAGACGTGTTAGCGAATCCGGGGGTTTCTAGATCCCGTCCGGACAGCCAGGCGACGCAGAAGCGCTGCCGAGTAACGAACATATCGTAGCGAGGACCATGTTCTCGGCCCGGAGGTTAGGGATCGCCTCTGCGCGGTCAGAGTAGTGTTTATCGTCCCCGTGCACAATCCCCTGCAGCGGGGCTGAGATAGGGATGCGGGATGGCACAATACTATACAAAGCCCACAGAGCCAAGGCCCAGGGGGGAAGAGGGTCGAGTTTCACGTGATGGCCCTCAAATAAATACCTACGTTGTTCATTATTTATCTTCCGGCTCGGAATGTTTTTGGGTTGAGCTTAACACGTCAAATCATCCATTATCGTCAATATTTTACCCTCGCGACAATATTATGATGCCCCTCTCGATGGCTCCATCTTCAGGATCGAGAAAACTCGTAAATGCCTTGATGGTTCTTGTCGTGTTGATTACGTTATCCTCTACCGTTTACTCCGTTCTCTCTACTCGTTGGGCAGCCGTTCGGAGTCGGATGTTAGGGATATTATTAGGGGAAGCTGATGATGAGCGGGCAAGGAGAAGATGGGATGGCGCGATGTAGTCAGACAACAAAGACCTGCAACCTGCTGGCGGAAGGTTTTCTGGTGACATGCAGTCGCAGATGCATCCGTTCGTTCTCGCGTGCCGTCGAATAATAACCTCCGATGGCTCGGACTGGTTGATGCCAGGTCCTTTTGATATCTCGTCGTTGCTCTCGTCACACAACAGGAGGTGGACAATTTCTCTTCGCTAGCCGGCATTAGTCCTGGACAAATGGGACTCCTGCCAATACTCCCGACGTACGGGCCCTGACTTGTCGCAGACGGATGACCTTTTGTTACCTAAGTGAACGTTGATGCACGGATCTGTGAGAGGGCAGAGCGGCGAGCGGCGTCGTAGGAGACACGCCGAAGAGAGAGAAAAGAAATCTTCCGATGCCGTTTCGTTGTCTCGGTAAACCTTCCGAACTGAGGCCGGCTGGTCTTAGAACGGTGATAGCAATTTGGGTGACTGTGGAAGCTGTTCAGGCCCGAATCCTCACGAATTCCTCCTAGGCAGCCACTTATTCATATTTGCCCCCATCCCCCGCCCCCCATTCTTCCCTCTCCTCATCTGCAATATATCAGAATCTGCTTCGTTCAGTCGTAATTAAGCGCCATCCAAGTGACGATGCACTCCGATTGTGTCCGGATGCTTAGCCTCGGTCGCCCATGTACGACCCTCCCCGACCCGGAACAGCCCCCAACGGGCGACATCAATGCCTCTTCACAGCCTCCTAGTCCACGATTAAATTCCATGGAGCGACTTCTCGGTTATGGGCCGTCATAATCTCGCCATGTACCGCGTCTCTGCTTTCGGTGGCTCAGAATACCGTCGTTATTTACACCCCTGACTACGATCGTCGAAATGCTCGATATCAGACGGGACTACGTTGGGATTAGCATCGTGTTCTTCTCGACCAGACGGGACTCTTCAGCGGACGGCCTGGTTAAATCGTACAGTAGTGACTGGCCCAAGCGATAGAAAAATCGTTGTGGTAACGCCCTTGGTCAGTCAGTTCCCTAATATCTATAGACGCCGGCGCCTAGCTCTGTCTATCAAAGTCACCCATACACTCGGGGGCAGTGTATGTGGGGGGGGGCGAGGGGGGGCGCTCGAAATTCAGCTGTGTTAATGGCGGGGACCGTCTGGCGAACAGTACTCAGAGGTAAACGATCATCCTCTCTTTACCGTCAAGTAGCAGCTTACCCGATATTGGATAGGTGTCGGCGTAACCACGAGCATCGTCTTATCCTACTTCGTTTCCCTATGCCACCGCGGCAACTTCAGGGCCATGGTATGATATGATAATAACAGTATAGGGGCGTTGGGGGTATTCTACCACCGTTCCACGTCTTCGAAAATAGGGACGTGGAGAGACAAATCTTTTTTTGCATCAGCTTGTCAGTCACAAGGTTTCATTCATTCGCCCATGCCTCTTCCTTCGCGTCCACTGCAACAGACCGAGCACAGCCCCTGAAAAGCCGCGACTACACCTCGACTATGTCGGGAACCGGATTGTGACGAAATTCGACTTGTGCCTATAGGGATCCCTTTGACTTGGGCAGATGTTACGTGTCCATGGAGGGTCGTGGCCTATCCTCGTGCCCCTGACTCTTGGCCTGACGGGGCAGATCCTGCTCGTCGCTTTCGAGGGGCGGCCCTTCGTTGCCGAGCCAGTCATGCCACTTTGGCTACCGGGCAGCGGTGGGCGTGAATATCGACGCGTTTCTCAGGCCTATGGCTATTCGCTGGCCATTTGCCTTCTTCCCGGCCTGCTCCTCCCCCCGCCGTTCGATTTAACATGCCAGCCAGCTCCCGAAGTGGATTTTCTCATGTTCAATCATATGGTTATGCCCGGATCGGCCATAACCTTGATAGTGTTTTCCAGATGGGGCCGGTTCAAGCCCTCCTATTCCCATAGCCGCCTCCTACTCGGCCTAGGGTATATGAGTGTTCAACGTGATGGGTCGCCGTACGAGCAAGGCGGAGTGGGTCTAGATACAGATCGTACCGGCGGTAGCAGGCGCTACAATCCTCTCTAGCACACCCCTCCCGGGTCTACAGGCTTCGTTTGCAGAAGCGGCCCAGGTCGCTGCCATAGCCAGCTTGGGGTGGTATCCGCGGCTGGGGAAGGATCGGCGGCGTAGCCATTTCTTCCTGCGGCCATACTCGACAGATTCGCGGCCTGGGATGCGTCGATAATCGACGGTGTCGCCGGTGGGAGAGCTAGAGCGTTGCCAACGTCGGGACCGTGGTAATTACGCCAGCGAAACGAAGGCAGGGCTCTTGACAGGCGCCAGGGTGGGGGGAGATGCCATCCCTGACCGACCACGGTGCCGGTTCGCTGGGCACGTTTTCGCGATACTCGGGGCCGAATTCGGTGTTAAAGACTCTCGAACCGGCCCTATGCCTGCTAATAATAACATCGCGTAGGTAGGTGGCATTGGCGGCGGGCGAGCGAATCCACGTCTAAGACAAGTCGGGTATGGGCAGTGATGGACGTGGGTATTTTCCCTAAGAGGCAGCAGAAATTGCACGCACGGCGTTACACACAGCAGCCGATGGAGTATATCGATTCGCATGAACGGCACAGTTGATTAATCCCTTAGATAGGTAGGTGTAGGAACCCTCCCAGCGTCGCATTGGGCGTGCATGGACCGTCTGCACTCAGCGCGTCCCGACCGAGTATACGCTGGTAGGGACTATATCGACTTATACAGGCAGCTCGATATGGACCACATATGGAGCTGCCTCGGCATGGGGTTCTGGGCTGGAACTGGGAACAGGAACAGACCTGTGGGAGGAGTCGAAGGATTCGGTACTGGCGACACTCCAGCGCACGGACGGGCTGCGCGGGAGAGGAGGTGGCTCGAGTCTCCCCGTCTTGGACACTCGCGGCCACTGGCGGCCGCTGGAGGCCACTGGGCTGCCCGCTCTATAGGTACCGTATACCTGTCCCTGAAGTACGATGCCGGCCGACGGCACAGTGCTGTCGGTGCTGCTGCTGCTGCTGCTACCTGGCTTCTAGCGCTTTTCTGTGGGCTGACTGGGGAGGCTAGGTCCGTGGTGCATCGGGATTACCTGGGGAGGTGGGTACGTGGCCGGCGGGTTTCGAGGTACATACCGACGACGCGCCCAACTGCCAGAATCAGGGGTCTGCCAGGGGCAGGTTTGGCAGTAAGTATAGGGCGTCCAGTGCCCATCTATAGGGCAGTTTACGGCGTTGTGGCTGAGCGCACCACGTCGTAGGGGGGGGGCGCCTGGGCTTCTAGGGCTCCCAGCGGTGGGGGATGGGCGTCCGCAGTGGGTTCCGCGGACCCATCCGTGCGCCCGAACACCGACGCTCCCTGTCCGTCGCCCTCGACTATAAATCAGATATGCCCTCCACCACAAGGCCCGGATTAGGTAATGGCTCTAATTAGATAATCTCTCTCAAGTATTCCGACCCTGTTCGCCCCTTTGGCTGCTTCTCCAACCCGGCCACCATCGAGACTGCTCACAAGGCTGTTGAGGCTGCTGTCATCCCCCTTATCATCGTCAACCCCCTCTCGCCATCTGTGCCTATGTGTGTGTGCTGCTGATACCATGGCGATGGCTCCCCATGCGAGGTCGAGCCTACGACGCACTGCCTGCGACAGGTAGGTCCCGAGGAGCGTCCCTCATCCCCCCCCCCCCCTCCCCTCCCCCGAGAAACCGGTGGCTGAGCTAGCGCTGCTCGGCTTGTATAGATGCCGGCACTCCAAGTTGAGATGTTTTCGCGACGAGAACCAGGAGCGGTGCGCCCGCTGCATACGTCTCGACCTGCGCTGCGAGATCGCGCCGGCCCGTCCTCCCGGGAGACCGCGAAAAGTCGTCTCCTCGGCCGCTTTGGCAGGTAAATCGCTAGCCACTTCAGCCTCCTCGTCTCCCCAACCGCCGGAGCCGAATACGAGCCAGAGTTCGCCGTCGCCAGACTATCATGTCACCGACATTCCCGGCGAAAGCCCGGCGGCTTCGTCCGTTTCTGACCACAGGCAGCAGCAGCAGCATCATTACGAGGCCATCTCGCAGATCGAAGGCTTCTCGGGCCACGCGGCCGGAGGCAGCACCAGCATCAGCGATAACTTCCATCCAGACGCCACCTTTCCTGCCTCCGGGTTTAGGGGTGCCGAATGGCTGGGACCGGGCTTCGATCACAGCACTGTGCCACCGGGTGGGGACCTGCTAGATGTTCACAACCTCTTCACGGCGAAGCTCGACCGGTACGAGTGCCTCAAGGAGCTCTCGAGGCTCAACGAGGACCTACATCATCAGTGGCGTGTTATCCGGGAGGCCAACGACAGCGGCAACATCGGATTCTCCACCTTCATCGTACACCCCCCGCCCCCGGACGGCGACGGCGTTTCGGTGGCTGAGAAGTTGCTGATCATGTCCCAGCGGTTTCAGCAGGCCATTACGAACCTCAGTTGGGTCGTGAAAAACGAGCCGAGATCTCCACTACCGAGAGCGGCGCCGCCGTCCGGCTCGGTCGAAGACGACTTCACGCTCTCAGCCCTGCTCGACAGCGCTTCTGGGCTCTCGTTGGCGGCGGTGGGGTCGCCGGAGCACGGCGCCGAGAGCCAACCGGGGTCCCCTTACGACGCTGATCGGGCGACCACCTCGGACGGGCAGCTCGACTCGCCGTTCGTCTACGCGCTCGTCAGCTGCTACGTGCTCCTCATCAACCTGTGGGAGGCCATGTTCGTCCACGTGCGCCGGCGGATAGAGCGCGTAGACCAGGAGCACATCCCGCTCTCCGACCCGAGCAAGGGCATCCAGATGGGGGCCTTCTACATCTACAGCGGGCGGCTGCAGAGCATGTTCTTCTGCCAGGCCGTCGACTACTTTATGGGTAACATCGACCGGGGCCTCGGCATCTCAGCCGAGCA
Organism: Durotheca rogersii; assembly: GCF_024521655.1. Classification (NCBI taxonomy): domain Eukaryota; kingdom Fungi; phylum Ascomycota; class Sordariomycetes; order Xylariales; family Xylariaceae; genus Durotheca; species Durotheca rogersii. The sequence continues at coordinate 293,607 of NW_026251255.1, forward strand.
GCGGGAGCAGGGCGTTGTCGGTCTGCTGTCGCACCCGCGGCCCTTCGGCCTGCTCCAGAAGGAGCTCGGCGGCCTGGGCGACAACGGTGAGAGCCAGCGCCCGGCGATGCTCCTGAGGGAGGTCGAGTGGGCCAGGACCCGTACATTGAAGGATGAAGGCTGGTAGGGACGGATGAAATTACGGCCATCCACTACCAGGATCGGCACGAGCCAACGCCAGCCGAACGCTCCCGGCTTGGAGGGCAAAGCTCGGAATCGCCACAGCCGGCTCAGTGCTCCGGGTCAATTGCTGGTCCAGCTCCGGCCTGGATAAGGTGTTGACATCTACCTTTGCCGCCTGTTTGTGTTAGAAGATGACGGACGTGTCGAGGAGGGTTACGTGTCCTACGTGGTAAGACGGACTCCGCTAAGGTCAGCCACGAGCGGGGCGCCGTGTTACGTAGGAAGCTACATGCCCTTACGTGTACAGCGCGAAACAGCGAGGTAGAGAAAGCGCGGCGTGGATTTCCTGGTGATGGCACCTGTCCACTTTGAGCCCTCGCCCACCTCCCCATCTCACGAAGGCTGCCTCGAGTCGACGTGCCACATCGGAGCCCGAACAGGCGTGCCAGGGGAACACTACGCAGACTCCCTTCTCCGCACCAGAGAGGCAACCCAACCAAGAGATCGCGACGATGCCGTAGGAGGGCTAGACGCGGCGACAGCATCAGTGCGGCCCATGGACTCGTCGTCATGACACACACACACACACACATAAATGTGCATGCTCGTGTGTGCGCCTCCCTGCCTCTGCCTATATACGCACATAGAAATAACATGGCAAAATAGATATGCATACCTATATCAATCTCTCTCGCGCGCGCGCACAAGATGCCGCGGGAACCAAGGGGCGAAACAGGGTGCCTGGGACCAGTGCCCGGGGCGTCCTTGATGGAGCTCAGCTTGTCGAGTAGAGTTGAGCCTCCGTTAGGTGGGTGCGACGAGTTTACGGTACCTGCTAGAACACGACGTCAGGAACGCGCATGCTGTAAAGGGGTGGGTGGAGCTTAGAAATTCCCAACGGTCTCTCACTCCTAAGCGGGAAGACATGTGCCAAGGTAACCTGGGGGCGCCCACGAAGAGTGGAAGAGTGGAAGAGGGGAAAAGGGGGAGTAGTGAGAGGAGGGAGGGCCCTTAGATTCGACAACTCCGCGAAACCTTTTTGTCACAGTGCCTATGGGAGGGTCGTCAAGCACATATTATATGTGTACGCAAGTACGTGATGAATTTATTAGCCTATCTCGTTGAGGTACACGCACATAGGTGCCTGAGGCGATCGTGCAGGGCCATTCGGGTATCTAAACACCCCCTGTCATTGCCTGTGCCTGCAGGTCAAAGCGGTGCGCCAGGGATTGGGTGACGGCGCATATCTCCCTGTCCTTAGAGGCGTCGTGTGATACGATCCGAGATCAGAGGCTGCTTGTGCTCATCCGACAGGACCTGTCACCTAGGATGCTGGGGAATCGGGACGCGTTTCTACGTTTCGACGTGATGTCCGGCGGCACTGGCATGATATTAGGGAATGGAAGAACGCGCTCGACATACACACTATTCGAATATAAGAATATTAGGTAGGTACCTAGGTATTATGTCGTCAGTACCGAGAAATCCCGTCCCAGGATACCTACATAGGTACGTGGGTGGGACCCTGGCTTGCTTAGAGCGCTGAGCGGGTAGAATGTTCTTTAACGCTGGCCGTGAAGGAGGTGGGAGCCTACCGAGGGAGAGGTAGGTGGGGTAGATAATCATAACCCTAGTAAAAGGCTGGCAAGCGTCATTCCGCCTCATAGAATTAGGTACGTACCCTATGGCTAGGATTCTCCAAAATCTATGAGTAGCGTAATACCGGTATGGCAACATCTCAACGTGGAACATGGTGGCATCAACAGAAATCGGTATGGGCGGTAGTTAACTCTAACGTCTTGCAAGGAGAGAAGACATAATGTAGGAAATCAACCCATGTAGGTAAGCCTATATTTTCGAATCGTAGAATGTATTACTTAAGCGCTTACTTATTCTGCAACCGAGGCAACCGAAGAGGAGAAGGCCTGTTTGTAGGGTTTAAATTGAGGAATGTTCCCTCCCAAGGATTTTCCGCCGTCTTGCGATAGATGGCCGTATAGTATGCTAGCTAATAACCTATATCTGAATCTGTTCTACTTACATGTCTCCCATTTTCTTTTACCCTTGCCTTCCCTTTTCTAGGACCTGTCGTCGTACCCGTCTCCTTTCTCCCGCCCCGGCCCCGCCGTCGCCGGCCCGAAGCGCTAATACGGCGCCCCGCGAACCGGTTCGGGCACTAGGTAACATCCTAGGTTGCATCAACACGTGCAACCCGGCAAGTCCCAACTCGCTTCTCCGCATTCCTTTACATGCCCGTTGCCCCAGCCAGTCCCGCCGCCGGCCACCTTTGCACCTGCCGTTTTCCTCCGTACATGCGAGTATCCCTTTATTCCTATCGTGAGACTGGAGAAGTATAAAAAAGAAGAAAAAAAGGGAAAAGGGGTAAAGGGGTAAAGGGGTAAAGGCACCAATCTGGGAGACAGACTGGGAATAGAACTAAAACCGGGTAAGATTACTTCTGCCGGGCCGGCAGAGGCACGGTGAAGGTGAACTCACAGAGTGGCTCAGAGGCGGGGCGCGCGAGGGGGGGGAAGGTGGCGGAGTCCCACTCGCAACCCAGCACCTTGAAGCAGACGTCCTCGGCGCGGCGCTGGCTGGGGAAGCGCTCGCGGCAGTGTCGGACGTAGTTGGCGCGGACCCAGTCGAGGACGGCGAAGACGTGGGTCGCGACCTTGCAGCACTCGGGCACGACCTCGTAGTACGTGCGCGCGCTGTCGGCCGTCGCGAAGCGCTGGCCGCGGTAGTCGCGGTCTGGGACGGTCAGCACCGGCCGGCGACGGGATGCGCGGAGGGGGGGCAGGGAAGGGGGGGAGGACAATACATACCGTCCTTCGGGCAGGTGCCCGTGGACCGGTCGCGCACCCGCCGGATCGCGAGGCAGTCCAGCAAGTAGAAGGTGCGGAGGTGCGGGAACAGCGCGGCGAACTCGTATGCGTGCTGCGGGGGCCCGTCCGCATGCGGGCTGTCGTGGGAGCTGTCGTGGGCGCGGCCGCAGACGCGGCAGACGGTGGACTGCGCGTCGCCGCCGGGCCCCTCGCCGACGAACCGCTCCCAGCTCGGGCTGTACCGGATCGCCAGGTGCCGGATGCTGCCGAGCTGCGCCGGGTCCAGACGGCGGGCCCACGCCCCCAGGGCGCCCGAGTGCTCGACGCCCGGGTAGTCGATGCACACGACGTCAGACGAGCGCTGCAGGAGCACCAGGCGCCCGCTGTCCAGGGTCAGGTTGCCGGGGCGTGCGCGCAGCTGGTCGACGAAGAGCTTCATATCACGGCACACCAGTCGCAGTTGGTTGATGGCCTTGTTCATAATGGGGTAGTAGGACTTGTCCGCGGCGGCGATGGCGTAGGCGGGCTGCAGGGTGCTGGTGAAGCCGGCCGTGGCAGCGGCGTCTTCTTCTTCGGGTGAAGTTGTTGGTAGGGCGTCGCGGGTATAGTCGTTAGCGACGAGTTTGAGAAAATGGATGCCCGAGGTGCTGACGGCGTCCTCCAGGATCTGGTAGGAGATCTCGAGAGGGAAGTTGGCAAAACCGTGGAACTGGGACTGGTCCTGGCGGACGGCGGACGGGGAGGACATGTTAGTGGGGAAGAGCAGGGCGGGGAGGAAGCAAGAAGAGACGGCGGCTAAGCGGCAGGTATAAGTCAAATAAAAAAGGTGCTTTGTAGGGTTTAAAGTTGAAGCATGTGTTAGATGAAGCCGAGTAGAGAAAAAGACAGGACGAAGCCGGGACGAAGGCAGTTAACCTGTTGACATATATAGACACATATCGTTGCAGCATCTCAATGTGGTCGCATAGCTACATCTGGGAAAAAACCCATGCGCGGTTACTCTATAGGGCCCGGTTGTTGACTCGCCTAACCTCCCCCCCCCATGCTTTTTCGGGGGAGCCGGAGGAGTCATCATCCAATCGTGAGTAGGGAAATTCAGCCTTAGTCCTCTTCGTGGCTGACCCGTGGGCCTAGTCGGACCAACCAAACGTAGGTGTGCCTGGGATGACATGATACATTCACGTTGCATAGCTGTCCCTGAGTTGCGTCCCCCGCACCCGAACACATCTTCCCCTCCTTCCGCGCTGTTAGCCTGCGGGATACCTCCTCCTCAGCGCATACGCGGTGCCCCGAGCGAGCACGCTGCGACGATGGGCGACGACGATAGGGGACTTGCCCACACCTATACGTTCTCCGGCGGGTCCCCCATCTGGCAGGAAATATCGCGCACTTCTCCTTTCAAGAGAGGGAGACGTACAAATAACCGCTCGTATTTCACAGTATAATATTTATATTATTATATATAGCGGGATGGCATTGAGAGCAGGTGCCGGCTTACTGAAGTTGCATTGTGGGTGTATGCAATATGCTCCATACTCTCTTTTGCTCTCCTTTAGTTAGCGAGTTAGCTCAGCCATATTTCTTTTTGCCCCTCCGCTAGAGAAACGCCATCCTGCGTCGGATAGCCGTTTAGTAGTTGAGCTAATACCCCTGCCGAGACTAAGGCGCTAAGCTGCCATCCTCCTGGTCCATACAGAAGGCCCGGTAATCTTCAGCACTGTAATCGTGCTGGCAGACCTGGGGCTTGATGATTTTGTTATCTGTATTTGTGTAATCCAGATCGGCACCCGCCTCGGAGCTTCCATTAAGTCGAGGGCTGTTCGGTGAACAGCTTCGACTACCTATAGATCATTCCCATCACTTAGTGCTTCCTTATCCCGCTCTCACTTGACCGTGTTCCTCTCGCGGTGCATCCCTGCCCTTTGCGACCTCGGCTCACCTATCAAGAGCCAAGCTCTAAACACCTAAATAACCATCTGGTCGGTTGCGTGGTTTGGCCGTCTCTCTTTTATCAGACGCTAATCTAATATTGTATTTTTTAACCTATTGATTGCTAACTTCCTAGACAACACTCTATAGCTATAGAAGGCCTACTAAAACTATGACAACACATGTGTGTCTCGGACGAGGTTATGAGCCTCGGGGTCACGAGCGAGCCTACGATATATCAATGAGAAATAAATAGAGAGCCTTTCCTCAGCCTACCTACCGTTCACCTGGTTGGGTAGCAACGCAGATCCATGTTAGCGTGGCTCCACTAAGAAGTCACCCTGCAGTATCCTATCCGGTGTCGACGCCCTGCAAGACAGCCACCATTAATTCTAGAAACGTATCTGCCCCCAGCCCGACCGCGTGATTTTGCAAGAGTTATGGCGACGATTGTGGGCTTGCTGGGAAAATTACTGAGTCCTTCTGTCCCAAGCACTAGACTTCCCCTAGAGCCGATTATCAGGCTGTTGAGGATCTAGTGTCACACCGATAACTAGGTATGTTCGACACGGACGACCGTAACGCCGAGGACTCCTTCGCAGAATGGGATCTGTGCATGCCTCTCGTCGCCGACAGCGCCATCAACCCTGGCTTCCGAATCAGGAACCACCCCAACGGCGAAACCCACCGCGTCCATCTCACCGGCTACGACCGGCATAACACGATGGTCGTTCGCGGCCGGCTATTTCACGTAATCCACGGCAGGTTAAGCCCGGATGACAGCACACCGGCCACGCTGATTGTGTTCGAGTGGCTGCTAATACCGGGGAAGCTGGGCCGGCGATTCCGCCAAGTCCAGGTCGACGTAACGTTCGCGCCTCACGGCCGGCGGCCCGGCACCCTGCCGAGCGACGACCTGTCCGAGTATACGCCGCAGGTCCGCGTCGTGGCACCCGACGTGCCCGCTGTGTCGTACATAACGCGCCGCGGCGTGACGAGCGAGAGGTATAACACGGCGGGCTTGCGGGCGGGCTACGACCCCTTTGCCGCGGCCACGGCCGACGTGTCCCGGGGCAGGGTCGAGACGACGGAGCGCACCGACTACCGCTTCGTCGCCGGGTACCCCGCTTTCGTCCGCAAGACGTGGGGCGACCCGAACTCGGTGCACTGGACAATGCAGGAGAACGCGCCGCAGGAGAGCGGCGTGCCGCACCTCTGCCGGCGACGTCGGTGCTTTCACTACCACTGTCGAGACTAGCGCCCACGTCTCGATTCTGGTTAACACAGCGGAAAAATTCCGGAAGGCGGTGGGGCGGATTCCCGAGGACGACCCGGTCTATTTTGATCCTCGTCCCGTTCCGGGCGTCCCCCACGGCGCCGCTGTGCTGTACGGCCCGAGGGACAACGTGCGTAACCAGCAGAGCCCATGCGACAAGGATAACCTCGGTGCTATGGATCTGACCCGTTCCCTGGTTGTCGAAGATGAGCAGCCGAGAGTGGGTTAAAAGGCGCATTGCAAGGAGACGATGCCCTGGAAGTATTCAATTGAAACGAGGGGGTAGGCTTGGGGTTTGAATTGTTATAGCTCCCTACACGAGAAACATGTCTACCTGGAGGGTGGTCTTGGATACCCAAACCTCGGTTGATGTGACTGTTCGTAAATAATGTCTTTTTTCTGCCTTAGTATATACTCTTAATACTGTCGCATCAATCCTTCTGGGCCGCGAACTTTTTCACGAGGTGAAGAATGCCTCCCTGGTCGTCTAAACGTAGGACGTCCTTCACGTGTACCACTTTGTTCATTTCACCATCAAACACTTTTGCAAATACGTTTTTCATCCAAACACGCCTATCGATCGGAAGAGCTTCGCCCTCGGCCAGCATACAAAAGAACACCAGGGCAGCAAGACCAGCGGCTAACGCTGTTGCGCCCGAGTTTCCGGCATCGGCATCCTCGATCCGGCTTAAGATGTGCTCGCCAGGGAAGAGGTAGTCCACTTTTTTGTTCAAGTTGACGTATTTTTTGACGTCGAAGTCCATGTCGGTGGCTCCGATGCTAAACACGTTCTGGTTGCCACAGGGCACCCATGTGTCCGACGGCGTGCTCTGCTTGACGTCGCACGCCGCCCCGAATACGAGGATATCCTCCCGAGCCGCCTCTGTGATGGCAGCCTCGAAATTTTTGATCTCATCTCTCTCCTCTGCCGTCATTCTTCCGGAAACGTGGCACACATTCCAGCTCATTGAGATGATATCTACCTTTTGCTTAATTGCCCAAAGGATGGCCTTCTCGCCGCATAGGTTAGTACCCGTATTAGATGCGTGAAATAGTTCTAGAGACCACTTGGTCTTCTGACGCCGAAGCCTAGGTAGCCAAAGGCCGTCATGGGGGAAGGGGAGTCGCTATTTACTTTTGTGGCCTGCGATAGGTTGAAAGACCGCTGGCTCGGATCCTCGCCGCTCTCAACGTCTAGCTTGGCTACATAGATAGTCACAAACGGACAGACCTGGCGTATCAGCCACGCCATCTTGCTGCCATGCTGGTCAGTAGATACGTAAAAGCTCCTGGGCCCCGGTTCCGGTTCTCCGGAGTATATTGGTGGCCAACCGGCGTGGTGGAGGTTCTCGCCGTTTCGCTCATACGTCGGATCTACTCCGTCGTCAAGGAGAGCGATTTTGACACGGCGCGGACGAGTATTGGAAGCGAACGACTGATTATGGTAGAGGGTGAAGAGCTTATCGCAAAATCCCGAAACGTGTTTCAGCCATGGATGAACCCTAGAGAAGGATAAAGGTGGTTAGAAGCATATCAATGGCCATTCCATCGCGGGGTAAGAGATATTTTCTCATCGACGAGGGTTGGCGGCGGGCGTGCTTACGGAGCTTGAAGGCTGTTCAATCCACGACTCTTACCACCCTCTCTGAATGCTCGGTCATCATTACGGACAGTTATGAGAATGGGTTTCCGTTTCTGCCATTTTTTGACACGATCCTGGAATTGGGCAACCTTGACTTTCCTCGACCTGTCTTCTAGTTCGGTACCCTGTATATTAGTTAGCAACTCCGTCTCTCGTAGAGAACGGAATATGTACTTTTCGGATGTAGATATAAACCCGCTGAAGCTACAAGGCCGTTTCCGTTAACATCTAAGATTATTAACGATATAGTATGGGGGCAGACTTGCCTTCTCCAGTGTTTGAAGCCCCTCCGTGGCGGACCAGCTCCACAAGACCGAGTTCAGCCCAGACCAGTGCAGAGAAACCTCGACCAGAGTTGGAGGCAGGGTATATCTGTTAGCGCACAAGTCGGGTCGGTTCCAGTTCAGGTACATGACCTCCAGACCCCTCAGGCATTCCTCGACAGTGTCGTCAGAGCAGTAATGATCCGGGTTATCCTTAACCGTGAGGCTTAGGATGGTCTTGACTCCCTTCGTCGTCTTGAGCCACTCGAACACCCTCTTTAGATTTTCCTCGTCCTTAGCCCATATCTCGGCCTTTTCTTGGTCGTCCTTGGGTAGGATGTCTAAAACTTCCTGACTGTACTCGAGGCTCAGAACAACAGACGCCATCGTGGTTTCGAATTTGAGAAAGTTGAAATTTCTGGTTGTGTTGGACTGCACCCGTTGGTCTCCTTCAAGGGAAAATTGCCACTGGCGCTCGAGCTCTCCTGGCCGCACACGACATGATCGGTTAGTGCCGCTGGATATTATTTCGGAGCGTTCCAGGAGGATATTATGTTGGCGGCTCACCAGTCCAGTAAGGAGACCTCTTGACGCTTTGGTTGCGAAACAAGCAGTCACACGCCTTCTTGTAACCCCCTAACCTAAAGGAATTCTCCCATAGCTTGTCTAATACTTCTTTACAACCAATTTCCTTTTGTCTGAGGGTCTTCATGCTATGCGCGGGAGCTCTGGAGTTGTTCCGCGGCCCGGCCACACCTCCGATGTTATGATTTCCCTTGGCATCGGCAGCACCCGCCGCACCCTCACCTTGTCCTTGGATGGGAGGATCCAGCCGCTGCGCTTGTTTCTTCTCCTTTTCCACCTTTTCAAGCTGGAGATGCGAGCTGCCGCCTTCTATGGCGTTCTCCCCCGTGTGCTCGGTGTTTTTTCTTCTCGGTCCCGTGTTGATTGGCATCACCCCAGCGGCAGTGTTGATCCCCTGAGTTAGCAATGGGCTCTGCCCATTTACCACGTCTGAACGGGATTTTGCACACCTTTTTTCGGCCCGTTCATGGTACGAGGTATACAGGTAGAGATATGGAGACAGTCCGGCCGAGTTATGGATCGTAAGAGCCTCTTCCCCTCCGGCTTGCTTCAGGAGAAGATCGATAATTTTGTTAACTTTTTCAAGGACCGCTTTATTCTGCCTGTGCACCGCTATGCAGGTCTTGCAAGCGTAGGAAGGCGTTATTCGCACCTGTCTGCTCTGAGGGATGGACGTCGCGCTCTCACGCGGCCTGGATTGATTACTGACAACCTGTATCGGTGGTTCCTGGGCTTGAGGGGCGCCGGGAATATCGCTAATGGTGACGGGCCATTGCGCGACGCTTGGCCACGTCGCGTTCCGCGCCGCCACAGCCGGTGGACCCAGTATAGGAGTCGGGATCTGGCAGGTAGGCACTGGCCGGATGAATTTCTTCATATCTAGGGCATCGTGGAGAGGCGTGTTGCCGTCGCAGGAATCCCCTGTACTTCTTTGTTCTATGAAAGCTCTCCGACCTGCCATTTTAATCAGACCCTCGACACCTCGAAGATCATGCAATATGGCTAGGTGGAGGATATTCTGTTTAGCATCGTTCACTTCGCAGATTCCTTCGGCTGCTTGGTCCTTCATCAATTTGCACAGGTAGATGGTTATGTCGGGACGTAACTGGGGAGCATGTTTCATCACCTCGATGTCGGCTGTGACGGCGGCGTGAAGGAGTCGTGGCCCGTACTTGGGACTTAGATCAACTGGCTCGAACTTGAAGATAAGCTGGAGGAGAAATTTCGCCTTTTGAGGTCCCACAAGATATGGATAGAACCTTGGAGCCTCCTGTAGCACATATTGGAGGAAGTTGATGGGAGACTCGTCCGATGACGTCCCTGCGAGATAGTCTCGCTCAATTCGGATCAGACTGGCGACGTCTTTTCTGTACTCTTCGTAGTTTGGATGTGCTTCCCAAGCCGCTTCGTCCTCCCAGTCAATCTTACGGTCTTCGGAAATTTTTGTCTTCAAGTCCAATCTTGCTTTCTCGATCTCGGGTGCTGGGTCGGGTGCTGGGTCGGCGTAAGGTTCATCGACGTCCTCACCGTCGTCTCGGTCAAGCCCACTCAGATCTCCGTTCTCTCCGTAGCCAGCTTCTGGTTCTTGCATGCCAGGGTGGCTTATTGCATCCGTCATCAAGCTCCCATATCGAGATATTGTCTTCTGGTGCAGCCTCAGCGCGTCGTCATCGTCATCGAGGGGTGGAGTGAGCCGATTGCTGGGTGTCATGATAGATGCACGCGCGGGCCTGATAGGCGCCGGGTGAAAATGACGGACAGGTTTCTAGTATACGGTTCTTACAATAGGTAAATGTGCGGGTGGCTGAACCGGGAATTTCAAGCAGAGAGGTGCAAACGCAAGGAGAATCAGCTACTCGTCCGCTCCCAACTCCAAAATTCTTCCTCGTTGATCGCGCACCAATGCCACCAATGCCACCAATGCCATATACGGACCAGGCTGCCTTGCACCCCAGTCGCCGAGCCGTGTCGGTCACTTTGAGCGTGCCCCTCTCCTGCGGCTGTCAGCCAGTAATTCCACGTAGTGTAGTATTAACCCGCACACGGCCTTAGCCGATAGGCGGCAACGGCACCAGAAAAACGGGATCAGGCCGTATAAAGAGCCTTAGACACTCTAGGTTGGCATATCCATCATGGGCGTTATGGCTCCGCCTCCTGTTCTCACCCCCGCCGGTGTCGTTGCCGGTCAAGCTTTGCCTAGGCAGCCGCCCAAGACCCAGTGAGGTTCCATTTTATTCGTCGTATACGGGAAAGGTTAAGGGACGGTTCCTGCTCACTTCAAACCCAATGGGGTGGTTAGGATCTACGGCCTGATCGGCGCCGAACATGAAGACTATTGCTCTTTGTGGGACGAAAACTAGTTACCCCCAGGCCCACTCTCTAATGTTAATACTCCTTCGGGGTCTCGCCTTCCTGGTGAACAAATTTCTGAAACTGTTCACAAAGGAGAGGCCAGGCGTTGTTGGGCTGCTAATCCGCCCTACGGGATGTCGTTAAAAGGGAGAGAGGACAACGAATGCCTGACAGTTTTTCACTATGCGGCCATCTCGAAGTCGATTGACATAGTGGCGAAGGTACTCGCAAAGTGGAAGGAGGATAGCTTTGAGGCCTCGCATTTGATCAACCCGCTAGACGCCGCTCCATCGGGCATGTCGGATGCCACGAAAGGAGGTCATACAGGCACTGATAGGCAGTAGAGCGGATCCCCACGCCTAGACAATAGACGGCTAGAAGCCTCGCTACATTGCTGTCCTTTATAGAACAACTAATAGCGGAGAGTTTGCGCTCCTCCTAGGTCCCGGTGACAAGGGGTAGGGACTGCCTAACGGGATAGTAACCTACTATGACGGGTAGTGCGATGTATGCTACTTAGTAAGTCCTCGAGGAGAAGACACGGCAAGATGAAACCTGTTGCTAACAAGCCCACAGCCCCTGCGGTGGAAGTACTACCACTGCGCGGATGAGGAATGCGACGACTTTGACCTCCGCTTTAAGTACTACATGCACGTTGAGTATATTCATCAGGGCTTCCACGAGTTCGAGTGTGTGGAAGAGTAAACGTGTGGAGCATTGTCATCATCTCGCCTAGGAGAGTCATGAGGATGGTTAGATCCGGCTTTAAGCTTCGTAAACACCTTTTCGTCCCAGGAGACTATGTTACGGCTAGCTAGAAGCGAGGAACGAACTCGAGCAAGTGTTAGCAGCGTTAAGTGATAGCATCGATCAACTCCACTCGACCGAACGTCCAAAGCTCTAAAGCCACAACCGTCGGGGAGGTAAATTCAAATGGGGAGACGTAATAAGCCGCAAAAAGACAACCCAGGAGCAAGAAGAGATGATAAACCGTGTCGGTGACCGTCTGAACCTTCCTGATGAAGATGCGATTGTATAGAAATGGGTGTGCGACCTATATTACTTAATACCTATTACAAGGTACTACATGAGAAGCCCTATCGAACAAGTTAAGCAGCAAGGGAGACGAATACCCTTAGGCAGACATGAACGTCACACCTACTAACGAGTGACCCATCGGCCTGCCCTGAATAGCATACGCAGATGCAGTTGACGACAGCATCGCCGCCTCCACCCCAGAATGTCGACCACAATGAGTTCTGCCCCTAGGCGTGTTAGGCACGCTATGAGCGGTATAACAGCGTAACGTTTCCGGTAACAGTATCCTGTCGAATCAAGGTTCCAAGAGAGCTTCCAGGTGTTTTATGTGTCCGGCTTTTGAAAACACGCACTCTCTTGTCTTTGCAGAAGCGAACAACAATATATATATATAACTATGCACATTCTCGCTGTCTATCTACAATTCCTGTCCGTGTAACTACCAATCTAAATCCCAAGTTCTCTAGACATACGAACACCAGTCCCTCCATTACACATCTCTTGTGACCACTCCGCCCAGGCTAGCTGTGACACGACGCATTCTCGTCCTCGCTAGTCGAAGACGTCGCTCGCGTACCGCGTGTTGCGGAGGCCCTCCCACCACTCGGAGAGGTGCTCGTCGGAGTCGTCCTTGCCCTCGCGGCGGGCCTCCTCGCGCGCGATCCGCATCACGGCCGCGCGGACGCTGTCGCCGACCGCGCGGGACCCGCAGATGAACATCTTGACGCCGGTCCGCCAGGCCTCCAGCACCGCCTCCTCCTCGCCCAGCAGCGCGTCCTGGACGTACCGGTACTTCGCGCCCGGGTCCCGGCTGTAGGCCCGCACCACCCTGATCGCCCCCTCCTTCTCCCACTCCGCCAGCTCCTCCGCGTACAGGTCGTCGCGCCCCGGCCGCCGGCACCCGAAGAACAGCGTCGCCGGCGCCAGCTTGCGCCCGGCCGCGATCATCGCCGCGCGCTCCTGCACGAAGCCCCGGAACGGCGCGATCCCTGCGCCCGCCGCCACGCATATCACCGGGGTGTTCTCCACGTCCTGCGGCAGGTGGAAGGCTGCGTGCGACGGCCGCACCGCCACGTGTAGCGTGTCGCCGGGCTGCAGCGACGCCATGTACGTAGACGCCACTCCCAGGTGCATGCCCTGCCCGGACTTGGACGGCGCTTCGAGGAGCGAGAAGGTGAGCGTCACGTGCGAGGGGTTCCATAGCGGCGACGAGGAGATCGAGCTACGTTTGTTAGCACGCGTCTGTCCCAGGTCATGCCATCGCCATGACGAGGAAGGGGTTCGGGTTGAGCAGTTACGTACTATTGGCGCACACGCATAGGGGGGAGCATCGAGAGGAAGACTCCCAGCGGCAGGTCTACAGAGGGATACTTCTCGAGCAGATCGAGCACCGAGATACGTTTGGCCAAGACCTCCTCGTAAGACTCGCTTGCGAGTTTCTTCAAGGCTTCCTTCGCGTCTTGGTCCTTTGTGGCTTCGACTAGGCCAGCTATGTTCTGCAAATCATTGTTAGTTGTCTTTATCCCTCATTCATCGATGGATCCGGGACGGATTCCTCGACTTACCCTCTTAGTAGCCGGCTGGGACAACTCAACGTAGGCGCCTAGGATGTTATGAGCAGGCAGCGACGTGTTCGTGGGGAGATAGCTAATCTCATCGCTGGAAATGGTAACGTGAGAATCCCAGGGGAGATGGAATCGGCGCATTGCCCTCTCGACAACGGGCTTGGGATTGATGGGGAGCACTGCCAGGTAGTCGCCTGCTCGGTACGTTTGGTCGCTCGGGAGCGTAATTTCGATATGCTTTTTGACCGGTTCCCCCTCAGCGGTTAACGTGCGAGTGGACACCACTAAACCGTCCATGACATCCTGCCGGAGAGTCGACGAGCGCGGGCTTGTAACTGTCACCTTAAGACTAGCACCTTGCAGAACATCGCTCTCATCGCTTGACGTGCCGTATTGCTTCGCGAGTGCCGGCCAGAATACCCCATCCTCCCAGCTTTCGAAGTCGACAAAGGCGTCGCCCGACCCGACATCGGCGAGCCCAAGATCCGCGATTCTAGTAGCGCCAGCTTCGCTGAGCTTGCTGTCTATCAGCTTCGGGATCCGATGGAAAGTCTGAGCCCACTCGCGGTGGCCGACGCCAAATACGGTGTATTGCACGCCCTCCAGGGCTGTCTCCCCCTTTAAGCTCTCGATCCAGGAAACAAAATGAGCCGCGTTGTCTGGCGGTTGTCCTTCGTATGACGCCGTAATTATGACGACTGGTTCGCCTTTAGGTAGGCTTCCGTTGGCAGTGTCTAGGTGGTCAAGCCTGGAGATTCTGAAGCCGCGATGTGACGCCTCGCTGGCGATCCGCTGTGCAAGGGATTCGCATGTGCCACTGTTGCTCCCGTATAAGACCGTCATGGGCTTCCCGCTGTGGCCGTTGGTGGTGGCTGAGTTTGAACCATTTCGTACTATGCCCTGAGGAGATGCCGGCGATATCTCCTTCCCGGCCAGGCGATTCTCCAGCTGGCTCGCCGTCAACCCGTCACGGAGGGATGCTCTCATGCGGAAGCCCCTCGGCTTGAGAGTCAAGGTTTGCTTCAAGGCCAGGCTGTACCCTGGGTCATCGAGGACGAAGTTGAAGTTTTGCAGAAGTATAGCCATGGCCAGCGTCGCTTCTTGCCAGGCAAAGGGCCGACCAATGCACTGCGATGCTTTTCATTAGTTGGGCTGCCAGAGGCGTGATTTTCAAAGCCATCGTCCACATCAGATTGCCGACGGTAGGGAGAATGGAAAAGGGGTATTTCTACATGCAGGGAGACAGAAACACATACCCCACGGAGCCCGTTCCCGAACGGTTTCCACGCATTCTTGGGCAGTTTATTGAACGGTTCATCAAGCATACGTTCCGGCTTGAACTGCTCGGCATCGGCACCAAATACAGCCGGATCACAATGCGCCTTTTTTATCAGGACGCCA
Organism: Durotheca rogersii; assembly: GCF_024521655.1. Classification (NCBI taxonomy): domain Eukaryota; kingdom Fungi; phylum Ascomycota; class Sordariomycetes; order Xylariales; family Xylariaceae; genus Durotheca; species Durotheca rogersii. Next base: position 308,645 of record NW_026251255.1, read on the forward strand.
ATGGTTTCGTCTGGGCGTATCAGGTACTTGCCTGCGAGAAGGGTTTCCTCCTTGGCCGTCAAAGCATATTGAGAGATAGGCGAATCGACTCGTAACGTCTCGCGCAAAACCTATACCCAGGTAAGCCAATCTGCAACGGTGCAGCGAAGAGAAGAACGGCCGGCGACCAAGAAAAATATTTAAACGAAATCGGAGCGTTAAAGACCTACGGCTGCGATATACGGAAGCTTGGACATGTGCTCCACGGTGATGGGTCCTTTCCCGATAACCATGTCAACCTCCTGCTGCGCTTTGCGATAAGCCTCAGGGTGCTTAAGGAGTTCGTAGAACGCGAAGGAGAGAAGGCCGGATGTTGTTTCATGCCCTGCGATGAGGAATGTGATGAGGTTGTCCGTGATGCTTGAGTCAGACATGTGCTGGCCCGTCTTAGGGTCGACTCCTTTCAGCATTGCGGTGAGGAGGTCCTTGCGGTCGGACGGGTGGTTCTTCCGCTCTTGCAGAACCTCATCAGCGGTGGTTCGCAAGGTTTCGATGTCCTGCCAATACTTGGCGTCTTCCTTTCTATAGAACCAGGACGGCATGGTTCTGTTGGGCCTGTTGCCCGACTCGGTGAGGAAGTCGCCCATGGCTGCGACGAAGGGGTGCAGCTCGGACGTGTAGTAGCTATTGAAACGATAGCCCATCGAACAGAGAGCGAGGGTGTCGAGCGCGAGACGAGTGAAGTCGTCCGGGACCTCGATCGGGTGATGCGGTCCATATCGGGCCCACTTCATGGCGAGCTGCGAGGAGATGTCGTGCATCTCATCAAACATGCCTCGGATGGATACAGGGCCAAATGCGGGCATCAGCACTGGGCATGTCAGCATTCCGAAAGCAGCGTGTGTCGAGTGCCGATCAACCAACCTCGATGAGCGATTCCCCAGTTGGGCTCTTCCAGCCGGGCCTGAGCTGTATGTTAGAGCTATACGGACGATGGGTAGCCATAGGAGCTACCTTACCGTAAACAGGCCATCGTGCACGCCTTGTCGGATCTCATGCAGGGCACCTTTGGGGACCTTTAAGAATCGCTTCTCATCGCATAGTTCGTCTATGAGACGATGGCTTGAGCATACAACTAGCGATCGTCCCGGAAGACGAAGCCTGTAGATCTCGCCTGTATAGGTCCAGTTAGCAACCGTCCTCGCTGTCCTGCCTTCTTCACACGTCAGGTCAGTACTGACCGTACTTGTCGGCAAGTGAAATGAAGGACCGTATAGGAAGTTCCCTATCGAGTTCGGCAAGGTGACCTATCAAGGGAAGACCTGGGGGTTCTGGAATGGGAACTTCTCCCGACATCTTGCTTGGCTAAGTTGGGATGCTGGACCACGTAATAGGGGTGCGGATGTTTGCGTGGGAAGCTGTCTGGAAGCTCGCTGGGAGCTGTCGAGGCCGGTATGGATATATATATATGTGTACGTGATGTCAGTGTGCGGCTATGTCTGTAAGTGGGTATGCAACTAGTGGCTAAGAGGGAGAGCGTGTGAGTGGGAATATCGGTATATATATATTTATATTAGCGTTGGAGAATGCAACACCCGCTAGCCACTAAAATCTGGCCGAATCTCCGTTCGGTCGAGGATGTTCGAACACGGACTTCTGGGTTGATCTCCGACCTCCTGCCAGGGGACCAGAAACAACAGGAAAGGGATGACTGGGGCGGATTATCACTTGATGCAGGTAGTATTGTAATCATTCAACCCGCTAGCGAGACCGAAGCCGGTCGCACCAAGCCGCTGGCGGATACGGGAACAAGGAATAGACATAACTAGGGAATGAAGGCCGTGAAAGAGAGATAGATACAGAATGCTCAGCCCACCACACTCATTCGATCAGGCCCTGTTTTTTTTTTCTTTCCTGTGATCGTGTCGAGTCCTACGCCAGCGAACCTCGGCTGGTTCTCGACTTGCTCCACCCTAATCAGTGACGACGAGAAAACGTCGTGAATCACTATCGACCCGCTATCCCATCTCCACGGGTCCATCGCAGCACGAACGCGTGCATGTGTAGGTATATACCTAGTAGAGACGCATACCCGCCTGCCCCAGTTAGCCCGGCGAATGCATTGATCTGACCTACATGGCATTGTGGGAACTGCGAAGGATTTGGCCAGTGTCACTATTGCCACGGCGCGCGGGATCCCGCGACCTCAAAGACCTCTACGTGTCGTACTGCACCATCGCCACGGCATGAATCCCTAGGGCCTTACAGAGCGTCTTGGCGTCTAGTCGAAAAGGGGTTTCTCGAAGCTCGGAGGGAGCTGTTTCATGCCACGGCGGGCCCGGTTTGTTCGGTCGGAGCTTGATACGTGTTAAGAGGCGCGGGGCGAGAGGACTGGCGGGTGGCGTGCATGATGCAAGGTCGAAAAGGCCAGGAATCTCGATGGAGGTCAGCGGCGCCTCCGACAGCGAAGAACGGTGTGTCCAGTCAGGTGAAGTACATGGGTACATGGAGATCTAGGAGCTGTCTTTCTGGGTTTAGGCGTGTTATGAGATGCTGGCATGTTGTCGTCATAGGTACCTACTTATAGTGTTCTGTGGTCCTGGTACCCGGTTAAGCCTTGGCCGAGAGCACGCCGCATCCAGGAAAATAAATAGGTGGTTAGGTACCTGGAGGCCCTACTGCAGTACCTACGGAGTACTGTGTGCCACAATTGCCCAGCGTGCTGCGCCATCAGGTACCTTGGCACTTTCCCGAGGTACCTCCGTCTGGGCTCAGCGTCTTCTTCTAGCCACAATATTAGAGAGCGAAGGCGTCATTGGCCACGAGCCAATCCGTAAGCAACATAACGCCGGACGTGACTGGCTATCGGCATGTCGGAGCCTAAGATACCGTGCCGCCCTCCCGCTTTGCATTATCCCGCCCGGGTTAAAACAGGCAGACAGGAGCCAACGGGGAAACCCTTGGGATCGCGAGACCGCGAGACCGCGAGACCGCGAGACTGCTCAGTTCCGCCATCGATAGTGCACTATACAGCTTGTCCTGGCCTATCTTCGGCGCGACGAGCCGTTTTGGTATCTCAGAGCCCGTGCCCCCCCGTCATGCCTCGGCAGCTTCGAGCAGGCGATAACTAATATACCTCGACCGAGACCGCGATGCGCATTACCAAGCCGGCATGTGAATTGCCAAGTTGCTAACCAGCGAGACAAGGCAAGGCTTGTTCTGCAAGCCAGGGGACGACGCAACGACGTCGTGAGGACAGGGAGAGAGAAGGACGTTATTAGTAGCTGGCAGTGGGGGTGATTGGTGTTGCATGACACCTATTTAAGGATACGCCGACTTGGCAGCGGGAACCTCAGCAGCAGCTGAGCCACATGTAACTCCCCGGGCGCCACGCTTGCCTATATACGTGTACCTAGTAATACCTATATTCTCCCCTCCCTCGCTGGCGTACCAACACTTCCATCTTTCCTAATTCATCAACCCACCATCAGCCGCCACCCGCCCATCTTCACGACCTCGATCCATCCCGACCCTACCCCGAAGCTCGCAATCATCTCTCGTGATAAGCTATGCCAACATCAGTTCCTCCCTCCTGGCAGGCCCCGCCAGCGAGCCGCCCTAGTAGCCAACAATAGATTCTCGGCCGTTCCTCGACTTTGGCTTCCCTTCCCTTCGCTCCCCAGTTGCATCTCAGAATACATGTCAAAACGATGGCAGATGGCCGTGGCTGGGCGGGTTGAGGATTCCAATTAGCGACAGCCAATGTAGAAGACACTGCGACCAAGACGCCGTGTCGAGAGACACCCACAGCCTTTGTACTCGGTGACTAGAGCAAACTTCTCGCATCCTTTGTCATCGATACTCGTAAAGATGGTGATGCTGCAAGAGAAGCCAGGCCGCACTCGTTAAGGGCCCTACATATACATCTATATATTACTGCGTATCTCACATAGCTGCGTATCCCGTTCGGCATACGGCCTTGTTCATCGCTAGCTTCGCAACCAACCCATTCATATTTCGGCGTCTGCCCCTTGTTGTCGTTCTCCCCGCCCCCTGGAGCATCCCTGCTTTTTGCCTGTTCTGTCTTTCCACATCAGTTCTATCTAGACCCCCGCGATGCCTCCCAAGAAGCGTCACCAGAAACGCCAAGCCGCGGCCAATCGCAGAAAGACGCCAAAGACCAAAAGCACCACGTCAAGTGAGTGTGCTATCCATTATGGTCGCGTTTTGCTCACTACGTATGTACTCACGCCGTATACCATGCTTCGCAGCTGTCTCAAAAAGGAATCCGCCTAAAGCCGAGGTTGCACACCCTCGTGGGAAGGCTACTGGGGCCAAACGTGCCCTAGAAGAAGACCACGCCAACCGACTCCCATCCAAGCGGGCAAGGACAACGTTAGTGAGGAAAAGGGGTCGGCCTGCATCCCGCCCCGCGATACCTCCCACCATCAACCATCCTCCCACTGAAGTTCTCGCTATTATTGCCTTTGGAAATGGTGAGTCCGGCGAACTTGGTCTGGGCCCTAACGTAACAGAAAGTACTCAACCGCGCATCAACCCATATCTCGATCCCCGAGACCCATCCGCGTTCCACGTGGATCAGTTTAGCTGCGGTGGCATGCACACCGTTGCGTTAACCGTCACAAATCAGATCATCACCTGGGGAGTTAACGACAAGAGCGCCCTCGGAAGAGAGACAGATTGGAACGGTGGGTTGCGTGACATTGAGGAAGATAGCAGCGATTCAGATGGGGATTTAAATCCGTACGAATCGACCCCTGCCCCAGTCCCAGAAAAGTACTTCCCTTCCGGTACAAGATTCGTACAAGTTGCCGCTGGAGACAGTTGCAGTTTTGCACTCACCGATACTGGGCTCGTGTATGGATGGGGTACGTTTAGGGTGAGTTCTGTCCCCTTCTCCTTCGGGGAGAGTAATACTAAGATTTCACAGGATTCGAAAGGGGAAGATCGCTTTTCCCTCGACGCAAATGGGGTAGTTGTCGAGATTCAGAGAAAGCCGGCCTGCATCTCCGGCCTTGAAAAGATCACCCAGATCGCCTGCGGAGCTAACCACGCATTGGCTCTCGATGCAACTGGGAACATCTGGGCCTGGGGCGCGAGCGAACAGAATCAACTTGGCCGCCGGGTCCTACCTCGCCGCTATTTGGAATCCTTCAAACCCAGCCGAGTCGGTGTCTGCCGCAATAACGCCAAGTTCATTGCTTCCGGGGAGTATCACTCCTTTGCGATCGATCGGAAAGATAATGTCTGGGCTTGGGGCCTGAATAGCTTTGGCGAGGCCGGCGACGCGAAAGGTGCTGGTGGAAATTCCATCCTCGTGCCATATCCGACAAAGGTCCGAGACCTCTGTGGGGAGAATATCATCCATCTAGATGGAGGTGCTCATCACTCTGTTGCACTAACTGCTGACGGCCGGTGTCTGGCCTGGGGTCGGATGGACTGCGGACAGCTCGGTATCGACTTCACCTCTGAGCAGCTGGAGGACATATCTCTCATTCGCTATGACGGGAGAAACGAGGCTCGCATTTGCCTGCGCCCGACTGAGGTCCCCAACGTCGGTCACGTGGTCTACGCGTGTTGTGGTACGGACCACACTATCTTTATCGACAAGGGCGGAAAGGCATATGTTACTGGTTTCGGGTCGCAAGGCCAGCTTGGCTTCGGTTCTTACGACGACGTACAGATCGCCCAACCCCTTCAAAGCGGAGAGACCGAGGGGAGGACCCTAACAGGGGCGGGTGCAGGTGGACAGTTCTCTTTAGTTGCCGCACTAGTTAAATAAACCTTGTGACTCTGAATTATCTCGCAATGCTGGACGTCAAGTAGCCGTTGAACCACTTAGGCGTTGAGACCCCCTCGAGTTATATTATGTCTAGTAGTACAGGTCTAGTACAGCGCAATTGGTTTGCGAGCTAATCGTGGGAAAGGTTTCGCATCGTTAATATCACCTCCACGGAACCGCCCTCAAAGCTCGCCTTTGTAGACCGGGCTCTGATCTTGCAACTACGGGCTTCGGAACCTCTACCACCTCATATCCAAGATCCCCCAGATCTTTCGGACTATATACGACCCGGCCTCGGCCGAACCCTTTGGCAAGTACCACCTTGGCGCAACTACTGGAGATATTAATGGAAGCGCTGCTTAATCCTGACCAAGTTGACGGAAAGCCGCCATGAGAACCTGCGGCGATCTGGGGGGAGCCAGTGGTAGAGTACCTGGGACTTAGGATGTAAGATGTAATAAATCACCGTTGTACTTTTCAGACGACTTCTCTCGGCTATGCACTACTCGGGGCCATCCATTAAAAAGGGGGTTTCGCTAAAGTAGCGTAGGGGCGGGGGGATTTATCGACGTGCTGAGCGTGCCAAGAGATCGCATGCAACTGAACCTCCGACAACTCCATGCCAGGTAGGATTCTAGGAACCGGAGAGAATTCGCACCGGCGAGCGAGGTTCGGAGGCATGGCGTGGCCGTGCTAGTCTCGACAGCCAACACAGAGGTCAGCCACCCCAATGCCCGGCTTATTGCACAGCCCGTCATCGCCAGCCCTCCGTGATCACCGACTGTACCTTGGACAATATTCATCGCGATAATGAATTTGCATAGCCATGCCTCCAACCCACCTCGGACTTGTCACTCAAGGGAGGGAAGACTTACGCGGAGTAGTTACCGCTACGCCGCAGCAAGTCTTCGATGCGATCTCCGCGCTTTGTGCAGTCCTATTTCTGCTCTACTTGCCTGTCCGGCTCAGGAAACTCCGCGCATCCCGCCCAAACCCCATCTCAAGCTGGCGAGGTCTGCCCAAAGCGGTGTGTAGCAATATCCAAAACTTGTCATGTCAAGATGTTTAGTTGAGAGTCATGATCCGAGCCGCGTATATAGGTTATTGGCGTCTCGCTCTCTATCGTGCTCTTGGCATACTTGGCCAAGCCTCATGTCTCACCCGCGCAGACCGAGACCACGGCTACCGTGTCTCTCGCGGTTTCGCTGGTCGCAGCGCTGGGATTGAGCCTCTTATTGTTTATGGAGTCGCGCCGGTCCTCCACGCCTTCGGATCTTGCGACTCTGTATCTCCTTGCCTCCGCGGCGTGTGATGCGGTGCTGCTGACCATGCCGCCTGGGGAGCATGCGCATTTGGAAAGCCGAAATCCGCTGATTGCGCGACTTGTCATGCATTTGATGCTTTTAATACTCGAGTCCTGCGGGAAGCGCCCCGCACAAAGCGGTAATACCGATTCGGGGGGATCTTGTGAAGAGTCGCATGGTGTTCTGAGCAGAGTGTTTTTCATCTGGATCAACCCGATCCTGCGTCGGGGCTACAGAAATATTCTCGGCCCCCAAGACCTTCCGCCTCTTGGCAAAGACATGAAGCCGGGACTGATGAGGAAGACGATTCTACGGACGTGGACTCAGCGGGGTCCGTCTGCCCATTTTCTGCGAATGCTTCGTATGTAGCTGATATTAACTTGCCTAGCGAAACCCGAGACAAAAAGAGCGTTGCCTTTAGCGGTACTGAAATGCACGAGGAGCCCGTTTCTAGCCGCCATCGTGCCACGACTATTCCTGATAGTCTTTCGGTATTCTCAGCCCGTACTTATAAAGCAGTCGATCAGATTTGTTACCATGGCCCCTACGAACACGGTAGGTAATTACGGTTATTGGCTTATCCTATCAGCTGCGACCGTATATCTAGGCCTTGCGGTAGGTACTCGCGTTTCCGGTTTCTTCAACCTTTCGCTCACTTGAGGTTTAGATATCCACTGCCGTGTACCAGCATGCGTTGAACAGACTGAAGGTAATCACTAAAAGTGCCCCAGTGGGCCTCATCCATCACAAGATGATGAATTCACCCAACACTACCTATGACAACGGCGAAGCAACCACACTCATGAGCACGGATGTAGACGGCCTGGAAGGGATCGGTGAAATGTTCCACGAAACTTTGGCTCAGGTCCTTGAAGTGATCATAGGTGTTGTCTTGCTGGCTGGGGAGGTGGGGTGGATATGGCCTCTACCCCTATTTCTCGTCTACCGTAAGTTCCTCCATGTCCCCTCCTGTTCCGAAGCTAAAGACTTCTCCCAGTATGTTCGTACGTGAGCCGCTATGTCGCCAAACATCTTCGGCCCCGACAAAAAGACTGGAATACTGCGACGCAAAGTCGCGTTGCGGCTACGAGTTCTCTACTTAGCCACATGAAAGTAGTTAAAATGCTCGGATTTCAGCATCACCTTGCCTACCGAATACAGCAACTTCGCGAAGTTGAGCTTTCAGTTGCTTCCAAAGTTAGATGGATGATGGTTTACTATAACGCAAGCGGTTCGTCTTCGCGTCCAAACTTATCGACGTGAAAATGTTAACTGATACGAGCACAGCTAATGCGCTCGGCATCTTCTCGCCAGCAATCACACTAGTCCTGTCTGCCATTATCACAGCTGCTCATGGTAACAACTTAGACACCGAAACTGCATTCACTACCGTCGCCATCTTGGGCATGATTACCCATCCAGCAAATATGGTCATGACAATTGTGCCGAGAGCGGTCGCGGCATTTGCAAGCTTCGATAGAATCCAGAGCTTCTTACTCCGGCCGCCTTTGCGTGACCAACGTGGGAGTATATTAAAAGCCAACACAAGGGCCCCAGATATAGAGCCTGCGTCTAGTCAATTGACAACTCACCATAGCTCAGCCATAGTAATCCGTAACCTAACGATCGGCGAGAAGGCGCTGATACTGGGGAATATTAACATCGAAGTTGCTCAAGGATCTCTTACGGTCATCTCAGGTCCCGTTGGAAGCGGCAAGTCAACTTTGCTACGTGCGATCCTTGGCGAAGTAGCCCCTATTCGGGGCTCTATCAAGCTATCAACGAAGCAGATTGCGTATTGCGCACAACGGTCATGGCTCCCTAACGGAAGCATTAAGGAAGTCATACATGGAATGGCAGGCCGTGGCGACGCGCAATGGTATCGTAAAGTGGTGGATGCATGTTGTCTCACACACGACTTTTACTCCCTGCCGGACGGTGACGACGCACAGGTTGGCAGCAAGGGGCTCAACCTGTCTGGGGGCCAAAGACAGCGAGTGGTAGGTTCGATCACCTAGATCCTCGCCGGGCGATGCTAACGGCTGAAGGCTCTCGCTCGCGCGCTCTTTGCTAGATGTGATATAGCCCTGCTCGATGACGCATTTAGCGCCTTGGATGGTGAGACAGAAAACCACGTCTTCAACAACTTGTTCGGGCCCAGAGGCCTATTTCGTCAGCTAAAGACAACCGTCGTGCTTGTCGCCAATTCAAGTGGGTTTTACTACAGGCCGGAAGGCAATTAACTGACCGGCTTTAGGCCATCACTTTCCTGTTGCCGACCACATCGTGATCCTCGGTGAATGCGGTGTAAAAGAGCAAGGGAGTTGGCAGTCGATCAAGGCGAAATCGGCCGCGATAACGAAGTTTGTTCCCAACATTCGGAATCAACCCGGGAGTACCCCGTCGGCGAACTCTAACAGGCTCCAAGCTGAGCTTCGGGCAAGAGACGAAGCTGAGGTCGATCTTGCCAGAAAGACAGGAGACTTCTCTCTTTACGGTATTTTCAGTCCTACGATTCGTGAAGCAGGCTAACGTGAAAGTAGGGTATTATTTCCGCTTCGTCGGCCTAGTAAATCTACTTCTCATTGTTGGGTGCACTGCCTCTTACTCGTTCTCCATAACAACACCACAGCTCTGGCTTCAGTTATGGATGGAATCCGGCAATGGAAATACCGTATTCTACACTTGCGGTTACATGTTCCTGTCCCTCATGTCATGGTCATCAACTAATGGAATTATGTGGTAAGTTTCCTTTTGACTTGGAACTTGGTAGTTCTTTTGACCGGGTAACTAGGTCTACGGTCATTCGAATTGCCCCCCAGTCTGGGATACGCTTGCATCACCGGTTGTTGGATATCGTCACCAGGTAAGCACCTTATCCGCGACCAAGAACATGTATCAATTGACATTCTCTAAGGGCGCCGCTCTCCTATTTCTCCAACACCGACAATGGGTCAATTCTGAATAGGTTTGGAGTTCCGTTGTCTAGGACCGTGCCGCTGCTGAGAAGCAATTAGATTCAGCCAAGACATACAACTCCTGGACAAGCAACTACCATCAGCACTCGCGAACACGACAAATCGTGAGTCGCATGCCGCGTTCTTCTCGCAACCCCGCAAACATTAATTGTCCAAGAAATTTTCAAGCTTCTCATGCAAGCCGCCCTTCTTCTGATGGCGCAGAAATACCTCGCGTTATCTCTCCCGGCCTGCGTGGTCCTAGTCTACGTGATCCAGAAAGTTTATCTCCGGACATCACGGCAGCTCCGATTTCTCGAGCTAGAATCTCGCGCCGCGGTATTTTCGAGTTTCTTAGAATCTGTCAGTATTACTTTCAATCTCATAATACGACCTAATACTAACTTTAATCAGGCTGAAGGCCTTGAAACCATCCGCGCCTTTGGCTGGCGCCGAGAAGCAGCACGGGAAAACATCGTACGCGTGGAGAACTCGCAGCGCCCCGAGTTTCTTCTCTTATCCCTGCAGAGGTGGCTTAATGTTGTTCTTGACTTGCTCGCAGCAGCGATGGCAACAGGTGTTATTGCCATAGCGGTCGCGTTGCGTGGCCAGGTCAGTGGAGGCCAGATCGGAGTGGCCCTCAACGTGATGCTAGTTGCGAATACCACATTGCTACGACTGGTGGAATCGTGGACTACCCTAGAAGTCTCGCTCGGTGCCGTTTCACGCTTGAAGACGCTCGAGAGAAACGTGCCGCCCGAGGACAGAATCGAGGAAAACTGTGAACCCCCGGCCAATTGGCCATCCCGAGGGCGTATCAAGTTCAGAGGTGTCACCGCTGCGTATCAGTAGGTTTTCTACCTCGTGAAGCCGAACTGTCTCCCACCGAGACATCTAGCTAACCCTCCGACAAAGCGCCGACGCTATTGCATTACGGGACATCAACTTAGACATCGCTGCGGGGCAGAGACTCATCCTCTGCGGGCGCACCGGCAGGTAAGCCATAGACGGCGGCGCGAGACGCATATTCCGACAATCTCACAGGGAAATTTTAAGCTGACTGAGAAAAGTGGGAAAAGCTCACTACTTCTGACGCTCCTACGGATGCTCGAGCTGCGGTCCGGCAGCATTGAAGTGGATGATATCGATATCAGCCGACTGCCGCGAGACACCATACGCCGGCGATGTTTCGTCACGGTTTCTCAAGATGCTCTACTCTTATCGAACGAAACCCTGCGGTCTAATTTGGATCCGGACGGGATGCTGTCGGACGATGCTATTGTTAGAGCGTTGGAAAGAACAGCGCTGTGGCAGCATTTTATTAAAGGAGACAAGGGACCTGCGGGCTCGGTTTCGGAGCCGACCGTGCCTGGCGATCTAGCCGCGTTCCGCGACCACCCGGTCCTCGACCGAGAGGTCTCGTCTTTCCCCGAACTGTCTGTCGGGCAGTGCCAGCTCTTTGCACTGTCGCGGGCGATCCTCAAGGTCAACGTTCTCCGGAACGACGGCGTACAGCCGATCATTCTCCTGGACGAAGTCACTGCGGCCCTGGATCATGCTACAGAGTCGACCCTCCACGGGGTTATCGACCAAGAGTTCACCGCGGCTGGCCACACCGTCATTACCGTCACTCATAGGGTGGGAGTCTTGCGGGAGTATGCGAGGCCCGGCAGGGATACCTTGGTAGAGCTTAGAGACGGTCGTGTCTACGACGTTGTGATCGAGATGGGCACAAACATCTCATCGGATTCAAGTCAAACTTTCTAAATAAGAGGGACACGTGGAGGTCCAAGAGGGTGCTAGGTACAAGGGCCGATAGCGTTATACAGTATATAATCAGAATGTGATATGTTAGGCTATTATGTCTATAAATAATTCAAATCGCTGACTGTGCTTCCACGCCGGTACCTCTAACCCCTAACCTCTCCCCCCCCCTCTTGTTGAGCTAAGGTAATAGTACGCCGCTGCGACGCTTGAGTTAATATTCTTTAAGTTACATACTTGGCGTCCTGCTGTTAGGGTGCCACTTCAAACCCAAATTGTACCATAACCAACTGCTCTAGCCCTGTCTAACTTACGTAGTCAGGGGCAAAGGTAGTATATATAGGATGCTATGAAACAGAGGGGTTAGTAAAAAGGTAGGCTTATACCTTCTACTTAGTATTTTCAGTTAACGCGATACGCAGTTTTCGTTTAAATTTAAAATAAAGCCTGAATTATTCTAGTCTACAGAATAAATCGAGCTTATCTTTAGCGCTTATTGAAGAGAAACAGCGTAGTGTAGTGGTACGGTGGGACTAGGCCACGTAGCCTTTTGGATGAGTATTTGTATGGGTCTCGCACCCAGATTTTCATAGATCAGACTTGCCATCGGTAGGCATCACCACCTACAGCTCTATTCACTCCTTTTACGAATGCCTTCAATTGCCATCCCATTCTAGTCTTTCCCAGCTGCCGTTTTCAGCTGGCCGATCAACTGATCAGCTGTTTGCAGCTGTGATCTAGTTTGATCGGCACTGGGCCAGTTGTTGGCAGTTGGGTAGCCCTTTTCGTGCCTCCATCACAGCGTGCCCACGCTGCTCCTGTTCAGTACTTACAGAAGCTATAATTACTCTATATAGGTATAAGGCCTATCGTAGCGTATTACGTGATGTATTAAGAGAGCATGTCTTGCCGTACCACTACAGTATGACCTCTTTAGAAATAAGAAGTTTGAAAAGGTAAGGAGTATAAACTTAGCTGTATACAGAGTTGAAAAAAAAAGTTTAAGTTTCTAAGTTAAGTTTAAGTTTTTTAAGTTAAGTTAAGTTTGGTTAAAACTTAACTTAAAAACTTTCTTTTGCAACCCTGCCTGTATATCTCTCAATGCTACACACTACATTACCTTTTACTACCTACCTAGGTACCTAGGTATTATAGGTTAGGTTAGGTAGGTACTGAGTCTATGGTATACATACCTGATCGCGGTAACCCGGAGTACCCCACACCTTGTGGAAGCATCGCTTAAACTAAATGAGCAACACCTTAAATCTTCATACGCTTAGGCAGCCCCGACCGGCTACCTTTCTGTCCTGACTCATCCCCAAAACACCCTGCACTTACTACCTACAAAATCAGCGACAGAATCCCTAACACTCCCTCACGGCAAACACCATATATGATCTTAGACCAGGGCGCCCTAGCCATTTCCCACCGACACAACGTCGATCATCACAGACCAAGACGCTCATCGCATTCGCTGCTGTCATTAGCGTACAGAACTACGCTGCACGTATTTGCAGCCGTACCGGCGGTAATTGACTAGCCGTCACGACAAAGTAGGTACCTATCAAAGTCGTCGATCAATAGAGAGCCGCAGAAGCTGACATGCCGACTGGGCAGAAATCGCTTCACTGCCTTCTTGTCGCACGGCTACCTACATTCACAATGGCCACCCCGCCCGAGAAGAAGCTGACGTCAGAGTACACCACTCCTTCGAAAGATAAGGCCAACTTCTCGCCTCAAGAGCCGACTCCCACCCAAGGAACTCTGATGAAACATCTCCCGGTCAAAGGCGCTCCAGGAAAGGGATTTCCTGGTGGCATCCGACCTTTCTTAAAGGGCGTTTCTCTAACTCCCATTCGCAAGCGCCGAACCAAGATTTCGCTGTCTCCAGTCGAGATTCCCGAGAAGGCATCGGCTCTGAAGCACTACTCGTCCACGGGATTCGGCACGCCGACCCAGACCGTCATCGATGAGAGTGCCCGCAACGCGGTCATCGACGTTCCCACCTCCAGTCTTGACTTCGAGGACTTTTCCTTCAGAGCTCATGACGGATGGTTAGAGCCTAGAAGCCTCACCGAGGAACAGAACAAGGCTCTTAGAGAATACTTATTCAACGAGTTCGACCTCGTCTCGATTAGCTACTCCTTCCCATTCCTTGTCCTGCAATGCTCTGGAGACGCTCCGGCCGAAGACAATCGCCCCTTCACTATTGCTGGCGCAATCGCAGTCTGGCAGTTAGAGAACGACGACTATTTCCTACCACTGTTTGGGGAGGATGCTGAAGGGGACATCATCGAGATCGATGATGAAATCGCCGCGATGATGAAGCCCCTCACCCGTCCCCCTCAGGAGGTCATTGACTTCTTCGCCTTCAAGCTCGTTCCCGACTGCATCGGCTTGGCAGTCATCTACAACACAATCGTCATCGAGCTTCCAAAGGTGGACAAAGAGACTTTCATTCAACGTCTCTATACGCTTCCTCGGGACATTCGCCGGATCCCTTTCCGGTTGCGGTACTGGAACGGCCCTCTACCAAACTCCGAGAGACGTGGTCGCGTCGTTGAGCCTCGACCGGAAGTCAAGGCGAAACAAGTTGCGGACGAAACTGATTACGTCCAACTCGATGGAAAATTCTACCCGGGAACTATGATCCAGTCTCAGCCATTCCGTCAGAAGGACAGTGACGGCAATTGGATGTTCGCATCAGGACAAGCTACGGCTGGGATTCTCGTCGAAAAGAATGGTGAAAAGCGCCTCACTTGCTCATACCACAACTGGGAGCCGCTGGTTGAAGAAGCTCCTGGTCTTTTTGGCCAGTCAACATCTGAGGCAAAACACAAGTTCCAGGTGTTCCAGGGCGATCCCGGCACGAATGTTGGCTTTGTACGGGAGCGAATGTATAACACAGATGTCGCCCTTGCTCAACTGAACGGCGACATCTCCTTCGACAACAAATTCATGGAGGTTGAAGCTGAACCCAAGAAGCTTGTCCGCAGTACCGATTGTGAGATTGGTGATGAGTATATCATTGACTCGTTCGCAGTCGGAAAGCAGAAACTCAAGGGCCTGGGCTGGCGCTACATCAAGAGGATTAGGGGCCGTGGCGCCTTCTACCATGAGAAAGGCAAACCTATTAACTTAGCAAATGAGCCTCAGCTGCACCAGACCTACATCGAACTGCGACAGGGAATATGCGCAACGACCGCCGAAGTCATGAGAAAGGTGCCATACATCCGAGATAGCGTCTGCGGAAGTGTCCTTCTGAAGGCCGAGAAAGCTGGTAGCACTCGCAACGTCATCAACGTATTGCACGAAGGCGGAATATGCGGTATGTTGCATTATGCAGACTTGCAACTGAAGAACGTGGAGAGAGCCGAGTACTTCCTTTGCTATGCCGACGCATTCGACTCACTCATCGACGATGGCTGGACAGTCGCGCAGTAATATCCCTTTTGTCTTGCCACGAACCCTCCTGCGTTAGAGCAAGGGAATCATACTGTAGTGGTGCGGTGGGACTAGGCCACGTATAGCCTTTTGGATGAGTATTATATGGGTCTCGCACTTATATTTTCATTGATCAGACTTAGACTCGTAGATATCACGCCCTACAGTATCACGATAATACCCCGTTTCCGTAGCTTCTTCCGAACCAACTGTCTAATTCCGTGCCGTCGTCTACAAGCTTAGGAAAACAATGTGATATCTCTTGCGCCGAAGGTCAAGGAGAACGCTGGACCTGATATGGGACAATTGGTAGATTGGCATTAAAATGGAGAGAGTGAACCAATAATTTTTGACAACAAGCCTAAGAAATGAGTCCAACGGTTTGAAAAGATCAACGTTCAGAGTATTTATACGTCCTAGCGGAACGGCCAGCGCTACCGTAGGTGTTTTGCCCTCGTATGTGCTTGTCTCAATCCGGGCCTTGGCCAACTGCCTTTACGGGCAGCGTGCCTAGGCTTCAGCGTTCATACTCCCCCCTCGAATAAGGAAGCAGAACTGATAACTCCTACACGGTCACTAAGCCAGCAGTCTATTAAGACGATCAACCGCCAAAGCTTCATCCCATTCGAAAACCATCCTACGCAAACGCTCATCTGCCTTGGCTGCGACCAGGTCACTCATTGCCGCCTTCTGTGGCTCCGAAAGTAGATGTAGCCTAGCGCGGTGGTCTTGGTCCTCGTTTGGCCCGAAGTACCGCTCATCCAGGAACTTCCACCAGATGAAGTCGAACGCCCAGCTGCTTCTTACCGCGTAATTGACCATCCAGGTCCGCTCTTCCCAGCTCTTTCTCATGCTCTGGGAAAGCAGCGGAGCGGGCGCGCCACCGTCATTGTCGGGAAGCGATGCAACACCGCTCGTCCCTGCTGCCATCTTCTTCTCTTCGGCTTCTAGCATGCGGAGAAATGTGTGAAACCGGGGCTCGTAAACCTTCATCCACTCACTGTACCCGCCAGGCCAGTATTCTGGCTCGAGCAGGAGCAGCCACCAGGGCGGGTCGAAGGTAAACTCGGCCGGCGCCGCGTAGGCAAACTCCCAGTCTATGACACCGACGACTCGGAGATCCTCGTCTAGGAGGACGTCGGCCGGCCTTAGGCCCTGGAAGAACAGCTTGAAAGAGCGGGCGGACGGTCCCTGATCCGGCCAGAGATTATTCGCATCGACGAGCCTCCGGAACAGCTTGCGCGCAACGTATTTATCGCGGACATCGTCGTCATTTTCCGTCGTGTCGTTGTGCTGGAGCGCGAGCTGGGCCATGTGCATATCTACAAGGGCGCCGTACCATTCTTCCGCCGTACCATAGGTCTGAGACGGGAACACACGCGTTGGCATGTTCGTGTGGATAATCAGCTCATTCATATTCGTCGCGAAGGGCCTCCTCCCAACGGTTATCGAATCGCCCTCGTGTTCTTGGGCAAGAGAGCCGATGCGGGGGAAATTCAGCGAGGACAGCTGTAATAGGATGTTGGCGATCTGGCTATACAGAAACTCCAGTTTCTCTTGTCCGATCCCGGGATCCAAGACAGGGCGCTCGTCAATCGGACGTCTCGGATCCAGCAGCGCTCTGGACATGTTCCGGTGGTGCTCAATGTAGTCCATAATGATGAACGGTCCAAGTCCAGTCGGGTTTTCCGCAGCGGTTCCGTAATGGACGACCCGAGGAACCGGGATAGTGGTGTTCGCGGCGACGTATCGCATCGTTGCTACTTCATCGAGAACCTTCTCGTCGGGAAACGCAACAAGACCTTGAAACAGTCAGTTTGACGACTTGTGTGTTCAGTATGGCCAGTGAACGATACCCTTAATCGGAACTCTCATTATCAACGAGGTTCCATCTTCGAAGTCAAGGCGGTACACGACGTTGTAGCTCCCCCTGATTACGGTGTGCATCAGCGTTGGTTTGACGTCCTTGTATTTCCGTATGAACTCTCCGACCTTGCGACGTGTCTTGCTGGTCCTAGCCGACTCAAACCACGCATCGCTATCCTCTTCGAGCTCCTGCCATACAAGGTCGTCCTTGCGTGCACGGAGATGCCTGGCTTTGCTAGGCATATTGACGACTCAAGGAATCCGAACTGGATAATGCGATGGGAGGTATTACGGCAGGATGTGGATTAAGGGGAGTTTTTCAACCAACCCAACCATGGAAGCGGGGTTACTTTTTCACTGTCTTGATTCCTCAGGCAACAACTTGCTTGAGGGGGCCAAAAGAAGGGATAAACAGAAATGCTGAAAACCAAAGGAAACGGAGCATACAGGCCGGCTTAACTCATCCCCTACCTATACCTCCTGAAGATTCCGTTAGCTTCCAAAACTACCAACCACACCGCCCGCTACACCGACACCATTATCACCACCAGCAAATTAGCTACCTACATGACCACCAACTTGGCTACGCCACCACCAACATGTCAACCTCACGACCACCAACAACAACTGCACGGCTACTAGCAAGTCAGCTGTACGACTGCCAACTTGACTACGCCGCCACCAACACGTTGGCTGCACAGCCACCAAGTCAACTACACCACTACCAACAAGTTAGCTGCATGACCATCAACTTGACTACGCCGCTACCAACACACTAACCGCACGACCGCCACCAACACATTAGCTGCAAGGCTACCAACACGTTAGCCGCAAGGCTTACTAACACGTTAGCTGCAAGGCTACCAACAGGTTAGCTGAAAATGCATTTAGGAGAAAATTCCATAACCCTTATATCACGTAGATGGGTAGAGCTACGTGTGCGGCCGAGGTTGCTCTGCTGTAGGAGCAGGGGAATGTGGATTGAAGAAGTTGTATCGACTGACTAGCTAGCAAGGAAGGAAATGGATAAATACCTATATATACAGTAGGGACCTGCGAGCTCTGTTAGGCAACCGAGCAGCCAGTGAAGAAGTAGAGAGCTAAGTATAGGTGGCTCTCTACGTGACACCTTATTTAAAAAATAAGAATAAAAACCCCCGGGGTAAAGCTCAACATAAACCAGGGTTTTCGTTTAACCCGGTTAGAGGTTGAAGTATTGTACAAGGGACTATTTAGACTCATCTATAACCTGAGTGAAACGAAGAGAATTCGGTCCCACTATTCCGAAGTTTATACACTAATAAGTAATGAAGCATGGGTGCCTTTGTAGATACATGCTGCGCCGATAATCACATAGCCATTTCACCACGAGGCAGTGAAGGAGCTCTGGGAAGGCGGTTCTGTAAATATATGTCTCTGGGTGCCATGGTAGAAGCGGCATCATTTGACTTTGTCACAAGATGTGCGTAGGCATGATGGACAAGGCGCTGTCATGGTGGTAAGTGGAAGAAGATGGCCATCTAATCGGCCATCCGCATCCGGTGATGGGCGGCCCCGGGGACTGATGTAAAGGAGGTGTAGAGTTGTCGAGGCAAGGCCAGCGCGTATAGAAATATATAACGGGGACGGATCCTCAGCAACAATTCCCTCTCTGCCACAACCCCAAGAGCTGTTTGAGTCCAAGTCAAGATTCTCAAGCCAATCCTGAGCGTCGCAACCATTCATCCTGTTTGAACGTGTCAGGAACACAACCTTTCCTCCGGGCGATAAAATTTAGCAATTCAAAGTAAAGTCATTGGATTACTCACCATACAGATGGCCGATTGTTGAGCTTGAACTTGCTAACAGCTGAGCAGGATTTCAGGATGTCGTACAACGATAACCTCAGACTTCCCAACGATGAGGAGCGAAGATTGATGAGAGAGGCGGCGGATGCCGCTAAGAGAGCGCGCGAAGAAGCCCGGAGTCGGCGTGAAGAAGAGAGCTGGAGCAGACGAGCAGCCGAGAACTCACGGAGGCGTGACCAAGAGAGCTTGGGGAGACGAGCAGTGGAGAACCTAATGAGGCGTGATCTAGAGAGCTGGAGGAGACACGCAGTCGAGAACTCACGGAGGCGTGACCAAGAGAGCTTGGGGAGACGAGCAATTGAAAACTCAATGAGGATACGTCAAGAGAATGAATATAAGGACAGCTTCAGCCTCAGGCTTCCTAACGATGAGGAGGAAAGACGGATGATAGAGGCGGCGAAGGCGGCCAAGAGAAGGCGCGAAGAAGCCAGCAGGCGGCGCGAAGACGATAAATATAAGGGCAACTTCTTCTAGCCCTCGAGGAAAGAACAGCAGGAAATAGCCTCTTTTGCCTTAGGGGGTTGCTTAGCGGGGGAACGGTCTTTTTCGGATTTTGCTCTGGTATTACCCTGGGTCGTGTCGGTCTCTTCCTAACGTATGAATCTTGTCGCAGCCAGTTAGCCAGCCAGTTGGTCAGTCAGTCAGTCAGTCAGTCGGTCAGTCAGTCAGTCGGTCGGTCAGTTAGTTAGTTAGTTGGTTAGTTAGTTGGTCATCTTTGGAAATTCTGGGAATGATATCCATGCCACCACCATTCCTAAAAGTGAATGTGAAGAACCGTCGGCTGCTCGTGTGACCGCAAACTGCAAGACAATTCTTCGAGACAAAGGTGGGTGGCACCGACGATGGACTATGCTTCTGGCGTCTGGTTACACGCGTGTGGAGAGAAATAAGGCCTAGTAGAACAGGGCACAGAAAATTTGAGCGCGGGAAATAACGGGCGCGCTGGGAAGTCGTAAATATTACGGGGTAGAGAATCAACCACACCACCTGAATTGGGTTGGGGAAATTCGTAGGTATATCGTTGACCTGGACGTCCGCTATAAACATATTCATCTAGGTGCTTCTTCTTTAAGTCTTGGATGCGCTGGAGCGGCAGCTGACTGATGCTCTGAATTCTTGATCTCGTAGTTTGGACGAGTAGAGTTTCTCTAAAGTTTCTATACAAGGCGACTGACTGCAGGAATCGGAACTTGGGGCTTTTTTTTCTTGGAGGCCAGGTGCGGAGCCGCAAAGAAACATGAAAGTATCAGCTCCGTAATAAGTTTGGACAACACTCTTAAATTCATCGACGGCCTATAGACAAAGGGACACTGCGCCTCGAACAACACCGCTACAGGTCTTGTGGCAATATTCGTCTTGCGAACAGGCATCCCGGTGACGTGTCACATGATTGTTATGTGCCCATCCCGGCTCTTCCGAGTCCTCGGTACCGCATCCGCCTCCGCTTACAGTCCCCCCTGTCTCCCGTGCGTCCTCCCCCCTCGCTCCGTCTCGTCGCCCCAGTTCCACGACCTCTCCACCTCCGCGGCCAGACTTTTCGCTCTCCGCCTCGCCGCGCCCGCCGCCGTGGCCGGGTCCTCGAACCGCACTCGAAACGGGGATCGCCCTCGGTCCTCGAATCTCCCACGGTCCTCGAATCTTCCGCGGTCGTCGAACCGCCCACGGCCCCGGAACCGGCCGCGTCTCGCGGCAGACACGCCGTCGTCCCAGTCGGTGCCGTCGTCGGCGGCGGACTCGGAGACGCGCTCGGTGGTAGTAGTGGTAGTGGTAGTAGTGAAAATGCCGGGGTCGTCCTCGTCGCGCACCTCGAGCTGGAGGGCGCGCGCGTGCAGCTCGGCGGCGTCGCGGTAGGGCAGGTCGGCGAGGGGGGCGGGGCGCTCGGTGGCGCGCAGCCGCGCGAGGGTGCACAGGTGCGAGCCGGCGGGCGCGAGCACGGCGTCGAAGTCGGCCAGCGTCGCGTGCGCCGGCGCCACCGCCACGTAGTGCTCCGGCGGGCCCCCGTACCTGGCCCCGTAGTCGACCACCGGGAAGCTCAGGTCCGGCGTCCGCTGCGCCGGGATGTACACCTGCGCGTACGTGCCGAAGCGGCCGCGCGAGCGCGAGCGCGAGCGCGGCCCCGCCGGCGACCGCTCCCCGCTCCGCGACGTGCTGTACGTCGTGCGCTCGCGCGACCAGTGGCTGCGCCGCGGCGAGGAGAACTCGCTCCGGTAGTGGTAGTCCGGGAACTCGTACCAGCTCATATCTACGCTGGGGCCAGGGTACACGCTCTCCCGAATCGTGAACCGTGTCTGCTCATAGTGGTCTTGCCGGTGAGGTGTTTTCTCTTGTTCTTTCCTCTCGTGGTGTTATCGGGTTTGTGTTGGGTGGTCCGCAAAGCAGCAGGAAGATCTGGGGACGCAGCGTATATTTATATGATGGTGGCCCTTCCATCACAACGTTCATGGTCTCTGGTAGGGAACGGGTATGAGTGGGCGTTCCATTCATTGATGTTACCGTCCATGAATAGGTGTCTATGTAGTCGATTATCGGGGAAACATGTATGTTTGTATTACCTGCGTTGTTGTGAATGCCCGAACTTGGAAGACGAAGCTTAGATGTAAGCAAGTCACTATTATCGACCATTCAGGTACACATCTGAATAGAGAGCTATCGTGACAATATGTAAGTGGCCCATCGCGGAAGCCATGTGGAGCTGGCACCTCTGGAGGATGATTGTCTAAATTGACAATCTCAATCGGCGCGGAAACAACAACTGGGACAATACCACTACCTACGTTCCTACAAGCGTCGAAGAAACAGGAGAGCTTGAACTACAGCTGGAGGCTGCCGGGGCTGTTGACTCTGAGTGGTTCAGAGTAAGAAGAGCAATAATTGACATGGTGATATGGGCGGGTTAGATTCGTGGATACTGGTTCTGCAGATATACCTACGGTAAGTGCCGAGTTGTCACAACAGCAAACCTCGCTCGCTACGAACTCGGACGCGAGTCGGAGGTTCTGCCGGCGGGCCCGGCATGGCATCTGACACCGTTTCCACCCTCTGGTGTTTCTATTAGTTAACTTCGGCCACTATCGTAGGTACCTATTTCTAAGCGACTCAGCTGTGGGATTGTCTCCATCTCGAGGTCCGGGTTCAAAAACGTTCGTGTCGTTACTTGCCAAGAGCCCAAGACATAAAAAGTACCTAACTAGATTCCTTCACCTCGATAAGAGAGCAAAGTCTACATATAGAAATGCACATCCTCGGTATGTGCGAAAGCGTGCAAGTCGATTCCAGAGGTGCACGCTCCGTAGGCTGCCACTAGCGCCAATGCTCTGTGGCGCTGTACCTCGGGGGATGCCGAAACCGCCTGTGGCTGGAGCGGCAGAACCATGAACGTGGCCCAAAGGCGACGCCGTCCTTTTTTAGTCGCGCCGGGGCCATTTGAGTATCGATCCCGAGTCGTCGAAGGTACTCGAGTTACTACGAGGTAGTGCTACCAGAGGAGGTATGTACATAGCAGTAACCAGGCCAAGTGTAATATCAGTAGTCCGTTCGTTTCCTCAGCCGTGATTACATAAGGCAGGCAGGTACTTCGAGACAGCTACGTAAGTTGCCGAAAAGACCACCTTACTCCAAGTATTAGCCCGGCCACCGGTCGCCCGCAAAAAATTGCACCCAGAGGCCTATTCCCAATCCATCTCGCACCTTTCCCTCAGTCCAACGAACTGGCCTGCATCCTTCCCCGAGTTTCCCATCCTTAACCCCCAACAGCCTGCCTGCGAAGCGCAACACCAAGGACTCTCCTCTGCTCGTCCCACGCACGCCTAGCGGCCGCTTTCCTTCGTCGTCACCCCTCTCGTCTCCCCCTCGTCTCCTCCTCGTGGCCTTTTCGTGATCGCAAAGATGGCTGCGCTGAGTCCCCAGGTGTAAGTTTCCTCCTCGCCTTCTCGGTCGGCACGTGTGCGCGCGAGCCAGCGGCTAACCGGGGGACGCTCACGCGACAGCACCAACATCATCATCATTCTCGGAATGATGCAGGTGTCCAAGCGAATCCCCTTCGACGATCCCGACGTGCTCAACATTGTCCGCGCCGTGTACGTGACCAGCAACGTCATCATCGTCGGCATCTACCTCTACGTCCAGCTGCAGGTCAACAAGAAGAAGGGTACGTGGTGTCCGCCCGTCCGAGCGCGCGCAGGCGTTGGCACTAACCTAGCACGTCGCGTCCGCAGACCTGACTACGCTCAAGTACGTCGAGCCGGCGCCGATGGGCTCCTCGGAGGAGGGCAAGCTCGTGACCACGACCGTCCAGGCGTACGACTCGCAGCAGCTCAAGAGCTCGTTCCGATCGCAGCTGATGGGCGTCGCCATGATGGCCTTCATGCATCTGTACCTGAAGTACACGAACCCGCTGCTGATCCAGTCCATCATCCCCCTCAAGGGCGCGCTCGAGTCCAACCTGGTCAAGATCCACCTCTACGGCCAGCCGGCGAGCGGAGACCTGAAGCGCCCTTTCAAGCAGCCGGCCGGGCTCACGAGCGGCCTCCAGAGCGGGCCCGCCCAGAGCGACAAGAAGGCTGTCGAGGCGGCCGAGCGTGCCGGCCGCGGCGGCGCGAAGGACGAGTAGACGCGCAGCCTACCAGAGGTTGTAGACATGAATGGAAAATTTTGGAGGAGTTCGGGTTATGCATGAGGCTGGCAATGCAGACTTGTAATATTGCTGTTTATCTATCGTCACTACGGCTTGAGTTATGCAGATGTTGGTATACATGAAAGATGAGCATACAAGACATGCATCTCCTCTCGTCCCTCTGTGACTACAGTGCCACCAAGCAGGTCCATTATCGCGCATACCTACCTGACAGGCACCCCCAATAGAGCCATATCCCCGATGGCGCACGCCATAGTTACCTGTGCATCCCCGTTCCCATGCTAGCCGATGCCGGGTTAAGGCTCGAGTTGGCATAACGGGGCTCGTGTCTTCTGTTGGTGGGCGAATGTGGCGTAAAAGTAGTCCGATCCGCGACGAGGCACGCGTACGGAGTCGTATAGATACCTACATTCCCATTCATTTTCTCCCGAAAGTTGTTGCAGGCTGGGCTCGCTGATTCTGGAGAATTTCATCACCGCCAAGTCGACTCCGGAGGAACCGCCCAAACCTAGCTGTCATAGGGCATCCCACCGGCCAAGGCAGACGGGATTCACGAGACACATTCATTCAGCAATTCATAAAGTGTAACTAGGTAGCCCGCCCGGAATTGGAACTTTTGGAGCACATATCTGTGCTCATTTCCACCGTTTCATAACCGTTCCGTTTCAGGCCTCATGCTTACGGTTATCGCGTGGAGCGCGGCCGCGGTCGGCAATCGCGGCTTTCGCTGCGCGCGCTCCCGCTACCTCGCGAATCTCAATTGGTGATGCTATTGAACTCTGGACACCCATTGCTGCCCGTTTTCTCGACCCCAACGTGAAGCGAACCCCGCCAACCCCGCGAACGAACGAACATGCCACTATCTCCAGAAGCATGCGAGTAACTCGTACAAGCTTCCAGAATGGCGTCCTCCACGGCCTCCCGGCACCTTACATCCCTTCGAGGAGCGCTGCTAAAAGGCTAAAGAGCAGCAGTTTCTCAACCAGGAGCCCATGTTAGGCAGGCCTCAATACGCCTGCAGCAATTTTCGGCGGCCTTTGCTGAGACAGTGTTATCCCCCGGCCGGGATCGATTGGAGAATTAGACTCGGTCACGGACGAGACGGAGTCGTCTATGAAGTTAAAATCGGCGGCCGTATCTTCGCCCTCAAAGTAGTAAGTTTCCTTTTCGCCAGTGTGGCTGGGTGCGACCTACTAACTATCGCTCTCCTATCCTAGTTCTGGGATAATAAACCGCCAGACGGCTTACTTGCTTGGGCTATCCAGATAGAATGTAATGTCACAATGCCGCGCTCCTGCAAATGATCCAATCCACTATCGAGGACTCCACCGAGCCTATATACCTTAACCCGGAACCGAAAACGTTCCAAGACGCTCTCGCGAATCTCCACGCCTTCTCCGACGAAGGACGCCGCAAGCAAAGGTTTCGAGACACGCCTGGCGCCATTCCCTATTCCTCCGCGCCGCGACTCCGGCAATGCTTCGGCTGGACGAAGGTCAGCGGCAAAGAGCTGTACGCTCTGCGTCGAGAGATGTGGCCCCCGCGAGCGGTTCTAGGTGGCCTCGTGCGTGAAATACGGCCGAGCGAAGAATACTACGCCATTGTGTACGAGTTGATCCCCCAAGACCAGCCTGCTATGGATGTGCATGTCACGCAGTCGCAGCTGGACTTCTTTTGGCTAGTTGGGTTTTGCTTCGTACCAATGCGGCTTGAGAATTGGGCAGGGCCCGGCATGTTGTTGGATATGGCGGATATCATATGCCCCTGGCATGCCGGATGGTTCAAGGCGCTTTATAGACGGTTTGTGGTAACTAACCTGTCTTCAGACTGAGAAAGGGAGTTTGCGGTTGGTCCTCCGTTCGCAGTTTAGGTATCTGGTTTACGTCCCGAGCGCTGAAATCCGGCCCATCGGGGCGTGGCCGCCCGTGGAGCTTGCTGGCCCCATTTCTAGAGCTTGGGATGGGTTCAATTTTAGACCCCCCAGAGTGGTTGGAGGGTCCAGAATGCGCTATAAGGGGCCGCCTGTAGCCCTAGATCTAGCCCTGTCCGGGGAGCCGAAAACTGACCCTAGTGACTGGTATGCCCTCGTATTAGACCCAGTATCAGCTTCGAGATTGCTTAGCGGCGGGCTTTGCTCAAAATCGTGTCCTCAAAACCCGCGGAAACTTCCTTCATAGCCACCTTCTTACCCTTTAAGCTAGAGGCCGTCACAGCTTGATAATCGTAAGAGCTGAAAGAGAAATGAAGCAAAGCTGGGTTTAATTAGGTAAAGATTTATTTACTGCCCGATCTACCTAATTGAATAAAGGCACCTTCTTACTTGCCCTACCCCCGGAGTGTATTCATCTTAAAATCTGTTTTTCTCCTTAAGTAGGTACCATATACGCGACTACACGCGCCTGTTCTGGCTCAGGGAGAAAGGAAGACGAACTTCCGACGTCACCGAGAGGCAGATCCAGGGAACCCAATAAAACACTGGCATTTCTCTGCTCACCCCCCCCCCCCTCCCAAAAGCCCGTCCGCTCACCTTAACTCTGATACCATCCTCAACGCAGACCACCTCATACCTACACCTTCAATACTGACCCGACCTGCCCGTTAACCCAACCAAATCCCACACCCAAGGACGCGCAAGCAGCATCCGATCACTCCTCTCCGCGGCCCAGTGAAGGATGGTGCGCCCTATCACGCCGCCACCACAAGCCCCAACCGCGGGCCCCTCCCAACCCGCCGCCTCTCCTCCCACTCCCGAACTCACGCGGCGCATCGTAAGTCGAGCACTCTGGACGCGAGAGAACTTCTCCGTAACGGGCAGTCGTGTCGGAGCTGTCGTCTAACGGGATTGGATTCTACGCAACAGGAAGAGAACCGTCTCCGAGCCAAAGCCCTTCGCGAACAACATGAGGCCGCCGCCCGCGCAGCAGGCATACCTGCCGTCTCCAAGACGCCCTCGGGCTTCGTCGCCACCGATGAAATACGCATCCCGAACACACGCAAGCGCGCCTACGATGCCATCTCCACCGCCGTTCGAGTTCGTGAGACTCCCTCCACCAGCCGCGACGGCCGCGCGAACGGAGCCCCGCCGGTCAAGGGTG
Source organism: Durotheca rogersii (assembly GCF_024521655.1). Classification (NCBI taxonomy): domain Eukaryota; kingdom Fungi; phylum Ascomycota; class Sordariomycetes; order Xylariales; family Xylariaceae; genus Durotheca; species Durotheca rogersii. Next base: position 335,337 of record NW_026251255.1, read on the forward strand.
GTGCCACCGGTACTGGCACGCAGCCGCCGACGGGCAAAGACGAGGGCGCTATCCGGCCGGCGAGGAATTTCGCCAAGTACGTCGACTACGACTTCGGCAAGATGACCGACACGAAGGGCGGGTTCTTGAGCACCGAAGACGACCCCTGGAATAAAGCCATGTCAGGGTCCGTCGCATCAGGGAGCAAGGGTAGCGGACCAGGCGGCGAGGGCGTGGAGGAGAAGCCCAAAGGGATGACAGCCCAAGAATGGGAGCGATTGCAGCTGCTGCGGCAACTCCAGCGGCAGAAGGCCGGGCCGTTCGAGCCGGGTTTGAGCGTGCTGCAGGACAAAAAGGAGCGGAAGAAGTGCCGCGAATGCCGCAGCCTAGAGATCGACTTCGTTTGGGAGGAGGTATTCGGCTGCGCCGTCTGCGGTCAATGCAAAGAAAAGTTCCCCGAGAAGTACAGTCTCCTAACCAAGACGGAGTGTAAGGATGACTACCTCCTGACCGATCGTGAGCCCCCCTCCCATTTCCTATCCCCTACTCCACCCACCCGTTGAGCGCTGCCCACTCCGGGGGCTGTCACTTGACGAATCTCCCCCCCGGAGACAAAACGACTAACAAACACGGCGCAGCGGAGCTGAGAGACGAGGAGCTGCTGCCGCACCTGTCAAAACCCAACCCGCACAAATCGCACTGGCACGACATGATGCTCTTCCTGCGGTACCAGGTCGAGGAGTACGCGTTCGGCGAGAAATGGGGCTCGGCGGAGGCGCTGGACGCCGAGTTTGAGCGCCGCGAGGCGGAGAAGAAGAAGCGGAAGGAGGCCAAGTTCAAGGAGAAGCTGCTCGACCTCAAGAGGCGGACGAGGACGGACGCGTACCGGCGGCAGCACGGGAGGCTCGGCGGCGGCGCGGGGTCGGGGCCGGCGTCGTCGTCGAGTAAGAAGGCCAAATTCGGCGACGCCATCCCGAGCAACGGAAAGCACGTCCATGAGTGGGGGCGGCCCGTCGAGAACGAGGACGGCGCGACGGTGAAGACGTGCACGGCTTGCGGCATGGAGGTCGAGGAGCTGGAGTTTTGAGGCGTCATGGATAGATATATATACTTATTACCTACCATTTGCCCGACAATGATACCCGCTGAGCATTTCTCTACGCGCTACCTGTCGGAGAAGTGTGACCTTGGTTGCGTCAAGGGTATCGTGGATGTAACGAACGCCGTGAATTCGTTGTGTGGCAGTTCCGAACATGGTTGGTACTATGGTTGCCACACTAATCAGCCGAGCCTTACTATCAAATTGTTGGTCCATCGGATAATAGTGCCTTGGCTTTATATTTCTTATAGTGACAACTTATACAGCTATAGAAACTTATAGGAGGCAACTGTTACGGAGTACGGCAAGCAAAACACATGATGTCATCTTTAGAGGACCCATTTATACCTACCAGAGGCATTCATCTTTCAAACTCATTAGGTATTATTATCACCCATGATAAGCTGATGATTTTGTTGGTGCCTCTTTAGGCATCATATTTTCCTACTGTCATAATCTGGGTGGTTTACATCGCCGACCCCCTATTCGAGCGTTATCTCGTCCACGTTCCGTCTTTCCTCTATACGGTTATCGTCCATAGCTAGGGAAAAGGCTACAAACACAATAGGAAGTCTAGACTAGATGTAACGCCGCTCAATTATTTTATCACACCTCGTGTCTCTTAGGGTTAAGCTCATTTTAGATTGTCCATTCTCTCGCTAACTCGGCGACGACGAGGCTCTAGACATCCATACGGACGTTCCATTTATATGGCTACCTTCGCCCCCCGGGGCATCGGCCAACTTCGCGCTTGAATCTTCGTCGCGTCGCGAGTCTCCGCCGTCGATCAATTTGTCAGCCACATACCTATTTCCCCCAACTTCTGCAAGCATTCCCGTGGCTGCTCACGAGATGCGTCCTTAGTAACGCCCCTGCTGCGCAGAAAACTTTACTGGGCTTCGGGTATCACATACTATAGATTGCCCGGGTAGACTCGGCTGAGGCCGAAGGCGCGAGTATGCGTGCGGGAGAGGGATATGCAGTAGTACCTATCTGTGATGACGACCCGTGGAGGCCGGTGAAGATGAACATAAAAGTGCTTGGGTGGTACTAGGGGGTTAGAATGATCATATACGGGATTCTCCATTGGCCGCGAAGTTATGCCAGACCTGTTGTTCAGCTCGTATTAATACGTCCCGGATCTTGCCCTGCTAGAACGGCGGAAGGCTCGCCGCCTTGACAGACGCTCAACCAGTGCGAAACTGGAAGACAAGCACAAAGACACACTATGCTGCCGCCGCTTTAGCCTCCCTAACGAGTGTGCTTGGGTGTGGTTTGATCTGCCTGCCGGACCGGTTGTCGGCACTCCTAATCTTCCTCTTCCGGCCTCTCCTCCGAGCTATCTTCTGAATTGTCCCGAGCCGCCCTCCGAGCTCTCTTCGCCCAGGCTCGCCGGCTCGTATAGGTAGGATTCCAATGTGACCGTATCCTCGATGCAGACGAGCGTCGTAATGAAATGAAAGTAGAGAAGGGCGAGACTGGACGCCTCTCGTTAAGGAACGTTATCAGTTCCTTTCCATCGAGCTCCTTGGCAGTAATACTTCCTAAGCGTAAGGGTGTTGTCGCGAGAAAACATAGACGCCTACATCTCTGTCGCAGGCTATTACGATGCCAACTGAAGACTCGCCTGGGGGTCTGGCTCTACCTGCTCCTCTTCTGGCGCCACGTGGACGGGAGCGGAAACAGATCAATTCTCGGTAGAGATGGGGATGGGAGAGGCGGCAGATGAGTTTTGCGATGCGCCGTCCCTGCCGGACCTTGAAAGGGCGAACTGTTTTGCAATTCCACAGTCAGCCAGCAAAACATAAGCCGCCGTCTACAATCTTACCGCCGAAAACGACCGCGTCGACTTCGCAAAGGCCTCAGCCGCAGCCGAATTCTTCTGTATTATACCTATATATCTCTACGTGCAGTAGAACCCAATACCGCCACCGATACACTGCCACAAGCGCTCCATGCCGCGACGGAGAAGTCCGGCATGTCTGACTGCACGGTCTGGCCCAATGCTTGGATGGACGAGGGCGACGATAACATCCGACGCCGAGGGAGGAGAGGACGTGGGGTGGTAGGGTGGCTGTTTATGATGTAGGTATCTACCTAACATGCGTGAAATCCTTGCTTCTGGCTCAGAACTTGGCCAACCGGGCGTAACGTCTTGGGCCGATTCTTGCTGAAGCACATTTCTAGACGCTTTCGGGGCTGCCTATTTGGCGGGGGTATTATTCGGAAAACTCGGACTTATTCGTCTGCCGTCCTAATCGCGACCAAGTCCCGGCGCGTGATGGCAACCCCCCCCCCGCATCTGCGATCAGCATCTCCAACGTGAACCGATTCGGTCTGGGCGGTGCCTACGTTGCGCATCCTGGGCGAGACATGTATGCCCATACATGTAAGGGTGGTGAAACAGTGCAGTCTCGCTACTCTCGGCCTCTTTGTGTCGGCTCTTCGCGCTTACGAGTTCCCCACGCAATACTGCCGAACATGTACGGGTCAACATATATAGACATATGCGGATGCATGTATGGATTTGCTGGGGATTCAATTGATCTTGTGTATGCGGTCACGACATGCCCAACACCATTTTCCTCTTCCACATGAACTAGGTCGAATATAATTGCGCACAAGAGAAAGTGGTTCAGAGCCGCACAATGGACGGCCTCTATCGCGTTGCCGGAGGCATCGAGAACCACCAGCTCGTGGCTCTCGCCCTATGCGCGGCTCTGCTAGCCGTACGTGTTTTCTAACCATATCCACCCTGAGGGAGTAGAGCAGCTGCAGATTTGTTCTAACTGCTTCGCCTATACCTGCCTACAGTACGTGTATACCGTCTTGAGTAGTCCTTTGGCAAAGATCCCGGGCCCGTGGTACACCAAATGGACTACGGCGGTGCTCAAGTATAACATGATCAAGGGGAGACGGCCGAAATGGGTTCACTCCCTACACGAGAAATACGGTATTATGCCACTGCTCGCCCCGCCTCCGTCCCCTCCCCCGACCTAATAATACCCTGCACCGCTGCACCACTAGTAACTGACACACACGCGCACGCGCGCAGGCCCGCTGGTGCGCATCGGCCCGGCCGAGGTCAGCGTGCAGGACCCGGAGGCGGTGCAGCAGATGTACGCGATCAAGGGCGAGTTCCTCAAGGGCCGGTTCTACAAGGACCTGCTGCCGGGCGAGTTCGAGAACGTCTTCTCCACCGCCGACGTCGACTACCACCGCCGCCTGCGCCGCCTGCTCGCCGCCGAGTTCTCCGAGTCCGGCCTCGCCGTCCACCGCCCGGCCGTCGACGCCAAGGTCCAACTCACGATCCAGCGCATGGCCGAGGAGATGGAGGAGCGCGGCGTCGTCGTAAGTTCCAGCTAGTCTTTTACTCTTTTTTTTTCCCCCTCCTCCCATCTATAAATGTGTGATTCGGTCTTCGGCGTGGAGAAGAAGAGGAGGAGGGAGGAGAATCATGCAGAGGCTGACTTCGCTGCGTCTTCGAGGACGTGTACCGCTGGTTCCTGTACATGGCCACCGACGTGATTGGCGAGCTCAGTTTTGGGTCTTCGTTCCAAATGCTGGAAACTAAAGAGGTTCGTGTTGCCCCGTCCCTCTCCCACTGTCACACTTGTGCCCCTTGACCCCCTTTTGCCTCACAGTCAGGCGAAAGGGGGGGGATCTCCATGGCGCCAAGGGCAACCTTGCTAATTCGGGCGCTCACCCCCCCTGGCCCCACTCGCTTCGTACAGGAGAACCAATACATCCGCGACCTCAAGCTGGTCGGGTTCGCGGGCGGGGTGCGGTCGACGTTCCCGTTCCTGACGTGGGTGAACAAGTTCGTGCCGCTGCCGGTGCTCAGCGTGGGGACGAGCGTGCGGGAGCGGATGCGGGGGTACGCGAGCGAGTCGCTGGCGCGGCACTACCGGCTGGCGGCCGGGGGGGAGGGCGCGGGCGCGGGTGCGGCGCGGCCGACGCTGCTGTCGAAGCTGTACCGCGCCGCGGGCGAGGACGCGCTGAGCTTCGGCGAGCTGCGCGAGAGCGCGACCGTCTACATCACCGCCGGCAGCGACACCACCACCAACACGCTGACCTACCTCGTCTGGGCCGTCTGCGCCCGCCCCGACGTCCGCGCCCGCCTGCTCGCCGAGCTGCGCGCCCTGCCCCCCGCCTTCGAGGACCCGGACCTCCGCCGCCTCCCCTACCTCGACCGCCTCCTCACCGAGACCCTGCGCCTCTTCAGCGCCGCCCCCGCCGGCCTCCCCCGCCGCGTGCCCCCCGCCGGCGCCCGCCTCGCCGGCCGCTGGCTGCCCCCCGGCTGCACTGTCTCCGCCCAGGCCTACAGCATGCACCGCGACCCCGCCGTCTACCCCGACCCGCTCCGCTTCGACCCCGACCGCTGGGAGAACCCGACGAGGGCCATGAAGGACGCGTTCGTACCGTTTGGTGGTGGTAGTCGGAGTGAGTTAAGGCTTTCCTGCATCCTCTTCTCTCGGCTGTGCATCCGTTGTCTAGCCTTTACCCACCCCCAATCCTCCCCTTCCCTTATAAGCCCCGGTTGCATCGTGCTCTTCCACGTACGACCATAGGATCTGGAAAACTCGGGATCCCGTCCGCTCTCCCCTTGGATAAACCAGATACCGCCAGATTAGTAGTTGGGTCGGTGACGACCAGCGAATCCCTGGTGTTGTACGTTTTTTTTTCCCCTTGCTTGATTTTGTTCTTGGGCTGTCGTCGGGTTGAACGCCTATTTCTCCGTACTACAGCTCCCCTTATCGCCGATCCCGCCACGCTTTCTCCTCTCTCATGGAAATCTTACTCACAGCTTTTCTTTATTTTACTTGTTTAGTCTGCATCGGCCTGCACTTGGCCAAGATGGAGCTGCGTCTCGCGACGGCACGCTTCTTTACGCGGTTTCCGAACGCGAAGATCTCCACGAAGGAGGGATTCTGCGATGAGGATATGGAGGCCGACATGTACTTCCTCATGTCGCCCAAGAAGCACCGTTGCCTCATCGAGGTTTATTAGGGGCTGTCTATATAGCGATCGCTCCGACTACACGGGCTCGGTGGCGATGGCCTCACTGCTGGAACACAGAAAAATAAATTGCCCAAGGTGGGATGCAATATTGTTTCTTCTCGCTAGCTATTAGCTTGCATAATTTGGGAAAGGTGAGCATGAGTTAGCGCAAGGAGTATTCGTATCTGTAATAATACAGACATTTATCGTAATTTGAAGGTCGCTTCGTTAGCATGTACCAACATTAGAAGTGACAACCTGCTGCTACCAGTATTATACCGTGACTATTAGGTAGGTACATGGCCTATATTAGAGCTTATTATCGAACAGGAAACGTTCCGATTTCATAGTGAGTTGGGAAGCGGTTCTAACTAGTTCTAGTAGGACATAATACAACATCCTGCAAAGGGACTACCTAATACTAGCACGCCGCACCTCCGACTTACTTGCTCTGATCTTCCCCTTCTGAAGGAAGTCCCAACACCGCCGCACTTTGTTCAATAACGAAACGTATTAAGGTTTCTATTATGAGGACTTGGTCCTGTGCCTACCCGTTTATATGATGGCGTTATATTAAAGCCGAGCAGCGTGCGGAAGCTATGTGTGAATGCCATTGTATAATCACCAGCTATCAATGGGGTCTTCGCGCCGGTGCGAGCTGCAGCTGCCTCCATCTGCGACCAGCCGCTTTTCCTCATCGACCAGTCCTTGCACTCAGCTGGCAGGTGGCCACCAACGAATCGTTAGTGTTGTACGTTCTCTTTTCCCCCGCTCTCCTTTTCCCTCTGTTTCACCTTACCTCGCTTTATTTCATCATATCACTCATTTTGGTGTCGTCCTCTGGATAGATTATCCTCCCAAGCTTCTTTCCCATCCCCTGAGAGGCAACCGCTCGTGTAGGTATCTCCCTACCCCCCCTCCACAGCGGAGCGAATAAGGGGACCCGCGTTTCCAATCCTCATACGCAATACTTGTGATTTACGAGACGGGACCGAGTTCTGTCTTCCCCTGATAAATCCTACGTAGTTGGCCACGTTGATCGTCCTGTTTCCCTTAGTAGGAGTAGGCATACTGGACTTCCCATATCGATTGTACCGCTAGCGACAAGGCTTCAAGGATCTAGTACATGCCAAACCGTCTATCTCGCAGGGTGGCCCAAAAGAGTTGAAGGAGGGAGAACTTAACGAGTAACGTAGCTAAAACCGCCACACAGCTTTCTCGGGGGTCACCTCAAGCTAATGGGTGAGATCGCCAGCTAGTTCCCGCCAAACAACCACCTCTAGACACACAGGTATAATCACGATTGCACAAAAGTATTGTCTGAAGGGTATCCGGTGGCTTGATCTGTAGCCTATAGCCGACCCACGGGCCATCTCAACCGAGCCAGAACTTATGGATTCGGACTGGATAACGCGGGGCTCTAACTAGCACGGGCTCGGCGAAAACACAATGAAACCCTTGGTTAGCGACAACGTCATCATGACCGCCAACAGGCCCATCTGGAAGAAGCTGCACAGTGCCATCGCGTCAGCCTTTCTTGCGTCCCACATCCGGACCCAGGCAGGCCTTACGGCTGACGAGACAATGCTCTTCCGCAAAAGGCTGCAACAGCTGTCGAAGGGCAGCGAAGTGTTCAGCATCGAGGATGAGGCGGCGAAGCTCGTGTTCGACATCGTCAGGCACATCGTCTTCAACTTTCCCCCGAACGCCCAGACAGAGGGCTGCTCGTATCTCGAAGGCTTGAAGGAGACGATCGAGCTATTCAACGCGCAGCTGTCAAAGAACCCGCTTATCAAACTTAAGGCTACGACAAGGACGGAGTGGGTCGGCAAGCGGGTTGACATCTCCATCGCCGCCAAGACCTGCGAGCGCTTTGCTGCACTTAGGAGCGAAATCATAGTGCGGTCGCGTAAAGATCCACTAAGCATCCTAGACTTATTGCTACGCGAGACAGTGCTGCAGGCCGGGACCGAAAAGGGGGAGAAAGCTGTCGAACTTCCTGCGGGGGGGTTGAAGTTACTTCTCACCAAGTACGCCCTTGGTGGCAGTCGTTGCAGAAGAGCCTTACGCTGATGCAAGTAAATAATGCGAAGGGACTTCTTCTCGGTGGACAGGGCACGATGGAGGACACCCTCTCGGCGAGCTCTGGTCCTCGCGGTTTCGGTAACCCATCGCGACTCGTCCACCTAACTTGATTTCGAAAGTTCATCTACATGCTCTTGGAGAAGCACCTAGAAATCGGTCAGAAGCTGCGCAAAGAACACAATGCCATCTTTGGCCGCAGCCTTGCGTCTGGCCTAGAGGTTCTTACAGAGTCTCCGATTAAATTGAACGATATGGAATACACGACAGCCGTGATCAAAGAATCACTCCGACTCTTCCCAGTTGGCTTCGGTGTCAAGGAAGCCCCAGCAGGGTAAGCAACCGCATTCTCTCAGCGCCCTGAGAGGCCTTCTTCCTTCGCCACCCATGCCCTCTTTTCCTACCACGGTATGTCCGTTGTTGGATGGTTGTCAATTTTAACTCCCCCTACTCGCAGGGCAACACAATGGGGCGGGCGAGGACACGAAGAGTTCCCAGCTAATGCCATACTGTCACGTAAAACGTAGACGCCTACATTCACGCTTTGCGGTATGTAGGCATATAAGGGCTGGTTCAATTGCCACGTGACACACCGTAAAACGCCAGATTATCCCCAGACTCCCAAACCAAACAGAGGGTAAATATCCCTCGTTCCGGAAGCCCTCCACAACCCAGGGTATCAATGATCGTAGAGAAAGCAGAATCAGGAAAGGCAAAAAAAACCATGTGAAAACGAAACGAAAGTCTGGGCCAGCTCCTCGCCCGCTTTGCCCCTATTAGGTCCGCACGTCGACTTCTAGTAACCCTCAAACTCCTTCTAGGGGCTTCACAGGTGTACGACCCACAAGGGAAATTACTTCGTCATCGTCGTCGTCTTTGCTGAAACGTCTAACAATAGACCCGCCGAGGACATTGTCGGAGGTGGTCGGGGCGGGAACAGAGAGTTGCGGACCAGTTCCAGCGCCGGGGCGGCCAGGGCCACCGAGTTCCCAGCTGCCAACACGTTCGTGCCGCACACCGTTCCGAGCGACGGACACGTCGCGGTCTGATTCCAATTTCTCAGCGCCTTTGAACCCGCCGACAGTGCTGCTACTCTTATCGTTGGACTCATCTTTGCCGGCGCCAGCGCCGCTTCCACTTCCACTTTTCTTGCTGTCGCGACGAATGTGCAGCCCGCCAAAGACGAAGGCCGACGTCACGACAAGGATGGCCACCGCGATGCCGGTGACGGCGCCGATGACGCCGGCCACGGCTGGAGACAGCGACGCGTTGCTGCTGCTGCTGCCGGTTCCGCCCGAGCTGCCGCCTGCACCGCCGCTCCAGCCGTCACCATCCGAGTCGTAGTCGGTCAGCGCGCTGCAGAACAGGGTCATCGACTGGCAGAGCTCGCACCAGCTCGAGACGTCGCGGACGGAGAACCGGTTCATCTCCACCACGAATTCGGTCCAGCGCATGCGCGCGTTAGCGCTGCTGCGCCCGAACAGCGGGTACTCGGTGATCGGGGCGTCGCTACCGGTGCCGTTACGGAACAGGAAGCGCACCCAGAGGCGGTCGCGATCGGGGAAATCGGTGGCGTTTCGGGTGACGGTACCGTTGCTGTTAGGCTCGAAGAGCTCGAACAGCATGGCCGAGCCGGGCAGCGGGATCTGGCGGAAGAGATCGAGCGCCTCGGGCAACTCGTCGAGCTCGGCGAGCGCGAAGAAGGCGAGCATGGGCTCGAAGGAGCCGAACAAGAGCGAGAGCTGGTTGGTGGTGCCGGCCGACGCGATGTGCGTCGACAGCAGGGAGACGACGCGCCCGGCCAGGGTGCGGCCGGCGATGGCGCGGATCATGTCGCCGTCGCGCGCGCCGGAGGCGGTCAGGTTGGCGTTGAGGTCGAACTGCTGGATGCTGGCGAAGTTGTGCAGGACCTCGAGGCGCTCCGGGCCGAGGGCGTCGCGCACAGCCTGGTCGTGGACGTACGCGTACTGCGCGTAGTCGTAGAGGTCGTACGCGTAGTCGAAGTTGAGCATCGACCGCGGCAGCGAGTTGGGGAACACCTGATCCCACGTCGACTCGTAGAAGCTGCTGGTCGCGTTGCGCATGTCCCGGCTCGTGGAGCTGACCCTGAACTCGTTGGCCGACGACATGTATCCCACGCACGACGAGTGTCCCTCGAGCCTGGTACGATTTTGATCCCCATCAGTTGCCGTATTACAGATAAATCAGGTCATATTCTCTCGAAGGCTTACCAGATGGAGTTCGCGTCCGTAATGGGGAGGGACCGAACGTTTGGATACTGGTAACCGCCAAGGGGGAAGTTGATCGTGCTGCCATTAGCTAGCACAGACGTGCTGGCGCCGCCATTGCTGGAGGCAAAGACCCCGTTGACAGGCGGATATAGGCCTTGCAAGAATGCCAGAGCGCTTCCAACTACATAGTCATCCGTAGTGCTATAGAGAGAGAGCTGGGCGTTGTCGAGGGCATTCGGCTCGATATTCGTAATTGGCGAGTTTGTCGTGAGGGCATTGTCGCCGATTGATAGAGCCGAGCTAGATAGGTATCGAGCTCGAAAGAGAGACCCTTGAGAGTAAAGCTGCTGCGCGCCCAGCGGAGTCAAACTGATCTCGGTGTCGCCTTGGAGGGGCGTGTGGTCTCCGTACAGGATGTAAGCGACCGAGGACCAGACAACCTCAGTTGTATTAGACTGGGCTACCGCGCCGCCGACGAGGGGCAAGACGGCAGCCAATGTCTTGAGCGCACGTGAAGACATTCTTCGAGCAAATCCGAGGATTTTCGCAGCCCTCGCGTGTAAGTGCAGCCCACGACGGGAAGAGTACAGCCGAGGAGTGCACAGCTACAGCAGATGCACGAGCATGAAAGAGGAGCTAGGTGAGCTCTCGGGCTCGAGAAGAGGGCGAGGGAGGGGTAATAGAGGAACAAAGAGAAGGGGTTCAATAGTTACTCCGGGAGGAGAAATATAGAAGCTTACCTCTGGGCGAGCAGGCCGAATGCATGCGTGCATACATACCTACCTACGGGCTTATGGCCATGGGGTTATCCGATGACACCAAATAACGTGCTTGTCCGTTCCCAAGTCGGTCATCATGTGCCGCCCGATAAGGATCTCCTTGCGATACCTAGTTAGACCACCAGAAACTGCCAGCCAGTGGGCGATTTCTCGACGCTCACACCATATCAGCCAGGGCAGACGTGCCAGTACCAGCCGGAGACGTCGGTAGCAGAGGACGAAGGTGAGATATATTACTTACACAGACACGCAACACACGCACACACACATATACACATATACTCTAATACCCTCTCTCTCTGCGTGTTCGTTTGTTTCTCTCTCTCTCTCTCTTCTTGCCTCTTCTATCTCTCTGTCCGCCTCCAAACCCCCCGGTCCCCCCTCTCCGACTCTCAACACCCCTCTCCTCCCCCCCCCAAGCCTCGATGAGCGGGGTAAGATAGGTCTCTCTTGGCTAGCTGGCGCGGCACGGTGGCGGGAGCAAGTAGACATGTGAGATAAGCAAGCCACAAGAAACTGGGCGAGCTCATCCTTTCGTCTTAGCGGGCTGATGGCCCAATAAGCCGTCATGCCCCTGTCGATGCCAGGAGATGGCGTGCTGTCATAGGTTCGCCAGCACTTCCGTGGCACTCGAGTTCGTAGTACATTTCCAAACTTCTGTTGCGCCTCGCATGCTTATGAGGCATCCTGGCAGAGCTGCTGGCGAAGGGGCAGCCAATATCACCTCGAAAAACGCGTCATCGTGGCCCGTTCGGAGCCGGACTTAGAGGGAGATTCTCGGCGTAGTGAAGTAGAGGAACTGTCGTGAGGCTTGGCCTTAAAGACAGCGCAGTCCGACTCGATTTTGTCCCTGCGGTCAGGAAGCGCCCGCATACCTGCCCAGCCCCTCGGTCGCGTAAGGCGTCGATATCGACGACGTAGCAATCCATCAGTGGATTCTCACGCAACCTGACCTGCATGATGGGTACGTAAGTGCTCAATACCTACACGACGCAAGGGTCACAATTATAGGTGCAGCTAGGAACCACCTAGTCGTAGGCAGGTAAGCTCCCAGGAAGCATTCCCAATTGTCCTGCCGCCTGTATCCTTGGCACTTGAGAATTCACCGTCTCTATTAACTTTCCTCATGGGACACGACAAGGCGACGTGTACGCTTGACAAGTAATCCCTACCTACTCATTGAGAAAGACATTGAGAAAGAGAACGCTCTCTCATATTTCATATTCTCCCTCATCCTTCGGGCTTTTTCCAACGACTAAAAGCCACGTTGCTTAGAATATCACACATGGGCAAATGCTGAATAAATCAGACTAGCAAGCAGCGAGTCTTCCTCGAAATAAAACAATACTTATTGAACTGGAACATCTCGTGGGGAAGATCTCAATTCACACCCCCAACTCTCTACATACCTCCACCTCACTTACAAACTCTACGTAGGTTTAGGCGACGCGCTCCGCGTTGGACTTTGTTCTGTTACCACTGCCACTTACCACGACCTTGGGAGGACGATCTAGACTTCCCGCCATACCTAGGCTTATACCTGATAGACAAGACAAAACTCCCGTCCGCGTCGAGCTTGATTAGACAAAATAGCGTTGCCATAGTCCCGTCCAAATCTGGTGATGGTACGAGGTTGATGGCACGCAACACGGCACGCACGTTCAAAGATGAAACCATAATCACCCCGAAGCACGCTCACACGGGCAGCACCGCGACTGGGGATAAGCCATTTGGTACCTATGTATTTGACATATATCCGTGCCGGACGGTGGACCCGAACGGCACGGAATGAGATCCACGGGCGAACTGCTTGTCCGCTCTCCCCACGCAACGATCTAAGTTTTCGCAGATTACCAGGGGTTGACGGGTGCGATTTCACATGACAATACAGCGCCAGCGCTCAGCGGCCTTGCCGGCTTTGGATCTTGGAAGACACGCTCCTGTACAATTAAGGGAATAGCTCCAGTGGTTAGTGTGGCGCTGTCGCCGCGAATAGCATACCTAGTTGAAGTGACTCCTTGTAGGTAGTAATCAGTAATATCAAGCGCATGTGACTTGCAAGAGAGCAGAGTAAGTGAAGCGGATACCTCCTTTTACTGTGTAGAATCCGTCTCCGTACTCTCTCCTCCCCTCTCCCTCTCCCTCTCCCTCTCCACCTCTTTCCGTATACGAGACATACCTACCTACCGGCAAAAGAGATGGCACCCGCGAAGGGCACTATCCTTGCCACCGCCGCCAACGGCAGTCTGAGCTCCTCCGTCGTCAAGCACAAGCCTGCGCTCGCCCAAGATTATCATGGGCTATACGCGGTACGCGGGGCAGAGAGCGCCACCACCGCGAAGAAGGCATTTCAAGGCGCCAAGGCCGCGAAGCACGGGTACGACTTCACGTCGCTAGCGAGCGGCGCGATCTCACCGATCCGCGCTCCTGTCCAGGTCACCGCGTACCAGGAGTAGGTACATCGGCCACGACTTCGCCGAGGACAACTTCAACATGACATTCCAGGCCGCCTACCTCTCCCGCTTCCTCTTAGCATTGCTGCTCCTCCAGGGAATGGACGAGGGGAACGGCGGTATCGCAGTGATCGGTAGCTGGGCGCACTAGTAAGCGAAGAGGACGCAACCCTCCCCGCTGCCCAAAAATGCTCGAGCGAACTCTCTGCCCATTGCACATCCCAACGGCTGTCAACTAACCCGCCCGCCTGAGCACCTCCGATCCGCGCAACAAGCTGCCGGTCAACGCCCACGCGGCCGAGCAACTCCGCTAAATCTTCAGCAACCCGAGCAGAGAATCTCCAAGGGCATCTGGGACGCCGCCGCCGGCGTACGGCGGTACGGCACGGCGAAGCTGAGCCAGGCCATGATGTCGTAGGCAAGTGTGCCGGTCTGCAACCCCCCCTCCCCTCCCTCTCTCCATGAGCTCACGCGGCGGCTGCCGGCGGACCCGTCGCTCTCGCGGGCCGCAGCGCTCGCGGTCGACCCGGCGGCCATGATCGGCAGCCTGGCGCGGCGCAGCGGGGAGCCGCAGCGGGTGCTCGCCTTGCGGGTGCCGGGCCCGCTGCTGGCGCCGCTCGCGTCGCAGCTTTTCTCGCACGACGGCCTGCGCACGCCGTCGAAGTCGGCCGGCGATGTCGAGCGCGCCCGCTTCGAGGACGCCGCCTACCTCAACGAGTCGCCCGTCGCCGGCGTCGGCGCCGAGGCCGAGGACGAGACCAAATACCGCAGGCTCCAGCGCGATATAGCCCGGGGTACGCGCGCGTTAAGGGGGGCGACACGGTGCTGATGGATTGGCGGTGAGGAGGGTTAGGTAGGTAACGGTTCTTACCCTGTTTCCCGGCTCGGGGATCAGACCGAGTCCTGCCTGTGTTGCCATCCCCACCATTCGCACACCCTTTCTTCGCTATGCCCACCCATGATATACATTCGCTGTTGATTTTAACTTCAGGCACGAGCACTCACTACCGGGGAACCCATCCTGTTATGCTGTACGACAGACAACGGATAACCCCAAGGGGCGTCTCTAACCTCGGTTCCGTCACCTTATCCGGCGCAGGCATGGCCGGTGCGCACATCCACGACGACGTCCGTGTCTTCGAAATGGTAAGCGAGTGCCGCCAGGCTGGTATCGACATGGTTGACCGCAGCCGGAGGCGAGCTTCGGTTGAGCCGGCATGTCACACGCCCGCCATCGTTCGTGGGTGGCTCGGTATGAGTCGTCTAAATCGGGATGCACGCTGCATATATTGCCAACATGCAGCGCTGGACACCAACCGTGGTGAGGACCCCCCCCCATCATGTGCAGCCTGCTGTGTCATCGCGAGAACGTTGCATCTGTGGGGTACTGTGGTATTGCGGCTATATGAGGACGGAGAGCGAGCACGGCGTGGTAACGGCTCGCTAATGACCTTCCTTGTACGGGGCCCGCATACGTGGACTCCCTCGTTACCCACAGATCACTATCTATCCGTATCGTCACATCCCCTTCTTCCGAGTGGTTATAGAAATGTGAGTCTGAGTTGTCCGGCAGCTCTTTGCAGTCGGCAAGGCGATAAGTGAGCGCCCCCCCCCCTCTTCCCCCCTATTCCGTGGTCGTTCGTGCTAACTGTCTACACCGAGCGGATCTTACCGCCTGTTCGTCTCGGGAAACACCAAGAATTTCATGTCGATTTCCCGCCCTTTACTTACCTCTTTCTGCTATTTACCCGTGTCTGTGGTCACGAGGTAATTTACGTACCGAGACCGGTTACATAAAATACCTACGTCGGTTAAACTCACGAAGTGCGCAGAACCGTAGATCCTGGGGGACATGCACATAGGATGGCGGTGCAACCAGTAGGCATCTAGGGACTTCGGCCGTCTCGAATAGATTCTCTCGACGTGGGTCGAGTCTTGGTGTCTCTGCTTATTGGCCTGATGCTGCTGTGGAGGTCTATCTAGAACTACCGCGTCCAGAGCTGATTCGACGTCCCGCATGTTCAGTTGCGTGTGGATGATGCAGTTTACCATTGTACGTAAGGATTTCTCATAAAGGATTTAGGGTAGGCGTGGCCTACCGACGCCACCACCACTGCTACCCTCGACCGTAGAATTATGGCCAGGCAGGCGGGAGGCCATATTGCTGAGCTGTGAGCCAGCTCTTCAGAGGCGAGGGCAACTCAGTCTTATCCCATCAAAGATGGCGCTCCTCAGCCTGGTCCTCCTCAGCTTGCTGCCGTGCCTATGCCTCTCGAACTTCCTCCCAGATCTTCTAGGCACCGATAGGAGACCACCGGGAGATGGGTCGACTAGCGAGCATCTAGAGAATGCCGGTCTTAAACACATAAGAGCAGCACTCCAGAGTCGGAAAGTCCACAACGTTACCGGCAGCGTCGCGCCACCAAGGAAATGGAACAAAATTGCGGATCGTTCCTCGCGAGATCCCTTAGCCAGCTATGGGGCCGGAATCGTGTACATAATGCAGCGTACGTCACCAACCTTGTGGTCGATGTGGGAAACTCCCTCTCGCTGATCATCTTACACAGTCAATATCGGCACACCCGGCCAGAGGATCTCGCTCATTCTCGACACGGGATCGTACGCGTTGCTTGTGAACCCGGACTGCAACCAAGCAGCAGACCCAAATGCCTGCCGTACGTATGGTTACTACGATACGGAGCAGTCCTCCACCGCTCAAGGTCCTGACGGCTGGTTCTCCGGTCAATTCGGCACCGGGTTTATGCAAGGAGTGTGGTATAATGATATGGTATACGTTGGCCAAGATTGTACGTACGAGCTCCTCCGGTGGTTGATGGGAAACATGTCGAACTAGTGCCTAACCCGCACATCACCACACTACAGATCTGCCATTGCCAAACTCGAGGGTTGGAGTGAGCCAGTTGAGCGAGTACATATGGGCTGGGGTGCTGGGGGTCTCGTATGGCCGCGCATGGAATACCGGATACCAAACCATACTAGACCTTCTAGTCAAGGAACAATATATCGAGGTGCCCATATTCAGCCTGGGTGTTGGTTACCAGGGCGGCGGAAGCCCGAGTGAGTCCCTCTAACCCCAACGATCGCCCCCCCTCCCATCTCAGGGGGGACATAATGGAACTGACATAGACCCTCTAGGCGATATTATATTCGGGGGCGTCGATAGAAAGAAGTTTCGAGGATATCTCGAACCCCTAGAGATATACCCTTACCCAGAGGACCAGATGGCGCACTACGGCCAAGTAGGGTAAGTAAGAAAAATATGTACCACTTCAGATGGGAGAGTTGACGAGTGTTCGACGCACAGCTATCGTGTGAATATGACATCCCTCGGGATTACTCCTCCCGGCCAGAACGAAGTAATACTGACAGACGACCGCTTCGAACGTAACGTGTTGATCGATTCCGGATCGACGTACACGTATCTCGCTGCTGATCTAGTCATCGCGATCGCCGAGGCCTTGCACGCAACCCTCGACGATAACGGAGTCTACCGCGTGCCGTGCGAGAGCCGGAACCTCGACGGGTCCGTGAACTTCGGGTTCAACTTCTGGAACATCGTCATCCGGGTCAACTACGCCGATTTCATCGTCGACTTTGACTCGTACTGCGCCCTCGGGGTCCAGTCGCTGGACGAACCCGACGATACGTGGGTGTTGGGCACCAGCTTCATCCGGGCAGCCTACCGTGAGTACCAAGGATCTATACTTATGAAAGGAGCTAACGCGTAGCTTGTGTGCAGTCGTATTCGACCAGCTGAACAACGCTGTCTGGGTCGCACAATATCTGCCTTGCGGCGAAGGGGGGATAACGGATCTCACTCTGGACGCTGGTAGGGAGCTGTGGTTGGAGGTTACAGGTCTCTGTTAACCAGGAACGAAATCCCAGTGTCAGACGTAGGTATACCGCTTGACGATGTCTCCTTCTTTAGGGATTTTCGTAAGTCAGGGAGGGAGAGCCGTTGCTCGAAGACCCGTAGCTTTAAATATCTAAAGATATGAAAAGAATAGCATCTAAAATGTCCCAAGATTGGCATTCATTCATTTAGTCGTCCTTATACCAAGATATCCGGTCCCCGGATATCCTCGCTCAAGTGGCCTTGCCTCGTCCAGATATTCATCTATAATTAAACACGAGGTCAGTTACATATATACCATGACCAAAACAGAAAAATCTGCGATGTGGGAACACTTCGGTGGCTTCAAAAGGAGACGGATCGATTACCCCTATCTTCCAGCCGCTCGTGACGGGGAGGCCGGCGTGCAGCGTGCGCTGGTCGCCGGTGCCGTCTTCGAGCAGGTTCTGCCAGAAGACGGCGTTGCCGAGGATGGGGCGGAACGTGACGCCGTTCTCCCAGGGCTCGTCGCAGTCGACGAAGGCGCACCAGCGCGGGTGGCGGGGCGCGGGCACCATGGGGAAGTTGGTGCCGCCGCCGGTGATGTTGCCGGCGGCGGCGACGTACGCGAAGAAGGACGAGAGCCGGTTGCCGCCCAGCGCCGACGACGCGTGCGCCGCGTTCGTGTACCAGTCCGTGTGGAAGTGGTACCGCTCGCCCTGCGCGTACTTCACCAGCTGCACCGACTCCAGGTGCGTCCGCGGCACGTCGAAGCCCTGGAACAGCAGCGCCCGCTCCTCGATGCACCGCACCACCGCGTCGCGCGGCACGTTCGTCGACTGCGACGTCCGCGTCGACCGCAGGCCCTGCACGCCCTCCGCGTCGGCGACGGCAGAGTGCGTGAAGGTGTTCGCGCTGGCCGGGTTTTTGTTTGGTCAGCGACAGACGAGAGAAGGAAGGCCATCGAACAGATGAGGGCGCCGTGCTCACGTTATCTCCTGGAGGTGAGCTCGCTCTTTTTCCGTGAGGAAATTCTCTAGGTATATTACCAGCGGGGACTTGTTCACTATGTGACTTTGGTAGGCGGGATGCTCGCAGACGTAGTCGTCTGATGTAACGGGCTTCTGGGCATCGCCGTCATCGCCGTGGCCACCACTTGCGCGAGCTGTCGTCGCGGCTAGTGCTAACAAGAATAGCGACTTAAGCGAGGCCATCGTGGATTCAATCAATAGCGTATCTAAGGCGTCCGCGACGAACCATGAAGCGAGGGAATGATGAAGATAACTGGGAATATCTGTTAGGTAGGTACCTATATCTTATCCCATCTCCGGTGAGGATGCGATGTGTCTACGTGGTGGACGAGAAACAGAGATCCCTTCAAAGCGCAGCCCCATTACCCCATCCATTCACTTCAACGTAGGATCGCCATCAGGTGGTCGGAGCCGATGGAGCGAGCAGAGATCTAGGGTTGAAACACCAATCGTTTGCGCGAAAAGGAGCTCCCCCCCTGGACAGCACCACGATGACCCCTGATCGAGCTCTCCAGTGGACCGCACCAAAGCGGATCCAGGGCCCGTTAAGGCGAGCATCGTCAGACTCCAAGCCCCTAGCAGGTCTCCGATCTTAGCTGTTACTTCCCTAGAACCCCTGATCTTCAGGGCAGCTCAGGTACTTAACGCACCCGGTCAGGTTTAGTCGTCTGTTATTTCATCCCACAGATGCTCGTTCGGCTTGCGGATCGAGAAGTCTATTTGCGATGTCATTTGCCCTCAAGATAACACGATGAGGGCCGTAAACATAGCATTCTTAACATCTGTCTTGGCGGGCGCTACGACAGCATCATGGAAACATGCCGATGAGGACGAGTTCCGCCAGGTTATATCGGGCCCCAAACCAGCCCTTGTTGCGTGTAAGTTCTACTTGTCCACAATTGAAATTCATGAAGACGCTAATCTAACCTGCCGGTCGAGCAGTCGTGGAGGTGTGTGCATTCCTGATCCCTATGCGGAACCCCAGCTATGCCGTTCGCACACCAGGCAGCTAATATCTGAACGATTAATCCTGAACGACGCCGGCACAGCCTTCAACGTAAGTTCTACCAGTTCCGTGATTCGCCATGATCCTAAACGAAGATGCAGAGCCACCTGCCAAGCTTTCGAGGCAGAATGGACGCTGGCCGCCGAATCGGAGAAGGCCTTAGTGAGCATCAATTGCGCCTCCACGGCGAGTCTCTGCCACGAATTCGGCGTCATCTCGTACCCCGCCGTGCGCTTCTTCGACGGCCAGGGCAAGATGACGCCGTACCGGGGCCCTAGACGGGCTCGCTCGTGAGTCTTACCTACCACCTACCCTCCCCCCTCCGTGTTTCCAAAGCTTCGCGTACCTATGCCTCCTCTCGAGGACATAGCAGCTGTCCTAACACCGCCGCGCGACTTCCAGGATCCTCGCGTACCTCCGGCGGGCGGCGCGCCCGGAGGCCGTGGCAGCGCTCGCCTCGGAGGCCGAGATCGCGGCGTTCCAGACGAGCGACGACTTCGTCGTGGTGGCGCGCGTGCGCCCGCAGGACGCGCACGTCGGGGCCGCGTACGCCGCGCTCGCGGCGCAGTACCGCGACCGGCTGTCCTTCGGGCGGGCGGAAGCCGCGCCGTCGTCGTCGTCGTCGTCGTCGGTCGCCTGCTACAACAACCGCGACGGCCAGCAGTTCGGCGTCGCGGACCTCGCCGCCGCCGACGCGCTGCAGCGGCTCGTCGACAGCTGCCTCGCCCCCCTCGTCGGCGAGTTCACCCGCGCCAACGAGATGCAGTACCTCCAGGTCAGTCACGGCGCGCCCCCCTCCTTCCGCCCCCCTACAAAACCAAAAAAAAAAAAACCGAGGCGGGAGAAAAGGAAAAAAGAAAGAAAAGAAGTAAATACTGACTAAGCCACGCTCCAGTCCGGCAAGATCATCGCCTTCTACTTCGCAGCATCGGCGCGGGAGCGCGACGCGTTCGCGGACGCGGTGCGGCCGGTGGCCAAGCTGTACAAGGAGTACCTGAGCGTGGTGACGGTGGAGGCGGGCGAGTA
Source organism: Durotheca rogersii (assembly GCF_024521655.1). NCBI lineage: Eukaryota > Fungi > Ascomycota > Sordariomycetes > Xylariales > Xylariaceae > Durotheca > Durotheca rogersii. Next base: position 355,877 of record NW_026251255.1, read on the forward strand.
CGGGGAGCTGGCGGCGCCGCTGGGGCTGGGCGGCGCGCCGGCGCTCCCCGCGCTCTCGTTCCAGCACCCCATGACCGGCCAGGTCTTCCCGTACCCGCGCGGCCGGCCGATCGCGCCCGACGACGTCGGCGCCTTCTTCGCCGACATCGCCCAGGGCCGCGTGCCGCCGTGGGACGGGACGCCGCCGGCGGAGGTGGCGGGGACCGAGGAGGAGGAGGAGGCAGCTGGTGGCGCCGGCAGCGAGGACGCGCATGATGAGCTGTGAATGGAGGGAGGGATGGGAGGGACGGGGGGTTGGCTTGGAAGATTTGGGTTCTGGCAGGGTAGCATGGGTCGGGGTAAGGGGTTTACGGCCTTCATTCGAGTCGCGACGGCTTAGTATCCGGTCACGTTGAATCTCGGGTCGAGGGGGGAGGAAAGTATCGTGTTGATTCGCGCGTATATACGATGATATATGATACACCTGATACTTGTCCTGCAGCCTTAGTCCTCTCGAATGCCACCACCCCACGGGGCCTGTTCCCAGGCCGCCGATACCGGCAACCTTCAGCCCGACCATTCTCGCGGCCCCACGCTCCTACGGCAGGCTCATGAAGAGCTCCAGCAGTTTGGGGTAGTCCGGCGCACTGCACGCAATTCGGGGCACGTCAGCGATGCTCTCCGCAGCGAGGACGGAGGAAATACAGAGGAAGGAAGCAGCTCACCCCATCCCCGTGACGGGGTCCCAGCCCTCGCTAGCCGTGAAGCCCGTCGTCCTGCACCCGCGGTTGTCGCCCTTCGTGATGTCCTTGAAGACCTCGGGGTGGGAGTACTATTCGCCGCGCCGGAGAAGCAGTCAGCCAGTCAGCCAGTCAGCCAGCCCGCGCAACACCAACCACCCGTCCCCCGGCCCCGGGCTCGGTTGCTTACCAGGACCTGGTGGACGAAGCCGACGGGCGCCTTGCCCGCGGCGAGGCGCTCCTCGTTGATGAGCGTGAGGACGGAGCCCCACAGCGGCGCCGACGCCGACGTCCCGCCGATGCGCAGCAGGTCGCCGCCGCTCGCGATGACGAAGTTGTCGCCGTTGGCGGCGACGTCGGGGTAGGCGCGGCCGCGGCGGTTGAAGCGGCCGGCGCCGGCGTGCACGGGGGTGTAGTTGGCGGCGCCGCCGTCGTAGCCGTCGAAGGGGAGGCGGGCGGCGGCGAGGTAGGCGGCGACGGCGGGGCGCTGCCAGGCGGGGGCGTCGTAGATGTTGGAGAAGCCGCCGCCGGACCCGAAGCGGTCGGTGGCGACCTCGTCGGCGGCGGCGGCGCTGCCGTTCGCCGGCAGGTACGTCGACCCGACCGCGAGCACGTACGGGCACGTCGCCAGGAACTGCGGGTTGAACACGTCGCGGCCCGGCCCCAGGCAGCCCGACGGCGCGCCCGGCGACGGGAAGCTGCCCACCCCGTCGTCGCCCGACGAGATCACCACCGTCGTCCCCCGCAGCCCCAGCTTCATGATCTCCGCGCACTGCCGCTGCTGGTACGACGCCGGCAGGTCCACCTCCGCCCCGCTGTACGAGAGGCTGATCACGTTCGTCGGCGAGTACACGCCGCACATGAGCTCCCCCGCGTACCCGCTGCGGTCGTGCGGGTTCGGGTACTCGGGGTCGCGGCACTCGGGTCGCTTGCAGTTCCCCGTCTCGCCGAAGGCCTCGAACGTGCAGTAGCTGCCGTCGATCGCGTTCCAGAGATCTGGCACCGCGGTGTTGCCGTCGTGAGATTAGCAGGGAGGTGGTAATAAGTAAGTAGAGAGGAGGTCAGAAGGTGAGGGGGCAAGACGCGATGAGGGGGGGACCCGGTCTTACTGTTGAAAAAGCCCGTGTAGAGCGTCGGTTCAGTCTGGTACGTCTGCTGGTACCACTCGTCATCCACCTGGTAGAGTACCGGCTCCTGAGGCCATATCAAACCGTACGCCATCTGGAAGTCCAGGTTTGCCTCCGTGCCAGCCAAGCGGAGGTTCGTCGTAGCTCCCTCACCGCCGTTCACGGAGAAGAGTTCGGGATGCGTTCCGTTGGGAATATCGCTAGGCATACGCTATCAGCAAACCGACCTCCACCAGGCCCAGAAGAGCGGTTAAGTAGAGAAGTATTACTCAGTGAAGCTATAGAAGAACCTGTCGAGATCGTATTGAGTGTAGTGCTGCCCGAGCGATTGGAAGATTCCCATCCTGTTGTCCGGGTGTTTCTTCGAACCTTTGGGGATTCCGTATAGTGCTGGTATGCCGGTTAGAGAACGCAACCGACGCCGCTTGGCAACCCAGGCTTACCTCTGATGCAATCCGGGGTGATGTATTCATCACAACCGCCCGGCAACGTAAGGTTACCGCTCGTTACATTGGCCGGCTCGACTGGGCTCGCAAAGCGCAGCGGTCCCTCCACATTCAGCCCCGTGGTCCGCTTTGAAGGTGAAGAGCTTTCCCTGCTTCTCTTTCTCAAGAGACCGCCCAGCTTGCTCTCCGAAACGTGTTCGCGAGAGGAGTTCTGTTTTCTCTTGGGCGGGTCTTGGGTGTTACCGTAACCCATCATCTTGATACCGGGAGTAATGTAGTCGATGTGTTCCCTCACTTGTTTCGGTACGTGATATCTCGGCGCTCATTAGTCTATACGCATATAAGTGACTGCCGCCGTCTTACTTACTCCTCACAGGCGATGTTCTTCACTCCGGTATCTATGTGTTCCCATACGTAGTAGTCTGCCATCAAAAGATCCTCGACCTTGTTAACGGGGGCGTCGAATTGAATCCACTAGCAGATACGTTAGGGTGATATCGAATATATCCAACCGAGCCCCACGATAACGACAAGCTTACTTGTTTGTTGGTAGATAGTGAGACAATATCCGAGGGGATGCCTCCCAATACTAACCAGTCTTTGACCGCTTTCACGGCGGCTTCTGGTGGCGCGAATAATTCGAGGACCTCCTTTCCCGACAAATGTTTCCCGTAGTTGGTCGATTTGGGGTTCGATCTTTGAAGCTAATTAGCTGTTACACGGCCACGGTTTATATAATGAGGCCCGCACATATCCATCAACAGATCATGTCCCGATTGGAGATTCCGCTGCTTCAGCCCTATACGCATAGGTAGTATGGCTTCGGGGACGGCTCGTTCGACCTTTGTCCAGGGCCGTGCCTGTAGCTCCGTTCTTTTCTCATGTTGAATATGAGTATCCGGGATGCTACGTCTCGACTTGTAAGACCCAGCGCGTTGGAGTATACGGGGAATAGGGGGCGCGGCCAAGGCTTCGAGCACTACCAACCCAACCACGAGAACAGAGCTGAATAACTTCATCTGAGGCAAGCGCTGGACGGTAGGAGGATAGAATGACTAGTTAGCACACGCACAAAACCCACACGAGAAGAAGTATGAAACGAAATGTCCAGGACGCATGTTATTATATCAGTGCTATTCGACGGGCGGGTCACGCTCCGTATTCTATTTAGAGACACAACGTCCGAAGACATCAATCGTGGTAGCATTGGTGCCGAGGAGGACCTTTGGTACTACTCAAGCCAGGTCCGCTAGGGAAAGATCGCCTAATTCCACGATACGGGTAAATATGTGAGCTAAATAGTAAAGCTAGTCCCGGGTGCCTCGAAAGCAGACACGAGCCTGGTAGCTACTAGGCGGGAACTGGAGGGCCTATCAGTGTTGGATGCCCTCTAGGCGCCTATGAAGGGCTACCGATGGCGGTGATATCCCGCCCATATTTTCTAGTCCCGGGACAGGAATCACGGGTAGCCTAACCGCGAAAGGTCAGTCCTACTTACAAGAGGAGTGACCAACCGTAGGTATATGGGTATCGCTAAGCAAAAGCACGATATCTTTCAACACTTGTATTTCATCACCAGACAGAGGCCTCAGCAAGTAAACAACATCATCTTAATCAAACAGCGGAAAGAGGGGGCGGGAACGCGAGGATGCAGGGTGACGGTCAAATGAGATATATAATCTGAGCAGGTCCGCCCATAGGCCGAAGAGAGTACGATTGATTCACCACCCGGGCCACAATCTGCCGGGCCACGGCGTATATAACCGGTGCTCATGTGAGCCGTGATGTGTGAAAATGGCACGACAGATACTGTGCCGCCACCCCACACTGCCCGAGCTAATCAGCGTCAGCGATGTTCCACACACTTCATTTGTGTCGAGAATGCATGTCTCCGTGCCCAGATCTTACCCAGATTGCCCGCAGTCGAGTGTGGGTTAGCGGCGCAGGGGTACTCGAGCCGCACGCGTAGCCACACAGGGCCCGCGCCTCGAATTTGGCTAAGGAACGGCACAGAGTAACAGTTGGAAGTAGAAATGATGGCTAGGCTATTACCGACGGAGTCGCCTCGGGCACCTTTTAAGATGGGCTACCTAAGGATGCGCAATCGCTTAGGCAGGGTGGGAATTTGAAAACGCTGACTTCGACTTCATTCGGCCCTCCGTTCTCTCCGGTGGCGGTCAATCCGAATATATATTCCGTTCATGAAGAGGGCAACGCTTGACCGTATCGTTTACTAGATAGTCATTGACCCTGTAGCGAAGGGCGCTGTTGCTGCGCTCGTCCGGGTATGAGAGATCCCAGTATTCTTCGTATGGTTTACCCTCACCATGTCCGGACAGCTCGCCGCAGACGCAGGCCACGTCCAAGACTAGCCACTTTCGAATCTTCGGGAGAAGCGCTTGCCACGATGTGGAGCGCAGGGAAATGTCCCGTAGACACAGCTCCTTGAGCGTGCTTCTGTGCCTCCTCAGTAGAGACATCAGATCTTGGCGTTCGCACTTGATATTGCCTAGGGTGAGGCTGTCCAGGTGTTCCCATCTGTGCCTCGGTTCTATGACTTCTTCGAGTCTAGGGGTGTAGCTATTTTCGTTCGAGTACCACTGGAAGATGACGTGAAGGGTCTGGAGCGCGTGAAGGGATTTGATGAAGTCACGTAGTAGTCCCGTTTCCATCAAGCGCTGGCAGTGAGTGACCTCGGCGCCGTCAGCTGGGTCGCCCACGAGATCACTCGCAGTATCGATGCACAACTCGAGGCAGGTCAGCTCGGAACAAGGAGAAAGAGCGCGGCTGAGTTCAGCAGGCGGCTTTTGGAAGAACTTCCAGCTGAATGACCCGACAGTCAACTTCCTCAACTTGATATTCGCCTTGTACACGGCCGAGAGCAGAGAGTCGAGCTGGCGGCACCCCTCGGGCAGCAGGAACTCTCCAGGGATGACCATGCAGCTGTCGAACGGAGTCTTCCGCTTGCCCTTCCGGGACCAAGTCCCCGAGGCCATGGTGACCTCTTCGAGGGAGGGGAACCGAGAGACGGCCTCCTCGATGCAGGAGATATCCGCGTTCTCCTGCAAGATCTTCTCCTGCTGTGCCACGGTAGCATCGTAGTTCTTGTAGGGTACGACGAACTGGTCCAGGTCTATCTTAGTGGTGGGTAGGCCGAATTGGCGACGTGCCATGGCCTCTCTGGTCTTGACAATAGCAAGGTGCCCACAGAACTCGTACAGGTTCATCTTCCGCGTGTCCGCCGTCGAGTACTCGCTGGCCCTTTCCATGGTGAGGCCGACGTAGACCAACGAGAGAACATTCTTGGACGCGATAGGGTGCAAGGAGATGGTCCGAAGCATTTCTAGGTCGGTGGGGTGCAGGTAAAACACCACCTCGTTGTGGACGAAGCAGGCGCCCGCATCCGCGAAGGCTCTGCAGCAAAGCCGGAATCTGCGCACATCTTTGATGTCGAGGAACGAGCAGATCAGGCATAGGATTTCAGGGATCATAATAGCCATCTTGCTGTTCCCACCGGAGGACCGAATCCACGACAACTATAAGCAGCTGGGGTGGGCAGACAAGACGCGGAAACAAATGGAGAGACGGTCTGCGGCCGACACGCTTGTGAGTCCTAAGGCATCAGCCAATGAGCGCTTCGCCCAATCAAACGGCAACCTGTAGGTATTGATGCCTTACCTAATCAAACGGAGACCTGTCGTTGATTGACTACCAACGGCGCTGCCAACGGCAGCTTAGGAGCTGTAAAAGGAGCTGTTGAAAAGCTCGTCAATTGGCGGTAGTGAGCCTAGCAATTGAACAGCAGTTCAGGTTCAGCTGCTTGCGCTTCGTATGCTTAGATGACTAAGCGCTTACGAAGCAACAGGAAGCGAGCCAGCCAGAATGCACATGCTCTGGCTAGGGGGGCAGTAGGGTAATTGCGTTAGCGGGGTCTCGCGGGATTGTCGCCGGGCAGATAAGCGATGGGAAAAGCTAGAGAAAGCTGGAGAAAGCTGGACGAGTCACGAAGGTAACGAATCCGTCCTGGCGTCCTGCTCGGGGTTCCGTTGCTGGTGGTTAGCGAAGGAAGTGAGCGAGGCCAGTCTGGGCGGATAAGCGACGCTGAGCTATTTATATACCTAACTGACATCGGACCGATCTGCCTATATACCTACCGCTAAACACGATGGATGGGCTTATCGAGGGTAACATCGTTATCACCAAGTACCTACCCGCCTTATAGGTAATCCGCCTTATAGGTACCTACCCACCTACCTAGATACGCCCTATTAACTGCCCGGGTTAGGCCTCGCCCTGTCCCCACCTAGTAGGTACCTCCTTAGGTACTCCACCGTGTACCTGAGGTAGACACCCAGCAACCCGATCACGGGAAAAGCCCCCATAAGAGCCTATCCTGGATACGCCTTTGTCTTACCTCTGGAAAGTCCTAGATAAGCACTTCCACCAGTGAAATGGTCACGATGCGAGACACGCATGGGAGGCTGCCGATGGAGGAGTCGGGCACATGCGCGCACATTTCAATACTGGAATTCACTTCCGTCCCGTGTCTCTGCATTCACTATCCCCCTCACTCCTCATTGGTATCGTCTCGTCACCGCCTTGTCTCCTGTACGCCTCCCACTCTATCCCATGAGCTCGCAACCCTCCCTTACAACGCCGACCACGGCCCCCGTCTGAATGGCCTCGCTCCCGCCCGCGGAAACCCTGTACTCGATCTCGGCCAGCCCGTCAAGCCATCGGATCATGACTTCGGGCTTCACCTCCATCGTCACCAGCTGCTCTGACAGGGCCGTAATTATGTCCGCCAGGGCGAGGCCATTCGCCGTCTTGAGCGTGTTGATCGTAGAAAGGCACGTGGTTACGTCGCTCGTGGTGAGCAGCGTGCTCGCAATCTTCGCGATTGCGTCCGGCGGCGGGGCGGCTATGCAGTTGTAGATAGTCTCGGTCGTGATGACTTCCCTTACTATGTCCTTCTCGGCGATCTTGGGGCCACCTCGAGGCTGCATAGGCGTACCTGGATCAGCAGGTTAGTTTAATATCGTAGGGGTGTGGGAGATCTTCGCGAGCAGAGAGAGGGGCAGGTTGTGGCTTACTTGATGCGTGGCAGGCTTGCAGGACGTTTAGCGCCCGTCGCATATCACCTTTGCTCAGCTTCACCAAAGCATCCGTTGCTTCCGACGAGATGTTGACCCCTTCCTCGAGAACAACTCTATCTACCAAGACCCGTATGTCGTCCTCCTTCAAAGGGCTGAATCTGAAGCGGGTACATCGAGAGAGCAGGGCGGGCGACAGCTTGTGCGCGTAGTTGGCGATGATACAGAATCGCGTGTTGGCCGTGTACTTCTCCATGATCCGTCGCAGGGCCATCTGGGCTGTGTTGGTCATCGCATCGGCCTCATCTAGGATGATGAGCTTGAAGCCTGCCATGCTACCGGCACGCGACGCCCCGCCCATAGTGAATATCTGTTTCGTGGACGCGAATGTCTTGATCTGCTCGCGCACGACGTCGATACCTCGGTCGTCGGAGGCGTTCAGTTCTAGGACCATTTGTCGCACGTTTTCCGCTCCATAGATCCGTCTGGCCAGTGCTAAGATAGTGGAGGTCTTTCCCGTTCCCGGTGGCCCGTAGAGTAGTAGATGCGGTAATCGGTTCGAGTCGACAAACTTGTTGATGGTGGCTAGAATATCTTGGTGGCCCGAGACATCAGATAGCGACACGGGCCGGTATTTCTCAACCCTAGCGGCTCTTTAGCGACAGAGAAATAAAATACAAGCAAGCTGTAGCGAAAATCTTACCATGGCAGCGAATCCTCAGCTTCGACGGGGAGGTTGGCAGCACTACGCTTGCCCTTGGCGGTGTGTTCGGAGGAAAAGGTGATGTCGTTTGATGCCACAGGGGCATCCACATCCATGTCGTCCTCGAAATCAGACATGGTCGCGATCAGATGCCTGGTAACGGGGTGGTCAGTGTCGGCTTTGACTTCCAGGTAACGCAATGCAAGTTCAATGATCTCGAAGGAATATTATCATGAGGTAGTTGATCGCAAGACAAGGCTTCTTTTTGTTCTCTTCTCCCACAGGGCCGGTGGGTTGCTAGGTCATGCTCAGAAAGTCGAGGCCCCCACGACGAGTACTAAGACGCGTAAACGCCACACTTAACGCGTTCAGGATGGGGCTTGAAGGCGGAAGCTACTGTGCTAAGTAATCATCTGTGGCGTCCGCAGCATCTGGTATATATGGAGGTACCTTAGTACTCAAGATGGGTACGTGGTAAAGCACGTGGGCCTATACTTATGAGTAGAATCCGATATTTACATATTTCGTTGTTTATCTCGATTCGAAATCCTACCAGATCTCCCAAGACCCCTCGTATCCTCGGACGTTTTATAAAGCCCAAGGTCATCGTCATACCCACACCTCAAGAGTTCGGCAAATTAATAGGTAGGTTTCCCATTGTTCATCAGGTATTTAATACAGATATGATTTGCGAGCGCAAGTCCATCGCTAGCCAACTCCGGGAAATGAAGCTATACCTACCTAAATGCTGTACGCCGATGTCATGCCTGTCCGTCACGTCGTCTCCCCTAACCGCACCAGCTATCTCTGTAAAAAAGAACGCCCCGCCTCTATCAACGCCTGGAGATCCCGCTTCAATTCCTTCTCGCTCTCATCCCTCTCTTCGCTGCTGCTCTCCTCCGAGATCGGCGTTAGGTCGTTAGTGGGAACCCATTCGCCGTCCGACGACGAAGAGGATGATGAGGACGAAGAGGACGACCAGCTGTCCGAGTCGCTGTCCGATGGGTCGTCCTCTTTGCAGTCCGCGTCAGTGTAATTGCGGACGGTCAATTTCCCGCGCCGGAAACTTGGGCGACGGGATATCCTGAGTGGGTATCGCGAGGATACAACCGGCACATCGCCACCATCCATCGCCACCATCTCCAGGGGCATCATGCTCTCGTCTTCTGCTATAAGACTACGCAATGTATCTGAATCCATGGCCCTCGCTTCGGCGATTGGGGAGCCGGCCTCGTCATATTTATTCTGATCAGCACAGGTGACTTCTAGGACCGTGTTTGGGGATTCACCGCCCTCGTGATCGTGTCCTTGTCCTTCGTTATCAGAGGAACCTGTTTTCTTCACATTACTTTCCACCTCCTCAGGCTCATCCCAGCAGAGAGTAGTCTTGAATAGCGGGCTTTTAGGGCTGGTGGGACTCTTCTTCTTCTTCTCGGCCGTCTCACACTCCTCTTGCAACTCGAGGGCCTCGTTTAGCGGTAGCTCGTCGTCAGGGCTCGGCGACGGCCCTACGGCAGCAGATGGAGGCTCCGGCTCCTCCACAAGAGTGTCGAGCGTGTCTTTCTTGGGACCCTCCGACAAAATTCTGTGCCGCTCATGGTGGCATTCGGAAGGATAGTTGCAGTCGATCATGCAATTGTGTGTCTTACCCACGAATGCGCGCTCGCGCTGCAGCTTTCCCATACCATCAATCATTTCCAACCCGAGGACCTTGCGACGCCACGCCCCCCATTCTTCCCATCCGCTATAATCGAACTCGGACGCGCATATCCCATGGGAGCGGCGCCGCTTCTTTCCGCGTCGCGTAGTTTGAGGCTTCGCGGATAAGCAGTACTGATGAGAGCAGACGAGACAACGACGCGTGCACCCGATCCGATATATCGTGCTGCAAGAGTGGCATTGCCAGAGCCACGGGTAGGGCTGACGAGGCGGGGGCGGAGGTGTAGGCATGCCATCCGGCGACAAAGGTAGGATGTTCCGGAGGTGCAGGCGGGCGGGGGGTGTCGTCGGTAGAGATGCAGGGCGGTGGTCGCTTGATGACGATGAGACCGTCGATGTAGTCGTCGGTGCAGTCGCCGATGCAGTCGCCGATGCGGTCGTCGACGGGATTTTTGACGAGGTTTTAGTCCGCCGAGAGAAAATGGAGAGCTCCGGCAGCGCTCGACGCGAAGGCATGACTCCGGAATGGTTGTTGGTAATGTGGGTTACTACAATGGCGTGGATCCTAGGATATGGAAACAGGAAGTTTTTTTCGGAACAACGATCTCAAACCTGGGACAGCGACGAAATACCCAGCACATTGATGACTCAATACGAGAAAACACAACCGCGTGTTTCTTGCGCTCCGGCGAATCGGGTGTCTGCAGCAGCAAACCAAGGAAAGATACGATAACGCCTGTTTCTATTTCGGACGGGGGAGAAAGGTGCCTAAGAAGGAGTGTGGGAGAAGGAGCGGATTATTTACTATCCTGCTGGAGGATGCCAAAAAAGAAATAGATATTTAACGAAACAGACAGAAGAAAAGGAAAAAGGGGTGGTGTTTAAGATCAAGACTCATACTCTCGTTCAGGAAAGCGGATGTTCCACCATACCATGGGCTCACCAACACTTATACAGAAAACAGCCACTTTGTCGAGCTCTCCACAGACAAAGCGGCCGGCGCATCCAAACCTCATATTCGGCCTTACTGTCGAGGCCCTTCTCTTCGGAACCTCAGGAGCTCCGGCGTCGGCGAATCGCGGAAGCCCTGCCCCCCTTTGTGAGCGTATCGTCTTCTATTGATAGCTCGACTCGACTTTTCCCGACACGCGGGCAGCGCACGACGCCCTTGTGGCTGCGGACCTTTAAGTTGGCCCTACGGGCAGGCGACAAAGGAAGGAGGGCGATGGGGAGACCAAGCACGATCGATCAAGTTGCCGATGGCAAAGCGACGACGCCCGGCCAGGGGACAAAGCGGCCATTCACAGCCGTGGGAGAGAAAGGGGCCGGAACGTGGGAGGGGGGGGGAGAGAACGATAGAACGTGGGAGAGAACGTGGGCCGCCGATCCAAGAGAGAGGATTAGTTATGGAAACCAAGCTGGCCGCGTGGTGCTCTCAGGACTAGCCACATCGGCCCGCCTCCCTCAGAGCCAGACAGCCGCGATTCCACGCGCCCCTCTCCCGGCGCCCACGGCCGCGAATCTCTCGACCGTTGCAGAGCCGTCCACTGAGATTCCTCACGCGCCGGCAATACCTTCGCCTGTATCAAGGCCTCACGCAAGGTGTGTTTCGAAGACAGAGTACGAGGGCGAAGAGGAGACCGAGTATATCCCCCCTCCTCCCTCCTCCCTACGAGAACCGTCCGAGTGAACCGCCCGCCCATCCCACAAGACCAGAGTGTCAAAACGGAAAACAGAAAACCAAATGCTAGGAGGACCGCCAGCGAGACAGACAGCCTGCTGCTCAGATCGACTACCCCCAGCCCGGCATCGGGCGCGCGGTGCAATTCAACAAGAGGTAGGTAGGCAGGCAAGTGTATATATACAACCCAGGCATTCCTATGAGCCTCCCCCCAAGCGCAGCATATTATATATTCCCGACAGCCATCCTACGGCCACCGACCCACGTCCCACGTAAATATATATATATATATAAGACGTCATATTATCATCCTACCCATCCATCCCCGCCATTGCAAATGAACACCTCTCTCCCCTATATCCCCCCCCGTTTCCCCCCCCCCACACCTCCGCCTCCGTCTACCCTACCCTGCCCTATCCCGATCCCGATCCATACCCCCCCCCCCTCCCCCCGCGCACGTGTACGCGTAACGCGCGCGCGTACGCTGCGAGCCAAAAGCAGCAGCAGCAGCAACAACAGTGCCCGTTGCGCGAAGCCCGCCGCCGCCTCCGTCGGGGCGGACAATCTCGCGGCTTATGGGGTCGCGATTACGTAGGTAGACGCGACAGGGAACAAGGCTACGTGTATTCGAGAAGGCGGTATACGTAGAGACATGTTAAATGAGCAAGAGAAAAATAAAAAAAAACCTAGGTAGGTTAGAAAGCAAAGTTTACCCACCTGTCCCCAGCCTCGCCGCATCCCCCTCCTGTCTCCCGCTGTCCTGTATGTAGTACATCATCATCACACAGCAACCGAAAATAAGTCGGGGGAAGCGGAATGGGAGCAGCATCATAATATTTTTTTCCTTTTTTTCTTCTTTCTGGGGGCTCTCGGGGAAGGGAGCTCCGATGAAAAGCACTGCTAGCAAAGACAAGTTTCCCTCGAGCGTGCTCCTCATCGAGCTGTCGCCCCTTCCTCGCTCCGTTGTCGAGAGCGAGGAGTTGCCATCTAGGCTCACCCTACACAAATTCCACCCCACTCCTCCCCCCTTCCCTCATTCCCTCCATCCCCCCCCCCCTTTTTTTCTGTTTATTTCGCGGCAGCCTCAGGAACCATCAACCCATAATAAAGGATTTCTCTTGAAAATATGATCGCTCCCGGCTTGGGGGAAGGAGGGCGAGGAGTTCGTCATGCAACAGGTATGCTCCAACATAATCGCATTGGACTCGCCTTCTGTTTCCCCTCAACCCAAGCGACGAAAACGTGGCGTGCTGGCCTGTAAAGGTACCCGTGAATTATACCCCAGAAGACATCGCCATAATGATCGTCGTACTATACGTAAGATCCCCCCCCCCTCGTTTGCTTAATTCCAACCGAAACAAAGCAGTAGAGAACATTACGATCCACACCGCAGGAATTGTCGGATACGAAAGAATGCGAAAAACATGTCGTGAAGCCCAAACATTAAAAAGGGGCGCCGAAGCCCGGGCGGGGTAGGAGTTTATGCCTCGATCGCCTTGTTCTTTTTCTTCTGCTCGACCTTGAGTAGTAGGGCGCGGTTGATATGGGGCAGAACACCGCCGAAGGCAATAGTTGCACGGATCAAGGTGTCGAGTTCTTCGTCGCCACGGATAGCTAATTGCAAATGTCGAGGGGTAATCCGCTTGACTTTGAGGTCCTTGGCGGCATTCTGCAAAAAAAAAAACCAGAAAAGTCAGTAAAGCCACGTGCTGATGACGAAACAACTTCTCCAAGGTAGCGCGCAAGGCAGCAGCAGAGGAGGGGTGGCAACTGGTAGGTAAATAAAGGGGTGACAAAGAGGAAGGAATAATGACTCACGCCTGCGAGCTCCAAGACTTCGGCTGTCAAATACTCTAGGACAGCAGTAACATAGACGGCTGCCTTGGCTCCAACTCGCATCTTATTCTGTGTATTTTGCTTGAGGAAACGCTTGACGCGGCCGCAAGGGAACTAGAATCAGAAACCATGTTAGTTGATGTCTGCATACGCACCGTGAGAGTCCTCTGCAAGCAATGAAGACATGATGCGCTCAAGGTTCCACGACATTGCCGATACGGAGGGGATAGAGAGACATAGATGTGGTGCATCAGGTTCGTGAGTCAACAAAGCCCTTTATCACACCTGAGTGCGCGTAAACAAACGGCTCCCTTTTCGACGACCAGAGTCTGCATGCCTCATCGAGAGCCCTCCGTGGGAAACGGGGCAAACAGAAGCAGCATAGCGATATGCGTGGCTGAGGCCAGCATTCAAAGTGTGGAGGGAGGGGAGAGGAAGGGGAGGGAGAGAGGTATTGGTCTGCGCCTGGCGTTGGGAGACTGCGCGTGCGTGCATTTTATTTAGGCCAGTGAACGGAGGGGGACAGGCAAAAACAAGCCTGATTTGAGGGGATGAGGATTGGAGATACAACGCCGTCTCCGCAGACAATGCATCACGATAATAGGTAGGCGGGTAGATGTCGAGGTGGTGAATAGGATCGGCGGCTCTTTTCTGGCTTCTTCTTACCTGCAGACCGGCGCGAGCGGAATGGCTCTGTTGTTTCTTAGGGGCATCGGCTGTCGAGGTCTTGCCGCCCGAACTCTTGCCGCCAGAAGATTTCCCTTTTCCACCAGCCATTGTTTATTCGGATGCGCAGAGGGGGCGAGCAGTCTACTGCCAGCAGACAAAAAGTAAACGATATCTTCGGTATGCTGTCGATGCGGTGGGGAACTCGTCTTCTCGGATATGCGGATGGCGGCTCGAGAGCTTAGGGTTGAAAATAATATGAGGTGCAGGCGTGCAGGTGCGCGTATATGAGTGTGCTGTTTGGATGTTGTTTGCGCGTTGAGGTTGAATTGGAGATGAAAATGTTTTTTCCCCTTCCTTCGTGGATGTTTGTGTTTTGATTCTTCAAAGTCGGGAGGCGTCAAATGGTTGAGCTCCGAGAAAAAAATTCGAGAGGCGGCGCATGCCTTGGAAGGTAGTAGTTTGGCGGTCGGATCAGGTAGGCATGCGAGGCTGGGCATTGAGAGCGCCCTGTAGGCTGCTGGTCGACAGGGAGCTGTAGAGAGCGGTAGCGTGCTGTGAACGCCTGTAGGACGCCCGTGTCTGGAACCCGTTACTAGAGCCCGTTAGTTGGACAGATCCCCGCTATCACTGACACCTAGGTACCTCTAGGCACCCAGGCCCTGCTGAGGATTCCTGGCAACGAAACCCCGCCACTTCGAGTATAAGGTACCTACCGACCGCTAACCTCAGACCTCACCTCACCTAAGGTGGCGCCGCCTCCGGCTGCATCGTCCGGCAAAACATCGGTCGGCTTCGCGATTAGGTAAGCGGGCCCCCCGGAGGAGAGACGCAAATTCCATGCTTCATGACAGCCTGCGATATCAAGAGCACGGCGACGGGAGGGGGGTTATCAGCGCAGTCGGAGGCTTAATGTGCCAAAAGCGTAACCTAGAGTAGCTCTACAGCCGAAGCATGTCCGTCTCATCTGGGAGGAGTCGACGAAGCCTGCTGTCTGATTGACGAAGAAGTTAGTCGCCTGCCGTGGACCAGCCGGTCAACACAAGGACGAGAGGGTGGTGGCATACCTGTCGTCGCACAACGGGCCGGCGCAGGCGACGTGCTGCGCTCCACGTCGTGCCGACATCGTGAATAGAGATGCTCGAACTCAAAATACATGCTGCCCGACGCCTCGACCAAGGAGCAGGCCGAGCGGCAACGCGGGACAGGATGGCATATGTGCGTACAAAAGGAGACGGAACGTTGTGATATTATTGGGAAATCGAGAGATTAGATAGGCTGAACGGACGAGGACCTATCGACGTCACGGGTCCTCTAGGTGCCAAGACTCCGCGTGGCTTCTGCCCTGTGGACAAGGGGACTTGGTGGCGTGTGGCTTGCGAGCTTGTGGCTCGTGGCGAGCTTACGCAAGTCGGTTTCAATAACTGCATGCATCTCCGGGCGTTTCTCACTACCGGGGTAGCGGGCTTAGCCAACATCAGCAAGGCAACACCACACCACCACGCCTCCACGACGGTAACCATTCCACATGTGTCGATCTACACACCTGTGAGGCGTGCAGCAGTTGCAGGGTGCGCTCTATATCGAGCCGACCACTTGTATGTCCATGGTGTTTAGGTATCTCTCACCATCAACCTCGGGAATAAGCCAGGGGGCCGGTGTGATGCGTAACGGGCATCCGTCCTAACAAACCTGAGCGCAAACGTCCATCCCCGCACCCACATACGGTGCCCGTATGTGCGTGTGCAGGCACAGAGCTCATCATCAATACCCACGCTTCAATTCAACGTAGACCCTGTCGTAATACGAGACATCGTCAATGACATACGCGCACGCGACCATTCTCCCACCAGGATGCAGGCGGAATGCAGTCCGCGCGCGTGTTTTGCTACATCATGTACCTGTATCCATGTACGAGTTATATCTAAAGGTACGTAGGTATGTACCTACCTACATACGGAGGTAGGTACCTAACCTAGGCGTGATGTGCTTATCCTGGCTGCTGAGGGTTCCCACGTAACAGGTTCACCTATTCACGTTATTACTACCGTACTATAGGCGGGGAATGCTGCCGGCCGAATCGACTTCATCCACTCGATGTTTCGAAACAACCACTCTTGGCGCTTTATATTACACCTCGTTGGCGGCTTGTCGTCGGACGGCTATCCTATACCCGCTCCCCTTCGCCCCGTTGGCCGTGATAATCAAAGAGGACCCTAGCCACGAGCGTTGCATCTCTCCCATCTCCCGTGAGAGCCGCCGTGGCGCAATATAACTTTCCCCTCTGCCTAATCAAACACCCTAGTGACGACTTACGAGGCTGAGGTGGCACCTAATGTTTTCAAGGGGCAACCTTCCTGCAAACTGTAACATCGTGGGAGTTGGCAGCAAGTATTGTAGTTAGCCCCAATCCAAAAGCACTGCCCGTCCCTCCGTCTCTGGAAATGGCAAGCGATTGGGAGGCTTGGGATGTATACCTCCTCTTGCACGCGTATAAAAATCAGATATGGTCTGTATACCGAATCCGCTTGTTGAACTAGTGTTACCTGCAGGCGAGAAAGCATCGCTCGTGTAGTGAGGATAGAGACTTACCTTCAGGCTTCATAAGAGCCTTCCTCGCAACCGTCGCCAACCTCCACCTCGTCGCTAAAATTACCGCCAGGAATGTCAAAGGTACAGGTTAGGTTAGGCAGGTTTGAGGGTTCTTCTCATGGCATAATCCCAAGCACATGCGTAGGCCGGCTGCCACTCTGTACGGAGATAAGCTCGTACACAATCTCGTAAGGGTCTGGCTTATTAACGGCACGTAGCCACCCCCCCCCCCCTTGGGGCGTATTGCAAATGACTAGAGAAAATTAAACGAGATAGCGTTCGACCGCGAGAACAGGAGGTGATCTGGGAACGGGAGCCGGACATTACGCTATTATTATGACGTCCAAGCCTCCCAGGAGACCAGATTCTTGCTTGCTGGGCGCCTCCCATCCCGGGCTCACCCAATTTAGCATCGCCTTGGTGGCCCCCCCTCCCCGGGCACGTCCCGTCATGTAGTATACACATTTCTCCACGGAGAAGACTCATTGATTGAATTTCGTACGTTAAATTGCTTAAGCTACTACTTGCTGCGTGAGGGTAGCTCTATGCCATCATTCTCTATATGAGAGAGGAGGAGAGAGAGAGAGAGATGTGTGTGTGTGGTAAGTCGGTAGGTACCGAGGCCATAGATTTAACTACTCTTCTCTCCCTTTGAGGATCAGAGTTGGGGGAATAGGGTCAGTGTCTGAGGATAAGGTCTCGGATGGTGTGACGTGGTTTGGCCACGGCACTTGTCCCGGGAAATAGCAGTAGAAGGGAACCAGAAATCGTTATGATCTATCGGTAGCGCAGCCCTCAAATGGAGTAATCGGTTAGTGGCACATTTCCATATATCAAGTCGAAACGTAGATGGGAAGGTTATAAGCTGAGCCTCCGAAGGTGCTACCTCGCAGACAGCTTCGGATAGGCGCTCTGCCCTCCGCGCTACACTAGACGATACGCCTCGATCTGCTAGCCTGCTTTTGCTTGAAGTGCCCGTCGATACAAGGCCTGGTCGAATTCGCGAAGGGACGAGAGCGGCTACGTCTTATTCATAGGGGTTTGGTTTCTTCCTACTCGTGACGAAAGCCCCGACGCAGTAGATCTCATTCCCACATGTCACACGTAGGGGTATGTAGATGTATGGACACTGGGACGAGGGAGGGACCCTACGGGAACCTAACAACGCAAGCCACTCAGATCACAAACTATTATACCCCGACCGCGGCGTCAGTGGTGTATCAGTCAAGTCGGGCTAGGCCGTAGCCGGGCGTCCATCATCCGCCGCCGAAGTCCAAAACATCCACGACATGCAGGAGACTACCGAACTGGCGCGGAGGTAGGCAAATTCTTTGTTCCCGCGGCGCACTCGTCTCTCCGTCCCGCGCAAACGTCGACCCCCCGGGACCTGGACAAAGGGAGACAGCCACGCAAGCCCCTCCCCCCTTTATCACGGCGAGATACTCGAGAATACGCCGGACCCCCGCGCACTAGCAGCTAGTCCGCGTTCCTGGCCGTCGATCCAGACTACCGGCCGGGCCGAGTCTGCTGGGCGCGGGAGGCGCGGCGGCTCGCCAGGCATCCCCTGGCGGCGCGAACGTCCCGGCTGCGTTTGACGCGCGAGCTTATTCCCTCGTCCGAGACCCTCTCTCAGCCTAGACGCCGCTAGGCTTTATAACCTAAACGCTCCTAGGAATTGCCTCGCTGCGCGGCAAACTCCGTGAAACATAGGGGCGCAAATACAGGGAGGGGGCACCTCGTGAGCACAACAGAGTTTGCCCCGTCGCCCAGTCTGGCGCGCCTCGCAGGAACCGCATCGTCTGCGCAGGTGCGAATCCCACACCGGTCGAGGCCGCTCTCGATGCGCCACGAGGCGCTCCCACGCCATCGCGCCCCCAGATCTGGCTGCCCCGCGCCACTTCGGCAGATCAAGGCAAGCCTCCCCCCCCCCCAATGAGGGGCAAAGCTTGCGTCTGGGGCAGGCTCGAGGGGAACCTCGCAGGTCGCCAATCGGACGGACGATGCTCATCGAGTTTCTTCAGCGAGAGCTCCGAGGCTGGCGGTGTCCCCTCTCGCGGCGGCGAGTCTCGTAGGCAAACACGCGACGAGTGAAAACCTGCCGCCCGTCCGGTCCGAGCTAGGCGAGTCGCAAGAACAAGAAACGCGGCGGCGTCCGGCGCCCACATCCGCCCGTCTGCGGGCCCACGCGTGCGCCCAGCCGAGGCCTTCTCTGCGCGGAGGCGGGACAGGCCCGCGCTGCGCTGCCCGCGGCCGGGTTTGCTCGTTTGCCGGGTGAAGACGAGCGCCGTTTGTTTGTAGCTGCCCACTCCCCTCTCCCCCTTTTTGGTGCGGTAGAGGGGGGGGGAAGGGGGCATGGGCTACCTCTGATCGATTTGTCACAGCGGGTTATATATAGGCGGCGGGTGGGTATAGAGATGCGACGGGAACGCACGAATGCCCGTCGTGGGCAGGTTGCGCGCAAACCTGGCAGGGGAGAGGGGGGCGAGGAGGATCCTTCGACTACGATTACGACGCCGTTCTGGGTATAGGACGCGAGGAGATACTACATGTCGCGAGTCGAGTCGGATGTGTACGCAGGTGGATACCTATGTTTACGTGTAATTAGCTGTTTTTTTTCCCTATTTTTTCACCTTTCCCAACTCCATCTCACTGCTTCTCTCAGGCTGGCCCTATCATAATAGACCGTGCCGTAGAAAATCCAACCAGGCCCCGAAGCCAGATCTATCTAGGTAGTGTATTTGAGAAGCACACGACCACCGTAATCGAGAGCATACCTGGGTATAGATGGATCATCGATGCTGGAAAACTGGGTGGTGGGGAGGAGGAAGGGGGGGAGGGGGGCAGGCTGAAGCACTCACATACCTACATACATACCTATGCACAACAGAGCATACATGCCACGTACGTGCGCGCATACGCATCGAGGTGGACGGCCCAGTTGGTGGGCTGCGGGTGATGCTCGCCCAGATGCAGGTGTTCGAGACTCAACCCACTGATCGAAGCTGCAAATCGTATTATTTCCCCCCAATGGACGGGCTATTGGTGCCCAACGCGGGAGCTAAGCCATCTACGCTTCCCGAGGAAACCTGAAAAGTCGCCCGCCAGACTCTCCAGTCCCGCTGTGACCCTGTCCATCCCACCGACCTACGTATTTCTCATCTTCGGTGTTGATAGCGATGTCGACACGAGTCAGGAAAATTAGCTAGGTATCGGCTACTCGATTTAGTAGATTCCGTTGCTATCGGCTCTATAACCGCATCGGGTCGAGGCAAACTGGATGGGGTGGTCCAGCAGCTCTCAGGCACTCGAGAGCGGTAGCATCGGGTCGTGGGAGAGACAGGACGTATGGTGCCACAGGCAGAGGAACGGGACCACATCCTCACGTTCAGCACTCAGCATGCTGCTCTCCAGACGCTTCGCGGCCGGTCGCATGGCGGCACGCTTTTGCTGCCCACGCCCTGGGATCCCCTTGCCTCGATTCCGGATAGGCGGATGCCGATAACCCTCGGCAGAGGCAGCGAGGGAAATTGCCTGAGGAAACGCGTGGTCGGTTCCCGGGGGCAGAATACACAGAAAGACGCCCTTCCACATTGTAGTCAACATGCTAGCCAATGTCGACTAGATGCATACATGCCCGCGCACTAGGCATCTCCGATGGTAATGAAACCGATCGTACCTAGTTGGCCTGTTCGAGACCACGGCAGGGACGCCAATAGGGCAGAGAGATAGATAGCTGCGCCTGGTTTGGCTAAGAATAGTGCAACCCATCAACCCCGGTCCCTTCCGGAGGAGAGGATAAAGGCAAGCCGCCAGAACTCGAAGCGCGCGGCGGAGGTGAGATTACAACTTGACGTCGGAAAGGGGGGCCCAAGGGAGACCTCTTTGAGGTTCGGCGTGGGAGGGCGCATGAGTATTTGCCAGTTTTACAATACACGCCCGGGGTCGGACGGCAGAGAGTCGATATATTGCCTTGGCGCAGACTCTTGGGAGAAGTCTGTGGTTGCCTGCCGTTCCGTTATCTGTTGCTCCCATGGTCGAGCCCGGCCCGAGGGGGGAAAAACTGGACTGCCTGGCGACAAAAATGACGAGCTGGGATCCTCTCCTAGTTTGGTGGCGATGCTGTTTTGAATTATCTACGTAGCTCATGCGCTTTTTGGTCTCCTCCTGGTCTCGTCAGACACAAAAGGGGGATGGTAGGAGTATCACGGGAGTTTGCCGATTGGACGACTAGTTCGACGTCACGTCCACCTAGACGCGCTGTCAGTTCCCGAGACAGAAAGCTTGGTGTCTCTTACAACCCCGCCGAGGTCAGGAAACAGGACCGTGTACAGAAATGTCAAGAGAGAAGGGGGGAACGGCAACATCTTGGAGTTGCGTGGCACCCTTGCCGGCGCTATGAATTGCGTTTGCGATGGCTAGTTAGGGGGATACTGGGCCGTGCAGAGCATACCTCTCTCTCTTGCCGTCTAGACATCCTACGTTTCGATAAACAAGCTGGTCCCCTTGTTAACGTGCCTTAAGAGGAGGGCGGCTTCGGCACGCTGCACGCCGCCCAGCGCTGCCAACAACCCATACAAACACGAAACGCGGTGGCCGTGTAGAAAATATCGCGATAGTAAGGGGAACCAAAAAAAACCCTCTCGAGGAGAAGGGAGAAAGAGAAAAGGGGCCGCATATCGATTGCTCCTGTTCTGAAGATCACGTCGAAGTTGCTGAGAGCCATCTCGCTTCGGGTGTTGGATCGGGGTGGCCTGGCTCGTCTCCCGCTTCTCTGACAATCTCCATCTCTCGTCGCTTACCTTCTCATAAATGTCCTGACCGGAATTAAAACTCCGTAGGGCAAACGGAGCAGAGGCGGAGCATCTGATACACGGGGTCACGAGCTGGAACGGTGATTTCTTCGTAAGTACGTGGTGAATTCTCCCTCGTAGTCGCAACAACCGGGGAGGGGAGTCTAGCCAGAGGCAGAAACGGAGACAGAGAAAACGGGGTGACATGAGCTAAGACTGTCGCGAAGCCGGAACGTCATCGATGCAACATTGGGGAGGGATCCGAGGGAGTACAATGGCAATGATGGGTAAGAAAGGAAATGACGCAGACTTGGTAAAGGGGAAATCCTACGTAATGGCAAGGGCTTTGGTGAATGGACAAAGCTGAGTTCCAGAACACGCCAAGATCCCAGGTCCCACGGAGGGTTGCCTCTATTTTCTCAAAGCAGACCTAGGGCTGCTTCTGATTTGCTGGCTGCGGTGAACGATCATTTCGAATTCCTAGGGGGTTCGAACGGGGCCGGTTGGGGCCAGGTTGCGATCTGATCTTGGTACGGGACCCTTGGGACCGGGTGTGGAGGCACGGATGGGCGAGCAAGCCTTAGAAGTTCGTTCGTTCTGCTGCTTTCGGGACACAGGTCTGATCCCTACCCGCTGTACCGTCCTCTTCCTCTCTTTCGTATGCTCTCTTTCTCGTCCTCTCTGTCCCTCACTCCCTCACTCCCTCCCTCTCCCGGTGTGTGTGCGTGCGCGCACGCGTGTCTTGTGCCCGCATGTTGGGGATAGCGGGAATCGTATTCGAATATAGGTGGTCGGATGACTCCTCGTCTTCTATCCCGGGGGACAGGCGAGCGGCTGGGCATCGTCATCTCCGCGTACGTTCCCGACGGTGTACGTATAGTATGTATGTATATATGTATGTGTGCATGCATGTAGGTATACTCGCTACCCGGGGTTGCATCCAAGTGATCGCCTCGTCGGCGCGTGAGGCGAAGCTGCCGTCTCATCACAACGTATACTAGGTGTGTACATGCCATATCTACACGTCGTATGCTAATAAGTATGGGACGTAGACTTGATGAGTCGGCGCTGGCGTGGTGATACCCACTGCATGTTGCGCTTCGCGGGCGAAGTGCCTACAGAGATTGGCGGGTCCACCCTGCAGAGCGGTCGTGATCTACATGGGACGAGTGCATTAGCTATACTACGTAGCAGCAACTCGTCACTATACGATACCGGGTTAGACGTAGGGCCTTAGATTGATGATTTGCCGAACCCGACCTTGCGAGGCAGGCTACGACACTGATCTGATCCGATTGGCGTTTTCTCGAATCATTCTGTAGTAGAGAAGGTGGGAGCTCCTTCGAGATCGGCGGCAGAACCAGGTTCTCTACAATCTTGGAAATAGGGGTTCAAGGCTGGCCGGACAGACGCTTGGGAGGTGAGCTATGTATATACGTGTGCGCGCGCGCGTGTGTACGTACGTTCGTATGCACGCAGATATGTACGTGTGTGTGTGTGTGTGTGTGTGTGTGTGTGTGGGCGCGCGCGCGTGTGCGTATGCGTGTGTGTGTGTGTGTGCATATACATACACAGGTGAGTCAAGGCTGCCAGCAAGCCATGTTCCTAACATCTGCTGTCGACGAATCTCCGACGTTCGGAGAGGACCCGGCAGGAGGCGGAGGAAGGGAGAGAGACGAGAATGAGAAGAAGAGAAAAAGAGAACGAGACGGAGAGGCCAAGCCCGTTCGGGATCGATGGTCAGCATTGCACATGGACAGATCAATCGATGCCCACACAAATAGGTAACCCAATGTTGCCCCCTGCAGATGAAGACCATGACCTTTGTTCGTGGTTCGTCTGGCAGGCGGCCGCTGTTTGGAACCCTGTGGGTATGATGGAGGCGCCGCGCAGGCATGTTTCACGCCTTTTGCTGGTGTGTACGCAGGTAGGTAGGTATGGGTGTATGGACGTGGACGGATGGATCGAGGGGGACCGAGAGTGGGAGAGGGGACGAGTGGAGGGATCGATAGCCGCTCTCTCGCCCCAACTCGCGGCGGGGCTCCCCAAACCACCCCCTCCCCCTTTTTTCTGTTCCCAGGCCGGTGCCCCTCTCTGCGATGCATCGACGGTTTACGTGCCGGAAATACGTGCAGACGTCGTCTCTCGGAATCGCTACATGGCGTGCCCTCCAGCCGGGAAGCCGGTGGCTCTAGTTCAGGTTCGAAGGCGAGAAGATAATATCTATGTTGCGTGTATGAGCAGGCTCCCGTGACTCGCATGGCGCGTGCCGTGCCGGCCGACCGTAGGATGGTGGGCTGGGTCATTTGACGTTACGTCGACGAGCCGGGTCGAAGAGGGTGTGAAGCGGATTGCTCACGAGGGCCCGGACGACAACGAGGGGCGAGAGGACGGGGTCTGTCCCATGACGATAGTGAGCCGCTACGGTTCCGCGTATGCTATAATATAACTGCGACACGGCTTGTCCAGCTATGCATACGTATATGCTGTGTAGTTTGCTTGTCGCCATACCGTAGACATCTTCCCACACCGCGGAAAGCGGGACACGGCGAGGCGGCGGGATATCTGTCCCTATTACCGTAGGGGGTATGTATGAGTATGTGTGTACGTATAGATGCTGGAGGTCTCTCTCCACGCGCGCGCGTGTGTGTAAGTAAGTGGGTACCTGTAAGAGGAGGTAAGCAAGTAGGGTGTAGAGGTATATGAGTATGTCGGCGGACCGATGGGGAGGATATAGCAGAGGTGTTATGTACGGGTTATCTGTGCATTGATATGGAGACAGACATCCGGAGAGGGAGACGGCGGGGACGGAGCTCAAGCCTCCTGCATTGGGTCAATTAATTTGGCTGCTAGAGAGGCCGCGATACCAGGCCTCATCACGATGGTTCTCGCTCTCCCATGCGAGCGATGGATACTCTCCATATAGGGGGCGAAATGAGGCCGACGGCGTCCCTAGCGATGCCACTAGGTCGTTGCTCGCAAAGGGGGGGACGTGGGCACTCGCTGCCAGTGCATCTCCATATCCGCATCGCAAATAAGTCAGTCCATTTACATATGCAGGAGGAGAGAGAAGGGGGGAGATGTGTGTCTGTGTCTGTGTCTGTGTCTTGTCTGCATTTGTGTTTTGTCTGTGTTAGGTATTTGCTTGGTGTTGAGGAGGGGATGGATGGACGAGGGTGGTGGGTACGTGTAGGACCGCATTAGTGCACTTGCATACATAAAAAGGCGCCCCCTAGTGCATATACATGCCCGTATATGTACCCGGGATTGTATGTACCTGGTAAGGAGGAGTTACCTACCTCTAAGGGATGTAACTGGAACATGCAGCATGTACCTAGGATTTCCAAATTGTCCCCGCCTGTTGCCCGGGGCCGTGCTCCCCACCCATGTCATGGGCGTTTCCTAGGAGGGTTGAACACAACTACCCAGGTCAGGCAGTACCTAGGTAGGTACATTGATAGGTACTTACACGTACGCATTTCTATAGGTACCTACCTAGGTAGGTGCCTGCCTTTGGCCCTCTACAGGCACACGGTCGAACGTAGGGACTCCCCGAGCTCCTGTTGAGGTAGGTACATATAGGCTAGGGTACCTAATCCATACGCGAATATGAGGCTGTATGCGTATGCATACCTCCCACCAACCTGCCCTGAGTGTAGATCTCCAAGGCATAGGATACATGAGGTACGGATGTATAATAAACATACTATATTCAATTGCCTGAATGCCTCAACTCTCCACCACGTGGCTGCTGCCATATTAGGACGGGTACATATCTCATGTTGCGGATCTTACAGCGAGGAAACATACGACTTACGTTGTATGAAATAGGCACTAATCCGCCTAGAGATCTGTAATGCACACACACACACACACACACACACACACACACCATATCATGTGTGCGTGTGTGCGTGCTGAGGTGCTTGAAGTAGTGGATGTGCATAGGAGGTAGGTAGGGGCTTGCAGGACCCAGGCTTTTGAGGGGGGACCCTGAGCCCCGGGAGGACGCGCATCTGGACCTAAGCTTAGGGGGCAGCGGAGGACGGTTCACGGCTCCGGCACTGTATAATATGTACCTATTGCTCGACTCTTATGCATGCACATGCACATACGAGGCAGGCTAGATACCTGTAGATAGCTGGGAGGGTACCTGTCTACCTGCAGCGGTATCTAGGGTGAGTAGGGCCTACCTACCAACCTACCTAAAATACCCGTATAGATGGATGCGAAGGAGGGATGAATGCTGGGAGTATACATGAAGCACCCTAGGATGGTAGGTACCCAAGGTGGGAGGGGGCAGAGGGGATGTCGGGCACGGGTACATACATACATAAGCGCGTATGGGCGGCAGGTTGATGTACCCGACGTACCTACCTTTGGTAGGCAGGCCCCTCGGAATATACCTACGTAGGTACGTACATACATATGCGACTCACCTTCGGCAGGTACCTTATTTCACGCCGCCCTTCACCGGCCAGGTCTCGCGGTCAGGGCAGCTTAGGCTGGGCGAGGTGGTATCGTGGGCCGGGGTGGCAGGTGTGGTGGTACGTAGGCCAGGGAGGTACCCGGGCGAGGCAGGTTGCGTCAGCTGGGAGAGTTGGACCTGTCTGCTAGGAGGCACATTAGGCAGTGCCTACCTACCTCCTAGGCAACGCACAATCCCTGAAGCCGGCTCCTATCGATATGTGTAGGTAGGTTAGGTTAGGTACCTACATGCGTGCAAGGTCGCAGCACATATTCAGAAGTACGTAGCAGGTTGCCTGGCCGGTAGGGCTCCCTCAGCAGGACAGTCCAGGGGACGAGGCCGCTGGCGTCTGCCAATCGAACCGCCCTACCTCTGGCCTCTGCCCGTATCGCCGGCTCGCTGGCTGAGCCAGCTGTTGCCGCCTCTGCTGAGGGTTGCTGTCGCCGTGCCGTGCTGTGCTGTGTCGTGTGCCGCTGGCATCTCTAGATGGATGCGCCAGCTGCTATAGCTGTTACGAGGATATCAGGATTTCGCTTTCTTGTCAATCCCCTCCTACTTACCTACATCTTCTCTCCTCTCCCTTTTCCTCCTCCTCCTCCTCCTCCTCCTCCTCTTCCTATTCTCTTCTTTCTTACCCTGCTTTCCCCTCCCATCGTCGCCGTCTCCGTCACCACTTCGAACCCATCAGCGGGCCACTCTCTATCCAATCAGTCCCCCCTCCCTCTTCTTCCCGTCCAGGCCACCCCCCTCTCTCCCCCCCTTCTTCCTCGCGCACCCCTGGAAAAAAAGTCTCGAGTGCCAAGTTCCCAATAACCTCCGTGAACTCAAAAATTTCCAGTTCGACCTGTTTTATTACTCTTTCCTCGTCTTCTCGAAAATCCCCAATACTACCTACTTTAATAACAATATCTCTCTCACATTGTCGACCCGATGCCTCTCGCCGTCTCTTGAGGCGCCTTGCCGTAATATTTTCCTCTCTAGTGCTTTTTTTTTTCTTTCCCTCTTGCTTTCTCCCTCTCATCCTCTCTCCCCGTCCTTGGCAGCATCCGCCACGGTCTTCTCCGAGCGCGCCTATTGGGACCTCTGGTCTCGGTATATCTCCTCAGGTCCTCTGCTCCGTCGTTGATTGGCCTTGGCCCTCTTCGCCTGGCATCCTGCTCGGCCTCGCTGCACCGGGAAGGCGACAACGGATTGGAAGAGAGGCGACGCACCAGACAGATTAAAGCGACGCACGTAGCCGGAAACCTACACCTGTCTCCCTGCCTACCAGCCCATTCCCATCTACCTATCTACACGCCTACCTCTTCGCAGGCTACGTACCTGTCCTAGGAAGTGGCCTAGCCGTCCGGGATCCCTCCGGAGAATTAGCCTGGTGGACGTCTCCGCAGAGGAGCTCGTGCCTATTGCCTTTCATCCATCCGTACCCGTCCGACTGACACTGGTCCTGATAGACACTGGTTCAGCTCTGGCCAACCACCCATTCATCTCGCCGAGACCTTCCGCTGCGTGTCCCAGGATCGCGAGAGGCTCTCCCCCCCCCCCCCCCCCCGTTGAATCACCTCCCCCCATCCTACGCACTCCTATACTTCGCACACCCTGGCTCGGCGTCGCCTTGCGACCTCTAGAAGCTGCTAGATTGGGATTTGCCGTATTGCGCGTCGCGTGCGAATAACCTGCCGGGTCTGCCTTCGTCATACGCCGACACTGCCTTCTGTTGCTAGGTAACCAGCATTTTTTTACCGTTTATTTCGCAGAGATCACACGAGCTTGAGGCGTTCCGAGTTGTCGGAGAGTTCTGTCAAGATCCCAGCGTTCCAGGTTGGCTCTGGGGTTAAGTTTTCTGTGGAGGAGGCCATATTCAGAGATTACGGGCAAAATCAAAAAGTCCCAAGACGAGGAAATCCTAACTTAACTTAGGTTGGGCCCCCCCCTGCGGTCGAGCCCGCAATATTGTTCGCCGCCTTTTTTTCTCATACCTGGCCCTCGCTCGCTGCAGGACGATTTTCTCCACCGCATAACTTCGAGCACTGGCCGACGTCCTCCTTTCCAGAGGTTCAGGACCTATCATATATAACCCTTAACCTGGCTTTGGCGACTTGGTACACGACCTTTTGCTATTCGATACTGGAGCTCTTCTCTGTCTCCCTCCCTCTCTTCCTTCTTACCCCGACCGCGTGCGACCAACCTAGTCATCGGCTTCCTGCATTCACTGCGCAGCTAATCTTGCTTGATTGACTGGACCGACGGCTCGGCCAACCAGCAGCCTGCGTCGTCGCTGTTCCATCCACCGACACTGCCTATCTTGCCTGTCGACCTTACGCACGAGCGTTGCTTGTCTTTACATCTTACAACTGTAACCTAGCCAGCGACGCCTTTTTTTTTTCTTCCTCTTCTCTTAGCTTAATCTCTCGCCGACGTAAAAGGCGGAGACGCCCCGGGCACTGACCTACTCATCACAAAGGCGCCTCGGCCTATCTATATACGCGTAGCAAAGGGAGCCGCAGTCTGCTGGCTATCCCGCAGCAGCTGCATTCGCCCTCGATACCATCGCGACGATGATGAATCAACAACACGACATGTACTACGATTATACCACGACGGCGAACCGGTCGCCGAGTTCGACACGGCAGGGTTACGCCACTGTCGGCTTACCCTCTGGCCTGGGAGGCCATCGATCCGGGCAGAGACCGCTGGAAACGCTATCTCACATGGGGTCTCCTGCTATATACGGACAGCATGACGAGCGTCTCGGTGCGTCGAACTACGAGTCGCTCTCCAGGTTCGACCGACTGGTGCCGAGCGCGTTGCAATCTGGTTATATGCTGGAGAACAGCCAGACGTGGGGCTATAATGGCGGAGTGGCCACTATAAACGGTTCCATGAACGGCAACGGGAGGTTGGCGGTGAGGGCCGTGAATCGGCGAGCCGCCCTGCCCCAGGTAAGTGCCCATCTGGTACGTGCCCAAGTGCGCGCCTTTCCGATCTGTGCCGAGGTTGGCGCTGACTAGTCTCGGCTTCTAGCAATGGACCGCTGATCAGTCCGGACTCGGAGTTCATTCGATGTCACAAATGTACGATCCCACGATGTCGATGAACGGCAATGAACATGATCTATCGGGTATGACGGGTCCCACTGGGGATGCTCGGGGAATCATGGCTACTCCTTCGGCCTCGGATTCCGAGCAACTCATCCCGACGGCTATCGTCATAAAAAACATACAGTTTCAATGCCGGAAGGAGATCCTCCAAGGTCTCATGGCTTCGATGAATCTGCCGCAGCCCTACGCATTCAATTACCATTTCGACAAGGGCGTGTTTCGCGGGCTTGCCTTCGCCAACTTTTCCACCGCCGAGGACACCGCCATCGTGATTCAGAAGATGAACGGACTGGAAGTGATGGGACGGAAGCTGCGGGTCGAGTACAAGAAGATGCTGCCGCAGGACGAGCGTGACCGGATCGATCGAGAGAAACGCGAGAAGAGAGGGCAACTTGAGGAGCAGCACCGGGCACCGCTTCCGATGCACCAGCAGAGCGCTCTGCAGGCCCTTGGCGTCAGCGTCAACAAGCAACCGAGCAATTCGCCTCTCCGTAAGTCGACTCCGGTTGGTGGCTGGGTCGCAGCGGACATGGATGTTAACAAGCCGGATCCTACAGGAGATGTTGACCTAAACGACCCGACTACCCTAGAATTCTATACGCAGCTCACGCTCTTCAAGAACGACCCGTCGCGCGAAGTTCATATATTCCCGCCTGATGTCACCCCCGAGCAGCGCCGACAGATACATATCCTTGCCCATAATATGGGTTTGGAACACAGATCCGTCGGCGAAGCGGATCGGCGACAGATCCAGATCATGAAACGCCCTCAGAACTCACCCCCTGTCCATGCCCAGAGCCAGATAGCAAATGTTTCTTGGGAAGATCACCGCCGCGGGTTAAGCCGCGCCGCGACTTTTGATTTCGCCGAATCCCGGATCGGATCTGCCTATCATGCGCTTGGCAGGCAGGGGCCGACGCTCGAGCTCCCGGGCAGCCCTGACAACGGGATACCTAACAACCTCAGGGCGGCCAAGAGCTTCGCAGATCTTCGCACGCACAGCCCGAGTCCGGCGCCTTCCGGGTCGAGCTACGCCGGCCTCACGAACGGCCTGGGAGCCCGTTACGGCGACTTTTCCCAGACCTCGCTAACTACCCCGCCCAATTTAACACCTACCTCCGGCCAGAACGCCACGTCTAGCTCTGAGGCTCTATTAGCAAGCAATATGAGCTCGATGAATATCGGGTTCGACTCGAATACTTCACACATGCGAGCCAGGGAAACTCCCGGGGCTATCGGGAGCCAGAGGCCCGGGGCAAACGGGACAGTGAATCGTAACGCTCCCGACAGGCAGCCCCGGGGTCCCGAATGGGGAGAGGCCGGCCAAGGCTTCAGTGGACGTAACCGCGGCCATATGCAGCGAGGTAGTGGTAAGTATCGATATCTCCGATTCTCGGATGACGTCTGTCGACTAACTCGGGCGCTGTTCAGATTCTTCCGACGCAGGCCGTAGCTCCGGTGCTGCGCGTTTCCACTAATCTACCGCCGTCCCCTCCAACCGTGGGCGGCGTCAACTAGGGGCTGCCCGGGAGCGATACGATTCCGGACGCCTTTGCCTGCACAACCTAGCAGCCAGCGTTGCCAAACCTGATCGAGACCGGCGCGAGACAGGCCGAGCTCGATTCGCCGATGTGACCGCAACGTTCTCCGTTCTCTTGCAGTCGCGCCCTATCTACGTCTACGACGACCTTTGATCTCCGTCATCACAGCTATCACCCCACGAGAGACGATTTATGACATAGACTTATTACAGCCCTTATTAAACTAACGCCACCTTCCACCGCCTGCAATAGCCAGGGTTCTCGCTCGATCGATCGGTCGATTTTGTTTAATCCGAAGTGTGTTTTATTGTTCGCTTTCACATCATATCGCGTTTTACTACTAATACCTTGTAATATCTGGTTTTTGGAAAGCCCGGCGCACTCCGGTTTTCGAAATCAGCTTCTTCGGCCGTCCTGGATTGGGAAAGAGACTACGCATCACGGAGTTTGCGGTAGTGAAGGGTTGCAGTGTCGCATGGAGAAGAAGAAAAAAAGAAAAAAAAAGGGGCACCGATGATACGCATCGTTCCAAATACTACAATACCCTCAATCACGATCGACAAATGAAACCATCTCTGAATACACCATACAGCAATTTTATGGGCGACCATTCACGGCATCACGACTCAAACTCCTATACCCTCTGAGGAATCTCGAGGTCTTGACGGCTTCCAAGGGAGGAGGTTGTCAAGCCTGGAGGGACCTCTTGACGATGGTTACGCTGTTATGACGCACACGCACATCATTAGATGGCAACGCGATGCCAGCTGGCTGACTAGCCGAGGCGATTCCCTACTAATCACTGTTCCGTGGAGCATTCTACCACGGGGTATCCCTGGCGATAAGTAGGGCCAGCGGCATGGCTTCGGAGCGATTGGAAACGAAGAACGAATTCGACGAAGACGAGTACAGCAAAGGAAAGTGAAAGAAAAAAAACCATTGGTTTGCTGAGCGGAGAAGCGTGTTTTCGCTGGAGGACAGACGGAAGACAGAATACGAGACGAAGCTACATTTGTATATGGGTTGGTTGGTCGCTCGCGCCGCGCCAGCCGATGCTGCGTGGAGGCTTTTCGTCTTTTTCCTCCTCAAGCCGCTCATCCTATCGCGACCTCCACTCCGCATATTTCCGCCCACCTTCTTTTTTTTCTTCCCGCTCGGCGGATCCTAACCATCGACGGTAGAAGACACCGCTGCTTGGGAGGAGATGGTTAGAAGTTATGGGTTTCGGGTAGAGGTAGAGTTAACGCAACAGGGATTGACACTCGCTATAGGCGCTCTGCTGCAATATAAAAGTATTTGACCTTTTCTAAATTGATGTATTGTATGTGATAGGAGGCGGGGCTGCTTTGGAGGGGGGGGAATATATATATCTGTAACTACAGGGGATCTCGGAGGAAGACGTATGTTGTGAATCAAGCGCAACCTACGGTTAGCCAAGGCCGTCATTCGTTCCGTCTCACACAACCCACCTACCCACCCCCCCCCCCCCCCCCCCTTTTCTTCGGTTGACCCTCTCCGACTAAATAGGCACCATCCTCCAGTTCACTAGGCCAGGCGAGCATGTCATGGAGCCTTCGATGCCGTTCCGGTCCCCCGCGGCCCGGCTCGCGGCGATGGCGGACTTGAGCACGTCGGTAACGTCGGTGCCACCGACGTAGACCTGGTCACTCGAGGGTGGTAGAGCGGGCCGGACCTGAAGCGCGCAGCCTCCGGAGACGATGAGGGTGTTGAAGCTATCGGTCGCGTACTGGGCGAGGAAGAAGTCGCGCGGCGCGGCGAGCTCGGCAGTACGTAGGGAGACGCAAGAGTCCAGCCACGAGGCGGAAGCGGCGGAAGAGGCGACGGGGGAGAAGGTGCTAGGGCCGCAGTAGTCGGCGGGCTGTCCCGTCGGCGCGTACCACACCCAGCACGCCGGGGGGTTGATGGGCGTCTCGGCGAAGCGGTAGAGACGGCACGTCTGCGACGACGACGAGGCCGAGACCGAGACCCCGGAGGGGTCCCGAGGCCCGGCGGAGCTGGTTGGGTGCCCGAGAGCTACCCCAGGTACGAGCAGGGTTGAGAAGAGCCGGCGAAGGCGCATGGTGGGAAGAGGCTTGATAAATAGATAGCTAGATCGCTGAGCAGGCGAGGACCGCACCCTTGATTTGAGGCAGCTAGCTCCCTATTTGAATCGGGCGAGCGAATCGTTTTGGAACCAGTCGACCACGATATGGGCAAACGTATGGGCTAGTGTGTGTGGGTTGCGACTTTAGGATGCTCGTCGACGCCTTATATATATATATACACCTCCTAGTATCTAATACGACATGGCAGTCTGGATCCCGCGTATACCGAGCTATTGCCCGATGGATGCTGAACAGGTCCAGCATGACCCCTTCCGCGATCAGAGGCGGCCTTCACCTCCCCTGGCCCCTCTGCGAATCTCCTTGCTTCCATGGCGCCGGCCCCATCGCCCCCAGCTAGGCTCAGCTCTAGCTTCGTGCCGCACGAGCTCATCACACACAGGCACTCGGGGGAAGGGGTGACGGGCCAACGTCAGCTTTGGTTAACTCGAGCGGCGAACCAGGTCGAGGGGCCCTACTATTACCTCCTGCGGAGCGGGGAGCAGATCGGCCATGGGGCGCTGCCCAACAAGTGACGGGAGCGTGCCTGTAAGACGCCGCGAGCGTTCGTGCGGCGCGCGGTCCAATCAGCGGTGCCGCCCCGACGATCGTCGTCGGTCAGTTGGCTCTGCGCCCCTCGAAGGTTCGGCGGCTAACGCGACGGCTATGTATGCCCTGCTCATTACCACTACCACCACTAACACACGGACCCCGATGCTTTCGATGCGAGCGGCATCGCGGGTTGATACGCTGGAAGGGAACGTGTGACGATTCCCCCAGCCTAAGGGGTAGTGGTAGTAGGTAGGTAGTAATAATAGAGAGTTGTTAAAGCCCCGCGCCTTGTTGAGGGGTGGGCGGCCCAACCTGGGCGACTTGCCAGTGTACGCCTACCTACCTCTCTATGTACACGCCGACATTTCTAGGTACTTTGGCGTTCGCGCAGGGTCGGTTGGGGGTTGGGTCCTGAGGGCCGACGCGCACTAAGCGGTATGGCACGGGTTGGTGAGGGAGCATTCCCGTCTTTCTTTCATTCTGAGACAAGGGCATCTTTGTAATGCCGGCAGTCTACGATGCTAGTTACGCCGAGCCAAG
This sequence comes from Durotheca rogersii, assembly GCF_024521655.1. NCBI lineage: Eukaryota > Fungi > Ascomycota > Sordariomycetes > Xylariales > Xylariaceae > Durotheca > Durotheca rogersii. The sequence continues at coordinate 389,490 of NW_026251255.1, forward strand.
GCCCCCTCTCCCGCCCCATCCCTTTTCCTCTGGACGGGCCCTCCTCGATGCACCCTTACTTCTGAGGATCCTTTGCCTATTCCGGGCTGGGTCAGTGTGACTTGCATGGCGAAGCATGCAGGACCTCACACCGATAGGACTGACTATAACAATATCCAGCCTACCTACCCATCTACTAGGTATCCATATGGAGTATTGCCAAATCAGACCAGGCTGAATGAAACACGCAGTAAACGCAGACATCGTGGGGGGGCATGTTGGTGTATGTCTAGGTAGGCAAGGATATAATGTACCTACCTGCAGGTAAATATTAGGTACTGTGTGGGAACCAAGCCAAGACAACCGTTCCATACCAACACGGTGAGCCAGAAAATCAAGACAGGGGTTAGATATTATATTCCACATTAGCTACATATATCTATAGGTCATTACTTCATGAAGCCCAATTCGGGTTCCCCGGGGACGCCGCGGAGGCGTCGACGCCGATGCGCGTGAGGCCGGAGACGCCGGCGATCTGGCCGAACTCGTAGCGGAGGTCCATGTCGCGGACGTGGCGGTCGCGGTCGCGGCGGGGCAGGGTGCTGAGGCCGGCGAAGCGGTCGAGCATGGGCGAGTCGCAGACGTAGTAGAGGGCGCCGGCGACGGTGGCGGGGTCGACGGGGACGCGGGGCCAGGCGACGGCGAAGGAGGCGAGCACGACGGCCACCATGACGCCGAGGATGCCGACGGCCGCCCACGTGCAGACCCGGTTCGCCACGTACGTCTGCGTCACCCGGAACGGCACGTTGCTCAGGAACACCGTCAGGAACTCCGACAGGATCGACGTCGCCGCCGCCGCCGCCAGGAACCCGTGCCGCCGCCGCAGCGCCGACCACAGCCCCGAGAACGCGTTCGTCGGCGGCGCGAGCAGGATCGAGCGCCCCGCGCGCTGCGGCCCGCTCGCGAGGAGCTTGTACGGGCTCACGACGGCGATGCCTGCGGGGTGTTCTCGTTAGCTTTTTTTTTCTTCATTTCATCTCGCGTCTCACGCGGACCGCGCAGAAGCAAGTGACAGACAGAGAGAGAGATGCGCAGAGCAGACAGGGGAAGCGGCAGGACGCCGAGAGGCTTACTGCTGAAGAAGGCGCCCCAGGCGAAACTGATGATCACGCCGACGCCGGTGAACAGGAACCGCACGCCGAACGACTCGCTGGCCATGAAGTCCTCGAACGGCGTGTCGCCCCCGGTGTTGTTGTAGTACAGGATCAGGGCCAGCAGCCCGCACAGCAAGAGCAGGAACAGCACCCGACTCGCGAACCCGAGCATCAGGAAGGGCAGATGGTGCTTCGGCTTCGCGGGCACGGCGTGGCGGGTCTGAGACTCGCGGGCACCGCTCGGCGGGAATGCGGGCGGGGCGGGCTCGTCGCAGAGCTCGACGCCGTACTCGACGGAGCCGGCGGGGCCGTAGAAGAAGCCGAGGCGGAAGCGGCGGTCGGCGAGGGCGGAGCGGAGCAGGCGCGGGGGCGCGTCGGCGCCGCGGGGCAGGGTGGCGAAGAGGCGGCGCAGGCGGGGGTCCTGGGCGAGCGCGGCGACGCCGGCGACGCTCCAGGGGTTAGCCGCGACGCCGGAGCGCCAGCGGGCGAGGAGCGCGAGCGCGGCGGCGACGAGCGCGGCCATGGCCGCCAGCACGCCCAGCGCCGCCCCGGCCGCCTGGTCGAAGACGCTGAGCACGTACGCGCAGTTGCGCGCCGTGCCGGCGCCGCGCGCGCACCCGGCGCCCCGCAGGTCGAAGGCCACGGCCTCGGCGGCCAGCGGCACGAGCAGCGCGGACGCGAGCACGAGCGCGCCGGTGACGGCGCCGAGCGCCCGGCCGCGCGCCAGCGCGCGCGCGCTCGCCGCCGCCGCGCCCCACCCGGACGTCTCGAGGCACAGCGAGTCGCGGCCGGCGGCGCCGCGGGCGCGGGCGGCCGCCAGCGCGTGCCACGGCTGCATGACGCGCGCGTTGGCGTCGAGCGCGCGCACGGGCACTGCGAGCAGGATCGCGAGCACGGTCGGCAGGAACATGCCGACGAAGTACTCGCCGTGGGAGAGCGAGTAGACGCGGACGCTGGCGGGGGGCGGGTCGGTCGGCAGCGTCGGGTAGAGCGTCGCGGTGGCGGCCGGGCGGCCGTCGGCGTCGGTGCTCACGACGACGGAGGGCTCGACGCGCGCGAGCGTCGTGAGCGTCGCGGTGGGGCGGCCCTGCGCGTCGGTCTGCACCGTGGTGCGCGGCGTCGACACCGGCGCCGGCACGCTGGTCGAGGTCGCGGTGGGCCGCCCGGCCGCGTCCGTCAGCGTGGCGACGCTCGGCAGCACGAAGACCGGCGTCGCCGCCGCCTGCTGCGACACCGTCCGCGACCCGACGCCCCCGAAGTCGCTCGACGGCCGCGTGAACGCCGGCTCGGACTCGGTCACCGTGGCCGGCCCCCCGACGTTGCCGAAGTCCTCGGAGGCCTTGGACGCGGGCGGCTCGGGCTCGCTCGACGGCTCCTCCTCCTCCTCCGTCACCGTGTTGTCGCCGACGCGCCCGAACGCGCTCGACGGCGGCCTCAGCGTTATTTCCGGGCCCGTAGAGGTCACGGTGCTGACTGCTTCTTGCGTCAGCGTCAGCGTCGTCTGGCGGATCGCGAGGGCCACGTGCGGGTGGACGACGGCGGCGGCGGCGGTCTCGAGGCTCCGCCGCTCGAAGATGGCCTGCTCGAGGATCTCGATCTTGGCGTCGAGGACGGGCAGCGCGCGCAGGGCATACGCGAGGAGGCCCATGAGCGCCAGCACGGCGGCCAGCAGGCACAGGAGGAAGGGCCAGCGCAGCGCCGAGGGCTTGTAGTTGGGGCTCTCGCGGCGCAGCTCCGGCGGCTTGCTCGTCGGGGTTTCGTAGGAGGTGGCGGCGACGCCGGTCGTCGCGGCCTTGTCGTAGTCCCACCCGGGCGTCGGTCCTGTAGCCGTCCACGAGCGCTCCCAGTGGTAGCTGGGCAGACTCTCTCGGCCCTGAACCGGCTGGATCCCGTCCCCGTAGTCTGTTCCCTCGTATACCTGACCTGCATAGCCCTCGTACCCGTACCCCGTGCCGTAATCCTGCGGGTTGTTCGCCCCGTTTCTGCCCTGTGACTGGGGCAGGGCGTCGAAGCCCACCCTCCCGGGATGCGAAGAGGTCGCGATGTGCGACATAGCGGCGGACGGAGCGTTCTGACCGAAGTTCCTTATTGTTGCAGTCTCCCCCCCGGAACTGTCTACCCTCAGGCGGTCATGTAGTTGTATCCTCCTAACCTAGTATCGACGGCGGAGGAAAGGAGAACTCCATTCTAATCGTAGAGGGGAGGGAGGCGCGGGGACTAGTCTCCTTGATATGTGTTTCCGGCCGCTCGCCCTAAGACGGCTGAGAGAGAGAGGAGGGCTGCTATTTGCTGTGCGCCCACGACCCCGGCGCAACAGACTCAGGAGCCATCCTAGCGGCTAGGCCCCCCTTGGCGATGGTCAGTTCGCTCAGCCCAGCAGCCCTGGGGATTGCGCCTCGACGGAGGCCGCGCGCTGGTCATGCTGGCGCCCCAAGGAGCTAACTGCTCCCTGGGCAGCTGCTCGGGCGACTGGACGCGGAGGGTCATAGTGGGTAACAATCAAGTGCCTCGAGGCCAGCTAAACAACTCCTTTGGAGGTTGATGAGGGTTACGACGGCATCCTCGTTGCTGGCATGTGCTACTATACACTTTGATATATGTTTACATATGCATGTATACCTATTTATAACTGCCTACCTGCCGCCCGCCGAAGCCACGCCGAACAGCAGCCATAACACGACAGCTACCCGTGACGGACACGACGATGCCCAATTCTTGGGTTTGGTTGTGTGAAAAGAAGCTAAGCAAGCAGCACAGGTTTATTTCAGCTGGAACAACGTCCCATCGTACCAGAGGTTCTATCGTAGAGTACCACGCCGCCGCCGACAACGGTTAGGAAATACTGGACGCATATAGGTGCCAAGCAGCCAAGGCTGTCCTTTTGACCAAGGCCTTCGCTAATGGCGTCCTAGCAAGGCGACGGGTGGCTGGCGCAAGGAAGGGGACTATTTGCGTCGCTTAGCAACGCGAGCCAACCCCGACGAGATCTAAGCTTCGTGCGGCTGGCAGCGACGGCGCTGCGCCGCCGGGGGTCTGGGCCCGGCCGACCCGCTGCTCTGGAAAGGCAGTCGCGCTAGAGCAGGACTAATGCCATTCCAGAGCATAAATCCGAGAGAGAGAGAGAGAGAGAGAGGGAAACCGCGAGTGGTTGTTGACAGGTGTACTACCTACGGAAGTGCCTGCTTAGGCAGCTCCTGAGGAGTGGCGTTAGCGGTACCTAGGTACATTTACGCCACAGCACTTCGCTTTCTACCTAAGTCTAACCTCAGTTGTTCTAGCTCATCTCGATGTGTCCTACGATAAAGATACGCAGGTACCTCTCCGGTACGTACCCAAGATACGTACACCGTCACGTACCAGCATGTACGTCGTATAACTGAGAATCAGGACGCACTGGCCACCACTGCCTGTCCGTGTACCTAAGTACCTAAGTATCGATGTACCCTAGAGGCAACCCGCCGTTGAGGCTCGCCAGCTGTAACCGGAGTGACTGACATCTTCTCACCGTCCTCTAACTAATTCTCTCCGAAGCCGCGGAAAAAGGGGGGGCAGCTTGGCGGAATCTCCGCGTGGACACTCAGCTAGCGTTGCTCAACATCGCTAGGTCAACATCGCTATATACTATCGGTCCCGTCACATGGCCGGGGCAGACTGAAGTGAGTAGGTAGACTTACCTACCTACCGCTCGCTCCTCGTGCTATTATCCCCTGACCCAACGCGAGTCCGGTAATTTTTGTTTAGAGTTAGTCGGTCTCCTAGTGGCCCAGCGCGCCAGAGGCTTAGTGAGGCCGTCCTATAGATTGCGCCGGGAAGCTTACCGCCGGGCGACGAAAATGTACCGTCCAGGAGCTCCATACGCGTAGTCATGGACCTGCGTAGGTATACCTACGAGAGGACCGCTCCTACGACTGCCTTATCAGAGTCGAAAGTCCAGCCTAAACGTCGGGCTACGTTACGAAAGGGTTTAGGGTATAGAGTCTATTAACGTATTCCGGAGTCGGTCGCGGTTAATAGGAGCTTACCTACGTTCCGTCGTACCTGGCCTGGCGTTTTGGTTTAGTAGGGGTTTGTACCCGTGCTTAGGAATCGGCTTCTTGCTCCGCTTCGAGGTTAGGTAGGCGGGAGGCGGCGAGAAGGCACCCCAGTCTTTGTTATATAAAGCGACGGTGTTGAATCTAGGGGGGAAGGCCGGGGAGTTTGGTAGGTCCGAGAAGGCTGAGCGGAGGTAGGTCAGGTTACCTCTTACCTAGATGATTTACCATAGGAGTAGCCGAGCTTAGCAATAAACTATCGTACTTGATGCCCGCGATTAGCTTACCGGGTACTCATTTTTAAGGATATGCGTCTCGTCGTAAACTAGAATCGAGAAGTGCAGTTCTTACGGGACCAGTACCTACCGTTTCGATTACGCTGTCAGTTCCTTCTGAGTTGGCGCTACCTGGAATGATGGCTAGTTTTTCCAATCTTGATAGTCGCGTGCCTCGAGGCGGCGGCCCGTTGCTGTTATTGTCCTACGTGTCGTCAAGGCCTAGCTTCTTTTTGACTTCGCCCGATAGTCCCCGGATCGGGACGCTGGTTTTGGTTCCGAAACGCGTAAATAATGTCTGATAGCTGGTGATAATGACTATACGACACGTTTGGGCGGCCGCTCTCCGTTAGCAGCGAGCAACACCCGTCCGTGTGCGTGTGGGTGCGTCCGCTAATTCCTAGATAGGTGTGCTTGTTGCCCGCCCCGTCCTCCCCCTGACCCGGCCGGGCCGCCAATGTCGCCCGCCCGCCTATCCGCCCGCCTGGGCGCCAACCTGCCTACTTAGAAGTTGCCTTACCCACCTCTAGGCCCTGGCCCTGGCCTAATAACTCGGCACCATGTCCTCCCTCTCCCCCTCCGCACCCTCTTCCTCGTCGAGGGGGTCCTGAGGCTGGTCGGCGGGCTCATCATCCTAGCGCCGGGCGCGCCCCTCGCTGCTGGCCCGCGCCCGCGCGGCTACTAGCGCGGCTGCTCGGCACGCAGACGCTGACTCTCGACGTGGCGCTGCTGCTGGCCGGCGGCGCGCCGCGTCGTCGCCTGGGCCGTGTTTGTCCGCGACGCGGCGCTGCTCGCCGTGCTCGTCGGCCCCGCCTTCTCCCCCGCTGGTCCGCGCCTTCGAAGCGCTGGAATCGCGCCCTTCTTCCTCGGCCACCTGCGGCTGCTCGTCACTCGCCTGCACTGGTTCCGGTAGCCCGCCGGGGGGGGAGGTGTGCGCGATTTTCTTGCTTGCGGGAGGGGCGCGGCGCTGCGGCGCTGCTGCCGGCCCAGGCCGGCGGAGTCTCTGCAGGGACGGCGTGGGCCGTGCGGGCACGTAGCCAGGACGGAGGTGAGGTTGTAAACAGAAAGAGGCCGAAGGTGTACGGACACGGTCTGGATCCTCTGGTCCGACCCGACCCTGACCTGGCTCGGCATGCACTATTGTATCATACATACGTACATGCATACCTGCAGCATGCATACATGCATAACCCTGTTTTCACTCTTTATGCGTGTTTCCGACCTGATCGTGTGACACCGCCGTCTCCGCTCGTAAGTTGCACGTCGGCGACGGGGCATCATCGTCCTCTAGGTGAGGGATTTTGCTGTCATAGCCTATCCCCGGACCCCCCCGACAGGGAGCACGGGTCGGCTTTCTTATCTTCCCAGTTCTTGGAATAGCTGCTCCCTCCAATCGGTTCGTGTCCCAGCCTCTTTGTCGTGCCGGCGATGGGCATGGAAATGTCTCACGGGCTTGATGCGATCCTAGTAGCCTACCTATTTGCCTCGTACTTAGTTTGGTCAATAGTAGCATATTGCAGTGTGGTATTCCGACCACCTCTATATCAGAATATACCTACTACAGCGGCAAGCATGCAGGATGGAGGGGCAAGTAGAAAAGGGGACGATTTTACTATGGTTCGCGCAACTTACCTACTCCATCTACCGAGATATAACCTAATATAATGCCTCTGGCAAATCATGCGTCAAGAGCATAAAAGACAGCGTATAGTCCGGGTGTGTTGTGAATAAGTGGGTATATTGTCTATCGGCAACGGGAATGAAACGACTGCCCTTTTACATTACACGAGATCGGTCCCCTCGGACGTTATGTTCCTGAGACCTATAGAGGCTATAGCAGCAGTGGAAAACCAAATGGAAAGCCACATCCGATACCCTCATACAGTAACGGGTCGCGAGATTCTTTTAATGCCACGAGGGGGCGTTGAGAATGATGCCCATGAGGCAACCCGAGATGATACCGGCGCAAGGGAGGGTCAGAATCCAACCCCCGTAGATCCAGGCGATCATACGCCAGTTAAGAGCCCTCCAGTCACCGTTGCAGAGACCGACGCCGACGATGGCGCCGGTAATGCACTGCGTAGTCGAGACGGGAAGCTCTGTGATGCGGTTAGCATCATATCGGCGGGGAACAACTCCTTATGCGTTACAACTTACTTAGACGGGTAGCGACGATGATGGTGACGGCACTGCCCAGCTCCATGGAGAAACCTCGAGAGGGGGAGTTGAGCGTCAGTCTGTTGCCAAGGTTGGCCATGATGTGGTAACCGTAGGTCCAGAGACCGAGCACGATAGCGACACCGCCGAAAGCGAGAATCCAGAGCGGTACATCGGGGTCCTTAGGGACCGAGCCGGACTGCCAAATCTGGTAGATAGTGGTGAAGGGGCCGATAGCACTGGTGTTATCGTAAGCAGCCGATCAAGCCGATACCCGCATTGTAGCCGGAAGGAGGGCAAAAGGGGAGGGGGGAGGGGGGGCTAGATGTTGTAACTCACTTAGACACATCGTTAGCACCGTGGGTGAAAGAAGCAGTGCAAGCAGTCATGATCTGGAGGAAAGAGTACATGAATTCGGCCTTGTTGTCGTAGTGAGCGGCACGGGCGTGCTTCTCCTCAAGATCGCCAGAGAGCATACCGCCCTTCCTCTTCTGCAGGTTGACAATGTCCTGGTCGACGCCATTGAACAACGCCTTCTTGACAGCCCAGTACAACATGTCGGTGGAGTGCCATGGAAGACCCTCGGGCTTGGGGCCAATGATGGACTTCCTCTGCTCCGTGGGGACGACGACCGCCTGGTGTTCAGATTCGGTGTCCGAGGCCTTGGACTTGATGATAGCCTCGGCGATGTTGGACTCGTTTGCAGCTTCGTGTCCGCCCTCGACATCACCACGAGCCGCCGCGGCGGCACGCTTGGCCTCGAGCTCCTCCTTCGTGAGATGACCCTCGTAAAAGTTACGGATGGCGCCCTGGAAGTCGGCCGGGGGCGGGGGTACCTCGCCACGTCGCAAGAGTAGGGGACCGAGACCGATGTGGTACCAGCGGAGCTGCCAGTCGTCACGCACGACCACGCGCCACAGCCAGGGCATGAGGAAGACGGCAATGACACCAGCCCAACCGATACCGGCACAGACAATGACGGCAGCGAGCTGGTTGTCCTCCAGGTTGATGGTGTACCCGCCGCCCTTCCAGAGCAGAAGCATGACAAGCAGCGAGGCGGTGATACCGAAGTAGACGGGAACGAGGGCGAAAGCCTTCATGACCGGGTTCTTGCGCAACATGACACCGTACTTGGTAATGAGGAAAATGATAGAAGCAAAGATAGCGGACAGGCCCGGGGCGATGATCCAGGCCATGAAGACGGAGACGACACCAGTGTTGACGATGGCGGTACCCTGGGTGCCCGGAGGGGCGACCCAGGTGATCTTGCCGGCGCCAACGGAAGCAATACCCATACCGATAACGCCACCCATGATGGAGTGGGTGGTGGATACGGGAAGACCGATCCTGGTAGCTAAAGTAAGCCACAGGGAGGAGGCGACGACGGCGCAGACCATCCCAAGCATGAGAACCTCGGGCGCGCTGTTGTACAGATCGGGGCTGACGATCTTAGTTCGGATGGTATCCGCAACACGAGCACCGACACCGAGAGCGCCGGCAAACTCCATGATACTGGCGCCTATCATGGCCTGGACTAAGGTCAACGACCGGGAAGCGACCGAAGTCGCCCACGAGTTGGCAACATCGTTGGCACCTATAACCCTCGCAAGTTGTAATTAGCGAAGCCGTCCACGATACGATCGCGCGCGCACGCGAGCAGTAGCACCACGGCAAATAATGCCAAGGCGACCGAAGAGGAAAAATCACGTACCGATGTTCCAAGCATCGAGGAAGGCGAATATCAAGCCTATGGCAAAGAGATAGTCGTACTGTACGAGCACCATCTTGACCGATACCTCAAAGATGGGATCTGAATCTGGCTCGACTTGCTGATGCTCTCTCTCAGAGCTGCTGCTGGTGGAGAAGAAGATCGGTCACAAGCACAGGCCTGATGGGGGGAACACAAGTTATATATTCACAGTGACACAAGCCATCGATTTTTCGCAGCAACAGCCAGGGGGACCCCGGGCCTGCTTGCAGGATAGCTGAGCGGATCATGGAACGGGGACCAGGGCGGAGATGATGGCTCGATACACTTCCCAAGGATTTCGGGGTGGGAACTCACTGCGTATGTCCAGAGTAGCAGTACATCATCTCGTCAGGATGTCGAGCCATCCACTAGCAGGTCCAGCGTTCCCCCCGTACTCTTCCAGGGCAGGACGAGCAGTTAGCGGGCTCGGCTTGCCTCCCATAGTCGCAGGGTCGCACAGCCAATTGCGGGAGGGCACCGATGCAACGTGCTGGCTGATTTCCCTGGGGGAGGGGGGGGAGGTGAGTGCCTACAAACGCACTACGGACCCCGAAAGTCAAGGCTGATTTAGGGCTTCCTCGAACTTGACCCTGCGGGTCGACGCGGCGCGACCGAGCACAGCCAGAGACTCGTCGAAGTGGGCAGGCAGCTCGGTGAAGGCGTCTTTTTCTGGCGACCCTCCCGCGCACTTGGCTCTTGGCCCTTATCCACCCACTCAGACGAGAGAGGCGACGGCGCGCTGCTGGCGAAACAGAAAAAAGACGAGGGAGAATACATAGGAGGCGATAGCGTCTGCCGAGGGGCGCTACAGAGAAGTGACTTGCTCGACAAGAGGGGGAAAAAAAAGAAAGAAAAAAAAAGAGGACCTCTGGTGATGACATACGGGAGACTCTTTACCTGTCTAGTCTGAGCACCGACTGATTACTTGCCGCCCCGGCTCCGTAGATGGCAGGCACCTACGTATGCCACGCTGATTAGTGGCGGATAACTCTCGACCAAGAGGGTTCTGCTCTGTCGTCGCTTGGGCTCGTCGAGAACGAGACGTGGGGGGGAAGTTTAGTCGATATCAGATCCCTCCGCCTTCTCGCGGGGCGTCGTCTCGACAGCCACGGGCAGGCCTAGCCATGCATACGCTCCTTCGTTGGCATCGTCGCCGTGGCCGCTGTCTAGGATTCTAGGCTATTATTGGTAGACCGCGGGCGAGAGAGGGAGGGTGAGAGGACGCTCTCTCGTCCGCGTCCTGGTTATGGGGTAGCACACGAGAGCCAGAGAGGGTCAGCCGGCGAGACGTCTTAGCCGATGTGGTATTACGGCGCAGTAGAAAACATCCAACAGCCGCGGACCCCGGGCGGGCAGTGGGTGACTATCCCTCGCAGCGGCTTCATGACGAGAGAGCAGGTAGGCATATGTCACGTCGAAGCCGATGCGACGAGACGCAGCCGGTTTGCCTCGTCGTTTCTGACCTCGATTTTCGATTCATCACCTCCCGTCTCCCCATCATCGCTCGTCGAATCGGCCGTCTGGACCTGCTGTGCCCACCACCCGGGTTCGCTCAGCCATCCCCAGGCGCTGGATAAGCTTCCGTGCTCGTATCGCATCGTCGGTTGGAGAGGGAAGACGGGCGGGGGTGGGTTGGGTGCCCTGGGGGGGTGGTCGAGGGCTCAAGACAGGCCAAGAAGGTTGATGGACACTTGGCGGTCGGCTTGGCAGATCTTTATACCAGAGGAGAGGGGACCGACCACGGCGGGCTCGACGGCTGATTGGCCGGTGGTCCCTGCCGGCCCCATGGCAGCCGGCGCGCCCAGACTCGCCGTCGCCGACCCCTGGCAGACTGAGGCTCGGCCTATAACAGGTCTTCCCCAACCCACGTGGGCGGTTCGGAGACAAGCATAGGACAAGACGGCACTGGCGGTCGCGGTGGGTCTCGGTATAGGAAGCGGTACGTCGCCGTCGCACGTTGACTAATACTCTATCTACCTGTATACGACATGGCTCCCGCTCCTCATCCGTTACTCAATATCTACCTAGGTATCTATCTAGGTATCCAACCTACTCGCCGTAAAATACAGGCAGTGTCTAGGTAGATACACGTAGGCCACCGCATACCCGCGCAATGGGGACGTAATGGTACGTACGTTACCCACCCTCATATGACCGGCTGAGGGAGGTCCCTATACATCGGATGCCCGTCGGGGTACTTGCTGCCGGTATGCGCGCACGCGCGAGCGGCCATCCAATCGGTTGTATCCAAGGTAGACAACCTGTACTGGGTACGGACGAAACGGGGTCCGGGGGCAACCACGCATCGCACAGACGAGGAGATGCCTGCCCGAGGCATACAGCAGGCGTATGCCTACGTACCTATGTATATGTGTGGAGGAATGGCAATTTACGTATGAGCATGTGTATTTACCGAGACGGAGACGAACGAACGCGCGAGCCGTCTGCAGACGATGCTGCGAAGACCATCCCCTCTGCAGACGTCGGTGTGCAGCACGCGAGCAGCACATCGCCGACATTTATTTCCTTCTCTCGCCTATCCTCCCCCTGTATGGCCCGACCCCAACAGCCCCCCCGCCAGCAGAAAATCCGGAGAGGCGAGCCAGCTGCTGTCTCACGCCGGCCTCTCTCCGGGCGCCCTCTCCTCCCTCCCTTCCACCCACGTAGTAAGCGCTCGAGACGCCTCGACGCTCCCCAGGACGCCGCCAATGGACGACGAAGGATCGCATCTCGGATTCGCTGGCTAGCCAACCCGGACGAGTCGTCTTCTCGGCCTCTCTCGCTCGATTCTTGATTTCCCGCCCACGTCCGCAGCATTGATAGCATCGGCATTAGCATTGACATTAGCAGGCCTGTGTGATTAGGTGCAATATCTCGGCACCTAGCCAATTCCTGCCCACCGATTAGGCAGCTCGGGCAGGCAGAAGCCATTCATTTTTAGACTTGTTAGCTGCGTATGGGTCGGATGCGGATGTGCAGGAGCCTTGACTTTTCACCCTTCACACGATAAAACGTCCCTAATGTCCCCTTTTAGAGGCGCTGGTATTCGCGCGTCACACGCTCTGGGAAGCGAACCTGGGCATCCCGGGCAGAAACAAGCGATGAGACACGAACGCGAGGGACAGAGCGGAAGATGGAGACGGAGACAGGAAGAGAGAACCGATTCCACATGCTTCCCCGTCGGCTTCTATAGGCGCCGCCGTTTGTCGTCTGCCCGGTCCTCACAAAACGTAATCATGCCGAGGCTCTGGGACTATTCTAATACAGTAACCTTGAAGCCTGGTGAGCAGGTATCATACCACACCACGTTCGATGCCATCGCCTACGGACTATGACACCGTGGCTAAGGCGGCAAGTGGGTTTCTCGCTCGTCCCACGGCAGTGCCAGGGGGTAGAGGGGGAGAGAAGAAAAACAGAAAAGAGAAAGAAAAACGTCCCAAGACCCGACAGTCTGGACAACGCCGCGCCCCCCTACTGTGCGCTATACTATACCAGCGTCTTCCCCCCGGAGCTTGGGGGTTACATACATCCATATGATGCTACTACTCCACGTGTTGCATATGTAGAGAACATAATGGCTTAGTCCGATGTTCGTAAGGTGCCCGGTGCCCAAGTGAGTTCGAGTCCTACCTCTATTACCCAGCCCTACCCACCAGAGAGCACTAAACCAGTTCTGCTGGCTTTCTCGCGCCCGTGTGCGCGTATACAAGAGTGGCCCCAGGCATATGACCGCGTAGTAGCAGTGCTAACTATCGATATGTATGTACATAGGTGCTTCTAGGCCCCAACGTAGTACGGTGGAGAGACGTGGTATTATTTGCTCCTAGCAAATCTATAATCAGTTATTAGCCTGTGTCGGGGGGTTTCTTCCTTCTTTCTAGCCTCTTTCTATTTCATTCACAGTATACGCGTTGTTGCATCTAATTGGGTCCCGACGGCCAAGGACGCCACCAGGAAGGCAAAGGTAACATAGCAGAAGAGGACCAGTTGACTCTGACCGACACAGAGATGGGCCGTCGATGACGGGCCGGGTCGTCACATCTAGCATCACCACCCATCTAGCAATCTTTAGTATTACCTGGATGAACAGTACAGCGCCTTGGCCTCCGCATGGCAGCAGGCTCTACCACCTTGCGGGAGCACTTGCTGCTGCCACGACGCACGATAGTCCCCGGGTCGGGTCGAGGAGAGGAGAGTAGACCTAGCTTTCGACGGTGACGTACGGGGGCATCCCATCCCTTTGACGATTCCTAGCTGACTAGGCGTGTCCGTTAGTGGGTGGTCAATCAACTTGGCGACGACCTGCTTGAATCGAAGGACGCGCGTGAAAAGAAGGAAAGAAGAAAAAAACCTGCCGGCCCAGCCATGTTACCTGAAACTGGCAAGGCCAGGCAAGGAGGCATTCCCACCATATCGCCGACCTGGCCCCGTGGGAGCGACGCGGCAATTCTACTGGTCCAGCTGCACAACGCCCTGGACAACCGTAATATGGCAGAATATTTCCACACGACTTACCAGGGGGGGTCTGGTATGTATGTATGTACATACATAGCGACAGCCCGTGGATACTGGTCCTGCAACGAGGTCGAGGAATGACCGATCGGTGATTCAGCAGGGGGCTCTCCAGCGCGGTCCTATACCTACCTACCTACCTATTGGGCTCGCCTTCGCAAAAAAAAAAAAAGCCCTCTCGGCACGCCGTCCCGCGTGCTCTCTTCTTCCTGCTGCCCTCCTGACCGACAGGAACGCCACCGGAAGGCTCTCTGCCATGCCGGTGGCCACCAGCCATCCTTCGTGCGTGGGTAGGTAGCTGCGTCCGCCACAGCGGCCACCTGATACGGCCACCCGGGCATCGAGCCACGAGCGAACGGCTCGCCACCTGCTCTCGCCCAGGGCTCGAACCCAGCGTGCGATGCTCTCTCTCTCTCTCTCTCTCTCTCTCTCTGACTAAAAGATTCAGGCGCTTCACACCTGCATCGCGAACGACAAGGTCTCCTCCACCTTGCAGAACGGGCGCAGAGTCCCGAGCCTTCTCGGAGAGCAGAGAAGACTCGCGTGTGCCTATCGGTACCCCGTGTACCAGCCTTCCCCGTCTGCGCACGGCGTTGGGTACTCCATGCCGGCCGTCGAAATAGCCCCCCATTACTCCTGGACGACGACTTGAAAACAGTTGGAGGCGTCGACGCGGAGACAGACGGGAGACGGGGGGGGGGGAGGATTCTCAGCGACGGGCAGGAGAGCTGGAGCTGGATGCCATCACACCGTGCTAACCGCGGCAGCAGGCCCTCGTGCCCTGCCCTCCCGCATCGAGACCCCGACGCTTTTCGACAAGCGCCGATCGACCGCGTATCGATGTCTCGGCCACCGCAATGCTCCCGTCCGGTTCGGGGCGTTGAGCATTTTGTTCCGCGCGGCGTGTAGGCCGCCGCCCCGGGCGGTTCCCCTCCCCTTTCTCCTTCTTTATCGGACGGTTAGAGCCAGAGCCGAACACTCCTATATTGCTGCTCCACGCTAGCCGCCATTGTAGATCTGCTATGTCAGGACAGAGGACAGAGACCGGCAGAGTTGACGTATCCGGGGACAGGTGGCTGGCCTTCGGTTAGTATAATACGCCGAGACGGAGCACTCGTCGGACGAGGACGAATCTCCCGTATGCTGCCCCTTATGCGTTGCCGGTGCGGCGCACTATACCCCAGCTCGAAAACGCCCAGATAGCGATAATATCGCGTTCGTGCATGACGAGCTGATTTTGCTTCCCCTTATTCTAATAAGTCGAATCGGGATTCTATGGCCGTGTTGCAATAGCTATAAATGGACGGTTAAATCATTGCAGTAATGGCAACCAGGAATGGTAGACTAGCAACGGATACTCAAGGAATTGCGTATCGCTAGCGACCGCGTGTGAATAGCACCCCTGAAACCGCGACCCCCAAACTGCACATCAATCAGACCGTTCTATAAGAGGCCGGGCCGAAATGAAGTAGATGGTAGCATGCAATTTCTAATGAGTAAATCGGAAAGGAAAAAACCTGTGGTGAGGGCCTATTTCGACAAAGTCTTATACTATATGTACGTAGGCGCGCGACGCTAGGCAGAGCCGGACGCCACCGGCCATGATTAAACAGTCAGCAGGACGACGACACAGGCGTGCAGAGGTTGATGATTATTTGTGATCTTGCATTCCAGGGAATTCTTTTTTAACCATCTGCCTGCCGCTTTTGATTACACGTCGAGATTTTGCACCCTCTTGCCCCTTCTTGCCGTCTATCTGATTGCTGCTAATATCGTATCCGACTTCACAACCCAACTCCGCTTTACGAGCCGCCGGGCCCGCCGAGAAGGGCGAACCGTCGCACGATGCCGGGTCCGTATTCTTGGTACTACGGCGGGTTAGTGTGGAAGGAAAAAAAAAAAAGAAGAAAAGAGTGCGAGGACGTACCTCAGCCTTAGTGTGGCAGTACGACCGGAACTCGGGGGTCTGTCCCAGCAAGCTGCCGCCGAACCATGGGCCGTGTCGTTGTCGCTTGTGCGTGATGACCTGGACTTCTAAGCCGCCGCTCTTCGCCCCTCCGCTGCGGACCTCGCTGGCTCGAATCCTAGCATCCACTAGGTGCTTGATATCCCGTTGCAATCTTCGCCCGAAGTCCTTGTACAGCGTGCTTCCTCCGGACAAGACGATGTTCTTGTACAGTCCTCGCCGCACGTCGATCGGGCTCGATTGTATCACGCCGTCGACGACGACAGGCAGCGGCGTGAGAAAGTCGGAAGAGTAGATTTCGGGGTTGAAGAAGATCTCGGGCGCCAAGAATCGCTCGTATCCCACGTCAACGGTGACTTGACGACCGCCGGGGTGGGTGACGACGTGTTTGGCGAACCGGCTGCGGTCCCGATCGAATTTCGAGAATTCCTTGACGATGTCGGGGCACACGTAGCAGTACTCCTCCTTAATCTCCTGAGCCGTCTTTAGCGAGCTGTCCGGCTCGCCGCGGTCACGCAGGAGGGACTGGACGAAGTAGGTAATGTCTCGGCCGGCGATGGGGATGGACTTTATTGAGGACCCAATTACGTAGCCTTCAGCGACAGGAATGACGTGCGTGACACCGTCGCCGGAGTCGATGACGGTACCAGTGAGCGAGCGATCCGACACCTTGGCCGACGTCCAGGAGGCGGCGAGAGCGAGGACGGCTTGGACGGCGATATAGAGACCGGCACAGTTGAAGGACTCGAAGAAGATCTCGGCCGTGTTTTCTCGGTTTTCGGGAGGGTTCAAAGGCTGCTACACATCAGTGATGCTGGACGACTAAACTAGCGGTGGGTAGAAGCCTACGGGTTCGGTCAGGAGGAAGTAGTGGTCCTCGGGCTCGACACGGAGGTATTTGAAGATGGAATTTGACCAGAACCTCTCCATGTGGTCCTGAGATAGTACGTTAATATCAGGCTAAGGGAGTGCCGGATTGGGGGTCTGTATATATTATATACCCAGTTCTCTATTTGGCCGTGTCGGATCGGATAGTGTAACCCGTAACCTACACCAGCATCAGAAGGTTGTCGGATTTTGCAGGTAGACGCGGATATCTCGGCTGACCTGGACCGCCCGATGCTGCAATGGCCTCGTCGCCAATGAAGAAATCCAGGTCCTCTGTGCCTCGTTTCATAGATAAGTGACCGCTAGGACCAGCGCCTCCGGTGAGAAAGGACGGCTTGTTCGCGACGGCTGGTCGGCCGGACCCGGTTCCGGCAGCGCCTCCGGCGGCGCCTTTTGTCGCTATCGCGGTCGGGAAGACAAAGGAGGGAGAATCGTTACCGGCAAAGCCTATCGTCAGGTAGAGGCGGTGGATTAGCAAGTTGCACTATACAACTCGGGAGTGACCGAAACAGGCCAGAGTGTAGGTGTGTTTCCCGTACCGAGCTTCGAGAATCCCGTGCCGCTATGTTTCAGAGGCGGGTTAGCACGTCCTCCGCGTGGAATGGAGCATCGTATATCAAGACAGACAACAGACAGCTCAGGGGCGAAGCTGGCGACTGCGGGGTTCGGAAGAGGGCAGGCAAGCATACTTGTCCATGACAACGGCAGGGGTTTGGTTCGCCATTCTGCACGCGGAGTACGGGCCCTAAGCCGCCGGAGACGTTGATGCTGGGATGTAGCTAGTTGTCAGTAGGGGGAGAGGGACGGTCGTCGTAGCGGTTGAGGCGAGGAAGACCGGCGGGGTAGCTTTGGGGGGATTGACGGCGACGATGAGGCTTGGAAGGCCGGAATTAACGTGCCTTGCGGTGACAGAAGGGTAGGTGAGTTAGACACCCCCCGAGGGTACGGGAACCCAACCACGGGAACCTGCGGGGCTACGTACTGTCTGTGGCTGTGCGTGGATGTGGCTGAAGGTGACAGACTCGTGGGATCCGGCTTGCGCGACGAATAAACCGGTGGCAGAGGCGACGGCGGTGGAGGACCACAGCTGTTGACACCTGACATCGGTCAGCATCCCGGCCTCGGCATCGTATCAAAGTACCCATGTACAAACCATGTACAAGCCATCCCCTTAGGAGATACCTCTGCGTGGGTGCAAATGTAGGGCGCCCAGCTAGGTACTTCATACATACCGGTAACGTACTTTGCACCGCTGATCTCTTTGAGGCGGCAGCTGGTCCCCACTCGCTCTCTCTTATTCATTCTGTACCTCTTCCTTGATATTTCCCGCTTCAGCTGCTCCTGCGTAATACCTCCCCATAGATAACCACCCGCCTATGAGTAGCAGCCTCATCCAGGAACAATCTACCAGTCTATCCCGTCTCGCCTTCAGTCCCTCTATAAGTGCCTACGGCGCCCCGTTCACATTGCTGAGAACTAGGAAGGGATCCCGCCTCGTACCGATCTCAGCGGACAACAACTACGTCCATGTCATGTGTGCCTGAGTTGACTTACACCGATGGGTCAATGGGTCGATGGATGCATTGTTACTCGACACACCATATCCTATATCCCGGTGCCCTTTCGTGGGATAACCAAGGAATAGCAGGGGTGACTAGTAGTTGTCTTTATACCTGCCTGCCTATTCACAGACTCACCGCAACCTGAGAGGTGAAAGGGCACTCCGTATCGTCCACTACCTTGCTAGCTGCCTCTGTCCCCTTCAGCCTCCTACCCTTCTTCCTACCTTGGGCACTCGCATACATCCATTCATACATACCACCGCACAGAGCTAAGCTATCCGTCTCGTCTGCCTACCTCCCCCGCCCCCCTCCCTACCTCTCTCTACACAGCCATGTGTACATATTTGAGTATCTCGCACCTCTCCCTCTCCCTCTCCCTCTCTACTGGCCCGCTTGTTCGATCACCTGCTTCGTCGAAAAGCTCAACTCTGCCAGTGCTCCTGCTTCCGCTGCCGTTTTCCGGATTGTCCTTTTGGAAATCAGTCTCGTGGTGACCTCTAGCGTTATCAACGTTATTGTCATCAGTACCTCACCATAGGCATGTCCATATTTCGGTATTTTTATCATCAACATCCGGCCGTCCTGCTTCATCGACACTTTCCCCTCCCCCCTACTACGCCTCGACCTATATATTTTTTTTACCATTACCATCTAGCCATGATACCTTTGCTGTCCTGAGCCCCCCGATATCTCTCGTAAAAAAACAATCTGTGCCAGGCATTTGTTCTCGCGCTCCTACCGACACATAGGGGATTTCGACCTCCTAGACAGGTTATCCTGTTCTCTTTAGTATCATTGATTCGAGTATCCGATTCTACATCGTTTAGTCGGCCCGGTTATCACCTAAGATATATTTAGATCTCTTCGTGTGTTCCGGCGGGATTCGGTGCTTCTGGTTTCGTGGTCGGCTGGAGCCCCTCGGTGGGAATACCCACAGGCTGCTGATCGTCTTTCCGCCCCCAAGCAAGCGCACACCTCGGCTTGGCTGAATAGACTCTGGGCCTCACCCCATCTCTCTGACGACCGTATCAACCAAAATGGCAGATGAGCCCTCCCCTCCGAAGCAATCAGGTACGTACACATAATCCGAGCGGCAACGATGGGATCACTGTTCACGGAGGGACATATATACTGATCGGCTCTGTCTATCCCTCAATATAGTGGCGTCGGAAGAGCACGGCAGTCTGAGACCTCCCGCGGTGTCGACGTCGACCTCTTCTCCACTGCCCGGCCCCTTAACTTCTGATTCGGGGCTCGATGACTCTTGGGAGCCGACAGACTCTGATGAGGTGGGTGAGGATGGCGAAGTTGGCGATATCGGTATCAGCTCTTCGGGGGCACCTAAGCGCCCGAGGCCCTCCTCAGAACCCGAGAATGACGCCACTCGATCCAATGACGATAAGATCCCTTCCGCAGACGGAGCCGCGGACCATTGGGCAAAACGTAGGAAAGTGCCTGTGTCGGCTATTTTTATCCATGCCGGAGCCGGATATCACAGCGTCTCCAACGAGAGAATTCACTTGGAAGCCTGCTGCGAGTAAGAACCGCCGACTCATCGTCCCCCTGGCAAGACAAATTTGCGCGGTCTTGTTGCTAACACTAGACAGGGCGGCTCGTGGTGCTATGAAACTCCTACGACTAGGATATTCAGCCGTCGACGCTGTCGAGGCAGCTATTAAGGTCCTCGAAGATAAAGAGATTACCAACGCTGGCTACGGAAGTAACCTGTCGATCGACGGAACGGTTGAATGCGATGCTACCCTAGTCAACCACTTGGGGCAAAGCGGTGCTTGCGGCGCGGTTCCTAGTAAGTTGGTCACTGGCCTGGGAGACACAAATGTCAAAATTTTAACAATAGAACTCTACATAGACGTTAAGAATCCCATCAGTCTGGCCAAGGCCATCCTCCATAATAGTGCCAGACCGCTCTCGCTACGACGCATTCCCCCGAACCTGCTCGTCGGAGATGGCGCGAGGGACTTTGCTCAGAAAGCGGGTGTGGCTCTCGTCCCTAATGAATCGCTCGTGTCCAAAAACTCGAGGGATCGCTACCTCAAGTGGAAGGAAGATCTGATGCGAGCGGAGGACAAGGGACTGCTTTCGCCGATCCCCCTCGACGACCACGCCGTCCCCATCCTTGACAGCGGAGGCCGCACGGCTATGCAACGGGACCACACCAACGCTATATTGGCCGGAACCTGGAATGAGGGTCAGCCGGATTCGCCAGGCTCCATGGAGAGTGGACAGTCTATGGGGAATTCGCATGACCCCCAGCATCCTACACTAATCAACGCCGAGATCCCGTCGGAAATACCCCCCGTAAGCCCAGTCGATTATGGTCTGTCGAGTTTTGCAGGTCCATCTGCCACATTACTACATAGCAGTATGGCTCTCAAGGCACCTCCGCGCGCCTCGAAGCACCCAACTATCGCTCCTGCCCCGAACGACGAACTTGTCCGACTAGATTTCGATATACCGTGTCCCGCCAACGCGGCGCAAGTGGCTCTCCGCGACATCGCCAACCCGATGCTCCCAGATGATTCCACGGCCTTGTACGTGCGGCCCCTGGACCGCGGGCGCGACGCGCACGACGGCGACGTCGACAGAATCACGGACACGGTCGGCGCGATCGCCATCGACAGGGACGGGAACATGGCGGCGGGGTCGTCGTCGGGGGGGATCGGGATGAAGCACCGGGGGCGGATCGGGCCGGCGGCGCTGGTGGGGGTGGGGACGGCGGTGCTGCCGGCAGCGCACGCAAGCGGCGAGGGGGTGGCAGTGGCGGCGGTGACGAGCGGGACGGGCGAGCACATCACGACGACGATGGCGTCGCAGAAGTGCGCGGAGCGGCTGCTGCACGGGACGCGGCGCGGGCCCGGCGGCGGCGACGTGCCGGAGCCCGACGAGCGCGCCGCGCTCGAGGCCTTCCTCGAGCACGACTTCCTCGCCCACCCCGGCGTCCGCCACTCGCGCTCCGCCGCCGCCCTCGGCGTCATGGCCGTCAAGCAGTGCCCCGCCCGCGGCTACTACCTCTACTTCGTCCACAACACCGAGTCCTTCGCCCTCGTCTCCATGGGCTCCGCCGACCGCGACCCCGCCTGCGTCATGTCCCGCCTCAACGCCCACGCCGCCGGCATCGCCCTCGGCGCCCGCAAGATCTCGGCCTGAGCGCGCCGCCGCGGCTAGCGGTTCCACCTGGGTCCTCCGGCCGCCGCGTCTTAGGTCTCGCTGCTGCCGCCCAGGTTCCTTTTTTTTTTCTTTCCTTTTTTTCCTCCCTGGCTTCTCTCGCTCCGCTCACTTGCTTCGAGAACATCATACCCCGCGACCTAGTTTCGTCCTTCACCATGCTTGGTTAGCTCTCATCTCCTCTTTGCGCACTCACCTATATAGAAGACGGATTGGCGGCATGGCATCGGAGTCGGCAAGGGGTGGGGACGGGAGCAAGGTAAACTCTAGATAGAGTGGATTGTAGTGTAGTGCTATTTTACTAGAAATCACTCCTAACAGACCCACGGGTTTCACGACCGCATCCCACGTCTTTGCAGCAAGGTAGGACATATGTATATCTACGAACAAAGTAAGATATCAAAAAATGGCTTTTTTTCCCCACCCCATTCATAACATCCCGTCTGGGACCCAACGCCTTCCTTGGATATGCAATGGCCAAACTGTTATAGTACAGCGTCTACCCGCTTCCGTGTAACTTGCTGTAAATTCGGCAGCGGCAATAGTCGTAATAGTAGTAGTGGTAGTACAATAGCGGGTAAGCCGCTCGTAGAGAGAAGGGGGTGGTGAACGGGACCAGATGAGCAGTTGTGCCCCCCCAACACCTCCCTCTCCCTCTCCACCTCCTTCACCCTGGTATCGGGGTGCCGGTGCCGTTGGCGCGGGGCCGCTTCTTCTTCTTGGGGGCGCGGGGCACGACGGCGGGGCGGGCGCCGTAGGCGGCGGCGAGGGCGAGGCGGGTGCCGCAGGTGAGGCAGGCGGCGCCGGCGGGCGGCTCGCAGAAGATGCTGAGGCAGACGCTGCACACGAAGCCGGTGTCGACGACGCGCCGGTGGCAGAAGCAGGCGGCGCGGAAGTCGACCGAGTCCTGCGTCGGGCTGACGAAGAAGGCGCGCCGCGCGCCCGCGTCCGCGAGCAGCCCGAACATGAGGTAGGCGAGCAGGCCGCGCGGGCCGGCGCTGTCGCCGTCGGCCGTCGAGACGAAGGTCCCGCCCGTGATGAAGGCCGCCTGCTGCAGGAACGCCGGGCTGCCGCGTAGCGAGAGCGTGTCCACCGGCACGTGCGCGTGCGCCGCGGCGAAGACCGCGTTCATCGTCGGGATGTACTGCGCCGGCTCCGAGTCCGACACCGAGAGCACGAGGATGCGCGCCTGCAGGGTGCCCGGACCGACGGTGTCCGCGTTCGCCGCCGCGGCTGAGGGAGGGTTCGCGGGGTCGGAGGAGGAGGACGGGACGGGGGCGATCAGGTCGCCGGCATGCGACATCTTGTTGATGTAGGAGAGCGCCATGGAGAGCGCGCCGGAGACGAGCGTGGTGGTGCTGAGGTCGGCGGGGGTGGTGCTGTCGACGAGGGAGCGCAGCGAGGCCAGGATCGTAGTCTCTATCTGGGCGAATTGAGGGAACTTGTTGGCTGAGGAGGAGGCGGATTCGTCGATATCGGTCATCTCAACATCCTGGTCGTCGCTACTGCTGCCGTTTTGGCGGTGCTCCAGGTTCGGGGGCTTGGGATAGAGCCAGACGGCGCGATTCGTGTGGGCGGCGAGGACGGCGACATGGCTCTGGTTGCCGAAGGCGAGGTGAGCGTTGATGAAGACGAGCAGGTTGGCGACAGCCTTGGAGATGGGCAGGAGGTCGTGGAGGGCGGCCCAGGCGCGGGGATTGGTGTCGATGATGACGGTGAGGAGCGAGGGGACCTGGGAGGCGGTGGTGCCCTGGTTGTAGTGATCGGAGGCGTCGATGCGGTTCATGGTGGTTACGCCGATGGGAGCTTTGGTCCTCGTTAGGAGGGGAGCCGGCTCAGGTGGTTGGAGGAGAGAGGGAAAGGAGGGTCGGAACCCGCCGATGGTTTATTGCTGTTTCCGATGTCTAGGATAACTTCCAAGGAGATAATACCGAGACCATTAAGACCATTGACTAGGCTGGGATTCCCAACAGACCCTGTCAGTAGGCGTTCCACCCTATCGGAATTGAAGTTAGGAAAAAACGAATGGAAGATGGTATTCCAAGGACAAGTTAGAAAGTAAACCGGCGACTAGAAAAAAGCAAGAGGTAGGTAACGCCACAGTGCGACCGATAGTGGAGGAGAAGGTGGTGGAGAGGTGCTACGTAAGAGCAGAAGGGAATTCAAGGTGAAGCTGACACTGGGACAAGACAGGCAAGTGATTGGGCGGCCACCGATGCTTACCGTTGCTCACCGAGTGTTACTTGCTAGCCATGTACCTCGATTTACGGCATTGCGGTGGGGGTGGCAGAATCGGCAGGTTGCTGGGGAGGAAGGGAGCGGTCCTGGTACACACTTTAGAAGTAGAGGTAGAGGTAGAGCTCGGGGAGGTGACGCGCCTGCCAAGCCCTTATGCCCCCTATAAATAAAGGAAAACGCCAGTTCACATGACTAATACCCACACGTCATTCTTTGCTAGGTAACAAGCACCCAAGGCATCCCGTGACCTACGGCATTACCTAGGTAAGTAGCTTTCCAATACCATGTAACAACACATACCAACCCAAACCACACACACACACATAACAGGCTAGGCGCATATTGGCGCAGTTAGCGTTGACTTCCTGTTTCCTCTCCCCCCAGTCTCTTGGTATAGGTAGGTAACGTTAGGTAACATCACCCCGCGTCACATCTTGCAGCCCGGTTTTGGTTCGTAAAGTGCCTGTCACAGTCTCCTTGGAGGCTTCGGGGAAAGAGACCATGGTTGGCCGAATGCGGTTCAAGTTAAATTGCCTTGGGGGTTTGTGTGGGATGGCAGATGCATGTAGCCGCCTCGGCGTTGGTTCTCGAGCAGACCTGCGGCATTTTGCTTCGCCATGGGCATGGATGTACACGGCACCGCCAATAGCTATCAGCCCACTCACTCTTGCGATGGCTCACCGAACCAATCACCTCTTGTGCTCGTTATCGTCCTGGGGCTCGTCAGATATCAGATTGAGGTGGCGTTGCCTTGGGCAGGTCGACAGGTGGGTGTGGGAAACGGACAAGGAGAATAAATATAGGCAGTCCAGGTGTGTCGTCGTCAGTTGGTACCTAGAGGTAAGAGGTAGGTACATAACCATCTCTCAACACGTGATCCTTCACGTGCCAGAGGACCAGTAGCCCAGTAACCTAGTCGTAGCCTGGTAACATGAGCGGGGCGAACGAGGTGAAGCTTCAAGACTCGTCACGGGAAGCAAAACCAAGAGTTGCTTTGGTTGGGTAACGTTGTTAGGTAAGGTGGTTAAGTAAGGTGGTGGTACCAAGGCAAGGCTCAGCCAGCTCTCCTCCTCCTCCTCCTCCTCCATCCCTCGCCCCGTCCGCCCCATCCTCGTCTCCGTCAAATCCATTCACCACCCGTCCACGCCTTCGTCAAGTCTAACCCGTTGCGGCCAAGCCGACTTCTCTCCACGAGACCAGCATCTACCTAGTCGGCGGTAGGGTGCTGCGACAAACCCGGCAGATGTCTTCGTATCGTCCCCCATGCCCTGGACCCTTCTTCTTCCCTTCACCTATCCCAAGCCCTCCCCTGTCCGCCATCGCCTCTCCTCCTTCGCCCACGCCTCCCTCCAACCCGGTCTGCCCAGAACAGATCGTCCGGTGCCCCCCGCGTCCTACCCACCATATCGCAGGATAAGGAGACCCCTACGTCGTAGTGACGGCCTACCGACAATCATCTCTACTATTGCCGAGCGCCTCCTACTTCCGAACCGCTTAGTGCGTCCGCCCCAATCCCGCGTTGGAATTAGCAGCATCGGGCTATAGGTGAGTGATCTTTCATCTTGTTGCCGTGCCATACCCATCGTCAGCCGCCCAGGCTTGCGATCCCACCAGTCGGGTTGTACGCACGCCTTGGCCAAGCACAAGGATAATGTTCTTTGTCAAACCTATCCAGCCTCTTTCATCAATATCATGGGTCCAGCAGACCTAGTAAAGGATTGTTACTTGCGCCCGGCTCCCTGGAAACCAGGTAGGTATATAACCTACAGCCAGATCTCCCCGCGATCGGGTGGGGTTCGTTGTTGCTTGGTTTCTATTTCTACACCCGAACACCCGCTGTCGTGGTAACCCTACGATTATTCTTCTGATATTCCCATCGCTCGTTTCTTCTGAATCGGACTCTTTGAGGCTTTTGTTGAGCATCTCAACTTTCATCCGAGACACCGGCTTATTGAGATAGAAGCTAGGCATTCGTCACCGACGAGGCGTAGGCGCCATTAATACGCCATCGGTACGCCATAGATACCTGCACCGTAAAACTCTTCATTCTTAAGCCCATTGCCTCCGGTATCAGGACCGCACCTCTTCGCGCTTACTCTCCCACGCGCGCACCGCGAACCGGAGTTCCGGCTATACTACCAGTAACACCAGCAACCTATCCGTATTCGTCACGGGGCCGGCCATGGATGAATATCCTGCCCAGCTCCCCTTGAATCGAGAGGCGATGGCTAAGCTGAGCAATGTCGAGCAGACCCAGCTCATCCTTGCGCGACTGATGGAGGGCGGCCAGGAGGATGACGAAACCTGCCGAGAACTCGATGACCTCGCTAAGCTGTTAAACGATGACGCCAAACGTGCGGCAACGGAGCAGTCCATCTGCGACGTTATCGACGACGTATGCCTCGACACTATACTTGGCTATCTCGACATGAGGCAGGCCGAGCTGGTGCACGGCCATGCGATCCTAACGACTTCCGCCTACCTAAAGGCTGCCGGGGACAAGGGTAATATTGCCTTGCAGAAGTTCTTCTTCGATCGCGTACAGAGGGGCACATACGATGACTACATAGTTGCCTTCTGTGTCGCCGCCGCCATCTTCCCCATCGCCCCGGACCAGACCGCAGACATATTCCTCACTGAGGGCTTCCTCGCAAGCCTGGACCCTTTGATGCGGCGAAAATGGAAAAGCAGGAAAGTCGAGACGGCGTGCCTGGAGATGCTCAATGCCGCATCGATGAACTCGCAATGCCGCGAGGCTATCAAAAAATATTGTACCGACTGGTTGGAGGAGGTTGTAGACCAGGATCCGAACGAGCTGGCCAACGCTATCCACTCGGCGGATCCGGAGATAAAGGTTTCAGAAGGTTCAATCGCTATGAGGAGGCATTCCGAGGCAGTTCAACACCTAGCCGCCGTCATTTTGGCAAAATTGAGGGTAGGCACCCTTAGGCTTCCCCCTGCCACACCGCGCCCGTATGAATACCTTGGGTGGCGTAGTGGGTGAGGAAAGGGACTGGGCTGACCTGAGAGGGCTTTCAGGCAGTGCCTTCGGCGCAACAACCGACAGAGGAACCCGGAGAAAAAATCCAGCAGGCGAACACGAGCATCGAGGACCTCTCTAAGATGTTCACCTCAATGCTGCTCAAGGACCCAGAGAGCGGCAAACGACATTCGGTAGAGGGCTTGGCTTACGCTTCGATCCAGCCTGTTATCAAGGAGGAGGTTGCAAGAAACAAGGAGCTTCTGAAAACTCTAGTTAAAATCCTGAATGACGCCCCGGCGAAGTCGCCGCTTACTTATGGGGCATTAAGTATTTTTCTAAATCTTACACGCTACCAACCCAGGCAATCCGAGGAAGAGAAGAAGATGACCCAGCTCAAGGCGTACGCCGACGCTGCCGGAAAGCTCGCGTCGCCGAACCCGCTGAGCGACAACGACCACGTATCGGAACGGTGCAAAAGAGTTTTTGAGGCTGGCATCGTACCGGTTCTGGTAACCCACAGTAGGCATGGTTCGGTCGCCTCGCTGAACCTCATCGTGTCCATCATCGCGGCCTTGTCGGTGACGACCAGTTTGCGAGGCCAACTCGCCCAACAGGGGGCGGTCAATCTGCTCATCGCCGCGTGCACAGCCTTACCCGAGTCCGAATCGCAGGCCAAGCGCACCTCGGCCCAGGCGCTCGCTCGTATACTAATTAGCACGAACCCGGCCCTCGTATTCGGCGGAACTCGTGCGCGCCCGCAGAATTCGGCCATAAGGCCCCTGGTTTCCATCCTAACGCCCGACCCTGCGGCCGAAACTCGCGATCTCCTGCCGACGTTCGAGGCGCTGATGGCGCTCACCAATCTCGCGTCGACGGACGACGACACGCGCGCCACCATCGTCCGCACCGCCTGGCCGGAGATCGAGGAGCAGCTTCTGGCCTCGAACGCGCTGGTCTCCAAGGCGGCGGCGGAGCTGGTGTGCAACCTGGCGCAGGGCGCCGAGGGCGTCGCGCTGTACGCGGACGGGACGCCGCAGGCGGCGAGTCGGCTGCACGTGCTGCTGGCGCTGGCGGACGCCGAGGACGAGGGGACGCGGAGCGCCGCCGGCGGCGCCCTGGCCTCGCTGACGGCGCACCAGGCCGTCGTGGCGGGCGTGGTGGCGCGCAAGCGCGGCGTCGACGTGGTGCTCGGCCTGTGCCGCGAGCCGAGCGAGGACCTGCGCCACCGCGGCGCCTTCGTCGCGCGCAACCTGGCCGCGTGCGAGGGCGACGCCGGCCGCGCCGCGCGCCGCGCCATGCGCGAGGCCGGCGCCGTCGAGACCCTCAAGGCCTGCGCCAAGAGCTCCCGCCGCGCCGAGGTCGTCGAGGTCGTGGCCCAGGCGCTCAAGGTCCTCCTCGAGGAGCAGGACTGAGGGCCGAGGAGGAGAGGGGGGGAAGAGAAAGGCGTATGCGCACGTGGGCTATTTCCTAAGATTCAGTTATACCCCAGAACAATTTGGCACATACCTAGGGGGAGGAGGAAGAGGGGGGCGGGTAGCAGTCACGAGAGGAAACCCTGTCCATGTGTCGCGTGTAGTTAAGGAGGCATCTATCTCAGCTCGAAAAGCATCTATTTCATCGGATGTCTACGCGCTTGTATTGTTCCCTGGAGGATTCGTGACGTGTCTCTCCGAGTTCCCCCTTTTGTTGTAGCAAACTCACTCGCACACGCTCTCTGGGTCTAGATTTAATTTTCCTCGCGGAGCCGTAGCGAGATCGATACTGTGCGTACGTAGGTATTTCGCGGCCACGAATCGCGCGAGGAGCAAATACACCAGAGGGGATGTAGGTATACCTAATAGTGACACGGGTTTACGCTGCCGTCTATCCACGAATTCTTCTCTCCTTTTTTGGTTCCATCCTGCCGTACTCGTACAAATATGTCCTCTTCCCCTTCGCTGCCGCGTCTTTCTTTCCGCGCTGCCCTCGCACCGTGGGGAGGGTAAGATACCAGGGGAGGACGGCGGTCCGGACACGGCGGATGGTCCTGCCCCCCCCTCTCTCCTCGGTGCGCCGTAGCCAAGTCGGCCCGCACCGCGCCGCACGTAGGCATGCACGTGCGTTCCCCGCATCCGCACAGGCATATATATGTGCATCTACTAGGGGACCTCGTCGGCGTCGACGCGGTTCAGCACGGCGACGCCCTCGACGTGGCCGGTCTGGGGGAAGAAGTCGAAGCCGCGGAGGCTCTCGATGGCGTAGCGGACGGGGGGGCGGCCGGTGGCGGCGGCGGCGGCGTCGTCGTCGGCGTCGCGGGGTTGCTCGCCGCGGACGAGCACGCCGACGTCGCGGGCCTGGGTGTGGACGTTGCAGCTGACGTAGACGACGCGGCGGGGGCCGAAGGCGAGCAGCTGGCCGAGGAAGGCGTCGTCGCAGCCCTTGCGCGGCGGGTCGACGACGACGACGGAGCGGTCGGGCGGGCAGGCGGCGCGCAGCTCCGGCGTGAACAGCGTGTGCGCGTCGGCCGCGACGAAGCGCGCCCGCCCCGGCGCCAGGCCGTTGGCGCGGGCGTTCCGCACCCCGAACGCGATCGACGCCGGCGCGATGTCGACCCCGACGCTGCCGCCCCGCAGCACCGACGACAGCGTGATGGTAAAGAGCCCGGACCCCGAGTACGCGTCTATGAGGAACTCGATGGGGGAGTCGGGTGAGGCAGGCGAGGAGGAGGGAGAGGAGAGGGGGTCCTTTGTGGAGGTGGTGGTGGGGGTGGAGGGGGGAGGGGGGAAGATATGCTGTCGCACGTAGTCGGTGAAGGTTGGGAGGATCGAGTTGTTATTCTGGAAGAAGAAGCCGGCGGGGTTGTGGAAAACGTACGGGCCCACGTACTCGGTTGAGATGGCGTTGTTGTCCGTTATACACGTCTTCAAGTCCGTATATTCGTTCGTGTCGACTATAACCAGGTCGGTGTCGTCGGGGGGCGATTCTCTCGCGACAGCAACTGCTGACTCCCTCTTAGATCGCGGTGAGAGTGGCGGTTCATCCTCAATGCCGGCCTTAATAATATTCTCGAAGCCGGGCTTGGGGATACGCTTCGTGGTTTCGCGGAGCAAGAGGGTGGCGCCACGTATATAGTTAGAGTATTCGGCGGCCATGCGGGCGCGTTCGCGGCGCATGCCGAGGCGCACGACATCGGTACCTATGGGGCAATCTTCGATGTCGACGGTGGTGCGCGTGCCCTTACGCATGAAGCCGATGGGAGGGCACGCCTTGAAAGGAACACCCTGGCGCCAGTTCGGGGGGCCGTCAAAGTGAGGAGTTAGCTTGGTACGGTAGCCGTACTGGAGCGGGCTGCCGATAGTATCCTGGACTGCCGGGACTAGCTCAGGCGGCAGCTGGGAGAAGTTACGGAAGGCCCTCTCGACGATACGCTTCTTGAGTCTCAGCTGGTCGTTGTAGTCGAGCATCTGGAACTGACACCCCGAGCAGGTGGCGAAGTGCTTGCACCGGATACGCTCGTCATCGCGCAAAGGGGATGGGTTGACGACGGAGATGAAGTCGGCGATGGTGTACTTCTCTTCCTGAAAATGTCGGAACACTTTCACTTTGACGGTGTCGCCCGGCACGACAAAGCCTACGGCATAGATTCTCTTGGATCCCTCCTGCAAGGCTAGGCCATCCCCTGTCGATGAGAGCTCGACAACATGGACCTCGATCACGCTTCCTTCTTTTGGCAAAGACTCGTTTCCCGAGTCCATCCACTCGCCGCCCGCCGCCGCGGCGCCTCCGGCAGGTCCCTCTTCTTCTCCCCCCCCTTTGCTGTTCTCATCCTGGTTCAGAGAGTCGATCAGAATCTGGACATCGAGGGCCAGGATCTCATCTGCCGAGCCGGAAGTCATGTCTCTTTCCCGCTTACGGGCCTTCTTCTTTTCTGCCCTCCCCTCCTTCTTCGCTTTCTGGAGAGACTTGTCTCTGGGAGGAGGCCGCTTCCCTAAGGACGAAGCCGACTTCTGCGGCTGCGGCTTCGGTGGGTCCTCCATTATGTTACCTCTGCTGGGGGCTCTGTTCGAGGTTATGTCTGGGGTCGTCTTCTGTGGCGCGGGCTCTTTCATCAGGCGCAGTACCTCTTCAGTAGTCAAGTTACTGTTTCCCGCCTTATCGCGAGCTGAACTAGATATTGGTTGCTTCGTCTTCTGTCTCGTCTTCTGTCTCGTCTTCTGCTCCGCCCTCTGTGTCTTCTGTGCCGTCTTCTGTGGCGCTGGCTCTTTCATCAGTTGCAGTATCTCTTCAGTAGTCAAGTTACCGTTACCCGCTTTATCGGGAACGGGACTCGATTCTGATTGCTTCGTCCTCTTCCTCTTCCTTTTCTTTTCCTGTGGAGCTGGCTCTTCCATCAAGCGTAGTATATCCTCGGTAGTCAAGTTGCCATTACCCGCCTCATCGCGAGCTGGACTAGATGTTGGTTGCTTCGTCTTTCGTGGCGCTGGCTCTGTCTTCTGTGGCGCCGGCTCGTTAAACAGGTGCAATATCTCTTCGGTGGTTAAGTTGCCGTTGCCCGCCTTGTCAGGAGCGGGACTAGATTTCGGTTGCTCCGCCTTCTTCGTCCTCCCCCTCTTCGTCCTCCCCTCCTTCGTGCTCCCTTTCTTCTTCTTCTGATTCTGTGGCGTTGGCTCCTCTTTCATCAAGCGTAGTATATCCTCAGTAGTCAGGTTTCCATTGCCCGCCTTGTCGCCAGCCGAACGAGAATTACGCTGCGGCTGCCGGGGCGGATCACCAAAGCCCCATGCCTCTGAGGTGTGGGCGTGGCGGCGGTGGATGGGGAGGATTCGCTGGTTTACGGGAAAGGCCGACCAGGCGATGGCGGTGCAAAGCAAGAATCTTCCTCGAAGATATAATTGCGGTGCCACTGCAGTGCAGAACCGCATTGGTTCTCGCGGGTTTCCCGACGTCCTTCTGTTCAAGTTGGCCGAGTGGAAGACGAGAGGCTGTGAAAATGCAAAATTTTGGATTGACAAATCGACGACTTTTCACTGGGCAGCTTCGGCCCCTCGTCATGCTTAACTACATATAGCCGTATGACGCAACTTAGTCCCCCACCACTCGTATGTGTAATTGCATATTTAGTAGGCTATGTACTGAAGTAGTGAATACATGCTCAAAAGGCGTGGTCTTCGTAAGTTGCCGAAATGAGTTGACCAGACAGTAGAAGAGCGTGCTGAAAATGCTTCTTCAGCTTCATATGTCGGTTAGGCTTTCCAATATGCCTACCTACCTCTCGAGATTACGGGATAAGGGCCTGCATCTAGGTAGGTATTGTTACATCTTCTGCAAAACAAGCACACTTACCTACCCAACGGTTACATAATTCGATATGAGAGTTGGTTACATACTAAATCGTAGTCCTTTGTCTCTTGCCGATGTGGTAGTTCACCTCTCTGCTTGGTACGCTGGCTCCGGTAAGTCGGGTGAGCTAGTCCCGTGCCAAGTTTAGTCTGGCGCTCTCTCCTACGCACCGTGCTAACTTCATCACGAGACACATAGGTAGGTACGGTAAGTAGGTGTATGGACGGGTAGAATAGTTGCGGGTAGCCACGTGTAATTCGTGTGGTGCCTCCGTGCTACCGATCTTGCTCCTATTACCGCGTTGGTAAGGGCAGCGTTGGTAGAAGAAACTGTTGACGGCTCGGAGTGAGAATCTCATTGGCGCGCGCTCCCCTCTCAGCCCAGCAGCGAAACCCAGTCCTTTCCAGCGACATGCGCGTAACCAACGATGGCGACGAGAGAGCCGTGGTGGCGGTTCGGCCGACATGCTACCTAACAGAAATCATCGCAGTAATAACCAGCCGGGCTACAGGCCGGTATGAGGCTAGCATAGAGAGTTGTGGGAGAAGCTTGAGAGGTTCCCCCCTTGGCGACTGGGCGGGGCCGATATCCGCACCCACCTGGGGATGTCGGTCCAGTTCCCGAATGGTACCTACCTATAAGGCGCTTGTCTGTCAGTTCTATTCCGGCCCTATCCTGTTATTGTCGCTTATCAACCTGTCTTCTTCTCTCTCTCCTTTTGATTATCACCGCCAAAGGCCACCGAGGTTGCCCGCCCACGGATACGAAGCCAGTCAGCACCATTAATAGGGGAAGATCCCGGCACAGTAGGTATTCCTCTATCGTCCCCATCACTTTTCTATCGTATTCCCTTCCGTATTTTCCCCCCTATTTCCAGCCTATCCCGCTGCGGATGCACTAGCTAATGATACCTAGCGGAATATCTAACCGGCCTGGGGCTTTGGGTGCTGGTGTTTCCTCCCGACTCTAGGTATACCTAAGTGCCTGGGAGCGTCTTTGGGCATGCTGTGGCTACCTACCGAGTACCTCATGTCAGGCAGATCGCAACGTAGCAGCCTCGGATTACAACGTAGACGTCCTTACCCGATATATCACCCGTAGAGCAGTGCAGCGTAGCGAAGCCGCGAGAGATGAGTGAGTGAAGATATCTGACATACCTACCTATTCACCTATCTGTCCGTCTATCTATCACTACCGTGTGCGACAACACGCCTATCCACCCCCCCGCCGACGTCTCTGCGCCACCGCTGATCTTTTCCTGCCAGGGGCCATCACTGCCGCCACGCTGCCCCAGAGCCTGCTCCTGCTGCTCCTCGCCGTCGCGCCCTCGGCCGCGGCGCCGCAGCCGTGGCGGCCCGCCGAGCAGGTGGTCTTGCAGCAGGGGTCCGCCGCGGGAGGGCGCCGAGGCGCCGTCGCATCCGAGAGTAGGGTGTGCAGCCAGATCGGCATCGACCTGCTCGCCCAAGGTGTAAGTGAAGAAAAAAGCGTGCGCGCGAGACGCCGATAGCAACCTACCTGCCTATCTACCTACCCCTCGCTCTCTCTCGCCTAAACTGCTTACGGTTTCCGTCTGGGGAAAAAAATAGGGCAACGCGGTCGACGCCTTCGTCGGGACGCAGCTGTGCGTCGGTGTCGTCGGCATGTACCACTCGGGGCTGGGCGGGGGCGGGTTCGCGCTGATCCGCGACGGCGGCGGGGCCTACACCGTCGTGGACTACCGCGAGGCCGCGCCGGCCGCCGCCCACCAAGACATGTACCGCGGCAACGTGCGGGGCAGCGTGCAAGGCGGGCTCGCCGTCGGCGTCCCCGGCGAGCTGCGCGGCCTCGAGCGCGCCCATGCGCGCTTCGGTGCCCTGCCCTGGCCCGCCGTCGTCCGCCCCGCCGCCCGCATCGCCCGCCACGGCTTCGCTGTCTCCGAGGACCTCGTCCGCTACATGCAGTACGGCCTCGCGATGGCTGGCTGGAATTTCCTCCTCGAGGACCCCTCGTGGGCCCAGGACTTTGCTCCTAACGGTGAGGAGCGCCTTTCGTATCTGTTTGCCCTCGCATCGCGGCGTGGGAAGTGGTGGGCTAACGTCGCGTCGTCTAGGGACGCTGGTTAAACTCGGCGATATCATGACTAGGGTGCGCTACGCCGAGTGAGTCCTGCCAGCGATCCCGCCTGTTCACCTGTGCTATGCGTGCTAACGCCTACGGTAGGACTCTCGAGACAGTCGCTGAGCACGGCGCCGACGTGTTTTATAACGGTCCTATAGGTTCGTAGACGAGTCCCGCCGTCTCTTCTCCCTTCCGTCTCCCACCTCAGCCGCGCACGCTCTTCTAACCCCCCTTTCCAGCCGAAGCGACGATCCGGCACATTCAGAAGCACAATGGCAGCATGACCCTCGCCGACATGTCGGGCTACGCGGCCATCGACCGCGCGGCCGTCAACATCACGTACCGGGGCTTCCGGCTCTTCTCGGCGGGCGTGCCTAGTAGCGGCGCCGTGTGCCTCAGCGCGCTCAAGACGATGGAGGGCTACGACGACGCCGACGCCGACGCCGGCGGCCGCCGCAACCTGACCCTGCACCGCTTCGACGAGGCCATGCGCTTCGCGTACGGCGCGCGGCAGGCGCTCGGCGACCCGGCGTACGTGGAGGGCGCGCTCGCGCTCGAGGCGTCGCTCGTCGGCGCGGCGCACGCCGCCGGCGTGCGGGCGCGCATCCGCGACGACACCACACAGCCGGTCGAGAACTACAACCCGGCGCGCGCGTACGCGCCGGACTCGCACGGGACGTCTCACGTGTCGGCGGCGGACGGCGCGGGGCTCGCCGTCGCCTCCACGACGACCGTCAACCTGCTGTTCGGCAGCCTGCTCGTCGTGCCCGAGACGGGCGTGGTGCTCAACGACGAGATGAACGACTTCTCGCTCCCCGGCGTGCGCAACGAGTTCGGGTACGCGCCCAGCCCCGCCAACTACGTCCGCCCCGGCAAGCGGCCGCTCTCGTCCATCACCCCCGTCATCGCCGAGTACCTGCCCTCCGGCCCCGCCGCCGCCACCGCTTCGCTGCCGCGGCTCGCCGCCGTCGTCGGCGCCGCCGGCGGCTCCCGCATCATCAGCGCCACCACCCAGGTGCTCTGGCGCGCGCTTGCGTCCGCGGCCTCCGACGCCATGGCCCGCGCCGTCGCCGAGCCCCGCTTCCACGACCAGCTGATGCCCGACGAGGTCGCCTTCGAGTGGGGCTTCGACAACGCCACCGTCGCCGCCATGGCCGCCCGCGGCCACCACGTCGCCTGGGTCCGCGAGGGCAACAGCGCCGTCCAGGGCATCCGCGTCAGCCGCGACGACGGCGCCTTCGAGGCTGTCGGCGAGACGCGCCAGCGGAACAGTGCGGGCCTGACGCTGTAGACGGATGGTCGGGATTGGTGGTGACGAACCTGTGGACATACATAGTTGAGAGTACTCACTCGCTCGTGTACATGCGTATCTGATAGAATTCCGTGTTTAGAGCTCCGTTCATAGACGTTTTGCTTACAATACATATAGTGCTATATTGCAGTCTAAGACATGCAGAGCGTTTCTTGCGCTTATGAGAGCTTCACACCCATTTCTTCGTTTTCGATTCTTTATTCAATATTTCGTCGTTTAATCAGGAACTATTCGGGTTCTCAAGGCCGGGAGTTCCTTGCCGAACCTCTTGAGAGACAGCCCACCCACGGCCCTGGATAGCCGTTGGTGGTACTTGTGTAATTCAGGTTTCCTCGTCCTCCCACCATGTATAGAAAGCCATACATGGCTACATGGTTACATGCCCACATTTCCAAGCAGGAAGTGTAGGCGTCTGCAGTTACAGGTGATATGATCGTGCCTATCTCTCATATTGGGTGGTCGACAGAAAACTCGGAATGCTAGGGGCGCAGATATATGGAGTGCGCCGCGAATCATTAATAGAACGATACTTGCTAGACATGTGCGAATATTCATTTATGGATCGTCGCGTTCGACAAGGGAAGCTAGCGCAACGAGGAAAAAAACAAAAGTAAACTCCTAGCCTCCGCTCCATGCGACCCGGGGGTATCAGATGTTGATCTATGTATGGTTCTATCTGTGTCAGGGGGAGAAAATTTACGGAGTGCTTAGATGAAACTAGGCCATCACGACTTCATGGCGACGAGCTTCTCTATTTCGGCCAGCCACTTCCTGGCAAATTCTTCCTCGGTGAATCTCTTGGACGAAA
Source organism: Durotheca rogersii (assembly GCF_024521655.1). Lineage (NCBI taxonomy): Eukaryota > Fungi > Ascomycota > Sordariomycetes > Xylariales > Xylariaceae > Durotheca > Durotheca rogersii. The sequence goes on from NW_026251255.1 coordinate 425,707, forward strand.
GCCGGGCTCTGCGTCGGACAGAGAGCGGATCAGGGTGCGAGAGGGCCTTCTCGAAGGCCTCGGCGAACTCATCCTCGGTCGAAGCGTGGAAACCTACGAGTTTGTCAGTATCTGAGTTAGACGCGGAGAGAGAATACGTCTTGTCTTGCATACCTGTGGGCTCGCCATCTACGTCGATCACGATGTCTAACTTGGGCCCTCCGCTGTCGTGCACAACGGGTATCAGGCCGGCCGCGAGATACTCGACGACCCCAATCCCGAAGTGCTCATTCCACATGCCGTTCACTCCCACAAAAGCCCTGCCGAGCCACTGGAGGATCTCGGGCCACGGCGCGTCGAGTTGGAATATCACCTGGTCCTTGATGTGGAGCTCGTTGACTAGCAAGCGCAGCTTGTAAACCCGTCTCGAATCGTGGTCATCTCTAACGCTACCGAGAAAGACCAACTTGGCTTCTTTTGCCGATTCAGTACCTGTTTTGACGAATTTGGCGAAGGCCTGCAGGATGAGCTGGTGGTTCTTCTCGGGCCGGAACTGAGCAATATACACCAGATACTTCTGCCGTCGCTTTTCGCTCTCTTCTGAGATCTCCACGGCTCGTTCGATCTCGCTGACTGCACACGGCGGGTACACGACGGCGATAGGGTGCTTTCTACCCTGCTGCTTCCGACGGGGTCCCCATAGCGACTGGATATGCTCCTGCGTCCACGAAGAGTTGGTCATGACGACGTCGACCGAAGCACCCATCCACGAGTAGATGGCAGCGAAAATCTTCCAGTAATATCGCTTGGCAGCGCCCTTGTAACCGACTCCCTTCCCGGCATTAACGCCTTGGTTTCCGACGGGGTTCTTGGGGTCGAGCGAGTCGAGCATATCCGTAGAGATGGTAGGATAGTGCACATACGCGGCGGTCGGCATATGGGGGAAGAGGATCTTGCTTAGGCCCAAAGTAAACGCATAGCCCATGGTGTCCACGAAGATATCCGGCACAACCAGAGAGAGGGCGTCCCAACCCATAACCAGCGATCCGAGCGACTGTCCCAGGAGAGTCATGCGCGGCCACGTCGAAGAGAGAGCCCAGTGGCGCGTACTCAAGTAGAGAAAGTGGATAGACGGTGGGTGGATGTCGATGCTGAAGGTATGCTACGGCGCTGTTAGTAGTCTCGCTCCTAACCACCGTACTAACCGCCATCTGGGAGCTCGAACCTTGACTCGCAGAAGCATCTTCTCCTTAGACACTTCGCGGTCGCCCGTATAGACGACTATCTTGGCATTGGGCCATCTCTGCTGAGTAGCTCGGACGGCTGCCCACAGGACTCGCTCGCCGCCGCCGCCAGCATTACAAAAGGGGTGGAAGAACCCGATGATACCATCCCATCCCTGCCCACCATTCTTTATATCACTAGATGATCCGATTATAGAGTCTCCGGTGCTCTTCGAGCTCTCATCCTGGCCATCTTCAGCTGCCGCCTTTTCCTCTCTGAATCTGCGCTCGCTCTCGGCCGTGGCTTGGATTATGGAGGAGCGTCGGCCGTCGGTCTTCTTCCTCAGACACCAACCCAAGGTCGACCCGACAGTGAGGGAGAAGACGCGGAAGAGGAGAGGGACGAGGATGTTCCAGCCGAGGAGGATGGCGACGGGGGTGCAGGCGACGACGATAGCAGTGAAAACGAGGGTCTTGGAATCCATGTCGAAGGAGTAGGGTGTTCGGTTAGGAGGGGACAGAGCGGCGCGAACCGGGGAGGGCGCGGGATTTGCCTAAAGACAAACGGAGGCAGGGCAATCGAGGGGATGATTTTATATGGAGGCACAGCTCAAAGATGGATGCGTAGGCGAGGACTTGGGGCCTAAGGATGACCCCCTAGGCATACGTGTCCAGGAATGAATATTGTTCCGGCCTTGTCAGGCTGTGCAGGGAGCCGTCCAGTTGACCCATTGATATCATATACCGGTGACCTGGTGATGGCTGGTGAAGGTTGAGCTCGTGAAGGTCGAGCTTGTGAAGGCTGATAAATTTCGGCGTGTGATCAGGACAGCCTGTACCTGTACTGGGTCGCCTGTAGGCGAGGTCTGCGTCTATCAGGTTAGGTACCTTGGGATACTTGCATATGCCATGGAATATCTCCTAGTTGCATGCCACCATTTTGTAGATTTGCATACATGCAATGCCTAAGCTTGGCTGTTTTATAGCGGGGTTCAGAGGAAGCAGCTGGTGCGACGGCATTATCGATATTCCTACAGGGCTTATCTTATCAGTGGATAGGTAACACAGTAGGGGAGCCTGCCCACCTTCTATCAGCTTTTTTATCGTTGGCGATCACTAAACCGATGAGACCCTAACCTCTGCCCTCTGTCTCTGTACCTCCAGGCTATACACGAGAAGAGAAGCCAAAGTTATGGAGTGTCGCTAATACTTCTCTCTATAAGAAGACGTTGAAAACCCCCCAAAGTATGATAGACACTTGCACAATTCGCTACAGCCGAATCTCCTCGTAGAATCCCCCCCACCTGCGCCGGCGCGATCCCCTAGTATAAAGAACAGCGGGGCTGACGGCCTAGGTGACGGACCCTCTGCTTGCCGCCCCGTTCAACGCTGTTGTTGTATGGGCAGACAGCAGCCCAACATGGTCCATCATGAACCCAATTCGCTGCTCTCGTCCTCTATGGGCAGCTTCTCGGCCCGTTAATATCCTATCCAGAGTCGGAACGCGGCAACCCCACCCTGCGCAGCCCAGCCGGGCATCTCTATATCGTCGCGGACGCCTAGGCGGCGCGCGGTCTTTCCACCTGGCGCCGGCCGCCTTCGCCGTCGTGCAGGGGTCCCAGGATCTGATCCTCAGCATCCACAGCCTCACCCACACGCCGTGGTTCCTGACGATTCCGCTGGTGGCCCTCGGCGTGAGCCTCTTCGGGCGGCTGCCCTTCCACGTCTACACGCGCCGGATCGAGCAGCGCCGCCGCAAGTTCAACATCATCCTGCAGGCCTGGGTCGGCCGCATCGGCCGCGACATCCAGGCCGAAGGGGTCCCGCCCGAGCTGCGCGAGAAGGAGATGACGGCCCGGTACAAGCGCACCGTCACGAGGATCTACCGCGCCCTCGGCCTGCAGGAGTGGAAGCTGTACGCCGGCATCCTCGGCTTCCCCTTCTGGATCGTCGCCATCGACAGCGTCCGGCGGCTGTGCGGCGGCCCGCGCGGCATGCTCGGGTCTCTCCTCACCGGGCACGAGAGCGACACCGCCGCCACCAGCGCCCACGCGTCCGCCGCCGCCGACGCACCCGCAGCTTCGCCCGCCGCCCTGCTGCCCGACCCCAGCATCGCTGTCGAGGGTTGCCTGTGGTTCCCGGACCTGACCGTCCCGGACCCGTACCACGTGCTGCCGGCCGCGCTCTCCGTCGTCATGGTCGCGAACCTGCTGCCGAAGACGCGCGCGGGGCTGCGGAAGCTGTACGGGCTCAACCCGCCGGGGCCGCCGCCCACGACCCCCAGCGGCGCGCCCCGCCCGCCCGTCGTCAGCACCCCCTCGACGCTCCGCCGGAACAACGTGCAGCACTCGCTCATCCTCGTCGCCGCCCTCGCTGGTCCCCTCACTGCCGGCCTGCCCGCCGCCCTCCACCTCTACTGGCTCTCCTCCTCCGTCGCCGCCTGGGCCACCGCCCGCGCCCTCGCCCGCCTCATGCCCCTGCACGGGACCACGCTCCAGCGCTGCACCGGCGTTGAGAACTTCGCCATCCGCCCGCGGCCCCCCAAGAAACCGCCGTCGGCGCAGGCCACGCGCTAGGTGGCTGGGAGACGATGACGCAGGGAACGGGGGCCGGCCTGGCGGGGAAGATACCCGGACCGACACGTCGTGGATCTAGGTAGTTTCATGCGGTTCGCGCGTGGACGCACATGTATATATATGTAGGTATGTAGCCGAGTTATCGCAGGAACGCACACCTGCATTCTGCCGATTTACCACCTATCAGAGGAATCGTGCACATGTGTATGTATAATATGTCACCGCTTAGCTTACAAAATACACACCGACGCCGAGACGTCGAGACTCGGGACCAGACTAGGACAAAAAACCGATGGATTGCCCCCGCGTATCTAGGGCCTTGCCTCCCCCGAAAACACTGTTACAGTAGTAGATAGCCCCCTCAAAACTAAATTCTCCTTGCCCGCCCCCCGAGCACTACGCACGTGAGAATAGTGCAGGAAACCAGGCGTCGACGCATTCTCTGTAGAGCGCGAGGTGCAGCTTCGGATAGCAAGGCGCGTCTACCGGGAGAATTAAGTAAGGGAAAGCCGCGAGTGGCGCTTATCATGATATCCCAGACAGCTACCGATCGAGCAGCGGCGGTCGCCTAAAATAAGAAACAAGAGCGTCCGACCGCGGGTCGTGGACGTGGCTTGCGATAAAACTCCCAGAACGCCTGGCCGGGAACCTCCACCCTCTTCACTCGTATGTACACTCTCTATTCTCATTCGAGTGGCCTCCGTGCGAGCTGGTGTAAAAATGAAAAATGAAAAGAAACATAAGAAGGGGTAAGTTGTTAGAATGCGCGCGTCTTGCACACTCGCTCGCTCATCCCAGGAACACGGCGAGCAGGACGATGGCCATGATGACGGCGAGGATGAGCAACAGGCAGCAGGCCTTGCTGCGGGCATTCTTCTGGTAGCGGGCGGCGGTGCGCAGTTCGTAGTCGGCGCCGCGGGTGTCGTCGCGGACGGCAACGGCGTTGGTCTCGATGGTCTGGAGCTGCTCGCCCTGCTCGCCGACGATCTGGGCGACCTGCTGGAAGAGGACGTTGAGGTCGCCGACGCCCTCCTCGATCTGCCGGATCTCCTCCTCGCGCTCGGTGATCAGCGTGTCCTGGAAGTCGACCTCGTCCTGCGGCGCGAGGTGCACCTGCTGCTGCTGCTGGTGGATCTGCAGCTGGTGCTCGCCCTCGAGGCCGTCGGCGGACGGCGCGGCGTGCGAGTCGAGCGCGGCCTTGGCGGCGGTGACGGAGGCCCGTTGCTTCTCGAGTGCCGTGCGCTGCAGCGACTGGAATTCCCCGAGCGCGGTTTTGAATTCGCGCGACAGCTTCTGCTGCGAGTATTTCTGGGTGGGCTGCTCGATGGACGGGCATAGTTAGAAATGCGCCGCGACAGATAAGACGGGTGGGTGGGTGGAGAGGCGGCGAGGGAAGAATAAACCAGAAGCCTGTCTCTCCTCCCCTTTTTCGTCGCAACTTACCGTGACATCTTCCCACGTCTGGATCTTCTTGACGCCTTCGCCGACCTCCTTGAACTGCTCGGTGGACTCTTCGAGAAGGGTGTGGACCCGCTCCCGGAGCCGGGGATTGTCGCGTCTGGTGCCGAGGAGGCCGATGTCCGACTTGAGCTTGGACATGTTGCCCTGGAGGTGGAACAGCTTGTTCATGAGGCCCTGTGACAGGCGAGAGAATTCCGGGTCATCGGCGTAGGCGCCGTTGTTCTGGCGGCGGGAGCCCCCGCTGCCGGACTCTATCGAGGACAGCTGGTCGAAGGACATGATTGACGGCCGAGGCGAGATCGAGCGGATGGTTCTAGGTCGGGGCGGACGATGAGAGAGGGTGGAGGGAGTTCGATTATCGAGCGGATCGCACGTCGGAGACAGGCCAGCTGTAATTGCGTGAAAGAGGACGAGGCGAGGTCACCTGGATGGGTTGATGGGTATTCGGGATAGGCAAGTAGGCAGATAAATAGGGCAGGCTGGTATTGAGAGACTCAAGGCAACGCGGAGGGATGGGGACGGATGGAACGGGGGTCGGTGCGATTACTCCCCCAACTCAGCCATATGATGTTATCGGTAAGTACCTGCTCGTATACATCATCCTGACATCGGGAATTGTGGCTGGTGGTGTTCAGGTACCAAAGTACTTGGGCACGTTAGGTAACCCGTTCTCATGACAAAGCCATCCGGCAGTCTGCCGAGATGATGATTGGCTGCATTCCCCCCAGACTGTCAGAATATCGCGTCTCCAGCGCTCCTTAGCAGGCTCCAGGGCGTCGAGGGCGTCGTCGCGTCTCCTTATAGGGGGCCGACGCCCTGTGGGTTTTACTGGTATTTACATGGCTGATTAGCTGATAAGTTCCCTAATAACAACTTTTCGCCGAGCAACCAACCCGCCCGCTATTTTGGTGCTGTCATTGCTATTCCTTCTTTTCCTCTCTCCCATCAAGCTTCACTTCTACCCTTCGCTTCTTCGTTGGCCATCCCACCCCACGCCCTCCGTCTGAAGCGGATTCAATCTTTACATTCGCAACGCAGTCATTGCATTTCCTCCCTCCTCCTTGTCGGGACAATGCGCTGATTGGTATCCTTCCCCTACGCCCTGCAGTTGTGAAGATGCCTCCTGCGGTTGCGCGACGATCGCCCTACAAAGACTTCCTGCAGCCTGCCCTGCAGAGACGTTTCGCTTCGACCGCCGGAGTCTTGCTGGCAATCTCCTACGTTGAGGCTCTCACCTTATCCAGCTGGAGTTCACGTAAGTCGTCTCGTCATCATTCTCTGCTCCTTAGTCGCATGGCTAGCAAGTCGGCTAACGTCGCATCTCGCGCGCGCGCAGTTGTCTGGTCATGGTTGCCTCTCGGTCTTCCAGGCCTACGCACCCTGGTTATATTCGGTAGCATCTTCCCCATTATCATATTACGGATTGCCCATGCGCACATCGGCATTCGAACGTCCAACTCGCCCTTCGAGACCTTCTGCAACAATGCCATCTCCTTCGCGACCCTAGAGACTATCGTCACCTTCGCCTTCTCCGCGTGGCTTTTCAGCCAGACTTACCTGCTCTCCACTCCGGACGAGGCCAATCTCCGCTGGGTCACGCATTACAGCGGGGATCGTGTCCGCCTGAACGAGCGCGCCCTGTTCTATACCATGAATCTGGTCGTGTTGGGAATCGTGCAAGGTGTTCTCCACGTCGCCTTGGATTTCGACCAGATGCTTCTGGGGATTGTTAGGCCAAGACGTGAAGGGGAAGCCAACACGCAGTCATTGTACAGCTTCGAGAGGCTGGGCGAGTGGGCCCCCGTTCTCGTCGTCCGCGCCGGCGTTCTCTCGATAGCCGTCGCTTTAGCCAACTATGTCCTCGTCTACCACTTCTTCAGGCGCTCGGCTTGGGGGTGGGCAATGTCCTTTTTCCGTCTGTTCTATAACCTTCCCAAAACCAACATACCGCCTAGCCAAGCCCCGTGGAGCATATGGATGCTTGGGCGATCAATGTGGGCCGGCTTCCTGCTGACCCTTCTCTGGTACTTTGGTGATATGGCTTTCCGGCTACAGCTTGGCAGACCACCCCTCAAGAACAACCAACCGCTCAGCGCCGAGTCCAAAGATCCCAACGGAAGTTTACTGAACGGATTGAAGAGCAAAAAGTCGCGCATATCCGTAAGTCTCCCGGCGTCTCTCTTATTCTAGGCAATGTGCTAACGGGTCAGGCCTTTGCCGTGTGGGAGACGGCCTTAATTGCGAGGGACTTCGACGTGAGGAGAGCAGGCATCTTTGAAGATATCGACCGGAACGATGGCCCGACGTGGTCGCAGGTTTACGTAACATGCTTGAGCATGATCAAAGAAATCGAGCAGAGAATTGACAACTACGGGAAGCCGCCTACTCCCCCGCCAGCCCCACCAGCAAATGGCGCTCCGCCTCAACAGCCGCCGCAACCACCGACGCGAATTGTCCAGCCCCCGAGGAGTGACGACGTCTGGGCACCAGCACCGGCGCCGAAAAGCGTACGGAATTCTGTCGGCAAGCTGGTTATCAACCTAGCGACGTCGCCGGGAAAGCCGCCCCTTGGTGCCCTCGTGCCGGAAGCCAAGAGAAGAGCGCTGGAGGCTAGGGAGCAACTATTGAGTAAGGAGCAGCAAGAGGCCCTTACCTCTGACGGGTTGAGCGCCATGGCACGGGGCGTGATGGACCGAGTGTTGTCGACGCCCACCGTCGGTCTCGCGTTTCAACAGCTCTTCGGCCGCCGATTAACGACAGCGGTGCTGGGTCGACCGTACGGCGAGCTCAGCGTATACGCGAACGCAGCCTATGTGCTGTCGCGACTAGCTGTCTGCAGTCTCACGGAGGACGCTTACGGCAAGGTACAGAGAGACGTGCCGGCTATCATACGGACATTCACCATGGTCATCAAGAAGATAGAGAGGTTTAGGGATGGGTTCCCATTTCATTGGACGGACCTGAGACGGAGCCGGGAGTGCCCGGAAGTGGAGGAACTACTGGCGGCACTGAAAGACGGGCTGGGCGAGCTCATCGCCGCGTTTGGGCCGTTCAGCACCGACCTGCGACTCACCCGCGCGGATATGAGGCTGGCTCGGGAGGCGGCCGAGCAGAGACAGGCCGCGGCGCCCGCAGAGGCGGAGCCGGCACGCGATGCGGCAGCAGAGGCACAGCGACCGGAGATGCGGGAACTACGCTAGCGGCAGCGGCCTCTGGCGTCGAGTGCTGTCATGTATAGCTGTCGTTGTAGGCGTGGGTGAGGCTTGACTCGGATGGCCGAGGGTGGCAGCTAAAAATGGCGTACGGTAGAAATCATTTAATGCAATTCAGTCCTGGGCTTCGGACGGCACGTAAAGCCGCTGTGGCGTGTCATGCTGTGGTGTTTGTGGCTTGACCTGCACGGCCACACCCGCTTCCTCTTCTGGCTTCCGGCTTCCGGGACTGGCCCCCAGCACTTCGGTACATAATTGCTAATATACATGTATTTTGAGGTACCTTTCCATGTTTCGTAGGTACCATATGTACCTGGAAATCTCCACCTACCTAGATAGGTACCTCGATATGTTAGGTTAGGTACATACCCAATGCACCTAAGTACTTGCCTCCCTAGATCCCCAAATTAAACCCCACTCGATCTGCTGCTGCCAAGTAACCCGATTTTATTTCCGTGGCCTCGCAGCCTTGACAAACCCCGTCCTTCCTTACATCACCACCATCACTGCTATCTCCTTTCGTCAACTTGCTCCCTTTTCCTTCATCCTTTCCTTCGCTTTGCCCTTCCCGTCGCTATCTTCGTGCCCCTCATGGATCTCTAGGCTGCGCAGTCCCGGCTTAGCCCTGCGGCCTGTAAGGTCAACATGGTTAATTCCCTCCTCCGAATACGACCGTCGCGTAACTCTCCTTAAATCTCGCCACGGTCATTCAATACCTAGCCGGAATATCCCTTCTCCCACCCCCCCCCTCCCCCTCGAGCTGCGTAACACCAGAATGACATACCCATCTATTTCCCTACTCATTTTAATACCATGGCGGAGACAAACCTCCTCTCCCGCATAGCTTACACTTCTGTTTACTTCTTGTTATGTTTTCTGCTTGCTGCCCTGCTCCTCGTCGTGCCCGGCGATTTTATCCGCCAGGTTCTGTTATATTCCAACCAGTACATCAACCTAATTGTCACCGCGATTGTTTTCGTCATTACTGTCATTATTGTCGGGTTTGTATATGCCCTGAGACTGTACATCACCCGAACCGTCATAGCCTCTATTCCGCGGACGCGGATACCCATCGAGAAGGGAGACGTCACCAAAGAGGTCCGCAAGATGATCGCCAACGATCTCAGTAGGACTGCTGCTATCGCGTGGGAGGCCCACCCAAGGGTCATCGCATCGCCATCTCGTGGGTCTTCTCTGGAAGACGTAGCCGAGGAGACGGTGGTGACGAACAGCGATGCAAAAGAGCCGAGGAAATCCTTGCAATTGTTCCGGCCGAAACCTCGGGCAACAGCGGAGCAGGAAATGGGCATTTCGCTACCCCCCGTGCGCCCCGTCTGGGGAGAGGTCGAACATGATGGTTGGGGTTCGCCAAGCTCTCCCGACCTGCCGAATCTTCAGTATGCCACCGTCCTCTCCGAGTTGCCCAACCTCATCGAAGCCAAGGCAGTCTCCCAATCCCCGCCGGATCCGGACTCCACCACGAATCCGCCGGCGCTTGATGCCGAGGCCGTTGCGCTCCTCCAACGCTCTCATAATATGACAATGCGTGACTATGTTGTCCATCTCATGAGCGTCGGTGTCTTGCCCAGTTCCAAGCGTGCATTCGAATTCCTCGACAGCTACGAGCGCGCGCGTTTCTCTCCTCGTCCGCTATCGGATGCACATTTCCGGCAGCTCATGCGATTGTTCGCCGAGCTGCTACGCGCGATGCAGCCTTTGGATTCTTCTCTTCTGTACGGACCTGAATATCCCGACGACGCTTACTTCGAAAGCGACGGGCATGTCGACGACGACGGACCCCGGGACACCGCTCCGACCACACCAACGCGAAGCGAGTCTAGCTCGGTTAGCGTCAGGAGCAAAGGCAGCACGGGTTCCCGCAGGCGCAGGCAGGATATCCCTGCTCGCAAGTTGTCAACGAAGACGTGGCACCAGTATCAAACTGCACCGACAACCCCGAGAAGCAAGTACGGCACGGGGGGGATTTCGCGCTCGCTGAGCGCGAGGAGCTCAGGCAGTTTTACCCGGACAGGGCGGCTCTATCCTACCAGCAAGGCGTCGAGCTCGAGCTTGCGGTCCATTTCTCAAGCGTCGGTCATCCGACTTGCTACGAGGGAGGATCGCGGCGACTTGCCCTACGTACTGAGGATCGGAGACAATTTCTAGGCCTGGCTGATACGGCATATTGATGAACGTTGGAAAAGAGGCACTATCATCGAAATCGGACCATGCACCAGTGAGGGTCATTTATTCATATTATGTTCCGATGTAATCCCCCCTGTCGTCCTCCTTGCTTATCGGCGTTCAGACACACACCACTTTGCTCGGTCGAGGTAGACGGACCATAGCCAATCAAGAACTGCATATCGTCCTGCAACCCCGAATATCTCCCCTAACTGCCCATACCCAATCATAGCGGTGCTGGTGAAAGCAAGTTGACAGCATCACTTTGACATAGGACGAATGTCCTTACCTGAGTTGGTGTTAACACGGTCCGATTGGAACTCTAGCACTGTTCTGTGCTGACACACGCCCCACCTGCGCTGCATGCACTGCATGGACCAATCCTTTCCTGGTATCACGTGATATCCATATAGTCATGTGATGACCAGGTTGGTCTGACAAGTACTGTCCTAAGATGTTTGGAAATGAGACGTACTGTCCAGATTGAGAAAGCTTCAGCATCGCCTCATCAACCTCGCGCTGCACCCTGTCTCTACGGGCAGAGTTTCTAGCCTCGGTGTCCCCGTGCTGCATGAGGGCGTTGATCGGAGCATTACCCGCCCCTACGTCCTCAACATAGGTGCGGATGCTATGGGCAAGGCGTGGAGCGTGGCCCACGGAGTGACCAACGTGGGTGCTAGGGTTGATCGTGGTAGTCTCGACGGCGGTAGTCCCGACGGTGGTAGTCTCGACCACGGTGTTCTCGCTAGTGTTGGCAGTGGCTCGCTCCGGCGTGACGGTACTAGGTTGAGAGGGATGTTAGTCGGGCCTCATGTTGGTGTGGATGTGGGAAAGGTGGAGCTGAAATGCATAGAAGTGGCTATCTAGGTGAATCACGACACCGATATGATGACTGATCATAGCGTCCGATTGGCACGGTCCGTGCCCTGTATGGGGGCAAGGAGAAGGAGGGGGGAGAAAGGAGAGGGGATGAGGAGGGGGAGGGGGGAGAAGAAGGAGAAGGGAGGGACAGTGACGGCAGAGACCAAGAAGACGTGTCGAGCACCCACCCCTGAGCGGGCGACTGCTGGGTTTGGTTGTCCATGGTGCGTTATGGCAGCGAAGAGTCGAGGACAGGAACTGGGCGTAATGGGTGAAGACGAGGATGAGGATAGAAAAGGGGTATGTGGATAGACAAGCTCTGTAGGCAGATGGCGATGTTCAAGACCTGGGGAGTCTTGCTTGCTCGAGTCCGAGTCTGACCCTTTACTATCCCGTCGCGATCCATCGCGGAGAGAGACTGGTTTTTATAACTTACACTCTTGCTGGCAGCGTCACTTGGATGCAAGGTAGGAAGCATGGTAGGGAAGAGTTATTCATCGGCGATAACGTACATACAGGTACCAACCCGGATTTGCGATAGTCCGTAGCCTGCTGCTTCAATTCCCAGCTGATTGGTTCAAAAACAGCATTCCCTGCGGCGACACCGCTGGCGAACCGTGCTGGCGAACCAGACGAGGCGAACCCACGAGGCAACCTCACCAAAAAACAGTCGAACCAAAAACAGCCGAGGCAACCCAACCGGAGAGGAAAACACCACGCATCCCGTGACCTTTCACAGGCGGTGGAGGCGTGTTAAGCAGGCTCTCCAAAACGTCCAGGGAAGCATAGAGCGAGCGTCGCGAAGTGTTTAGACGTACCTAGGTACCTATATCAACTAGGTGACTATTTTGATAACTTCCAGTTTTACTAACCGATTTCGGAACTCCTGTCTATTGGCGCCTCGTGCAAGTCCACGTTTCCTCCCGTATCCTCCTCCTACATACGCTGTAGGGCGCATTTTCTGTCCGATGGCGAGCTAGCTCCTGAAGAAAAATCTCTCAGGAGAGTCTCGCCATATCCTCGCTCAGGCTACACAAGAGATCGTCCCCCAAGAGCCTCGGCCGCTATAGTTACCAGGTGTGAAAAGAATCTCTTTGAGGCCGGGTTGGTTCGTTCTCCTCCCTCGAAAACCCGACACCTAGGGGGAGGGGGGTGGATGCAGCGTGCCTGCCTGCCTACCTCCTAAAGTACGATGTGTGCGCAGGTATATAATTTCCTCGGAGAGGTTCGGTCCTTCGACGAACCGGGAGCTACCGCGCAAACGACCGCCCATTGGCTAGATTTCTCCATGGATAAGCAGGATGACGATGATCCCCTTTCCTGCATTCCCACCCTACCTCCTCCAAGGCTCACGGCCCAAGTCACCACCAACCCCTCTACCGGAGTCGTCTGGCGGTGGGAGCGGAGCGGAGCGGAGCGGGCTCGCTCACAGCCTGGCGGACGGCGGATCGGTATTGACCTTGGCGTGCTCGCAGACGGCGAGCAGGGGGCCCTCGGGGGCGCCGGGGGCGGGGGGGGCGGCGCGCATCTCGCCGCGGACGAGGGCGAGGTGGCGGCCGGCCTGGAGGACGCGGCAGCGGACGTGGACGGCGGCGCCGACGGGGGCGGGGCGCAGGCAGGTGAGGGCGAGGGAGCGGGTGACGCCGCCGCGGCGGAAGCCGGGCGGCGCGCCGGGCGGCGGCTCGAGGCACAGCGGCAGCGTCGTGCAGACGTCGAACAGCGTGGCCGCGCACCCGCCGTGCAGGTTGCCGGTGCCGTTGTCGTGCGCCGGCCCGACCTCGAACCGGAACGTGACGGCCCGCGCCGGCGCCGCCGCGTGCGAGACCACGCTCAGGTGCCGCACGATCTCCGACGACCAGTCCTAGGTAGTAAGGGTTGTTGGCGGGGGTGCGCTCGCGTGGGGGGAGGGGGAGGGAGGGAGGAAGGTGGGCGGGGTGCATGCGGTGCCTTGCCGGTTATGTGCGGGGCCAGATCGCGCGGGCGCGGGCGTGTGGATGCGGTGCGGGCTAAGGCGGGTGGGGGTGGAGCGTGCGAGGGGAGGGGGGGCGGGGAGCGGGGCTTACGCGGTCGTCCGGGTCCTTGTACGCCTCCCTGGCTCGCGCGAGGAAGACCTCGATCTTCTCGATGCCCTCGTGCTGATCCATCGCCAGCATGCTGGACGCGGTGCTGCTTATTTTGGGCGGCCCGGCCATGGTCTTTAGCTGTAGGGCTGAGCGGGACTGACACGTGGGACCGATCACCTCTAGGCGAGTTTGGAGACTTCGGGTGTTGGTGTGATGGGAGGTTCGATGTTCAGGGGAGGGATTGGGATTAGTAAGTCTGCTACCTGGGGTGGTAGTTCTGGGGAATTAATAATGGCCGAGCCAGCGCGCTGGGCGGATCGGGTAGCGGACTGCGGTTCGACGAAACCAGACTGTCGGGGCGGTGGGGGTTAGGTAGGTACCTGAAGGCGTACGAGGATGGACAGATATGATAGGTACGGCGGATGGAGGAACTGCCTACAGGTGTTAGGACGTAGGTAGTAACCTGGATACCTACCTGGTATATATAGGTACCTACAACACATTGGGCTGCGCACTTGGCGGGAGTTAGTCCCTCGGAAAAGTCGACGTACCTATCTCGCTACCGCATTAGCGATTGAACCTCGGTCCCCTTGCGTGTGGGGAAGTGTGATTGATGACGAGGGCTCTCTGCTTACGTAGGTAGGTAGGTAGGTAGGTAGGTAGGTAGGTAGGTACCTAATGCAATGGCCGCGGCATGCACTAATCCGGGTCTGCTCGCCGCTCTTTCTACGGCAAAGCATTTATTTGCTCGCCCTGGCGACAAGCTGACTGGGGAACAACCGGCTACACCTAGGTATATGCGGTGCTCTGGCGGAGACCGGCAAAACAGCGCTGGGAACACGCACGCGCGGCTGCTGCTGCTGCTGCTGCTGCTGCTGCTGCTTCTCTGGCTGATGAGGCTTGCATCGGAAATTGGAGCGAGCGCGGGCAGCGCCCCTACAGGCTGCTCGTATGAATCCCATAAGCTCCCCCGGACGAGTTGAACTCGGTCGGCTCGCTCTCAGTCGATGACGATGGTGGAGGGCCTGCAGGGTTGCTGGAATCCAACTCACAAAAACGACGTTCATTAGCGACGAGGCATATGGAAAGATTAGGTAAGGAGGGTGTCTGTCCTTAGTGGACAAACGCCTCAGTTGCACAGCTTCAGGGGGTCTGCCCGCGCTGATTGGCCCTAATGGGCCAGCGTGGTTAAATCCCCCTCTTGGCGGCCGAAATTGGACTATTTGATGTGGCTTTGGTCTGCGGGTCCGCTGGTAGAACCGTCGAGATACCTCGCGAGCTGATGTCGTTCCCTCCTCTATACAGTCTAGATTAGCCGTGCCGATACCTGCTGCCACGACTCCACCGCTCGCTTGAGCTAGGTATACTCCCTGGCTGGCACTGTGATTCACACTGTCAACGTGGCTGGCCCTGGGAACCCGGCCATGTACCCGCCCGCCAGGCCATCATTCCCTACTGACCTTTACCCTTTTGCAATCCATTCGCGTCGTGGAAAATCTCGCCAGCCTCTTACCACCGTCACCCATCACCGCGACGCCTCGACCGCATTACATCACCCATCCTACCACCGCATCCACGCGACACCGCACCGGACCTCCCATACTCCCCATCCGAAGCTGGCCCGCTGCCGACTCTGGATCACCGATACGCATAGAGTCTTGATTCTCTTCGCTCCTTCGTAGCCCTTTTTTTTTCTTTCATTAATTCACACACACACACACACACACACACACACACACACCCCTTCTTCTCTTCTCTTCTTCGGCTTCTCTCTGCTTCGAATCGCCCGCGACTGTAGACGTGCCGCCCTCTCTCCCTTGACCTATCGTAGAAGTTTCGACGCTCCCCGAGCGCCCGCCGAAGACGTCGACCAGAGCTCCCCTCGTCCGATTCCTCCCCACGATCCCGCTTACCGGACCTTGGCTCCTTCCCGCTCTCCTATCCTCTGCCTCTTGGGGACACGTTTGCATCTTGCCGCGGTGGTCGCGACGCCAATGCGCACATCGACAAGTCCTCTTCGGACGCAACGGTGAAGAAGGGTACCGAGGGCTGGAAGGCCGCGGATTGGGAGGTCCCCGAGCCCTAACTACTACCCATGAGTTGGCAACAGGTTTCCGCCATGGGTGCCGGCGGGAACGGGATCCAGGGCCCCGGTATGGGCGGTCAGGAGATGCCCGGAAACCAGCCCGTCAGCTCGTCGTCGAACCAGCCGCACGCCACCGAGTATACGCTGCAAGGTGCGGCCGAGAACCCCCAGTACTGCATCTTCCTCTCGGCTAACGCGTCCGTGCTCGCCAGGTGTCATGCGCTTCCTCCAAACCGAGTGGCACCGTCACGAACGGGACAGAAATGCCTGGGAGATCGAGCGCCAGGAGATGAAGGGTCGCATAGCCGCCCTCGAGGGTTCCGCCCGGCGGGCCGACGCTACGCAGAAGGCCCTCAAGCGATACGTCACCATTCTGGAAAAAAAGGTTAAGGACCAGGCTGCCCAGCTGAAAGTTGCCTCTGCCGCCCCCCCCGACGCCGATCATTCGGTGAAGCAGCCCCCGAAGATCGATCGGGCAGCCCTCATCCAGGAGAAGTTAAAGTGTACGAGCTACCCCCCCAAGGTTTACCTCCGCCTGTACAGGGGTTCCGCTGACTAGTAGATTACGCCGTCTTCTAGCCTCGGGCGAGAAACCCAAGGAGCAGATCCCGGGCCTCGAAGGCGTCGTGGGCGAGCGTGCGCATGATGACGACGAGCGGGAGAATCTCAGGCTCTTCTTGGACCAATGCCAAGCCGAATTCACCTACTTAATGATCACACCCGCTAACCCCATGCCTCCCCGAGAGTCCCCGCCCCTTCCCCTCATCGACGATCTTCGAGAAGGGGATTTCGGCATGCCTATGGGCCAGCAGCCTCTAGACAACGCTTTTCAGGCGCTGAGGCTCAGCCAAAATCACGTCAAAGATCCCGCCTCTCGCCAGGCGTCGGCGAATGCGAACAATCACCACGTATCTATGATGCCGCAGTCCAACTCCGCCATGAGCTTACCCCCGAAGAACGCCGATGTGCAATCTGCTGCTATGGTTCGTTCCGGGGAGGGCCCCGGGCCGATGTACGCACATGCCGGCGAATGGCCTCCCGCTTCGGGGCCGCCTCTGGCTCGTATGCAGGAAGATGCGAATGCGAGGCTCGGCCACGCGAACGAGTCTGCGCGTTCGGAGCTGACCGAGATGCCGATGGAGAGGAGAGGATCGGCTGATAACGATGCTTGGGATTTCCCGGAAGGGAACCTCAACGATCTGGCACCGCCGCAGCCCTCGCAACCCCTGACGCACCGCCCGGATACTGACGTCTTCCCCAACGCCGAAAATCTGCCAAAGTCGCCCAGCCGCGGTCCGAGCTCTCACAGACGGAAGAGCTCCATGTCTCGGCGGAGGAGCGCGGAGCAGGAGCTCTCCCTCCACGCCATGGCGCAGAAGGCCGACAACGGGAGCTTCAAGCTGCGTTACGGGCTGCGCGGCCACCTCAACACCGTTCGCACCGTGATATTTTCCGGAGGCGGCAGCCCGAGCGAGCCCGAGATCTGCACGGCCGGCGACGACGGCCTGATCAAGCGTTTCCACATCCCCCGCGAGGGTCCTAACCATGCTGGTGGCGTATCGTCGGACCTCGACGTGACCGCCGACTTCACCCACCGGGGCCACGTCGGCGCCGTGCTATCGCTGACGTCGTGGTCGCCGTCTCCCAACTTCTCCACCGGCGGCCGCGCTCAGGGCGACGGCTGGATCTTCTCTGGAGGGCAGGACGCGACCATCCGCGTGTGGGAACGCGGCAGGGTGGACCCGAAGGAGAAGCTCGAGGGACACACGGACGCGGTATGGGCCATCTGCGTCCTCCCGGCGACGCTGGGCGCGGTGTTTGGCCCGTCGAGCCCGTACGGCACCCCAGACCGTATCCTCGTGGTCTCCGGCGCCGCCGACGGCGCCATCAAGATCTGGGCCGTCAGCGCGCCCCCGCAGCTTACATCACCCCAGCCGGGACCGCTGCGGCGCTCCACCGGCAGCGGCCGGGTCAGGGGCAACTCGATGAGCTCCGGATCGCAATTCCCGAGCTCGCCGCAGCCCAGCATGGCTTCCAACTCGCCGTTCCACTACACGCTCGTCCACGACATCCACCGGTCGGACGGATCCAAGGCGTCGCCCACGTGCATCACGCCCCTGTCAGCCAGCGGAGAAGCCTTCGTGGTTAGTTATTCGGATGCTGCTATCGTTGTATTTGACACCAGAACCGGCGAGGAGATCGGCTCCATGGCGAGCCTGGAGACGTACGACAATACGATTAACACGAGCGTCAACGCGGTCGTCGCGACGACGGCCGGCCTCGACCAGGGCTCCGGGCAGGGCCTAGGCGACGAAGACACGGGCGGCCCCACCGGCGGCAGCGGCACGGCTGGCAGCGGGATCGAGGGCGTCATCATATCGGGGCACGAAGACCGCTTCATCCGGTTCTTCGACGCCAATAGCGGTAAGCTCTCCAGGCGCATACGTGCACTACTCCCGACGCCGCCACGCTAACAACCCCGCAGGTCAATGCACGTACAACATGCTCGCTCACCCGGCGTCGATTTCGGCGCTGTCCCTGAGCCCCGACGGCCGCGAGCTCGTATCGGCCGGGCACGACGCCAGCCTCCGGTTCTGGTCGCTGGAGAAGCGAAGCTGCACGCAAGAGATCACGAGCCACCGGATCATGAGAGGAGAGGGCGTGTGCACGGTAGTGTGGAGCCAGGACGGGCGGTGGGTGGTTAGCGGCGGAGGGGACGGGACCGTGAAGGTTTTTGCCCGGTAACTGCCAGCCCAAGGGCCACGGCCGCGGAGCGGACGGGAAACATTGTAGATGGGTATCCAATCAAAACTATCAGCGGAGTTGGCGGCGAGACTACGGGTTGTTTCCCTCCTTTTTGGTCCTTTTTTTTTCTTCCCCGTCACTCCGGAGAGATGCCGCCTACACTACATCCAGACCAGAGAGACAGGCTCACCCACCGTATCCTACGACGCGATACCATACGAGACTATACCATACGAGACCATACGAGACCATACTAGACCAGACTATACCATACCATACCGCACCATATCCCTCGCCTGTTCTCTGCCGCAACCCTCGGCGTGGGGAGAGCCGGAGACGGACTCAGCGAAGCCGGCAGAGCTACTTCGTCGATGCATTTTCTCACCGGTTTATTCCCAGCTCTGACCGCGGAGAGGGGGAAGTGGGAGGGGGGAATTTTCAGAAAAAAGAAAACATCGGGCGTCGTTCATTTTGGGCTGGGAGGTGGTTTGAAGCAGAGGGAGAGGGGGGAGAAGGGGGAAGTCTATGTACCAAAAGGGGGGAAGACGACTTTTGGGGGGTTTTTTTTGGGGGGGGGGAGAATGCCTCCCCGCCCCGAAAAGAAAAACGGGCGCCTGGTAGCGCGTGCGTAGGCAAATTAATGGGAGAACGGGGCGCTCCGACGGGGGTGGACTAAAGCGAGAAGAGAAGTCTACTTGGCGGCGGCGCTGCGACGACGACGACGGACGCGATGGATGGATTAGGGGGAGGGGGGTGAGGGTAACGCGCTGTACGTGTGTATGCGGGTATGCTCATGTAGATATGTTGTTATTGTGTACGCAGGTAATGTACGTGTTAGTGGCAAGGAGAAGGAAAGGAAGGTCGCGATGACGACGACGAAGCAGCAGCAGCAGCAGCAGCAGCAGCAGGCAGAAGAAAAATCCCCGGGTCCTCCTCCTCCTCCTCCTCCTCCTTCCGCCCTTGGTGTCTCCCGGCGGTGCCTCCTCGATCGCCTTTGCCTCCTCTCCCAGCTTATACTTACCTACTTGACCTCTGGCGCCCGAGCGAGCGAGCCGGGACGTGCTATGAGTACCTAGGTTAGGTAGTTATTCCCAAGCGCCGAGAGCCGGTAAAGTCCCCGAGCTACTTAGCCCCAACTAGCACACCCAGCTCCCACTTCAATTCCCCGAGCTTCTCCCGACGCTCGCGCCCCGGGTGCTTAGGGATCCGTCCGAATTGGTGTAGTGGCTAACATTTGACGCTCTCACTCGCTCGCGCCCGAGGAGAGGGCCCCGTCAAGCCCGGGGTTCGATTCCCCGATTCGGAGACTGTGTTTTGTCTACTAAGCCTTTTTTTTAACTTTTCCTGCCCCGCTCCCCTCGGCTCTCCCCTTTCTCTCTTTTTTGTAGTCTTCCCTGTCCTGGGCGGGCCTCTCTTTTCTGCCTTGGTGCGCTCTCGCGGTAGGCGTGGACACGACGTGCCGTCTCCGCGCCGCGCCCGTCCGGTTCCGCGCGCGTCGCGGCGTCGGCGCTGGGTGCCTCCCGGCTGCCGGGGGAGGAGGCCGGAGGCGGCGAGGACGGTCGGCCGAGGGCGAGGCTGTTGCGCGATGGGCGGAGGGAGATCTTGACGTAGTTGGGATGGGATGTGTGGTGTTGGCTGTTACGGTGTTGGGGCAGGGCAGGGAATGCGTGCCGATCCCCACGCATCTTCTTCGACTCCTCCCATTTACAGGTCGGAACTCTTCAGATAGAAACCGTACCCGTTGCACCAAGGTAGTAGGTAAGTACTAAGCAAGCATCCAGCTACGTAGACCATAGGCCCTGGGTGCTTCTTGACTCCTTCGCCAACCACACACACACACACACAGAGAGAGAGAGAGAGACATATGCAGGTACGCGTGTCTCACGCTCCCCAATAATCGCATCCTACCGTACACCATCACTGCGCCCTACGACAACGGAACGAGTACGATTACGGCTGTATTCGCTACAGAAACACGAAGGAAGGGGGGGGGTTTCTACTGCTCTCGGGGGAGGGGGTATCATGACACGCATGGACGGTCCAATCTATGAAAAGCAGACAACCGACAAAAGAAAGCCCCCCCTAGCTGCTGCAAAAACAGGAGGACGGCAAAAAAGAAAGGAAAAATAGGCATGCAAGAAAAGACAGGACAGCCGGCCGGCCGTCCCCCTGGATCTGCCTGCCGCTCCAGCCTCTGATATGGGCGCGTGTGTATGAACGGGCGGGAGAAGACCGTGGTGACGGGACCCGCGGGAGGAGGGGTGTACCCCCTTCCGTATTTCCGTCTCTAAACCCCCTTTTCTCATCTGCGCCGCTACTCCCCCCGAAAACAGAAACAAAAGAGACACACACAAAAAGGGAGATGGCTACGTAGCCCCATGGTGCAGCCGGGCTGTTTCTCGACTCGATTCGCCGTTGCTCCTGTCCCTCCGTCGGGCTGCATTCTTCCCTACCTCCCGCCCATCCATCCATCCACCCGTCTCCGCCCCGTACCCGCACAAGGCCCTATCCGAGCCCGAAGCTCGCCTCCTCCTCCGTCGGGATCGGGGTCCGCATGCCGTCCGTCAGCCCGGCGCCGAGGTCGTCGTAGTCGTCGTCGTAGTCGTCCCGGTTCGGTTCTAGCCTGGGCCCGCCGTTGCCGTTGCCGTTGCCGTTGAGGGGCGCGCCGCTCTCGTGCTCGTCGTCTTCCTGCGGCGGCGGTAGCAGCAGCGCCTCCTTCTGGGCGTTGCGGCTCTGGGTCTTGGCGAGGCTGTTGTTCTGGCGGCGCAGGGCGTTGCGCTCCTCGCGCTCGCGCGCCGTCTGCTTGTCCGCCTCGATGGCGCGGGCGCGGCGGTCCTCGACCTCCTCGCGCAGCACGAGCCGCCGCAGGCCCTCCGACGCCTGGATCAGCCCGTCGATGCTGATCGCGTGGTTCGTCATCTGGTGGTTGATGTACGTGTACGCCGCCGCCGGCGACGCGCACGCCAGCAGCGCCCGCTCGTTCAGCTTCAGCAGCGCCAGCGCCACCTGGAACAGGAACGTGCTGCCGTCGTTGATGCACAGCACCACGTCCCACACCCGGAACAGCGCCTCCGCCGACAGGCAGTCCGTGAACACGCTCAGGAACCACTGGAACGTCAGCGCCTCCAGCTCGATGCACAGCGCGTCCAGGTGCTGCGACAGCTTCGGCAGCACCTGCCGCACGTACTCCCGCAGCACGTGCTGGTCCGCTCGCGACGCCATCAGGCTGTGGTCGTAGTACCCCTCCGGCAGGATGCGCTCCACGATGCAGACGAAGACCCAGAACGCGTCCTCGGCCGACGGCATGACGAGCAGCAGGTTGGCCGCGATCAGGTTCATGCCCTGGCAGTATCCCACCTCGGGGTTGTGCCTCGCGTACGCGCGCAGCACCTGGCTAAGCTTAGACACGCCGGGCCCCTTGCGAAAGAATATGTTGTCGGTCAGCGTGCGGGTGATGTCCATGTCGATCTGAGAGATCACCACCATGTCGTCGGCCTCGCTGGGGCGCGAGACGAGATCGGTGTAATAGCCCGGTGTTTTCCTCGACAGCGCGCCCGAGCATTCCGACCAGATCTTGGGCCGATTCACCACGGGGATCCCGCCGAGCACCAGGTTTCGGAATTCGTTCCACTTCGCGCGCCCGACCTTGCCCTTGACGCCGAGGTCCGCGATCCCGATCGTCTCGCCGTCGTTGAGCTTGGCTTCCGGAATCATCACCGGCGCCAGCTGGAAGCGCGCCTCGGCGGCGGCCGCGGCGGTGGCAGCCGCGGCTTCGCCCTCGCGGCGGCGCTCCGCGCGCACTTTTCGCAGGAACTCGTTCCAGCGAACGGCCTTCTCCCTCTGGAGGGCGTCGTGGACGTCACTCAACTGCTTCAGCAGAAGCTTCACGGGCTCGACATCTTCGTGAACGAGAGTGGCGCAGGCTGGCTCGTCCTCCGGCTTCGGGCTCGATTTTCTATCTAGAACCGCAATAGTACCCGGGGCCGGTACAAAACCGCGGTCGTCCGAGGTGATTAGACTTGGGGACTTGGGTAGTCCATTTCCCTCGAGGACCTCGATGGCCGGGGCCATGATGGAAGGGGTGTGCGATAGCAGCTCCGTCGGGAACGTAGCAATCTTGAGGTAGTCTTGCCATCGTTTCGGCTTGCTCTGGTCGACAGCATCCTCGCCTGGTGTCGGGCACTCCGAGATATCGTCGATTTCAGCATCCTGTATCGAGCTTGCGCCGTCGTCGAGCAAATTAGGGGAGAGGCTGGACCTTCCGCCGGAGAGCATCTCGTGCCCCTTCTTCATCTGGAGCGCGACCTGGGCCGCCTCGCGTTGCCGCTTTTTCCGGCGCTGGTCGTAGATGAACCCGAAACGATCTATCAGGTATTCCGGGCTACCGTAGTTGTTGTAGAGCTGTGAGAGCGCCGGCGGCTGGCCTTCGGGAGAGAATATAGTATCCATCTCGACTGGTCCGGAGTTATCTGACCTTATAGCGGACGGACCCTCAGAGTTGGTCCCGTCCCACCGATCCCGTGGCCGCGTGTTTGCCGCCAAACCCGCAGGTTTGGGGGTTCCCCGTCGCATCGCGATGAGTGCTTTGCTCCCGGCTTGCGTGGAAGCCGCGCGGTTCGAACGGCCCGTCCTAGAGCTGGCATTCGAGGACGACCGTACCGAGTCTCCTTGGCCCGCCGAATTCGACCGTCCCCTAACCGATTCGGAATCGCGGACAGAAGATGCCTTCCCAGCCACGAGCTGCAGAGCCATGCTAGCAAAAGACGACGACGGCTTCCTTGGCGCGTTACCGGAGTGGATGCTCGAGGCGCGACTAGAATTTCGAGTAGATTCCGCATCCGGGGGAGGCACAAATAGGTCTTCTTGGAGAGGAGGCCGGCGATCTCCGGGCGTGGGCGCGCGGATGGCGGTCTTCATAGCGTCTTCGTTGATACTAGCCGGTCTGCTAGTCTTCCTGCTCGTGCCACCACCCCAGAGGTAGTCCTTCCAAGCCTTCATAGCGCCCTTGTTCATATTATTCTCCTTTAGCATAGGCATGCTACTCGCCCTCAGCGTGCCGCCGTCCAAAACGTTGATGCCCAGCGCGTTGTAGGACATGGAATCGTGTATTGCATCGCTCATCATGCCCGAAATATCGCCGTCCTGGGTGCATTTGGACTTTTCTTGTGCTTGGAGGTCCGCCTCGACTTCCCGGAGCTTTGTCTCGAGGTCCAGACTCGACAGACCGCACCCCAGTATTATTTTTCGCAGCGCCCGCTCTCTCTCGTCTGCCCTCCTCCTCATCTTGGCCATCTGGTGGTCGCGGTGGGCCAAGTCCTCGGCGACCTGACGAACGAGGCTGACGGCGCCATGCTTCGCGATCAGACGTTCGATGTGGTCGTCACCGGCATGGTGGAGGGCGCCGGGGATCTTCTGGGTAGGAAGGGGCGTATCATCGAACAGCGCATTGCGCGCGGCCTGCTGGGCCTCGAAGGGTAAGTTCTCGACGGTGGGGGCCTTGGCGGGGACGCTGGTAGCTTTCCTGTTCGCACTGACAGCGACGGCGGGACGAGACTCGGGAGTGGTAAAGGCGGGTTCGTATCGCGGCGACTGAGGAGAGAAGGAGGGGAAGGAGGTCAGAGACTTGTCGGAAGCGGTAGTGGATGAAGCGGAGCTCGAGGTCTGGGAGATTAGCCTCTTAGGCTTGGACTTGGCACGGGTCGAGTGGCCGGCTCGGAGACCCTTGGGGGATGGCGAGGCTATGGAGAGCTGCGAGGACGATCGCTCCAGGGGCGCATTTGTGTCTGGGTCCATGTTGACGCGGTCCTCCCAGGAATCATCGCCTTCGCGCTCTCATCCTCCTCCTTTCTCATTCACGCGCGTCGTCCTCGGGTTCCCCCTCCTTGCTTCCTTTCCCCTTTCTCCGTCTTTTCATATAACCTCTCGCTAGGGCGAATACGAGGGGCCAGAAGGGGGGGTGGGTGGTAGGTTGTTAGGCGGTGGGTTCGGGACCAGCTGGAGTCGGAGGAGAGATGAAAATTTTATTCCAAAGCCACGGCGGTGGCGACGTCGCGATGATGTCGTGTATACAATATTTGGCTGGGTGGAAGAGAGGAGAGAGATAAGATGTGTGGACGGGATGGACGGGAGGTGGATGGGATGATAGAGGAAGGGATGCCAATACAGAGTATATTTGGGTTCTGGAGAGGAGGCATGAAGGTAGCTATGCCTATGTACCTCAGGTGTGTTTATGCATGTATGCCAATATATGTAGGTATGGTGTCTCTGAGTACGTATGTACTGCATGGCGCAAGTGGCATTATTGCATGTGACCGCACAGGCCCGCGAATGATCCGGACGGCCTAATGATCTAACAAAGGTATATCGTTATGGGGGTATGGACCTGAGGAAGTACCTGCCTCTATCCGCCTGATGGGCGCATGAGGTACCAGCACACGTATATGTCAGGCGGGTCGATGCTCTCGGAGGTACTTCTAATAGAGTGCATCAGGTACATGGAGCTAGGTACCTGTGTCATTCCCCTCCAGCATAAGGCGGTCCATTCGGTCCATGCCATTCTGCCCCACATAACCCCCCTCTCATTCATTTCCCCGCCATTATCCTATTATCCATCCCTCTTCTGGTCGCTTCGTCGATATTCGCGGTCCTGATCATGCTGTATTACTGCATAATCCCCCTGTTCGTTCGGAGGTTATGTATGCATGCATACATGTATGTGTATATGTAATATCCATGTACTACCGACGTAGGGCTGCGATCCGTGGATACCTCCATAGCTTCCATGCATAGGTGGGCACATTTAGGTATGTACCTCTTCCTTCATCGGGCTGCTCGGGGAGGTCTGTAGCGGCCTGCCTCTTCATTACAGCAGGGGGCGTCCCCTGTCGTTCAGGCTCTTTAGGTACCTTCGGCCTACGGTCTACCTGGTTCGACGCCGATCGGGCACCCGCGCTAGCTACCTAACGCCCCCTCTAGCAATCCCCTCTCCCGCACCCTTCTGAGATTCTCCTTCCTTGCCTCTCCCACCCTCTCAACCACCCTTACCTCGAATACCTACCTCCTCACCTACCTAGCTCACCTCGCCTCTCCATCTCGTCAACTTGGTCGTACCCTTCTTATACGTAGTAGAGCGCCCACTGGGCGGCTAGGAAGGTTACGGATATCGAGGCGAAGGCAAGACGGATGACAACAGCGTGATGTTACCGAGCTTGGCTAAGCCAGAATCGCCTCTCTTATTATTTGTTTTATGCTCGATCATTCTTAGGTTTACTACTCAATACACCTCTTACCAACTGAGATCTTAGAAAAAACGGCATTCCACCCTCTCTCCTTTTCATCTTCGCCAGCTAAACTCGGTAGGAGACTATCCAGGATGCTCAGCCTTGGCCTGATGATGGTGGTCGCACTTACGATGGGCGTGATGGAGATGGCTGTGCCTATGTAGGTGCATTTCTCGCAGGAGATTGTGGTTAATCCAAGTTCGGGCTCCAGCGTGATATCGTTCGCTCGTCAGAGGCATTGCAAAAAAAAAAAAAGGGAGATGGGCTGTCAATACTGTCGAGGCATGGGTTATTGGACCTTAACTCTTGGGTCCGAGCTGTCGCCTCTGCCATTTCCCGCGAGCGTAGAGTTGCCAACTGCAAATTTACAAATCGCCTTCGGAACGTGCCATGATAACACCTTAAGCTGTGCAACTAGGTTAGGGCGGTGTAAAGACGGCACACTCAGGTTAAAGGTTTACAGCGAGATGAGAATATGAGAAAGGACGGGGAGATCAGTAGGTTACTTAACGAAGGATAGGTTCGATTCCTAACAGCGCTACTTGGTAGTCTTCGCTATTTAGCTCATCTCGGGGATATCAAGATGCAGAGGGACGGGGAAAATTAACTCGGGCTGTCGAAACGACCCTTGGATAGGCTCCCGATGGAGACGCGCTCTTCAAGGGGCACAGCCACGTGTACGAATAGGGAGGCAAGCTTCAGCTACAGCGCCGCTCATCCGCTGGTGGTAATAGGCCCGTATTCCCCCCTTCGAGCGACCCGGAAGACGATGCATGGTCTAGGCAAATGCCCAACCTGCAGCCAGGTAACCCCCGCGAGGAACTTGGGGGTTATGCTGTGGCGAGAAGATCGAGCTCGAGAAATCGAGCCAGGTCAGATGTGGGTTGGGCTTCAAGGGTCCGTCCGATAGGACGACGCGGACCGGCAGTCCCGCGTGCCATAGAACCGCTCCTGATCTCTAGGAATGGGTAATTTGTGTCTGACGATGCGAGTTTTCTAGAATACAATATGCATGCGTCGTGTCACAGCCCCAGCGCTGTTCATGAACCGATGACGGGAGACGTCTTCGTACGGGCCTGAGAAGAAATTGGTGGATAGAGTGACGCGACTGGGCGTGGCTGGCATCCGTCGGAAGCACGGATGACGATATTCGTAGATCTTGATGCTACCCCATGTAATCGCATGCGTGATCATGTTACGTTCTAGAAAAGAGACACTTCGACACGGTACAAGTTGAGGCCAGCGTCTTAACTTGACCCTATTCCCGCCTAGCAAGCGCATTTCAACACACATGTTCCCAGATCCGCTAGGGCGGACAGAGGCGTCTCGCAAGGAGGGAAGGTCTCTATTCCACGTAGGTAGATGGTTATGGGAGAGAATATGATGTATCACCTTCTCTGTCGAGTAGGTAGGTAGGTACTCGATATTTACACCCGTCCCTCTAGAATATCTAGGTAAGAAGAGGGCTTTTACTTGGGTTCGAGCTGGACGGAGGCCGCCCTCTGCCCCTCGACCATCCCCTGTTCTAACTTGTCCTATACACGAGTACAGGACAGTTCGAATGTTGCGGCTGGACTCGCCCTCAACTACCTACATTACGAACAAAGCGAAACCGAAGGGTCCCTCCCCCCAAGCCGGCTCTATTCTCCTATTCGCCGACTGACCCTTGCTGGGTGAGGAGGAGGTGGCCTGCCCAATTTCAGCCAAGCTTTCTTGCCAACCCTTGGCCACATGAAATGGGACCGGTTTCGACTGGGAACTTGGGGCGAACCCGAGCATCTCGTCCCACCCCCCGTTCTACGTAAGCAGAGCGAGCAGGCATAGCGAAGTACATGAGTAGAGATCTGATGCACTAGCGCGTGCGTATGTAGGGTGGTAGACACCCCCCCCTGAGGAGAAGAGGTGAAGTCATCCGCCCGCATATTGCTATTGGGCATAGCCGGATGGATTACGATATAAAACCCTCTCGTGGCTCTTTCGGTGGAAGGCTGAAGAATCGACTCAATCCTGATTTTCCCCTCGTGTCGACCGCCTTTCTGCCGGTCTGATCGTGCACAATGGATGGTCGTCATATGAGCCGGTAGTGGTGTGGTGTGGTGCGCGTAGACCGTGGGATGAAGACAGGAGGCCTTCCGTCATATTCACCGCCACACTCTGTCAACCCTCAAGCTCGCCCTTACGGTCTCAGCACGCTTACACCATGACACCCAACTCGTGTGTGGGTGTGTGCGCGTATGTCACCGGTGTGCCAGTTCAAGCCTAGGGCCCGTGGCTCGCGCCAGGCCAGTAGCCCTTCTTCGCGTTCGGGACGCGGGTGACGGACGCCCGCACACCCGGCCAGAGGAGAGGCCAGGTGTGCATCCATTACCTATTGCCATTAGTCGCCGTCTGTTCTGACATTCTCGACGGATCTAGAAGCCAACCAGAATACCAAAATAGCTGAATATTTCCTAAAGAGCTACCCCGCATACGATCCCGTCCCTGTCTACTTGGTAATACCAACAGCGCATCTCCCCGGGCCACCATTCTCTACATGTCTCCTGCCGACACCCGTACTTGGTAGGGATTCACTCGATTACCTGCGTGGCTCGTAGAGAAACGCTGTGGTGGAACGTGGGGTTGTGTAATTGGCGAGGGTTTGCGCTCAGATACGTAGGGAAGAGCTATATTCCATGCCAGGGTAGGACGCAAAGCAAAGGGGGCATGGAGTAGGTATTTAAGAAGCAGGTCTCCGTCAGCATCTTTGTTTCCTCCCTTCTCTCTTACTCGTCGTCCTCGCTCCACCAACATCTCTCTCAGATATCTCCGCGAGGCTGTCTTCTGGGGACCCAACCCCTCTCTCACTTCAACCACACATACCTACCTCCAAGTCTTTCTTCCTCCGTCTCTACCGCCCCACTCCCCCTCCACTCCCCCCCTTTACGCCGCCAAAATGGTGCATCTGGCCAAGGTACCCAACGACGACGATGTCGGCGCTCTGCCCGAGGCCGTCAAGAAGATTAGTCTGCAGCTCAGCAACGACGAAGATAGCTTCACAACTAGCGTCTACGGCTCTAGATTCGCTGCCGAGGACCTGCCCAAACACGAGATGCCCGAGGGCGAGATGCCCAAAGAGATCGCCTACCGCATGATCAAGGACGAGCTCAGTCTGGACGGCAACCCAATGCTCAAGTAAGTCACCAATGCGTACCTGCGTTAGGTCCCCTAAAATTGTGCCGGTACAATTTCCCACACCGACAGCTACCAGGATCAGGCACGTGGCATATGTGGGCTGATGAGCTGACGATTTTGATCTACCGTACAACAGCCTCGCCTCGTTCGTTACCACCTACATGGTACGTGTCACCCCTTGAGGCCCGACCCGGCTTGGCCTTGCTCTGGCCTTGCTCTGGCCTCGTCGTTGGTGTGTTGCGTCGTGGGTAGTGGCACTTGCCCCGAAGCTGGCTGACCACTTCGTCCTTCTCTGCCGTGCGTATAGGAGGAAGAGGCTGAGAAGCTCATGGCTGAGAGCTTCTCCAAGAACTTCATCGACTACGAGGAGTACCCCCAGTCCGCCGACATCCAGAACCGATGCGTGTCCATGATCGGCCGCCTCTTCCACGCACCGGTCGAGCACGAGGAAGGGGGCGGCGCCGTCGGCACGTCGTGCGTCGGCAGCTCCGAGGCCATCATGCTGGCCGTGCTGGCGATGAAGAGGCGCTGGAAGAACAGGCGCCAGGCCGAAGGCAAGCCCACCGACCACCCCAACATCATCATGTCCTCGGCCGTCCAGGTGTGCTGGGAGAAGGCGACACGCTACTTCGAGGTCGACGAGAAGCTCGTCTACTGCACGCCCGACCGATACGTCATCGACCCTAAGGAGACCGTCGACCTGGTCGACGAGAACACCATCGGCATCTGCGTCATCCTTGGCACCACATACACGGGAGAGTACGAGGATGTCAAGGGGGTCAACGACCTCCTGATCGCAAGGGGCCTCGACATCCCCATCCACGTCGACGCCGCGAGTGGAGGCTTCGTTGCCCCCTTCGTCGTGCCGGACTTGGAGTGGGACTTTAGGTGCGAGAAGGTCGTATCGATCAACGTCTCCGGCCACAAGGTAAGCAAGATAGATAGGGCACACACACCCATATATACCTAGATGAGCAAGACAGCAATCAGCCCCTTTGTCTCCGCCCCTCTCCTCTATCGGAGTATAACCGTCGCTAACCACCACTCCCCCAACCACAGTACGGCCTCGTCTACCCGGGCGTGGGCTGGGTCGTGTGGCGGGACGCGAAGTTCCTGCCGCAGGAGCTCGTGTTCAACATCAACTACCTGGGGGCGGACCAGTCGTCGTTCACGCTGAACTTCTCGAAGGGGGCGAGCCAGGTGATCGGGCAGTACTACCAGCTGATCCGGCTGGGGAAGAAGGGGTACCGGGCGATCATGTCGAACCTGACGCGGACGGCGGACTACCTGGCGGCGGCGCTGGCGGCGCTGGGGTTCGTGATCATGAGCAAGCGCGCGGGCGAGGGCCTGCCGCTGGTCGCGTTCCGGCTCGCCGCGCCGCCCCCCGGCGCGCCCGAGCGCACCTACGACGAGTTCGCCCTCGCCCACAAGCTGCGCGCCCGCGGCTGGGTCGTCCCCGCCTACACCATGGCCCCCCACACCGGCGACCTCAAGATGCTCCGCGTCGTCGTCCGCGAGGACTTCTCCAAGAACCGCTGCGACGCCCTCCTCGCCGACATCCGCTACTCCCAGCAGCTCCTCGAGCAGCTCGACCGCGAGTCCGTCCGCAAGCAGGAGGAGTTCATCCACAGCCACGCCGTCAACAGCGGCCAGGCCAAGCATAACCACCCTCGGTTCCGCGTGAGTCTTTCTCCCCCTCCCTTTTCCTCCTCTCTCTGCCTCTCGGCTCGCATCTGCTTGCCTGGCGCACCTACGACCTAACTTCCTGACTAACGCGCTGCCCGCAGAAAGAGAAGCATTCGATCCAGGGCAAGCACGGCAAGACCCATTCGATTTGCTAACCTGAGTTGGACGGGGCCGGTGGCGCTGGGAATAGGGAATGACGCAAAGCGGGGAGGTAATGAAGCAAGGAAGAACGCGATTAGGCGCAATTAGCGATACATTCGAGAGCGGAAAGCGATGGGTATTGGTATATAGGTAGAAACGGGTATCTAGATGGGTATAGAGATGGTCCTCTGAAGCTACGACAAACCCCCCCTTCTCCCCTCCGTCTCTACTGACGACTTCCCCACGATAGCATCTGCAATGAAACCAAGTTACATGATTAAATCCATCTAGCTCTACCACTGAAGCATTGAAGGCCCCTTTCCCGATGTATTTGGGTAGAATATCTGCTAGTGGATTGTTATAACCTTAGACGACGCGTAAGATGGTAGACCGTTTCCTGTCGCTCCGGTCCGTGGAAAATCCCACTGGCTTTTGAGAGCACCTCCTCATCCAAAACTCCTAACATGCTCTGGGTATACGCCCTTATCTAGCTTGCCCCATCTCTCTCTTGAGCATACGCTTCTTATGCCGAGAGGCGCATCACTGGCTATCGCGATACTCCGTTCCGCCTCCTCCCGCCCGACTTGCTCCTTTCGATGTGATTCTTCAGGATATTCCGCGTCGCCACGAGACTCCGCTTCTGCTTCCCCTTCGCCTTGCCCAGCGTCATCATGAAGTTCTTTCTGCGCGCCTTCTCCTTGTTGGTCGTAGACTTGCCCTCCGCCTCCTTCTTCGACTTGCGGATCGCCTGTGTGGACTTGTGCTCCTCCCGGTCCGGTTTGCCTTCCTTAGCCAGCGCTATCCGCTCCTCTCTCGTGCTCTTGCGTAGCTTGGACGGCGCCTCGATCTGCTCCGCCGTCAACCCTTCGTCGACGTGCCGGGCCTCCAGCTCCTGCTTGCGCTTTCGCCCGCCCATGGCTTTGGTGATGTTCGCTTCCATCCGCAACTCCCGGAGCTTTGCTAGGTCGGCTGGCGTCAGGATCTGAGTCGTGGCAATTTTCATAAAATCCACAGCCTCATCCCCTGCGTTTTCTTTATCGTCTTCGTCCGGATTCTCCGAGCTCAGCTTCTGCCTCTTCGGGCTGGGTTCGGGCACGGCCTCGTCTTCCGAATCGCTCACCCGAATCCACTCCCCGGAATCGCTACTATCTACGGACGTGACCTCCCAGTCGCTAGAGTTCCATCCGTCTTCTTCGTCCTTGTCATCTTCGGCTTTTCTACCGCCATCTCCCCGCTCGGCCGGGTCTCGTTCGGCTTCCTTCCTCTTTTTCTGTTCTTCCTTCCACTTAGCCAGAAGCTCGAGCCCCTCGATTTCGCCAACTTGCTCCTCGCCGAATTTGAGCTTTTGTATATCGCCGCTCTTGAGCCCAATGGTCGCTTCTTTGCCGCGATCCTTCTTCCGCAGCATGTCCGCCCCCTTTTCGCGGTACAGCGAGAGCAGGCCTTTGGCTGCCATCATAACTCCCTTGTCCTTACTCTTTCTATATTCAACCAGGTCCTGTAATAGGGTTTCGTTCATTGCTAGAGGTTGTCGAGCGCAGATTTCGCGGATCGCATTGAGACCGGCAGAACATACTTCTGACGCTGATGCCTCAGAGACGAACTCGTTCGCTATTCTCTGTATCAACGGTTCGATCGCGTCGGGCGGGACTAGATTGTGCGTGCCTTGGGCGAGGGAGGCTAGAAAAGATGAAGCCGACTGCTGCCTCGGCGATAGGTACTTGATGAACCAGGAGTAGAGAGGGACGACGGTCAACTTGTGCAGTCCGACCAAGCGAGTGACGAGCTGTAGTACCAGAAGCCTACTGTCGAGAGCTAGCTTGGACTTCGAGTTTTGCAAGTGCTTCTCGAAGAGATTTTCGCTAAAGCCCTGGGGATCCTGGAGTAGGTGTAAGGCCGAGAAATTGAGCGGGTGTGGCGCGGTCTTCTTGCGCTCCTGCTTCTTAACTCGGTCGACCGCCTTCTCTAGAACCTTCTTCGACTTCTTCGTCTTCTTGTTGATACCGATCGCGTGCTTTACCTTCTTGATGTCGACTGTCTCCTCGTCGCTGCTGTCATCGTCGAACTCTTCACGCTCCTTGTCTCCTCCGAGGAAGAATCGCACGCCCCCCACAATTACCTTCTCGTTATCGGCTAAGGAGGCCTGGCGCATAATATCGACAGTCTTTGCGTCCGTCCAGATCTGGCGCCGCCAGAGTTCCCGTACCAGCTTCACGGCCCACAGAGCTTTCGAGGAAGAGCGGTCCGAAGTAACGAGGTTGTAGAGGACGGTCTGCATGGTCCGATTTACTCGGTGATTGATCGTCTTTGTATTCGTGTTTCGGATATCGCTCAAGATCTTCTGGTAGAGGAGCATCCTCAAGGACTTGGAGGGGGTGGTGATGAGGATGGGAAACAGGGTGGTGAGCAGATAGCTGCTGTCGATGACATCTTTGCGTCGCAGCAGGGTCAGGCTAGACACTATCTTCTCGCGCAAGGTTGGCTCAAGCACGGCATGATGCTTGGTTAAGACATCCTTGAGGGCGTTGGGAAAGGAAGCGGTTATTCGTGGGTACAGCTCGGCGCAGTGGGCAACTATTAAGCCATCAGCGATGAGGCAGCATAGCGACACATCCACAGGCACAGACTACGTACTCAGGTCTATCTGTTCGCGGAAGGTAATGAGGGAGTTCGAGTCGGCGCCCACTGGGGCGGCAAGGAAGGTCTCGTGTGCAGCATCGAATTGCTGCCAATTCTCCATGAACTCTTTTTCGTATGCCCTGAAGTTGATCGCGTTAGTGCGGCTCACATGGCAGTAGGGAACAGGATAGGAGGGGTTGCTTAAGACACAAAACATACTCAGGGTCTTTTCGGATCTTGTATTGGAGGCCGGCAAGGTCAGCCTCGATCTTCTCGAGGGCGGCGACCTTCCTCTTCCCCATGTTGGCAGATATGGCGGCGGAGAGGCGAGAAGGTTGCGAAGGGGAGGACGCTATGCAATGCCGCGACCTCAATCCAAAGAAAAAAAGATGCGACTTGCGAAAAGGTAGGTAAAGTATCGTTATCGTTATCTCCGTCGATCTTATCTTATCTGCGTCCCGTTGATGTACCTGGGTAGTGCTATGGAACCGCAGCTCGATGAGTAGAGGATATTATTTATTTGGATCAATATTCCACTCCTCCATACCTACCTATCTCTAGAGGCACCCATTGCTAGATACGGTGGTTCGTTTCCAACACGCTCCTTAACTATTGATCACCTATGCTATCGACTTAAGAACAAATACCAGACCGCCGGCCGGATATTGTACGAATCTCTGATCCCTTCGCTCTCTCCCGTATTAAAACAACTGCTTTGGCCCATGGACTGCCATGAGCGCGCCGATATTCTGAGTATCACATACCTACTTGGGGGTTCATCCACCCGGCTACTTACCAGCATACGGCTTACCGACTTTAAAAATTACCCTTCAGATTAGGCAATCTTAAGATTGCAGCGATCCGGTAATTCATGAACTTATGGCTTAGCTGGCGTGGTGTCTTGGCTATCCATTATCACCTGCGAAAATCTTCCCGGGCTAGAATCCCATACGACGGAGACAGCCATTCGTTGATTCCCGGAGTCCTCGCTTCTATCATATCTATCCACGTCTTCCCATCCTCTCTGCTCTACCCTACGCTGATACAGTCCCTATCTATGCAGAAGAAGGGGCCGCCCGGGCATCCTTCAGGATATCATCTGTCGCCTTCTCCGCCAGCATGAAAACGGGACAAACCGGAAATGCGCCAAGCACGGCGGGGAAGGATGACGCGTCGACAACCCGCAAGTTCTTGACGCCGTGAACCCTGAATTTCGAGTCCAGGACGGCCAGCTCGTCCTCCGCAGGTCCGATCCCGCATGTGCTCGAGGCGTGGTGGGAGTAGGCCTGCAGCTTCAGGTACTCCTTCTGCGCTGCGTCTGTGCAGTTCTGGTTGATTCCAGGGCAGGGATGCTTCTCGTTGAAGGGGCCGATCGGCGAGCCGACGCTGGTGATGGCCTTCCGGAAGATCTTGGCCGCGTCTAGCATTTCCGTCAGATCCTCGTCCTCGCCGTCCTGGAAGAAATTGAAGTTGATTCTGGGCATATCCTGCGGGTCGTTCGAGCGCAGACGCACGTAACCCGCCTGGGATCGCGGGTTCATGTGAACGAAGGCGCATTCGTACTGCGACGGGCCGTAGTCGGTCGGGAAGCCGGGCCAGAACCCTTCGAAGGAGAACGACTTGCACCAGCCGTAGATGTTGCGGTTCTTGCGAGCCGTTGGCGTCTTGAGCATCACGGCGATGGGACCGGCTAACGTTCCGTTCAGCTCTCGGCTAGCGAGCGCGAGCACGCCTCCCTCGTAGTTGTCCCCCAGTCTCTCTCCCACGCCGGGAAGATCCTTAACGACCGGTATGCCGAACTTCTTCAGCTCTTCGGCTGGGCCAATCCCGCTGAGCTTGAGGATTTGGGGCGAGTTGAAGGCCCCGCCGGCGACGATGACCTCCTTATTGGCAAATATCCGGACCGTTTCCCCTTTGGTGCCATTGTAGCGCGGATCGGCTTTGTATAGTGAAGGGCCGCGAAGTACCTCGACACCGATCGCGGTGGGCTCGGTCGCATCTTCGGAGAATAGCACCTTAGTGACGAGACTCTGGAGCTGGACCGTCAAGGGGTACTTGGCTAGGTCGTCTAGAGTTGCCCTGAGATACGTGTTAGATCCGGCACGGTGCCCGTTGGGATCGGCGTGGCTTGCGAGGCCAAAGACACCCGTAGCCTGGTCCCGGTCCGGATCGAGCGCGTTGATGTCCTGGGTCTCGCTGCCCCCGGTCTGCTTGATGATCTCGCTCGCAATTCTCTGCACATCGGATGGCGATTGCATGAAAGACGGATCACTGATCGTCAAGTTGAGGTAACCACTGAAGCCATGCCCGGGGGTGCCAGCCGGCACATAGTGAGCCGTCTCAATCCTCTCAAAGTATTTCCGCATGTTCTCAGCCAACCAGCTCTCATCTCCCGTGCTTTCGGCGATCGCGTTCCAGTCGTCGTCGGAGGGTAAGGCACATACACCACCATTGTGCATCGCGCAACCCCCGAGGGTGGCAGAGCGAGGATAGTATATGCCCAGCCGTTCCGAGCCCTCTGGAGGGCCCAGGCCGACGTAGAAGGAACCGTCAGGCTGACGCCAAGTCGTCTTTTCGTATTTGGCCTCGCGCTCCTGGTCGTCGGAGTGCTCAACGAAGAAATCCCATCGCGACTTTTCGTCGTTAGCCGCGAGGTTGAAATTGGCCATCTCGGAGTAATTCTTATTGTTGCCTAGGTCATCGCCTGCTTCCAAGAGCAACGTCGGGTATCCTGCTCGCGCAAGATTGGACGACAGCGCCGCGCCGCCGGGCCCGGATCCGACGACGATGTAGTCATAAGTAGTGGCCGCCTGCACTACGGCCCCTAAGATGGCGAGGAGCCCGAACGAGAAGAGTTGGCCAGCCATGCTGGGCTCTACTTCCAGTGACTTGCCCGCGTATGGCGTCGATGGTTATCACAAACTGTCTTAGAGGCGAGACGACGTCAGCCGTACTAAATACTCCTAACGTGGCCATTCTTAAGTGCCAGCATTGGTCCTTGTCGAAAGACGGGGTTCATTTCTATCACCACGCCGCGTCCTGATAAGACTGGAGCAGTATCCACGATCGCGTCGGCGAACTTGCGATCCGGGCACGGCGGAGAGCCATGAGGGTAGTCATTTCACTCGCCAAGATATTTGGCTAAATAGACAGCCAGAAAAGGGCTCCAGGATTTTGGGGAACGTCTGATTCCAGGGCGCTGAGAGCGCATCGTATTATTATCCGGCTGGCGGTATTAATCGTTGCGGCTGATTTCAGGGCGGGCGATTCGGAAGATATCTACTGCAGGTATCTATTAGGTGGGAGGTGTCTCCCTCTACCCAGACGAGAGAAGCTCGCACGACAACCCTCGCAACGTCGTCTCCATCATCTAATGTGGCTACTTGTTTATCTGAGGAACAGACAACCCCTTGGGGCTCCGCATCGCCGACCGGGAATATCACGGTAGCCGGCTACGTAGGCCTGGGCAGAGGCCAATATATACCTTCACCTAGGCGACGGTTTTAGAAAGCAGCGACGCGAGCACGCCCGCCCCGAAGTACGAAAGGGAGTGCGAGAATTGGCTGCGATCCAGGCACTACTCTGCTAAGTTCGAATCCGGGTGGACTGCTGCGGAGACGATGATAGCCTGACGCTGGATCCGCGTTACCACGCTGACTGACTGCATTTTCTGCATCTCCCCGAAAACGGCATTGTGGATAATCGTAGGCAAGGGTAGAACTACACCTCGTATAACCGCTCGTAGTGCCCTATGGCCATGGATCATGCCAGGCGCTGCATTATGCTATTACCGTGGACGGATGTAGCGGATGTAGCGGGCCAACACGCCTATAACAGGCACTAGAGGAACCGCTCTTCTAGGCTTGTCCGTGTCTCTTTGGGGCCTGGGTAATACGATAAGTTGATTAATGGGTGGCTGAAGATGGGCTTGAGTTTTTTTTCTTCCCCTTTTCCGAACGACCATTACTCCTCCCAGTTACCTAGCGGGCTTCCGAGGCAATACGGCCCGATAAGAGCCAGGAGGCTTCAAGACGATATCACTTTGTGCCCTGGTCTCTACAGACAGTCGAGGGCGCAGTTGCTGCGCATAGAGGGATGGATGGGCAACCTCTTGCGTCTTGCACTGTCGGCATTCGACACCACTTCATCTCTCTACTCGCTTTCCGTAGCCACGGAAAACCACCGCGCTTTGGGAGTTCGCCTGTAGCCATTCTAAATCCGCCCAACACAGGGCAAACGACGACGACGCACTCTTAGTCACCTCTGCTAGTCTGGCTACTTTAGCCCTGCCGCATGAGCGTTGTTAGCGGTGTTGCTTGGCGGCTCGGCGACACCATCTTTTCCGAGTCTGAGCACCCGGCAGTATGCGGCGGCTCGACGGCTAGTCGCAGTGAGAGATTTAGCGGACGATGGGGTGGGTTCCTAACTAGGAAAATATGCAGCTATTTACAAGGCCGACGTTCGTTCGTAATGGTAAGTTGAGTTGAAAGGCTCACGTTTAGGTCGCGGGGCAAGCAAGTTCAATATGCAAGTAGTAGTAAAAGTTACGATACTCCCCCTCGAAGCACGCCCTCCGCTGCTGGCGCAACTGATCGCCCAAGCACCCCATGCTCCGGCGGTAAGAAAAGAGAAGCATTGGGCAGCATCCGGCAGTCGACGAACTAGTACCCGGTTACCGAGGACAAGCGGGGAGCTGGCTGAGAAGTGATGCGTTGTCTGTGATAAGGGCCAGAAATTTCGGCACAGGCGCGAATCCGCAAACAGCTCGACGTGCCGTAGCGCATAGAGCGGCGTTGCAGAAAGCACGGGAAGGGGGGGAGAAAGACGATGGGCCATGCAGACAGGGAGGGAGCCGCAAACGACTTCCTCAGTCGAGTAGCGATCGCCGGCGTGTGCGACGGGCGGCCGACGACGTCGGAGCCGGTCTTGGATCACGAACGGTACCGGTGAACGTCCTTCCATTCGCCCAGGATAGCCGCGGGTTTTCGTGGGGGGAAGACCCAACCCGCCAGTGTATCCAGATTGGCTTTGGCGGGGAGAAATGCGTAGGATCTCGGATCCGGGGCCAATGAAGCCTTACTCCAGGACCTGGAGTAAGTAAGAACGTCGGCATGGCGGTCTGGACGGATCTCCTGCCGCTGCGTGCGCCCTGATCCTTAACAATACCTTACATGAAACCCCCCACGCAAGTATGGATGAAGAGGGACAGTGTGGAGGGTGGTAGTGACGGGACTGGGGTGAAGAAAGGAAGAGAAACTGAGGGGAGGAGGCGGAAAAGAGGACGGGGAGCGGGCGAGCCACTGTCCCTTTGAGCGCCCTCTTCATCTCACCTGTGACTATCCTGGTACGGATATCTGCGGGAAGCAAACACGACGAGAACCTGCATCGCTGGGGTTTGCGCGGACGTGTGTTGGGCCTGACTGAACAGAACCCTGCCCCCCCCTCAAGTGTATTGATATTTTGATCCTCGGGGTCGGATGGACGCATCTAACATCCAGTAGTTATCCGGTGCTGAGGCTAACGCCATCTACTCGGATCAGAGATCTATCGCGTGTCATCGTACCGACCGACCACTTGACTAAAAAGGTTTTTTATTTTTTTTTTATTTTTTTTTTTCGTAACGTCGCATATGGCAGCATTGCGTGGCTTTCCCATGCGTGCAACGCGATGCACGAAAGACGACGACGATGACGATCGAGTCGAGTCAAGCGGCTCGTCTCCTGCATCTACGCAAACACGCCTCCGGCAGCCGAGGCGCAGAGTCAGATGATGGCATATGCACCTCTACCGGGCCGATCCCCTCAACCAGCGCAAAACAGAAGAGCGCAGAGCGACAGGGAACGGAGGCGAGTTGTGGCGTAAGCAGCAGAGAGATTATCGCTATCGTGGGCGAGACAGGCTTATGTTCGGCTCGGAACGAACTGCTGATTGTGGGCATACACGGGCGCCGCCAGGTACGAACGCGCCTCGAAATCTGGCTAAACTGCAGCAAGTCGTTTTGGCATAGCGGCTCGTTGACACATACTACGTAGTATGTAACCATCCGTAAAGAGACTTGGCGAGAGGCTGCCGGTCTCCGTCTCGGCCGCGAAGGGACTCGCCGCCCCAGCGAATCTGCTAGCAACCGGTATTACCTGTTCACTGATGAGAGTCGCACGCGCTGCAAGAGGGAATGGGGTCACAGAAGGGGATCAGCCCTCTTCGCTTTCCGGGCGCACGGGTCGCCAAGTGACTCCTTCGTCGTGGACATACACGATCGCTACGATGCTAGGATCTTAATAACGCCGGCGCCTAGCGGGCGCGTAGCTTAATAGAGGTAGCTTGGCCACCAGCTGGTATGGCAACACTCTTACTAACAGCTTCACGGCCGCGGCCGAGAGTGCCGGGTCTAGTCTTCCCTTCCTCTCTATTGCTATTACTTTTCTCTTTCTTCCTCTTCTCTCTTGACCAGTCTTGGCGAGAGAGGATTCCACCGTCGGAAACGCTAGGGGACGGCCTGGAGACCCTCTGTCGTATTGTTTCCCTCGGACGGTAGACTGCGAGTGTAAACCGCCGAACCAGTCGTCCTTACGGGCCTTGGCCGCCGACTACCGCCAAAGCCGTAACGTAATGTAATCTCGACGATCACCAGGGGGCTCCCAAGTCGTCACGAACGAGGTCAGGCCCGCCGGTATGATTGGTCCTGTCGACGATGGGGCCCTCTGCCAGGCTCACCCCATGGATGGGTCGTGCAATGTACGATTTTGCTCGGGGAAGACAATTCCAGAAACCCACCTGACAGCTTTGCCTAACTTGCCTACTAGCAGTCTAGCAAAGAGTATTCGTGCAGCCTGTTTGCGTCTTCACACAGTCCCTATAATTGGGTACTCTCAGGCCGGCGGTTTGGTTCTTGGTTCAGCTATGGGTGATCAACAACATCAACGAAGACACCAAGAAAGCCTGAATAAATCCAGAAAGACCGGAAGGAAGGGAAAAGAGAAACCCAGGACTTCCGTCTTATAGGTACATCACTATCAACTTCACCACCGGCGTCAACGCATTGTGCAGACGCCACGAAACAAACGACCCCCACACACATTGTTAAGTCTTCCCTCGACTTACAGCCAGCCGAAAAGAAAATGTTAAAATCGAAAGGAGACGAGAAGATGCTTGAAGCAACCCGGTCCGTCCCTCGAGAGCTCCAGTCGAGCACCGAGGCTGTCGGCCAGGTCAAAGATGTCTCCGACCTCGAGAAGCAGAAGACGGAGGCCGGGGCCGCCCACTTTAGGAGGTTGGGGTGGAAGCGACTCACCATCGTGATGATTGTCGAGGCCATCGCCCTCGGCAGTCTGAGCATGCCCTCGGCCTTCGCGACGCTCGGCATGGTGGGCGGGGTCCTGTGCTGCGTCGGCCTCGGCCTCATAGCCATCTATACCAGCTATGTCGTCGGCCAGGTCAAGATAAAATTCCCCGAGGTGCAGCACTACGCCGACGCCGGCCGCCTGATCATGGGCCGGTTCGGGTACGAGCTGGTCGGCGTCATGTTCGTGCTGCAGCTCGTCTTCCTCGTCGGCTCGCACTGCCTCACGGGCACCATCGCGCTCCTCAACCTGACCGACAACGGCGCCTGCTCGCTCGTCTTCGGCGTCGTCTCGGCCATCGTGCTGCTGCTGCTTGCGACCCCCCCCTCGTTCGCCGAGGTCGCCATCCTCGGCTACATCGATTTCGTCTCCATCATGGCCGCCATCTTCGT
Organism: Durotheca rogersii; assembly: GCF_024521655.1. Taxonomy (NCBI): domain Eukaryota; kingdom Fungi; phylum Ascomycota; class Sordariomycetes; order Xylariales; family Xylariaceae; genus Durotheca; species Durotheca rogersii. The sequence continues at coordinate 466,726 of NW_026251255.1, forward strand.
CACCATCATCGCGACCGGCGTGCAGCGGACCGAGGCAGCGGTGCCGTCGAACTGGTCCGCGTGGCCCGAGGAAGGGGTCACGTTCACCAAGGCGTTCGTGGCCATCACCAACATCGTGTTCGCGTACTGCTTCGCCATCTGCCAGTTCTCCTTCATGGACGAGATGCACACGCCCAAGGAGTTTGTCAAGTCGATCTGGGCGCTTGGCCTGACCGAGATCGTCGTGTACACGCTGACGGGCGCGCTGACCTACGTCTTCGTCGGCACCGAGGTCAAGTCGCCCGCGCTGCTGTCGGCGGGCCCGCTGCTGTCCAAGATAGCGTTCGGCGTTGCGCTCCCCGTCATATTCATCTCCGGGTCGATCAACGGGACGGTGGTGGCGCGCTACATCCATGGGCGCATGTACCGGGGCACGGTCACACGCTTCATTAACACGACTAAGGGCTGGGTGACGTGGCTCTCGCTCATCTCAGTGGTGACGCTCGTCGCGTGGGTCATCGCCGAGTCGATCCCCTTCTTCTCGGACCTGCTCGCCATCTCATCCTCCCTCTTCGTCTCCGGCTTCACCTTCTACTTCCCGGCCATCATGTGGTTCATGCTCATCCGTAAGGGCAAGTGGTACTCTCGCGAGAACCTGCTGAAGAGCGTGCTCAACGCTGTCGTCTTCGTCATCGGCATCGTCGTCCTCGTCGGCGGCACGTACGCCAGCATCGTCGATATCGTGAGTTTGGTCCCTCTCCTTTTCCTCCCCTTGCTGTCGTCCAGAGTGTTAACCCCCTACCCTGCAGATCGACCGCTACAACCGGGGTGCAGTCCGGGGCGCGTTCACCTGCTCACCATTCGAATGAAGAGCCGGTACCCACTCAGAGCAACCACTCCCCTCGCTCGCATCGCCTGAATAAAAAATAGGGGAAGGGAATAGAAGACCGTGGGGAGAAAGGCGGGAAAGTAATGCCGACAACAACAACGTAGACCAAAGGGAAATGCAAACCCCCCAAAAAGAGCGGAAGAAAAAAGTGATTTCATAGACCAGTCATCATCGACATTTCGAACCAAAACCAGCTCGACCTCCCGCTAATAGACAACCTCACCTCACCTTACCTACCTCCGAGGCCCTCGTCACTCCCACCGCGCCAGAACTGAGCACACCAGCACATCGAGCACGCCCTATCGCGACGGCCCCGCGGCGCGCAACCAACACCTAATACACCCCCGCACGGCGTTTTCTTTTCTTCTCCTTCTTCTTATTTCCTTACGAGGTCAGAGTCCGCCTCCTCTTCACACAACATAACGCACGGCATGCATTACGACCTCATGACCTTTGGTGGCGCGCGCGGGGAGTTCGGGGATTGACATCGCATGCGATTGTTTCTCGCTCGCGGACCCGGCCAGAGGGGTATATTTTTTTTCTGCATATATTCGTTTTAATAACCCAACACGCTTGCTTCTTATTCGAGAGGTTCGGGCTCGGCGCGACCCGCCGGCGTTTTGGGCGGGTGTGCGGATGGGTTGGGGCTGGCTAGCTGAGGGACGGGGGAAGAGAGACGAGTTGCGCGGCAGGGCGGCCGGGAGGGCGGAGGGAAGGTGGTTAATTCGCCGGCCCGCGCGTTTATATACCTAGAGTAATGACATAACTAGCCAACCGGCGAGCTGGACGTCGATATCGTCCTCATTGTTGTTTGGAAAAATAAAAAAGTAGACGTTTTTTGCTATATTGGCGCGGTGCACAGATTCTAGAAACCCCCTCTGGAGAATACCGCGGACGGCGGGACGAAGACGGGAGTGCACGTCTACGCAGATCTCGGCACGCACCCACACACATATATAGAAGGCGTCGACCAACTACGGAGAGGCAACCCGCTCAGCGCGTCTAGCTGCTTTCGTGTGCATGTCGCACGACCCGGGTCGTTCGAGGCCTCTCTCCTCGGCAGACGATAAGAGGCCTGCCCGAGGGAGAGAAGGCAGAGAGAGGGAGAGAGCCGGACGGGATACGGGATAGCATGATTTCGGGCGAGAGAGGGGAGACTGGGACAGATAGCGAGATAAGCCGGGACACAACAGTCATGCGAATTGATAATGGGGGGCGAAGAGAGCGCCAGCGCCCAGGGCTTGGTATGCTAGCCTCCTAGCCCGGTCTGTCCTGGGCGCGCCGGCTACCCCTCGCCGAGACGCGGAGAGGGACTGCCGGCCTGCACTTATCTACAGTACGGGTACGCCTGCGTACGGAGGCTCACGACGGCGCTTTGGGGACGAGCGCAAGGTGTGTCGGAGATGCATAGGCCGGGTTGCGACGGGCAGGCGGACGAGGGAGCGGGCGTGTGAGGAAGTTGGGTGAGTTGTAAGGGCATATATGCGATGAAAAAACGAGCAAAAAAGAGCAAAAAAGGTTGTGCCAGTGGATGCGGTCATATAGTTCGTGTGGGTAGCTGTCGATTCGTGTTGTCCAAGTGATGGGTGGCCTCACCAGGGCGAGGAGGAGTAGGGGGTTTATCTTTAGGGATGTCGAGTTTGTTAGTGGCATTATGACTGGTGTAGTAAGTGAGTAGAGAAGCACTGTTAGCTACTAACCCTTACCTACAACTGTTAGGGCGAGGATCACGGTCCGTTCGTAGGTGTCGTGGTGTGCGTAGAATCGATTGCGGATATATACAATACATACGATTTTTTATTTCTGTGTAGCTACAGTAGGCGCCGTATGGGTATACGACGTAAAATCGCGACCGCTTTTACTAGGTATGTATCCCACATTTTTGCTGCGTGTAGATGACATATAGACATTCGACGCTCTCTACCCCTCCCTCAGCTGACCGCCAAGCGCCTCATCATTTTCATTTTCCTTCCTTTTTGTGGCCCGGCTATTTAGTAGCCAGGATGGCTTCCTTCACGATGGTCACGCCAGTCGCAATCTCGGGCTCGCTGATCGTGAGGGGCGGCACAAACCTGAGCGTGTTGGTTCCGCAAGTGAGAACCAGCAAGCCCCTTTGTCTGGCTGCATCCACGATCGGGACCGGGTCGCGGGTCAGCTGCATGCCGAGAATCAGACCTCTCCCGCGGATCTCTGTTATGTCCTCGGGGAACTTTTTTTGCAGCGACTTCAACTGCCGCTTAAGGAACCTTGACCTATCGTGGACGGTGCGCTGTAGCTCCGGGTTCGAGAGCAGATCAACTGCGTGATAGGCGACGCGGCACGCCAACACGTTGCCGCCGAATGTCGTGCCGTGGTCTCCGATCTGGATCTTCTCGCTCACGTGGCCGTTGACGATGGCGGCGCCGATGGGGAAGCCGTTTCCGAGTGCCTTCGCCGTGGTGAGGATGTCGGGATGTGCCTCCTTGGGCAGATGGCCGTGCGCCCAGAGATGACCCGTCCTCGACAGACCGCACTGGATCTCGTCGTAGATTAGGACGGCGCCAACCTGGCGACACCGATTCGCCAAAGCGATAAGAAACTCGTCGCTGGCGACATTGACGCCCCCCTCGCCCTGGATGGGCTCGACGATTACGCCGCACGTCTTCTCCGTTACGAGATTATCGATTCCCTCGAGGTTGTTGTATGTCCCGTACCTGAAGCCCGGCACCATGGGCGTAAACGGCTCTTGGTACTTCGGATTCGGGGTTGCCGACAAACTGCCCATGGTCCGGCCGTGGAAGGAGCCGTGAAAGGACACCACCTCATACTTTTCCCCGGAGGGGTCCAAGGCCTTGCCTACTTTGCGGGAGAACTTGATGGCGGCCTCGTTTGCCTCGGTGCCCGAATTGCAGAGGAAGACGCTCGCTGCGTCATGCATTGCGCCGGATTCGACGGTCTTCTTCACGAGTTTTTTGCACAGAGGACCCGTCCAGCAGTTATGGTAAAGATTGGATGCGTGCCATAACGTCTTGGCCTGACGGGGCAACGAGTCAGTAGATGTAGGCAACGAGGACCCGTCAAGGAGTTGACCAAGCTGAGAGGGTTGCGCCTCACCTGGTCTGAGAGAAGCGCAGCTAGCTCCGCGTTGCTATGACCCAGCGAGTTGACGGCTATTCCGGCCGTGAAGTCTAGATACTTCCGACCCCTCAGGTCGTGCAGGAATGAACCCTCGCCCTTGACGAAGACGAGCGGCGGCCTGGCATAAGTCGCCAGCATGTACTTGGCATAGTCCGACACGAAGACTCCACTTCTAGAGTCCTTGCTGGGGTCGCCTTTGGGCAAAGGTGGAGTTGAATCACGATAATCTTGGAAAGGGTTGAAGGAGGAGGAGCACCGTACCCCGGCGGATGCGAGTCGTCGCATAGGAAGCCGGACAAGAGCCATGCTGCGCGGATCCCGAGACTGGTCTTCTCCCTTGTCCTTATAGTGAGCGAATCGAGACGTGTAGAGGCCGCACCCACTTGGCCAACCTGTGGAAAGACAGGGAGAGAGCCAGCCGTCGGTTTACCCAGCGAAACCTGCCCGCCAATTTGTTTACAGCTGTGTAAAGCGAGCGAGCGAGCGGGAGTTTGACGATGACTGCTACGACGTCCCGATGCGCGACCAATGGCTTATCGATAGAGAAGATGTCACTGAAGCTCGGCAAAAATCTCGACGGCTCCGCCCTCCGATCTCGCAATCCCCTTCCAGATTAGTCATAGCAAGTACCTGGGTACTTACTTACCTCCTAGCAGGTGATCAGGTTTCTCCATCTTAGGTAATCTGACCGGGAGAGGTCGAAAGGAGACGAGAATCACCCAGAATTCTCCCCATTGCGCAAAGCCTCTCTCCTTCTCATCAATTGGGCCCTTCGCTCTGAAAATGCTCTGGGAATTCTCCGATAATGCCAGTTGAAGCCGCTGTGCAGTCAGCGTCCGCCACTCAACCGCTGCAGGTTTACGACTGAGGATTGACCACCCGCAGCAGACGATCGTTTCGTATTATCGGCGAGCGCATCTCGTCGAGGCTCGCACTCGTGATGTCGGGTATATCGCCTCTAGCCTCTGCGCCAACGCGGCTCACAAGGGTCGCGCGAGCCGCGCCGACAGCGTGAAATGTGCTTCGCACAAGTCGCCTACCACTTAGTTATGCCATGTATGCCTCCAGCCGGCTTGTGAGGCTTATCGTCGGTAATGTTAGCTCGTCCCCGTGTCGCTGACACTCGGTTGGATGCCCGGTAGCCTGGGAATCCATTCCTCCGGCCCCTGGCGGTCCCCCAGACCGGGCAGGCATTGTCTGTCAGGTGGGTATGTGGGGGATCAAGTAGGCGAATCTGCTGATCGATTAGCGTCCCTCACCATGAGCGACTTTCACATGTCAGGACCTGGCTTGTTCGCCCTGTCGCCGCAAACGTCACCACGACGAGCCGATAGGCTTGATGTGTCTCATCGCCGGCCACCATTCACGAGCTTCCAAATTCATCCTGTCAGCTTGGTCAGCAAAACCTCCCGAAGTTTACTATGGCCTACCGGCTTTATCGCCTGTAGCCTTCGGCCTTTCCGTCGTGATCCCTATATCTGTTCACTGCTTCCGACATGTCCTAGGGTCTACTATCTCGCTATCTTGCTCTTCGAGCTCCGTCGTAAATCAAGGGTTGTCCATTAGACACCCCCCGGTTCCGACTCGTCTCTCCCTTGGCGCCACGTTCGCTGGCAGGAAGCATGTCGTAGTTCACATGCCGTGTGCTTCGAAGCCGACGCTTCCATCGGTTCCGTCGGTCTAAGCCTACTAGACTCGTCGTACATACCCCCACCATCTATGTCGCTGAACTGGCGTAGCTGTTTCGAAATTTTAATGTGGAAGCCCTGATCGTTATTGATACAAAAATTCCCTTTGTTCTTCGTCCTACCTTCGTCCCATGAGCCGCCGTGCAAGATGATAGACCACGTCCTCGGAAAACCCTCTGTAAAGTCGCGCAGGCTTCAGGTCCTTGCTGTGTTGGCGTTCTGGTCCTTTTACCTATTCAGGTGAGGTTCTAACGTCGATCGACCTCAGAACGAGACAGCTGACGATTTATGACATAGAGGGCACAGACACGGACCGCCATCTGTTCGGTACTTGTCCAAGATCTCTTCGAAGCTGTTGACAACATGGCAGACCATCGTTCTTACCATGATGTACCTCTACGCCGCCCGGAACTTCAGTACCCTCGTCGGGCTTGCTAGTCCGGAGCCGATGGCAAATATGTACGATGCGAAGTACTTCCGCGCCACGTGGGTTCTGACCGCGCTCGATGCGGGCTTCTGGACGGCCATGAAGATTAAGAGGAAGTGGGCACGCGACATCGCCAGCCTGGTCTTCTCGTTGTTCTATCTGTTCGCTGCGGAACGCGCAGACGAGAAGGTGCGGAAAGTCCGGGGAGCATTGACGGTCGAACACCTACGGGTTAGCTGGAATAAAGGAACCACGCCGTACCTCCAAGCTGCTCAGAACCTGATGCGCCCCCGGTTCACGCGCTGGCCGCCGCGAGCCATCCGCATCCCTCGGCCTAGCTCTAGCGACTACAAGGATTCCGTCGCTGGCTGGCTGTACTACGACGGACCCATCTCGGACTTGGAACATATCAACAAAATGATCCTTGATATTCCTGGCGGAGGCTTTATGGCGATGGACCCGCGATGTAATGACGATAAACTCTTCGCTTGGGCCGGAAAGACGGGTCTTCCGATCCTTAGCTTGGACTATAAGAAGGCACCGGAATTTCCGTACCCATACGCCCTCAATGAGTGTTTTGATGTATACACGACCATCGTCAGGAGCAAAGGGCGATGCATAGGGATGTCAGGGACGCACGTTCCAAAGGTGGTGGTGACGGGCGATAGTGCTGGCGGCAATCTTGCGACCGCAATGACCCTGATGGTGATCGGGAGTATCGTTAACACGCGTCAATCCTCAGCCCAAACAGAGCTACCTCTTCCAGTTGGCCTCGTGCTCATGTACCCCAGCCTAGATATGAACATTGGAAACTGGATGTCCGATGAGCAGATGTCTCTTATTAAAGACCGCCGGATGCGAGCGACAAATAAGGATTATCTGCGTCGGAAGAATATGCAGTACAACGATTTGGTCGGCACACCTCACCAGTCAGACGACGAAGACGACGACCCCTCTGGCCTAGCACCCGGTGAAAACCGACTACAGACATCATCAGTCAACGGCGCAGATCAAAACGGGTCCCTCAGCCCCCATCCTGAATACTCCCATGCTAACCGCCAAACGTGGACGAAATCGCCCTTACCCTCAACTGCTGTCTCGAAACAAGGGTCCAATTCCGTGTCGACATCACACCGGCCTGAGCCGATGCGAACTCGTTTAGCTATGGCCTCTATGATCTCCTATTTTAACGACCGTGTCCTCACCCCCGAAATGATGCGCGCAATAATCATATTGTACATCGGGCCGCATAACCGACCCGACTTTTCCCAAGACTACCTGCTATCCCCGATCCTAGCGCCCGACAGCCTGCTAGAAAAGTTCCCGAAGACGCACTTTCTCACCGGGGAACGCGATCCGCTAGTCGATGATACCGTCATCTTCGCCGGGCGCCTACGCCGGGCGAAACAAGCTTTCCACTCGCAACGAAGTTCGCAGGGTATGGGTGGCTTGGACGATGTCACCGACTTCGACGAGAAGGACGTAGCCGAAATCGTATTGATACCGGGCATCAGCCACGGTTTCATGCAATTTCCGTCGGCGTACCCGCCAGCGTGGAAATTGATCGATCGCTGTGCGCACTGGGCTGTGGAGCTGCTTAATAACGAAGAGACACGCAATATGCGCGAACAGCAGAGCTTGTCGCGACGTTACCACGCCCGCACCGAATCGAGCGGGGACGAAGATCGGCCGCTCGAGATAAGCATGACCAAAATGCGGACGAGAGCTACTAGCGACGAGTCCAAGGCGAGGCCACCAGCGAACGACTCCGATAAAGCGGAGGGAGTCGGCGAAAGTAAGAGGACGAACGGAAACTCGAAGAAAAGGAGGTCTACCGCTAGGACAGGGTCCGGTCAGAGATCCAAGAGTATCGTTAAACTGAATAGTTCAGATGACCTCCTCGGGCGACGCATGCAGGGCCTCGCCGGCTCATTGACTGGAGCACAGGAGGAAGAATAAGCAATGCTCAATGATGTTGTTTTTTTCTCCCTCGAGCTTGTGATGGTGTTTTATCCCATGCTTCGGTATACGAAACGGCCTGCCTGCCAAGTTCTAGCAGCAGTAGATGATGTCCCCATCTGGGGATCTCCTTCGCTACTATAGGCCTCGGTCTTACTTGCCGAGCGTCGTCATTGCGGGAAATCCCCATAGGTCGGTAGCCCATATCACGGTATCCCCAATGCCTTGGCACTCGGATCGGCCCGCGGCATATGACCCAATGCTCGCCAACGCGGTTAAATATCATACCACGCATACTCATACACGTAATACCGGCCTCCCTAATCGTCGCCATAGCAAAGCTACTTTGTATCGTATGCCACCTTCTCAGTCCGTTCGGTGATCGTGAGAAGAGTCTCTCCAAGACGTCGCGATTAGCCCTCGAGAGTGTCTAGGCGACTACACAAGTCAATCAATCCCTTGCCGGGAAGTCCGGAAGAAATATGAATATTGAGCCAAATCCATGTTCTTTCCACCCCCATCCTCCCCCTTGAGTTCTCCACTCGCACCTCTTGATGCCTTAGGCTTACGGTATTTCGGTGCTTCTTCAGCCAGCAGCGCTTCTCCAATCATTTCCCGTAGTGGACGTCCGATCATATGGAGGAGGAGGAGCCAGACGCAGACACATGCATCCTCGGCGACCATGCGAGCCACGAATGGAGGCCAACCCATCCGCAAGGGACCAATTTCTCCTGGGTCAACCTTCGGCGGAAAACAAGGGGGAGGGCGGGGCGGGGAGAGGAGTTTCGGCGACTAGTTTACATTATCTGAACGGAGAGGTAACCTTGGCTGCATTATTGTATCACTCTCGGCCAAGAGCTGAAAGTGTTAGCCGGCTAAAGCAACTGGAGATTGGATAAGGTCGGATGGGACACGCGTGCAGGATTCTAAGCCTGCTACTGTCGATAGCAGCGGCAGCAGCAAAAACCACCACCACCACTTCTCCCTGCTCCGCAGATGGGCGACTCCAGTTACAGCCCTGGGCAGGGACCGGAGGGGAATAGCTGCTCGCTCGTCTCCTCGATCTCGACTCGCGCGATCCAGTTTTTGACTATCCGGTATTGTAAAACCGCCGATGATCGATAATTTACACGAGGCTTCGATGGCGGCAAGAAGGCCGGGAAGGTAAGAAAGTAGGTAAAGGAGAGGGTGGGAAGGAGAGGGGTCGACATCTGACAGGCCGAAGAAGAAATCTCCCGATGGGGGGGCGCTGGTTGCGAATCAGTATTATTTACCATAGGGTGATCGAATCGTACGCTTCAGGAATAGGTCGCCGGCGGCCTCTCTTGCGGAAACGCTGGAAGACGACCCCCATTCTCGCACCCCCGTCTTGATTATTTGTAGGCTGCGCGCGTGATTGCTAGCGAACAATATGTGTCCCGCCACGCCACGCATACACCTGTGTCTCGCTGCCCAGTTCAGCCGGCGTTACCTATCTCCTTCAAGATCCCGCCTCTAGCCATCCATCCAGCCAGCCACAACGAGAGCCAGAGGGACCAGCTAGCTGCACCGGTCGTAGCATACACAGGCGATAGATTCCCTGCCCAACGGTCGAAGACACGATGGGAGGCACCGAGTATACTCGGCTCGACCGCAGCAGCGTCCTGGAGGCGCTCGAGGCCCGACTGGCCCCGCCCCTGCCCTCAGGCGCGGGCCAGAGCCGCCCCTTTCCCCCCCACGATGTCGGCCCGCTCGTGCAGCTGTTTCGCGTCCATCCTCCGTCCTCATCTTCATCGTCGTCGTCCTCCTCCTCTGACGGAGGCAGCGCGCCGCCGACGCCGCCGACTCTCGACAGTGCTGGGTTTCCTGGGAAGGCTTGCTGTATGTCCCGCTCACCCATCCTCCCCGTCCCCCAAACACGCCTCAAGGGAGCGGGAGAGGGACGCGGCATATCACCACTAACACAACACCACTTGGCTTTTAGTCTCTCGCGGGCCAGAGAGTCCCGGACAGCGTGCCCCAGCGGGCTCCGGGGGCGAAATGGTCGGGGAACCCGATGCGAGTCTCGGTCTCGCGCGAGAGGACACCGACGCTGACGCGGTCGAAACCAAACTGCGCCACGGGCGCGCGCGGCGGCGACGGCGGAGGAGAAAGGGTGCGAGTTCGTCCGGGGGGGAGCATGGGAGCGGGGAGAAGGGACAGGTCGACTGCAGTTTGTGAGATTTCGTCGGGGGTAGGAATGTCGACTGCGGTAGCCCCTCGTGTTTCGGCTGACTAGTTGGCGCCTTCGACCCGTTGAGTGTGTGTAAGGGACCGGTAGTTAGAGAAGGACTGAAAGCTGCCTATGATGGGGTAGCCTCTGCGTAAAAGATACCATATGAGGATTATGAAAATGGGTTTCGGTACCAGTTCATCACCTTTCAGCCTTCATGCCGATACCGTCTTTCTTCTTCGAGGTTATCTCTGTATGTCACTCCCGAACTGCACGGTCCGAGGGCCGCCCGGATTAGGCCCTAACACCACTAAGGGCACTGTAGTAGGCAGTTATGGACTTCCCCATGAATCAGCTGAGGTTCGCAAATCGATGCCCATCCCTATCCGTCCAAGGTCGACCACGCACCTAAGGTGTGTAAGTGGTCGTACCGGTCACTGCTTTAATCAGTGCCGTGTTCTTCCTCCCCCCCTCCTCCCAATTCCCCATAGAGTTTTAGCCCTTGGGAATAAGAAGCCATCTCCTAGTTGAGAGTTTACACATGGCTAGAAGGTCTAGGAACCTATCTTTCTTCGTCCCAGGTCATCTATCATCGCCTCGTTCCCCAGTTTTGTGTCAGTTATCTTTCCCTTTGTCGCACAATGATTCATCGCGTCTAAAAGCATCGACCTCGAGGGGTTGTCATAGTACCCTACGAACAAGTAGGAGTATATCTGCCAGCCTATTAGCGAGCATTAGACCGTCGCCATTGGCTGGCTCTATTCTCGGCCAGCGAGCCATTGCTGTCTATGATTACGTAAGCGTTTTTATATAAGAGACAGAATCTTGGAGGCCATCTCGCCACGAATTAAGTTAGAAAGTGCTTCTAGGGCAGTTTATTCCCTATCCCCTTGATAAGGCATATCGGGGTACGACGATACGTTAGAGAGAAATAGTCCGTGTTGCTGGCTTGTTTCTTTTGCTGACCCTCCCTCTATAGGGGTAAACTGAGTAGCCCGGTTTTTGAGGTAGGTGGATCCCGTTCACATACGAAATTTAAGTGATTCTTGATATAAGTTAGTAACGTCGGCCCTCAGTAGTGCTGGTCGTAAGGGCTTACAAGGCCCTGTTGCTCCCAAGGCAGATCATGGGAAACGCTGGCGGACCAACAGACCAACGATAATACTACGCAGTAGGTAATATGCCATGACAGGGCCTGCTGATCTTAGCAAGACGATATCGCAAATAGCGTCGCTAACAAATCGCCATGGTGCCCAGGAGTACGGCGTTTGTATTCTATGTGTTTATCACACACCTGGGTTCATTTAGACACTAGCTCGCTCCACTTGTCTATCCCCTCGAACAACCACGCACATCGACGATCCTTCGTGGTTCGGGGCCATCTAGCCCCAAAGTAAGAGCGCACCAAATCCTACCCCCCAACCGAGTGGTATTTGTGTGGTACCAAACCAGTCGACTTGTAGTCCTGCTGGGAAATCCCGCTCGGTGTATCTGTCCTTCAGCAGTCTGCTACCTTGGGGCCGGAAGCCAACTACGACAATCGATGCCGGCTACGGTTGGTAGGGCTACGCTGACCAGAAGGGGATGTGTGCATACTGTAATATTGTACAGGGTTCGGTCAAGCCCCTGGATGCGCACACTTGCCCAATTGGCGCGGGAGAACTAGCGGCCCCGTCCTGACTAGGATCCATCGGACGCTATCCGCAGGTGTGTAGAGACGACTAACCTCAGTATGTGCTGCGTGGTGGGTATGGAGAACTCCTGTGTACACCAACAAGCCCAAGCCTTAGCTATTTTTAAACCGGACGGATATCATTCCCTTCTGAAGCCTACCTCATGTAGTGTGGCCGCTATCCCATAACCGCTAGCTAGGCCGCCAACAGCTCCAAATCTCACATCACGCTATCTCCTTTCTTATTGGGATGATGAGTCAATTTTTGGTTCCTCGGTGTCTTAGCCCGTCGAGTCAACATGGCGCCGGTAATAGGCACATCCGCCGAGCTATTCGCCGGATGTGATAGCCGCCCGGCAAGCAGGCAGAGAGACAGTATGGGAGTTGTGTAGTGGTTTACTGTAAACTCATGTATATTAATTAATATTTGACCTAATTCTTTCTGTAGTGACCCATGATAGCCTCGAGTTTACGACCTGACTCTCGGGCCATGATAATTGGCGGAAACCCGCCCGCGAACTGCGAATGAGCCCATCTCGAGTCGAAGTCGCAGATTGAGCTGAACACCACTACGGCGCCCAGCTACTCATGGGTAGCATAGCCCAATATTCGTGCTGTTTCACGATCCTGCGCTCTGCAGGAGGGTAGGAATCGGGCTCCTTTCTTCACTCAACCCTGCAATTGCTGATAACAAAATGCCCTCTCCCCCCCATAAGACGAAGTCGCCATCTATCTAGACCAACCCCCGCCCCCTCTCTACTACATAGGACGGAGTGGTTTCGAGCGGCAACTGGGCTGACCTGCAGAGCTGATCAAACTGACATCTCCTTAGCGTACAACCGTTGTAGCGCCGTAGGGATCTAATACTACGCACTCTCCCCGGGAGGATCCATGGGGCAGAGGTCGACCGAACTACACCGGCACCTGGAGGCCGCCGTCTCCAGACTCCCTCTCGCATCCTTAGCGCCATTTAATTTGGTAGATAGATAATTTAACTAATATAGGAGGCGTACGAAGTGTACAAGTATATCCTATGTTAGGTACCTGACTTAGGTAGATGTGTCTTATGCTCCCTTGACCTAAGCTGTAATATCCTTGCTGGTATTCACGGAAATGGTGTGAATTTAGCAGAGCACATTCGGAGACAGGGACGTGCCTACGGAGTCGCATATTAAACCCGCACCGTAATAGCGCCCACCGTGGCCCACCGCCGTACAAAACCGGCCAGACAGAAGTTCCTATCTACGCGAGCAAAGAACCGAGTTGGCGATTGGGTACAGTAGAATAATCGAACTGACCAAATCACCGTTAATCCGGGTCTATGTGGTCGGTATCTGTAGTTTCTCTGTTCTATGCGGCGAGACACGTCAGAGCCATCTCAGAATCGTCTCCCACGACTCTGGTGATGCTCTTCTCACCAGTTCCGTCGCGCACCTCGTAGGTATCGTTATACTCTTCTCAACTCACTTCACCAACTCCGTCCGAGTATTGTCACCTCTCGACCTTCAGCTGCCCCCTCGATGGTAGGGGGGACGTGCGATGGGCGAGCGATCTATCGACGATAGCCTTCGTGAACAGCAAACCCCCCCCCCCCCCCCCCTCCCCCCTACCATCGCCAAGAGACCATATCCTCATTGATGCCCTTTCTCTGGACGCATAAACTCGGAACCGGATCCCCGGACTGGCGCTGGACCCAATGGCGGATGTGACGGCCGTCACTGGAAAACTCGCCGTGGCAAGGGTGGCGCGGCTTTCACGAAGCTAAGCGGGTCGATTGAAAGCCTGTTCCTCCGGGCAGGGATAGCTCTTAGGAAGAAACAACCTTGTCTGCCGACGTGCTTAAGCGCCTCCGGGGGCATGCCCGTGAAGGTATGAAGGAAGCTTACGCCGAAGATAGCGAGATCCTGATCCATGCCGCTAAGCCAGAGCAAGCGCCCATCGACCCATTCGGGTCACCGGCGGACGGGAGCACACGGGGCCCGGGGGCGGCGCGCTGCGCCAGCGCTTGCCGAGCGTCACGCCGCGGCTCCCAGATCACCAATCATGCCTGTGCGACTCCAGCCAGTGGCACGGCCATCCGAGAGGACGACGTTCCTTCGCCTAGCTCCTTTCCAGCGCGAGCGACGATCCAAGACCGGAGACAAGGTTCTCTAAAGTCATCGTGGCGACCCCTACCGGCCGAAAAGCCTCGATGGAAACGGGCAGCCGCTTAGACGAGTCGAACCACAGCCTGAAATCGAGAGAAAACGACGTAGAGAAGAAGGAAGCCGTGCAGCGGGCGACAAGTGAGGCCATATCTGTAGCGGAAGCGTCGTGGCTTTCCGTTCTAGCAGGGGCGCGAAACGGAACCTGGCAAAAAACGGAGAAAAACGTCTATTGGACTAGACCCGTTTGCGCCCTCACCGTTTTCGACAGAGCAATCGGCATTTCTCCATTTCTCAATGACAGTTACGTAATCACGGCCAGGGGTTATGAGTCGTGCACTTCCAAAGCAATGCATGAGTACATCTCTTTTTTTCTTGGGCTCCCCAAGCGATCGCTTTTGCAGACCCCGGCACAGCGCCGTCGTGCAGCCCTCGTTCTTGTCGCGTACGCGAGAAGCCCAAGGCGGAGCTATTGCTGTCGGTTCCGCGTCCTCGGAGCTGTAGTCGACGGCGCAGCCCTTGGCGGACCTCCACACCATCCTAAGCTGCGTCTGACGACGTTGGAGTGCATGCTTGGTGGACGGAAGGCCGGTCCTGTTCGAAATATCTAGCTGAAACCGAGCGTACCTGGCTCGGACTCTCGCACGCCGTGAGATTTTAGTTGTCCGAAGCTGCCCTATCGACGCTCGGTCACACCGCAGGTAAAAACACGTGTATCGGCCTCAGACGAGGCTCGGAGTCTCGCCCGCGTCCTGCGACTGTCATCGGGTGCTCGGCAGGACTTCGCCCGCAGCGTGGGAGTCTCAGGCGAGAGAGAGATAGCCTGGCGGGGTGATATCAGTCGAATCTGGCATATCGTGGCTGCATCTCACAGATGGGCGAGGACAGGAGGTGATTCGTCGAGCTGGACCGCGAGAAGGGCTGGGTCCAGGGTCTCGTCTGCTGGACTTCCTTTTTCGTAAGCGCTGACGAAAAGCCACCGGCAGTAACAGGTCACGGAAGAGGAACCAGAAGGGTGGCAATATTCAGCAAGCGAAGTGCATTAATTTTTACCTGATCCTGGCGCGCGCGGGTGATGTCCTATGTCCAAGTAGGAGCCTGCCGTATACACATATCAGGCATGTATGATCAAGGGCAATAGAGCGAGTTGCGGTGCTAAGCCTTCGCCCGTAGGCACATCCCTCGAGGCCCATCATCGACCACGCCTCGACCGGAGAGAAAGTAAAATCCTCAGACGTGGAAGGACATTGCGTGCCTATCGTCGCCGTCGTATCCTTCTCGCCCACCGCCTCTTTTAGTCAGACTGCCTGCTTCTCCCTGTCTCTCTCCTCCTCTTTCCCCCTCCCTCCTTGCGATTCCCCTATTTAGCTAGTGTATCTTTGTGCATTTGCTAACGGGAAAACAATGCCAACCCCTTGGCGATACGGAAACATGTATCCCAAAGCCAAGAAGGTAGCCTCGTAGTTTGTGTGCTTTCGAGGAAAAGAGTGAAGGGGAAGTGGGGGGAAAGGGGGGGGAGAGAAGAGAAAGGGGGATGGTATTTTTCTTGTTAGAAAGGAGCTCCAGTAGAGACAGTAGTAGATGTATAATATCTGGTATTGCTAGCATCTTCGAGAGCGCTCCAGAAATTCTGTTTATAAATAAAAAGACGTGAAGAGAATCAGAGAACAAAGTAAAAAAGAAACGAAGGGGACCAAGAAAAAAAAAGCTGAGACGGGCGTGCAGGCGTCGTGATAGATAGGTAGACATGCCAAACAACCCCAACCTTGGTGTCCACCAGCACCACCGGATCAGAAAAGAAGAACAAGAACAAGAGCAAGAAAATACCGGGTATTAAGCCGTGACGATGCGAAGAATGGTATAAAATAAATGTACAAGTCGTGTATGTGTATGATATGCGTCGCGGAAGAAAAAATCTCTCACGCACTCACTCGCTCGCTCGCTCGCTTTCTCTCTGTATTTCCGTCTCCCTCGCCTGCTGCCCGCCCTTCTTGCCCTCTCTGGCTCGCCCAGCGCGCGTCTCCCCCCCTTCTCTCTGGCTTCCCGAAGAGAGTTTCGAGGGGAAAAAAAAAATCAAAAACAAATCGGGGGGGAAACCATAAACGGGTATTCGTTCGTTTGTTCGTTTGTTCGTTCGTCAAACTCGTAGTCTCGTCGGGCGCGTCGACCGGCGGGTTTCTCTCTCTTTCTCCCCGTCTCTCCCTTCCCCCTTTTCCCCCTCCACACCGTAAGTTCTCCCGCAGGCCTCGCCGGCTCTAGATTATGTTGGCGATGCTGATGCGCTCGGTGTTGCGGCTGCTCGCGGACGGGGGGCCCGCGCCCCCAGCCGCCGGGCTGTTGCGGCTGCTGCCCGGGTCGCCGGCCGGCGCCAGGCACGGCACCCCGGGCTCCATCTTGATCGGGGGCAGCGTCTGCGCGCGCGGCGCGTACGCCGCCGCCGGGCCCAGCACGCCCGCCGCGAGCCCGCGCGTCACCTCGAGCAGCGCGTCCCAGCCGCCCCAGTCCTCGCGCTCCTGCGCGCTGAGCCCCGTGCGGTGGTCCGGGTGCGCGAGGCCCGCGGCCGCGGACGACGCGGACAAGGGGGGCGGAGGCGGCGGCGGCGGTGGTGGCGGCGCCTCGCGCTCCGCGCCCGCCCACACCCAGGCCGTCTCGGCGCCGGCCTGCAGGTCGGCGCTGACGTAGATGAGGAGCTCCTCGTCGCGCAGCAGCGCGTCCTGGACGGCGCGGGGGTCGGGCTGGGCGGCGGCGGCGGCGGCGGCAGTGGGCGAGGGGTAGCCGGGGGTGGCGGCGGCGCGCGGGAGCAGGGCGAGCAGCTCCTGCTGCTTGGCGCGCAGGGTCTGCAGGAAGAAGGCGAGGAAGCGGCCGCAGGGGACGGCGACGTCGCGGCGGGCGTCGACGGACTTGAGGGCGCGCAGGCACGTCAGCGCGAGGTCGTAGAGCCCGGTGAGGAGGAGGAAGAGGGTGCAGCGGAAGACGTGGGTGACGAGCAGGGCGGTGGCGGTGTCGGCGAGCGTCGCGTTGGTCCGGGCGATGAGCTTCGTCGTCTCGACGGCCGTGAGCATGCACTGCTTGATGGCCTCGCTGCGGGCGTCGGGCGGGCAGCTCGGCGAGAGGTTGTGGCGGTGGAGGTGCAGCCGCGCGCTGAGGACGTAGGCGAGGGGCATGAGGACGTGGGGCGGGACGGGGGCGATGCTGTTGGCGTCGCAGGCCTCGGGGATCATCTTCTGGCAGGCGAGGAAGTGGTTGTCGAGGGCGGCGAGCGGCGGCGGCGCGATGAAGGGGTGGGCGAAGGCGCGGCGCACGGCGGAGAACGAGCGGACTATGTTAATGATGAAGTGGAGGTAGTGGGTCAGGGGGTTGACGTTCGGGGGCGGGTGGACGGGACCCTCGGTGTGCAGGAAGTGGTCGTCGACGGGCTCGGGCAGCGCGGTGTCGCAGTCGGCGTCGTCGATCACGAAGGGGCGCCCGAGCTCTAGCGCGAGCATTCGATCGAATATGTAGATCGCCCACCAGACCCGCCTCCGCATGTCGGCCTCGACCCGGGACCGCAGCCCGGCCACCTCGAGGTGGAGGTCGAAGTCCTGGGCGGCGCGCGCCGCCTTGCCCAGCCACGTCCACGCCGCCGACTTGAGGTTCAGCTCGTTCAGCGCGAGCGCCGTCAGGAACGCGCCTCGCACGCTGTCGAGGTCGAAGTCGTTGTTCCACGGATCCGTCAGGCTCCTCGACGCCTCCAGGAACTCGCTCGCTCGCAGGGTCCGGTCCGGGTGCGGATCGTTGCTAAATAGGCTGCCCATCGCCAACACCGCGAAGAACATGGAATGCCACGAGATGGGGACCCGCTGTATGTTAGTATTTTGATAGAGCTCTTCCACCTGGTGCTGCAGCGTCGGCCAGTGTAAGATGGGCATCATGATGTGCACCGCCCCGTAGTACGTGTGGAGGAGCCGGTCCGTCGTCGCTTTCGGGGGAAGCGGTGGTCTCGGGTGGTCGAAGGCGATCGTAGCCGTAGCCGGCGCCTGTCGGTACGGCGCCGGGGGCTTCGCCAGCCCTTTCGAGAAACTTCGGTAGGCCGCCCGCGCTCGCGCCGGGTCTTGTAGCAAAGCGGTGGCTCGCCTCCGCCGCCTCGGCTCCGAGTTCAGGTCTGGCGGCAGCTGCGGCGACAACGTCTCGCTCCCCTCAGCGTCGACGTCCATGTGCTCGCCCCGCTCGGCGAGCGTGCGCCGCAGGTTGCTGTTCTCCTTCCGCACTCGCTCTATTTGCTTCTCTAGATCCTGCACCTGTTTAATGGACGACATCCGCCGGTTGGTCTCCTTGGTAAATTGGCATTTTACGTTGCGGCTTGAGCACTCCGAGCAGCTCGTCGTTTCTGTGGCATCACATTTGACCTTTCTTTCCCGGCAGGCGTCGCAACTTTATATAGACGTACGGAATACGAGAAGCAAGTATTGGTTTCCCGCTCAGCCGCCCCCTTTCCCCCTTTGTGCGATCATGTCGCTGAAAAGGGGGGAGAGGGAGGGAGAGGAGGGGGGACACCAATACCCGTCCTCTCGAGACCCCGTACCTTAAAGTCAGCATTGAATTTCTCTACGAAGAGGAGAGAAAAGGAGGAAAGGAGGAGCGAGGCCGAGATAATAATGGCATCACGAAATCTTAATCCCCCTTCGCCGAAGCGTGAACCACGGTGCAGGATCTCCCCCCGCTACGCGAAGCACATACCTAGGATCCTTCCTCCTCTGGCGGTAGGCGCGCTTCTGAGTCGAGACATTAGCTGCTAGCTGAGAGTTCGAGAGTCTCGGAGTACTCGCCACCGAATCAGTGGGTGGTAGCGACTCTCGGCCCATCACGGAGGTTGCTGCCACCGGCGTGTAGGGCTGGAATCCCGTCGTCTGGGACACGGGAGGCAGCTGGGGAATCCCTATGGGCTGCGGTGGCTGCGTCGTAGTCGGCCTAGAGCCGGATCCTATCAAGTTGCCTAGGAGCTGAGCCTGCGGTCGGGGCGAGGTCGCCGACGAGACGGAGGAAGAGTCATACGATCTCGTAGAGGGATTGGGCGAGCGAGGAAAAGGGTTGTGCGAGGATGCTGCCATCTTTACAGGAATTCCGAGGGCCGATCTGCTGGTGGCTTGTCAGGAGGAGTCTCCTCGCGTTGGGCTCTCCCCAGCTGAACGAGTATCCGGGGAGAGTTACCGATCAAGGGACATGTAGAGAGTTCTGTTGCGGAACGTCTTCTCGGGGGCGGCCAGATATTAGGAAAGCATCCAGGCACCATTCCACCGTGGTCAAGTTCTAGGACGATAAACATGCGGCGGGTGGTAATGGCGATGGATGATGATGATGGTGGTGGTGGTGATGGCTTGTGGTGGAGGAGGAGGAGAGGTACTGCACTTTTTCGGCGGGGGTTCCTGACTGGAGTTACAGCAACCCTCGCACCAATGCCGTAGAATCCGAGAGTCTAACACACGCGAATCCTCGTTGTTCGCCCTCGAGAAATTCCTAGCTTAATATCAGCTGCTTTTTGCGGTGTTGCAGCAGCGTTGTGCTACTAGAAAGTCGTCCTAGCTCTAGCTCTCCTCTCTGTCTCTCCCTCTCTGTTTCTCTCCTTCGCCTGACCCGCTTCCACTGACGATCCTCAACAACCCGACAAGTCGCTCCGGGCAGGGGTTCCCAAACTACACGGGAGGGACCACCGGCTGGGAACAGAGTCTCGGGAGCGCTAGGACTATTTGTGATCCAGCATTTAATACTGCGGTCGTCTCTCTGACGTTCGGTTGGCGGTTCCTGCTAGCATCAAAGGGTATTGGGGGGAGGGGATGATTGCCTAAACAGGAAGTGAGAGTCTGCCGGCAGGCGACAAAGATCATGTACGAATATATAAAGTATCACTACAATACGGGCCTGATGTGGTGTTACTCAGGAGGGGAAGGGGGGTGGGAGGAGAGAGATTCCGACTCGACTCGACTGGAAGAGACGTGTCTTGCGGACAGGGACGATGAAGAGCACCGCCGGCAGCAGTTTTCTGGAAGAGGCAGTGATTTGAGGAGAAGGGTCGACGGTAAACACGTATGTATGTAAGGTAGGCAAGAGAGAAAGATAGGTAGATGGATAGGGTAGACAGAGAGCCAGCCGGCCAGCCAGCCATCGAGACAGCCAGACTAATACCACTACAACGCCCACCTCTGCGGCTACTGCTACTGCTATTACTAGGTACCTACATCTACTAATGCTCCTCCATAGATGTACTACGTATCAAAAGAGACGTACGTAGTTAATCCACCTTGAGTCTCCCTCCCCTGGTTCGGCGCCAAAGCAGAAAATCGGAAATATAATCTGGAGGGGTCGAACTGAATCCTTCTACTACTGCACCCCTGTAATTAGCACAGGAAAGAAACCGAGCAGGGCTGTGAGCGACGCTCCTCGACAACACGGAGGAAAAAAAGAAAAAAAAAAAGTCGCTAGCTACGGTGTTTCGAGCTACGTCGGGTGGGCCATCGGCCTGGACCCCAGCCTTGACCCTAATATAATAAGCGCAGGTCTCCATACCCGTCTCCCAACCTGCCTACACACACACGTACATACATGCCATACACACACACACACCTTATACATATGGTATGTGTGAATGTATGTATGGTACGTGTGTAGTGTAGTAAACCCTGGGGACCTTGCCAGATCAAGGGGGGGCCGCCCGCGACGGCGAATCGGACCTCTATGCAAAAAGAGCTTGATAATAATAAGGACTCCCTCTAGGCATGTACGTAGGTTCTTCCGCGGTCCTTACCATGCTTAACTGATGGTCTATATTACAGGCTAGCCTGGCTCCCCCCCCCCTTTCCCTCACCCTATATGTACGTACATAGGTAGGTAAACAGGGTAATGGGTGTGAGTGTGTGAGTGTGTGAGTGTGAGTGTATGTTCGGGTCGGTATGTACGTACGGATATAATACAGAGATAATAATATTACGGTACAGTAAGTCCTTTCTCGCTCGCTCCCTTGCTCCCTCACTCCTTCGCTCAAGGCTTTGGGCGGATACTGATTCTCGCTGGCACCGGACGCCAATGACTTGTCAGACACAGAACCAGAAAGGAGAAAAAAGGGAAGGAAGGGAAGAAGAAACGAGGAAACGCATCGCCGGGTTGATGCTAACTAGGAATGGAGCCCCCCAAGTGCGTGTACATGTAGGCGTATATGTCTCTGGGTGCGTGTGTACTCATATGGAGATGTGTATGTGTACTTTTATGCGACATTTCCCTTGTCTCCCCCGGTCTGCCCACGATGCACGTAGTTATGTACCCATATGTGGATGTAATATGTGGATGTACGTACGCCGGGCATCCTGATATCGGTTCGGTTTCGGTTGCTCTGCCCTGGTCACGGTATGTATGTACACAGGCCTACCTATGTATAGGAATCTCAGACTATGCAACCTCCACACTGGAACGCCGTACCGTAGCTCGCACATTATTTTAGTGCAGGACATCTCTGGGTAGGACTGGTTGGCTAGCTGGCCGGCGGGTGGGCGAGTCGGCATTCCTCTCGGTTGTGCCATGTAAACCAGGCCCGTTCGGGTGCATGATGTGCATTCGGGACCCAAGAACACAAGACGAGGTGCGAGGGCGTCTTCTTCTTATCTTCCCTTGTAATTTTTCCCTCCTTTTTTTTCCTCGTCCTCAGCTCGGTTTACGTCGAATCTTACACCCCTTTCCCCGTAACACCCACCCCCCCTTGGTCCCATCCCCTTCTTCTCCGTCGTTGTCCTCATCGTGTCGCCCGTCATTGGCGCTGCCGGCCATTCAGCCGTTTAACTTGGCATCGCGCCAAATTAGCAGCGAGGAAGAGATGGTGCAAATGCAATAACAGTCTATGCCACATAGGTGTGTAGGGGGATGGAGGCATTTCCTTGGCCGGCGGCAGTGGCCGGTCCGCTGTGTTAGCAGATTGTGACAAGCATGACTAGGACCAGACAGCGTAGGTATACAATTGTCTGTGAGCCCGTGACCCGATCGCTCTTTTTAATAAAACCTGGCATATGAAAAGAGGAGCGTCCCACTGGCGGACAACGGCTCACGACAGGGCCAGAGTATGGTCACCAAGGAAGACTAGTTTGAAACGTACCAAAGATCGAGTGCTCTCCGTGCTCATGCCGATGTAACCTGATCGCTTGGTCGAGTTACTACAGGAGCCTAGATGATAAACTCCGAGTTGTTGGCGACCCAGATGTTGGGTGCGTGCTGCTGCTGCTGACTGATTGACAGACAGACAGACAACACTCTTTCCCCTCTTTACCTCTGTCCCTCGGTACTCGGAATGCAATCCGTATCCTTTCCTGTCCGCTCTTCCCTTCTCTTCCCATCCCCGTCCCTCCTCTCTCTCTCCCTTTTTTAGTCTTGTTTCTTTCTTCTGTCTTTAATACCGGCTGTATGCGAGTATGAGTATGTTGATATTCTCCATCTCCCTGCTGCTGAGACCTGTCGCAATCTCTTAGCATCAAACATGTGGCGTTTCCCACAGCCGTCCCAAAGAGAACCGACTGTTTTACTAGCCTGCCCCTCAATCTTCCTCGAAAGAGTTAGTGATCCCGGGACGATCTGATCACTTTCAGGGCACGTTTTTTCTGTCCTGGTGACAGCCCTAGCACTCGGGCTAGGGACAGCCTGTTCGCCGCCCCCTCCGGGGCCCCTTCGACCGTAGTAATCTATGTAATCTGGCTGGGGTTGAGGAGAGACCATTGGGGAGTCCATGGAGAACATGCAAGGTGCCGGAAAGAGAGATCACGCTACAAACAGTGTACACGGCCTGCATAACCCATAGCTGTAGGCAGTAGAGGTAGTGTGCGTACAGAGAACGTAGCAGTCGGCCCAGCTTTGGATCCCCCCCTGTTCGCGCTTGATGAGGGACGATTCCGGTCCGACAGGGGGACGATGGAGTATTCCGCTCTAGTACAATCCCATGCCAGTTGATGAAGGGGCCGAAAAAATGCACTGCCTGCCGCATTTTCACTATGGCGTCCTTCCAGAGTATCAGCACATGACCATTTCTTGCTTGCCCACGGCCACACACACACATATATACACACCTCCCTACACACCTCTAGGTGGGCGCTAATCGGCAAATAACGAGCAAGCCTCAGCCCAGCTGGGAGCCGTGCCGCCACGCAGCATCGAGGTCCGTGTATCTGCCCAGCTGGGATCGTAGCGTACCTAGTTATCCCCCAGGCCCGGAAGAGAGCGCGTAGGTTCATCGTCAAATACCGCCGCCACCCTCCACGGGGCGATCAGGTTCGCGACCATGGGCGATCCCACCCCGAGAGAGAGAAGAGAGCGCCGTCAAATGCCACACAAACGAGGTCGAAGATACCATACGCGCATACACACAGACACGCACAGATATCTACCTACCTACCTACCTACCTACCTACCTACCTATATGTACATGCATGCATATATAGTCGAGACGTACGTGTGTACATACACGCCTACGTGCCCCAGGAAGAGAAAAACCGGGGGTGAGGCGGCTACAACGGGCGATGGCCACCGGCCAATAATCACAGTCGGAGCCCGTAGGGAGAGACATTGTGCCGAGCAGAATCTGTCCCACTTGCTGGAACTCTTGCGGTGGAGACGTCCGGCCTCTCTGACTGGCATCGCATCACTTGCAAATGTCCCTCTCTCTCGCATTCTACACAGCCATGTCTATAGCACCTCGCTTAAGGCGAAGAGAACTCGTCAGCAAGGGCCAGCTGGTTTCACCAATAGCCTGCGCGCGGATGGCTTGGGAACTCGTTAATCTCAAGCCATGCGAATGGAAAGCAGGGCAACTAGGATAAATCTCACCGAAATCCGTTTCAATCCCCTAGTAGGCATGGCCGATGATGGGCAGAGGCCACGCGAACGGGTAGCAGCCAACAGCAGCGCGGCAAGGATATTGCGCAATGAATACTCATAAGGATCAAAGCTTGCGGAGGATCTCCCAGCAATCATAATAATAACAACACAACTATAAGGCTAAGATTTAGGCGCTATTCCTCTTTGTCCGCGACTTGAGCGAAACTGGGGGGTCATTCTACGCAGCAGACGCGATGGCATCCCGGGAGGAGGATGGTTCTAGCCCTCGCCGAGCCGGAACCATCGACCTGCGCGCGCGACAGGCTCTGCTGAGCACGGGTTGGACTCCAGATCGGTTGGCAATCCTCGGAAGTGACTAAGCTATACTGGATCACGGCCCCCGTTCGAGGCGGATGAGCCTCAGTTGGCCTACACAGGTACATTCTTGCATAGACGGTTGCATGTAGAGTATCGAGATCGTCAGGGGATTGATCCGAGGCTCCTGGGGGGGGACAACCTCGCCAGGCCAAGTCACAAGGGCGAAGCAACACTCATTCCGGAAGCTGTTGTTACCTGCTACTGTCTCCTCTACCTACATACTTATGTGTGCACGCAGAGTGCGTGATTGATACCTACATCCGGCGCACACATATACATACACACAATTACGACGGATCCCGTGCTGTGCAGGTACACGATGCAGGCATCGTACTGAATGATCCTATCTAGGATGTGGGAGAGATGTGCACTCACATGTATGTAGGCAATCGGTATGATTGCAACGTAGGGAGAGACAACACGGAGCAAAGGCGTCAGCGTAACAGGAAGCGTTCTATGTAAACCTGCATATATAGGTATGTGTGCACATGAGACCCAATATTCACAAGGCCCGAGAGCCACATGCCATCCGCTGGGAGAGACGGTATCTTTCTTGGCTTCGGATTCTCCAGGCGTTGCTTGATGGCTTCTGGGGTTTGTCGGTTTCATCCTTACGCCGCACCTCTTGCTTATTGCGGGAGGCGCTGGATCCATGTCCTACAGGCAGGCCATCCCATCCAGATACACACATGCATTCACGTCTACCTACCTACCTACCTTGTACGTGCTTCTGATACAGAATCTCTGTGGCATAGATCCATAAATGAAAACCCCTTCTCCTCCAGCCCGAACGGGAAGGATCGTCGAGCCTAGCAGACGAGAAACGCCTGAAGCCAAGGACGGACAAGCAGGGGGGATCCAGAGAACTCCCAACGCAGCAGTTTTCTGTACACACATGCATACACACCTACCTACGTGCCGACTACTTATATGAGTAGTACTCGCATTACACACATACTTACCTACATGTGTATATTCACACAGGTATATTCATACACCAATACGCCAGAATTCCTGGAATGCAAGGGATGGACGATGGATGAACGGATCGATGGATCGAGCGAAGGACGGTTGGTTGGTTGGTCCGGATGCAGGAATAGGGGAAGGCCTGTTACGTAGTAACCGAGCCCACGCGACAAGAGGTTACCTACCGCTTTAACCACGCTATATGTGTACGTGCTGTATTTACATATACTACATCGTACAGGGATCCCTAGACCGGCACCGTTAACTGGTTTCTGACTGGCCCGTCGTTTTCAGAAAACTTGCGGTACAGCGGCCAAGGAGGGGATGGCAACGCTTGGACGATGAATCTGGGCACCGGAAGACTTCCGAGCGGACGGCCGCCTGGTTGGTATTGGGAATATACTTGGAGGTTGAAATAACATCCTCGTTAATCATTCAGCCGGTTTTTCCCACCTTCTAGAAATGTTCCCCCATCCGCTGTCTTCTCAAACACGGTGCTCGCATTTAATCAATCTGCTACAGGGTCGAGAGGGAAGAGGGGAAAAAAAAAAAACCACGCTGACGACTTGCATAAGTTGTCTTACCACCCTCTTTCAGTCTCTCTCTATCTTCCTCTCTCTAGATATCGGTAGGGTTACGTAAGTACCCCATCCATAATCCCCCATCCTCCTAGTAATCGTAGGGTAGAACTCGTCGGAAATTGAGGAACGGCTGCAGTTGTCGTGTGCTACCACGATGCAGGGGAGTCTACTAGGTGCGGCGGTATGTGAATCTGGAACGACAACGACCCGGTGCCAAAGTTGTCTGTGAAGCTTCAAGGAAGAGCCTTCTCATACGTAGGACATCCTCTCCTAATGCTATTACTATTGTAAGTCAAGGGGGGGTGGGGATCGCTCGCGCGGGCTTGGCTACTTAGCTAGGCTCTTTACGTCGGGGCAGAAAAAGGGGGGGAAGAGGGGGGGGGGGAGGGAATGGGGATGGGGATGGGGATGGGGGAGAAAAGGAGGGAGGAGAGAAGGGTGGGAACAAGGGGTGCCGGATACCGATATGTACCTCGATGCCTAGGAACGAAAAAGAGGAGGGCCCGAACGGATCGGGCGCCTTGGACGCTATAGCGGCTATTCGACTCCCAGATCCGAGTAGCTCGTCGCCGGAGTCGTCCCCTCCTGAGATCATGACGCTATATCGGTAGGCTAAACTCGGATCTCACTTATTAAGTGGTTACTCACCCTCACCCAGGTTCGCATGGGACTAGACCAGGTTGGCGTTCCTCATCCATGGGATCGCGTGCGGCTGGCGCGTTAATCAATTCGGCTTCCTCCGGACGCCTCCAACGCCGGTTTCTTGGACGCGCGTCGGGTCCCACGAAGATAATACGTAGTCTGGCAAGGTATCACAGATGTACAAATGCCTAGACCTGCATGCCAAACTACGGGGATTGTGCTATGTATGGGATGTACGGGTGTATCTGGCTGTCCCCGTAGGTACTAGGTATGGGGTGTGTGTGCGGATATGTGGGCGTGTGTGGATGCGTTGTGAGCGAGGACTATCCCCAACTCATCGTGTGCTTGTCGTAGAGCTTGGCCCATAGGCTACCGCCCTCTACCAACCCATCCTAGCTAGGCTTGCTCGCCTCTCCTTTCTCCCTTGTCTCTCTTTCTCTCTCTCTCGCCTTTTCCCTCTTCCTCTTTGGTTTTCCTTTTCCAACCTAGGGCCGCCGGCTGCCAGGTATCACCCTGCCTGCTTGCTGTGAGTTATGACAGGTCATGAGTGATCTGTTCCACCACAGCCAAACAAAGGCTCTCGTCCGGGTTTCATTATGCCCAAAACCGGATAGCAGGTATCGGTAAGTTTTGGGAGATCGAGATGGGGGTTAACCCTAAGCATTGAGAGCGCCGGCGAGGGGGCCAAGCGCGAGCAACCTCGTCGGACGCATTTAGCCGAGGGAATCTCGACTCTTCATGAGCGGCCATTTGCATCATCTCTGCACTCGTCCACCGTTGCCCTCAATCTAAGACTAGGGGAGGCGCCCACAGCTCCCACATCCCGGGTCGGCGTGCGACTTATCTGCAGGGTCGTCACCGGCAAGCAGCACAGCAGCACACCGAGATGCCTCAACAAACTTTCTAGGAGACCTGAAAGACGTTCTCGCTCTCCGTGTGATTTCGCCGCGCCGGCGAATCTAGCAGGGCAGGGGTTGGGAGCAGACGGCCGGCCGGGAGAGACGAGAAAGGAAACGGGAGAATTAATAAAATTAAAAGCCACGATACCGCAGCGAGCCGTCTCCTCTATCCCAAGGCCCTTGGCTTCCTTCTGTGTAGTGACGAGAACATGCGCGGTATCCAACAAGACAAGCCACCGAATTGCCTCTTTTGCAGCCGCGGTCTATGTAGGCCCATCAACGACCCGATATCTTACGCCACTACTCCGACGCTCTCCCTCGCTCCCTCTCTTTTTCTCTCCCCCTCCCTGTCCTCACTCTTTCCCTCGTCCGGAAGGACGGTGTGGGGAGAGGGATGGAGGGGACCCGACACCCAGTACGGCATCCTCAGCACACGAAAGAACACGCCACCAGCGTCCCCGTCCCAAGGATCCATGTTCATAGACAGTAATACCTCGACTATGTATAAGGCGCCCGCGCATATGATATATATCTAATACAAACGCCGATCTACATACATAGATGCAGCCAGACTCTACGTCACAAGACAATAGCTCCGGCTAGCCTGCGTGCCCAGCATATGGCTATATTGACATATATAGGCGCCATTATGGAGCACCAGCTCCTACTCTGGAGCGAGTTTGGGGGTGGCTTCGATGCAGGCACGTGAATGGGACGCCGAACGAGTCGATCTTCCTTCACATCCAGACCTTGCTCTCTCCGGGATAGGGGGCTTGTTCCTCCATGCCCGACGCCAACACACTTTATCGAGTGCATACCTATATACTAACGCCGACATCAAAGCCGCATGATCCAGGACACATGTCCAAGAAGTCGAAGTGGCCAACCGCGTTACCCAATGGAGCCAAGGGCCCGAGTGCGAGTTAGGTAGCGACCGATTGCCGAGTTCGCGGGTCGAAACCACGACGAGATCGGCTCCGCACTCGCTGGGAGACACGGATGTTACCTCTCTGGATGACGAAGGGCACTCGGCCAGGGGGCCTGGGAAGCCTTTCGAGAGGGGATGGGAAGACTGTAAGCAGTAAACTCAAAGCGAACGTGGCTCTCAGATTGCCCACTACTCAGGTGGTCGTTCCATGCCGCTCCCACGGCCCCTGGCCGAGAGCTCTTGTGCTCGCTGCTGCTGTTACCCTGATCCGTTCCACCCATTCTAGCGGAGGGTGCAGGCGGGGGGCCAAAAGAATCGATCCTCTAGAACGTTTCTTAGAGTAGCATTCCATCCCGTGTTACATGGAAGGCATGTCGTCCGTGTAACACATTACAGGCCCAACGCTCTAGCATACACCATCCATCCGTCGAGATCCTCGACGGAGGCCCCCGTCTTACCACTGTGCTGTCCTTCCCTCCCCCCTCCCTCCCTCTGTGCTTCTATGCCTGTCCCTCCCTTCCCCCCTTTCCATCCTCTACGAAATAAGGGGGATAATCTACCTACCTGCCACAGCGTGTTATTGTTGTTGTTGTTGCTGGGTAAACTGACCTTTGCCAATGCAGGAAGATGCTCGAATTATCCCGTATGTGCGGTTTGTTTAAGGGAGAAGGAACCAGGCGGGCCAGTGTAGCATCTAGGACACCCCGGGTGATTCTGGCCAAGAGGATCGAATACCACCGCGGCACTTCACTTCTTCCATCCCCGCACCGGCATGACATGGCATGACATGGCATGGCATAGCGTAGCCTCACGAAAGGAGAAAGAGACAGAGGGAGGGAGGGAGGGAGAGGCAAGCTGGCGGGAAAGCAACGAGATGGGCCGTGCCGGGATGAGTGACTAGGTGAGAGCGTCTGGAGAACGTGGGCGCCCACCGGCCAACCAATTGGCGCTGTAAGCAACCGAGCTGGGCGCGCTTGCGATTGTATACGTCGTCGGGGTGGCACCAAGGTTGTTCTCACCCAGGAGCGTGAGCTACACGAGACGACATATGGTCTCGGAGGTGGAAGTCGTACAGACCAAGACCTGCGGTGCAACGAACGACCCTGTATCCTCGCCGTGACGACCGACGATCCAGCGACGTCGCTTCTCGCCAGCCCGAGGAGGAGATCTTCCGATTTGCAGTCCACAAATCTCCCTGGTGCGCTGTCCCGGACGGCAGCCTATCCGGACCGTAGGGTAGGCATCAGATGAGATGGCGAGAAAGAGAGAGAGGGAGAGGGAGAGACAGGCCTGCAGGCCATCTGCAGCCAGGAGTCGGGAGCAATCAAAGTCGCAGGACAGGCAAGGGAAACGGCACGGAATCGGTAGCATCTGCGTCTTTTCTGACTCCCGCTGGGCATTCCTGCGTCCTGTTGCGGCTGACGAGTGCACGTGTATTAGGATTCGCCCCGGGGGTCCAGAGAGATCATCTGTATGTACGCAGGTAAGCGGCACAGACGTGCCACGAGGTTTCTTCTCGCAGCTGGCTCAGCACACAGGGCCGTTGGTTGTCCGCACGCACATACACGCTCTAGTTCGGACGGAGGGCTGAAAACATGACCGCGAAGGAAAAAGATGGCAGGATGGGAGAAGCGGGATGGGTAATCCAGGAGGAATGGTGAGAAGAAAAAAAATCAAAAAAAAAAAAGAAAAAGAAAAAAGGACGGGAAGAGGAAGCGAAGCCTTCTTCCTCGGGTCGATCCCCAGCAGCGCAGCTCGCACCGGAATCCTTTCCACCTATCAGACAACAGGCAACCCGGCGTGGCCCTCGACCGAGATTATGCTTAGTAGGTAACGATATACCTAGACAACAAAAAGTAGAACGGCTCACCGCTACCGCTACCACTACCTGCAACGACGCGGTTCTGTTTCTGAGCCGTCCAGTCTTGTTTAGCAAGCGAGTTGACTCGCAGCGTCACCCCGAAGCGAAGGGCGAGCGTTGTCTCCGCCGAACGTTGGCCTTCCCTCCCGTTCCTCTTCTTCTGCCTTCAGTCTTTCGGCACTCTCGACAACGATGACAGCAAGATGATGACTCGAGCCAACCGGAAAAGCTGCAGCTGCAGCACCTGCCAAGCTGGCCCTGTCGATCCGCCAAACGGGCAGATTTCCAGATCCCTCGAGGTTATGGATACAAGGCAGCAGGGGAACATCGGAACCATGGCGCCGCGATTCCCTCTGCTTACTTCCCCGTCCCTGACTGACACATGGCATCATGTAATCGGTAACTTTGGCTCGAGCCTGCATCGGTGTACGCACATAGCTTGCGTGTAGTGTATGCGTATAAGTGAGTGAGGGAATCGACGCCACTCCTCCCCGTAATTGGCTGGGTAAGGGAGTGGTTCTCTGCTGCCATTCAAACTCGCCAGGGCCAAGGGGTGGGTTGTCCGGAGCTGAAGCGATATGTGACATTGCTCGGGATCTGACGCAGAATAAACCAGGAAGACGGAGTATAAGAGGCAGACAGACAGAGAGAGGGGCGGAGAGAGAGAGAGAGAGAGAGAGAGAGAGAGAGAAAAGAAGAGTCCTTGACGAAGCATGCTCACCCGCCCCAGTCGTCGGTGCCCCTTGCAGCGGCAACAGCAGCAGCACAGCCGGGTGAGTAAGTTGTAAGCAGTATTACCTTACCGGCCGGGGCCACCCTAGGATATCGTAACCAAGAATCCACATGTAAGAGAATTATCGCAGCAGCGTACAGAACGTCTAGTTTTACAGGCGGACCGCAACCAACTGCTGATCTTCTGTCCGTCATGGCAGGTTATTGCCATCTTCCTAGCCAGCTCACGAGGTTTTCCCCACTGGAGTTCTACCTCGTCTTGACCGTCGGTGCTACTGTTAGGACTGCGAGTGGTTTATTTATATCATGTTTCCCCACTCCCATCCCCTTTCATTCCCGTCGGAACGGAGCCGAGAGAAGTCTTTCTCTTTTCTTCATGGACAACGATCAGGACGAGGTTCCGATGGTGTCACTTGCCCCCCCCCCCCCTACTCTCCTCATACGCAACTCGGCCTCCTCGACTTGGTGTCACACGCATCTCGAGTTTGTTCGAGCAATCATCCCCGATCAGGGTCGTTTCGACAAATGCCAGAGAAGATCCTCAGCCATCTCACTCTCCACTACGTAGCATGTACACGCCTAGATGTGTGCACAGAGCGCCGGCAAACCCTGGCGGCGTGCCTTATCGCGGCCGTTGCTTGTTAATGCGCCCACCGGACTAGACTGGCTGGCACTTCGGTAAAGCCCGACAGCTTTCTCTCGGCGGTATTTCCTAGCCAACCATGGCGTACGGGCAGGTCTCGCTCTTCCGCAAGAGAAGCAACGCAACGGCGGCACGAAGAAGTAAAACCGAGTCCGGCGGATGCAACCCTGAGTCGACGTTATATAACCTTCGTGGCGACGAAGAAGAGGGGTTGTCATCCTGAAGGCGGATGGCTCGATGCTACGGTAGGCGAGTAGGTCACCCCGAGACTAATTAAAGAAATCGAGAGAGTTGCTCTCTGTATTTCCGGATAACCAAGTCGGCCGTGTGCGACCTCATGACGACGAAAACGCCTAGTTTCAAGTGCAGGACCACCCTCCGGAGAAGAGGAGGAGGCGCTGTGGTCCCGAAGTTGGCAGGGCGTTATTGTTCTCAATCCCGCACCTACACCCAGGTGAACAATATGGGCAATGATACCTCGCAGCACACCTTTCTTTCGCCGCTCTGCCCAAAGCCGAACATCACATGCGTCACTAAGGGGGGAGGTCCCCTGCATTGAGCTCGCAGCCCAGAACGCAGTTCGCGCCTCCGGTCCTTCGCCTCAACGGTAACTCTGCGCAGGAGAACTTCGAAAAGTCCGAATGGGGGCTTCCTTGGCTGCCTACTACTACTAATACACCATCGGTAATTCGATCGAAATCGATATGGTACCAGCATTCCTTGCGGCCTTCACGTGCGCCTGCAGCACCAAGACCGATTCGCAGGACGCTCGGCCCGCCGACGTCGTCGTGGGCCAGCGAGCCCACGCAAGCTTCTGCGGCGTCAAGCTCAATGATCGCCCCCCCGCCCGAAAAATTGGCTTCGGTGCGGCGGTGAGGGCGCAAGCAGAGACCAGCCTAGGCGCGACCACACAGTCGGTTGCATATACGCGGCGGCGCATGCACTATATTTCCGTCCGTCGGGACCGCGAGAAGACTTTTCGCGACGGCTAACCGAGGCGGGACGGTTTTCGCAGACGACGCCTTCGCAGCGCTATGGACATGGGTTGTTCCGAACGCCCCCCCCCCCCCCCCCCCCTCTCCCCCTTGTTCCTACCGCCGCCGTGGGACGATGCATGAAAGCCTTCAAGCACGATCTCGCTTGAGAATCGCGCCCCCAGAGGGCTGTCCGTGCTAAGCGAGGAGGGCGGGCCAGTTCGTCCTGCATTGCCCCCCCAAGCTTTCTCGCGTATCCGGCGTCCAGCAGTATCTGGGACCCGAGGGAGGGGCGACGACAGCACATCGTCAAGGGTATGCGTATGCTCTGGCCTCCCCAAGGTTCCGAACGTGCGCCTCTCGCAGGGTGAGACCGCCACAGCGAATTTCACCTCTCCCTGAATGACCTCCCTTTTTCCTCGCGGGAAAAGAGAGGCAGGAGGACGGGTTGGTCGTTCAAGTATCAACGGGCACGAGCTGGTCTATTTCACGCGGAATGCGCCTTAAGAACCATCGCGTCCGCTTAGAGGCGTCGGTTCATCGATGAGGATACAATACCAAGGGGCATGCCAACAACGCCGAAGGGCGTGGTGGATTTAAGGCCGGCGAGACGAGTGCTCTCCTCTCCCACGAGACATCCCAACGCAGCCGGGACGATGTGCGTAACGTCCATCTCGTTGATTGCTGTGCACAAAGACCCAGAGTGGCACCATTTTCATGCCCCCATCCCATCCCATCCCGTCCCGGGCATCTCGTTCAACAACAAGACGGTGACACCCGCGTCAAGTAGCCTAAGATCCAGCCCCAGGTTGCCGCCGTCCCTGCTTCTTTTTCCTTTGCCTCTTCTCCTCTCTTCTCTTCTCGCCCGTCCGCGCGATATATCTGTTGATGACACGTGCCGCCTACCCGCGGCCGCCTCATCCCGCACACGCTTGCCAATCAAACCCAGAGGAAACGGAGGCAACTCCAAGCATCGGGTTCCCCGCCATTTCCCGCGAAGCCGCGAGACTGGGTGAAGCCTGGAGCTTGTGGGCACACGCGCCGTGGCAGACACGCGCTGCCTGTCGATCCACGACCCAGCAAACGGCTCGAGGAACCATGCCACGACGGTCTTGCGGTAGCACTCGTCCTATTCACGTATCATTTACCGTAACGGAGGCCTGCGGATTTAAGCGCAGGCCGTGTAGATCTCGATCTACCTTTGTAACGGGTGCACGCTTGAGGGCGGGGGTTGGCGTGGGGCACATCTTGACTCTACACACACGGCTCTCTAAAGGGAGGAAAAATTCTGGCTAAATGGCTACTACTCATCGTCACGAAGCTCTACTATTCATCGTCGTAGGCCTAGTGAGGCGAGCCTGGTTGAAATTGCAGGGGGATTCATTACCACATAGCCATTTTAGGAGGAATAACAGCAGCCTTGACCCGGGCCGATGGGCATTGGGACCCTCTGGTCATTGTTGGTATTTTACGCTAGGTACGCTATGAGCAATATCGTAGCTACAGTTACGTGTAAATATATTTATATAGGTATATGGTGTGTTGGCACCTGCACCCGTATATATTTTCAGAATTAGTTCCGTGTCCCTCTCTCTGGGTGGTTTACCGTAACCCTCGGCATATTGAGATCCAGTCAGCACACACACACACACGCATCTGTATGAATATATATATGAACGTGTGCATCAATCCATACTATTCTATACACCAGATGTACACACGTATATTCGCACATGCACATCTGGGTGTGTGTGGAGTTGTGATATCGAGATGTAAAGAAGCCATTGGTTCTCTGTTGACTTGGCTGACTGGGGTTGTGCTGGGGCGACGGGGTTGGCCGGGTGACAGATGTCAACAAGTAGCTGTTCGCTTGGCCAGCATCCCTTTCTTCCACTTCTATCCAACCAACACTCGGAATTCAGCATTGCAGCCTGCACGTCTCATAACACATCTTCGCAAGCGTAACACGTCCTCAGAGTGACCGCCTTATCTGGGCGAGAGGTCTTCTTCAATCTCATCCGTTCCGCCCTGTGTTACCTCCTTCTTCTCCTCTCTCATCTCCTTTTCTCTTATCTTGAATGCCTCGAGTCCAGCCGGACGACGACCTCGAAATCAACATCGACCCATCCGGCCCAAGCTCCCCAATTTCCGAAGCGCTCCCGTTGCGGACCGACCGCCGACATAGCAAAAACCCGTCATTTCTCGGGCGAGAGGCTGCGCACCGCGAAAGACTCCGGCATAAGACAGGACACAGCTTCGGGGTCGCCTGCCATTGAGACAGCGTAGGATATCAGAACAAAGATGGCATCGGACAGCGGCCGCGACTCAGAGGTTCGCCCCAGCATAGAGCGAGACCTCCATGATGACATAGACGGTAAGGCAGCATCCAGCCGACCCTCGTCTCACAGGGTATCGGAACGAGCCGAAGCTCTAATGCAAGCAACAGCCCATGACGATGACAGGCATGAGGATCTGGGGGACGGCGGCTCGGTGCTAAGTGATAGGTCACACGATGATCACGACTATAGCGAAGAAGAGTATTTGCAGCCGGAGTACGAATCCGACCTGCCCCACGGCACCGCTACCTCCCCCGATGATGTCGGCGACAATAGCTCGCACCACGGAGCTACGGACGAGGACGTCTTCAGCGAGAAGAGCCCCAGGAGCTCGATGGGCTCGTTCGAAAGCCGGCCGGATTCGCGCAAGGCACGCAGGGAAACAGACAATATGACGAATATGCATCGTCCGCCTAGGGTCTCAGACATCTCTCAGTACGACAAGGAGGAGTTTGCCCCAGCGGCCCGAGGCACACCGCGACCGCCTTTTCGGACACCTTCGGATGTGCGCGGTGTGCACGTGTCTTCACCGACACCTTCTGTGCTAGGCTCACCGCGGTCCAACAACAAGAAACATTTCCCAACCGTCTCCCGCCTAGGGACACCCAACACCTCCGCGCAGTACTCGCCGAAGAGGATGTCGACGCCTCCGCGCTTTAAGGGTCGCAAGGAGGCGCCTCTCGTCCTGCTCCACGTCACCCTCCTCCCCCTGCGGTGGGTGTGGGCCGACCTGCTCAACCACGTTGAGACGGAGGAGATGAGCGAGCGCGCGAAGACGCTGCGAGAATCCTGGCGAATCTTGCAGGACCGCATCGGCGACACCGTCATCGAAAGGGGCATCCTGCTGGGCCATCCTCAGAATGACTACGAGATTCTCGAGGAGCGTCTGCTGGAGGCCCTGGAGCTTCCGC
This sequence comes from Durotheca rogersii, assembly GCF_024521655.1. Taxonomy (NCBI): domain Eukaryota; kingdom Fungi; phylum Ascomycota; class Sordariomycetes; order Xylariales; family Xylariaceae; genus Durotheca; species Durotheca rogersii. The sequence goes on from NW_026251255.1 coordinate 502,465, forward strand.
TCCGCCGACGAGCTCGGATCTTGGAGTGCGGCCACTACCTCGGCCCCTCCAACGAGATGTCTCTCGCCGACGATGCCGAGAGCGAGGACGAGTACGGCAGTTCCGATCATCCCCGCTCGGACGAGCAGCGCCACTGGTGCGGGACTTGCAAGAATGAGATCCGGTACGATTCGCTCGGCCCTGGCAAGGTTTTCCGAGTCAAGGTGTACGCTAGCAACGGGCTTATGAAGGCCGGGGCATGGGCAGCTTGCTGGAAGGAGATGGAGCGCGTCGACGTAGAGCTCGAGCCTATAGTCGAGCCCGACGTCCAGGAGGAGCTGGTCCGCCTCGCCGCGACACGACAGGAGCGTGACTTCGCGCACCGCGAGGAGGCCGAGATCGCGAAGGAGGTGGCCGAGCAGCTGAAGGAGCAGCACCGGAAGGAAGAGGAGGACCTGCTGCGCGCCCACAGCAGAACTCCCGCTCGGTCGGAAGCAGAGTTTGGCCGATCGTCCAGCTCCGCGGAGGAGCGCCGCAGGCGGGACGAGGAACGACTCCGAGAGGTATACGGCGAGACGCCGCCCCCACAGAAATCGGCGTCGAGAGATCCGTCTAGCCATCCTGGCCCGGAGTCGTACCGGCGCTCGCCCTCGCCGCCATCACGTCCGTCGGCTCCCGAGGAACGTTACGGACGAAAGGGGCAGGCACAGAACTACGGGTACCGGAACGCTTCGTTCCCGGAGCTGCTGCAGCGGTCGGTGCGAGTCCTGATGCAGGACCCGAAGAACGTCGTCATCTTCGTCCTCGGCGTCTTCGTCCTCGTGCTCGCGGTGCGGCATGCACCCGGGCCCTCTGAGCCCGTATACGAGCCCGTGATCCACAGGATGAGGGACGGACCCATCATCCGCCGCGCCACCATCGTGGAGACCTCGCAGGCTAGGGTCACGACCTCCGTGCCCTTCCTCGCCGAGCCCTCGGCGTCCCCCGACTACCACGAGTCTCCGGAGGCCGCCTCGTGGCAGCACATTTCGGTCGACGACGACCCTCTCGAGGCCTCGCAGGAGCCTCCTAAGGCCGAAGAATCCGAGACAGCTGCGCCGAGCTACGAGGAAGAACCGTCAGACGAGGTGACTGAGGAGCCCGCGACTAGCAGTGCTGCACCAGAGGTGCCCAAACCAGCCGTCGAGTTCGTAGTGGAAGAAACACCTGCTGCTCCCAGCTACGAGGCGCCGTCGGAGGCCCTCTCTCAGCCCACGCCCGCCCCAGAGGCCGCCACCGCCACGGCGGGGGTGTCTACCTTCTACGAGCCATGCTACATCTCGGCGGCCATCCAGGGCCGGTTCCACGAGGGTGTGGCGCAGCTCGAGGAGACGGAGATCCTAACGGAGAAGAAGGTCGTCCGCGTCGTCCACACGGTCACCGAGACCGAGGTCGAGACCTCCACTATCAGGGTCACCACCACCACCGCCGCCGAGGCTGAGGCTGCTATCACGACCCAACCTGAGCCGTCGATTGCCGCCGTTAAGGAGGAGCTGTCCCCGGAGGAAGCTCTTCCGGTTGTCAAGGTGGAGCCAGAATCAGAGCTCAAGTCAGAAATCGAAGTGAACTCGGAACCCGAGCTAGAGTTGGAGTCAGAAATTAAGGTGAACTTGGAATCCGAGTCCAAGTCAGAATTGGAGTTAGAGGCAGGAGAGCCTCTGGCTGCTGAGGCTGCCGCCGAGGAAGTTGCTGCAGAGTACTAATGATGTGGACGAAAAAGGGGGGCTATGGCGGCGGGTACGAATGGAAGACTCATCTTGATGTTTTTTGTTATTTTTTTGCCTGTTTCCTCTGTTCCCTACAATGAGCCAGGTTGTATGGGCCGCAATGGGATGGATCACGTTAATGTTGGTTGACTCCCCCTCCCTGGGCCTGCCTCTCGTTTTGACAATTCGAACACGGCTGTACATGGTGGAGTGGACGGACATAACTTATCAGTCAAGATTGCGATAGACCGACGATACCAGCAAAGCACCTGTGGTTGGAGAGATGCTTGTCTTACAGATCAGAGCCCCCTCTCATCTGATGATCATGGATGTAATGTTAGTTGTCTGCCAGTCTGTCTCTAGATGGAGATCTGGGGCTCACTTTTGCCGATTCTACATGGTCACTCCTACCTTAGTGAGATAATACCATATAAGGATACAGTCAATATGCACTTTTATAGTGATAAACTTGATTCTGTCGTGGTAATTCACTTTACTCTTGATGAATACCGAATAAATCCCACGTAACTGGACGTCAGTAATAAGGTGCTCTTCTTAAGGCACAGCAGCCTAGCTTTCAACAATGAAGACTACCTCTCTAACACTCCAACATACCGAAATGTTACCCGTCTATAAAGGCAGTAGTGTCTTACAGCTGCAGTTGAGGGCCTTTTTTCAAGAGGATGTGAATAATACAGTAAGTTTTCCCTTTAATATCTACCTAGGTATCTAAAACACCGGGTTGCCGCAATGAAGAACAACTGAAATGCTAGTGAATATTCTCTAACTTTCAACAACTCTAATGCAATATTCACTAGATACAGCAGCGCCGCTATTATTATCAGCACTGACTCCCCCATTGTTAGGCGAGCCTAGCTATATATTCACTGCTCGCTAATGAAGTACGCATTGTTGCCATTTAACCCCAGACCTAATGGATTGATTACCTCCACATTCACAACGAAACCCATTAGAGGCTCTCCCCTAAATGGTATAAGTAAGGCTCCGTAGACTTTTCACCAGCGTCCTTTTCCATCCACATCTCTTCTGCCTCTAGATACCAGCATCTCAAGCAAAGAAACTTCCATCCTTCTGTTGCCATATCAAACCCACACCAACATCAGCTCTGGTCCTATCCGGAACAACAACTACTAGCATTTACTAAGCGACAACCGTAACAGAAGCACCATGGACAAGGACCCAGGCCGCGGCCCCCACCCAGTGTGGAATCACGAGATACAGCTCACCAACCTCCCTGTGGACTGCAAGCCTGACGACCTAGTGAAAGTTACCGAAAACATCGGAACTTTGCGCAGCATACATATTGTTCAGGTCAAGCCAGACGACAAAGACAACTCGGGAAGCAACGCGGAGGGCAACAGCCAGCCGAAGAAGGAGCCAACTTCCATGGCCTGTATTATGTTCGACGACCGCAAGGACGCCAAGATCTTCGTCTCGGCGTATGATAAGGAACCTCTCATCATTTCTGGGCGCAAGATCGGTATGCTTCGCCATGCCGTCTTACTCGGCTGGGAGTAACTGCGCCGATTCCCGGTTCTTATAGTCGCCTAGCCGGCTAGCATCCTCGCCAGCTTAGCTCTCGATAGCATAGGTACGGATACCTCGGATCCCACCCTGACGTACGCGTATGGATCGCGTGGACTAACCCCAGACACAGATAGAGAAACGAATCGCCTGCGTGGCCGACGAAATAGGATATGGCTGGGGAGTTGGAGGAGCGGTAATGTGTCACAGGAAAGGAAGGCAAGGCACTTGTCCCCTACGGAGACGGTCACATGAGTTGGTTGATACGGCCACCTGAGTGGCCCGGTCCTAAGGGTAGCGAGCAGATATTGTTTATTTAGATAGGTGTGGAGTAAATCTAATCCCTAATTACAAATTTGTGACTATGTGGCATATGTGATTTCGTACTGCCTATAGAACGCAATCGTCTCTCGACCTGCAAATATCCAGTTCTAGCCGCAGTATTAGCATCTGCCAGCCGCTCGCACGCGCTCGCCGCGGGACTTCCTACCGTGTGCTCGCTCAGTGGACGAGGCCGAGGTCGATCTGCCTGCGGACCTCGCGCCAGTAGTCTACGCGGCTGCGCTGGCGCAGGGCCTTGCCCCAGCGGACGATGGGGAGGAAGACACAGCAGATGGCGAGGGCGACGAAGGCGACGCTGACGAAGCAGTTCTGGGAGCCGAGGGCGTCGAGCCAGGGGGTGATACCGTAGCCGACGGCGAAGCCCATCGTGTTGCGGACGAGGATGCAGGTGGTGAGCGCGTCGCCGGCCAGGTCGCGGTACGCGTCCACCAGGTACGCCACGCTGAGCGTGATGCCGACCGTGTTGGCGAACGCCGTCGCCCCCATCGCCACCGCCAGCCCGAACCAGTGCACCCCGTGCGCCGCCCCCACCCCCCACAGGATGAACGATGCTGGTACCACTGCCGTTGCTGCCGCGAACAGCCACAGCCGGTGCTCCGGCTCCGACACCCCCCCGTTCCGCCGCGCGTACCAGATGATGAAGCGGTCTGAAAACACGCCCGTGAACGCTGACCTACACTACTCATTAACACTGCGCATACAAGGACGCGATCACGCATCTGAGAAGGCCAAGAAGAAGAAGAAGAAGAAGAATGTTTACCCTACGGCGACGCCGATCATGCAAGCGATGTAAGTCAGCCCGACGAAGGAAGGACGGAAGTTGTACGGCGGGCCGCCGAGGATGATGGAGGTGGTAGCGTTGAGGATGTTGAAGTAGACGAGGTAGGTGCCGTAGCTGAACCCGGAGTAGAACACGACGGGCCACGAGAGGAGGCGCAGCGACTGCCAGGCGCGGTAGTGCATCGCGAACGGGCGGGGCGTGTCCAGGATGGCCAGCTTCTGCCAGAACGTCTTCGTCGGGGCGCTGGTGGGGGAGCCGTCAGGAGACGGGGAGCGCTCCGCGTCGGCAACCGCGTCGTCGGCCGGGCCTCGCTTGCGCTTCTCAGCGGCAGCCGGCGGCGGCGCGTCGGCGACGACGACGCCGACGGTGCGGCGGTCGTAGTTGGTCTCCTCCATGAAGCCGGCGAGGAAGGCGAGGGTGGCGGCGCAGGCGATGGCGGGGACGAAGAAGACCCAGGGGTGGCCGGCGCCGTCGTTGACGAAGCCGCAGACGACGGGGGCGAAGAAGTTGCTGCCGGCGAGCGTCCAGGCGTACCAGCCGAGGTAGGTGGCGCGCTCGTGCGCGAAGAACAGGTCCGCCACCGTCGTCTCCGGCAGCGCCTCGATCGGCGCCGCGAAGAACCCCGTCAGCACCCGGTTCGCGATCCACTGCCCGCGCCCCCGCGCGTACGGCCCCCACGCCGTCACCGCCGCCAGCGCCGCCAGCGACACCAGGTACGTCACCCGCTTCCCGTACTGCAGCGCGAACGGCTGCCAGAACAGAAGACCCCACCCGAGCAGCAGGAACACTGTCACCGGCCCCGGAGTCAGCGATGAGGCGCTGGGCTAGGGAGGTAGGTTGGTATGCATGCCTGTGTAGTTTAGGGAAGGGGGGAGGGGGGTGGGAGGAGAAAGGGGGGGGAACCACCGAGGCGAGGCGCACGCCCCGGAGCTCAGAGCTCATCACGGCAACGGCTCAAGACAAGCAGGCCAAGCGCGATCTATGCAGGCACCCGGACCAACCACTACAAGCCGGCCCAGCGTACGCAAGAGGGAGAACAAGGGATAAGCGGGGCCTGGACGTACTGTAGCCGGTGCCGGCGTTGAGGTCGGCCTCGGTGACGGAGAGGGCGGCGGAGAGGGGCACGAGCACGGAGTAGACGACGGACAGGGCCATGCCGTTGAACCAGGTGTAGAGCAGGGCGCAGGCGAGCGCCAGGCGCTTGCGGCGCGGCGCCCAGTTGAGCGGGTCGTCCGGGTCCGCCGACGGCGTCGGCACCAGCACGATGTCGCGCCGCCGCGCCGCGTGCCGCGTCGCCAGCGACCGCTCCAGGTCCACCAGGTGCACCGTCCCCGGCACCTGCGCCTCGTCGACGGGCCCGCGGCCCGCGGCCCCTTGCGCCACCGTCATCGCGCGGCGTGCAGGCTGTGCTTTTCTATCCGGCCGTCTAAGGTCGGGGCGAAGCTGGGCTGGGCTGGGCTGGGTGAGATACCTAAGACGGGGATGGATAGGCTCGGTCTGCCTCGACGTCGAAGGTTGAAGGTCGAGAGTCCTCGGTGTTCGGCAGTGCCTATATAAAGGAGAGCCTGCGGTCAGGGACGCCTTATCTATCGACTCGGTCCGAGGGCGCGGAGAGAAAGAGGAGGGAGGGGGGGGGGATAGCAAGCAGGGCTGTACTGCCGGTGGCGTGGATAGAAAGAGAGATTAGATAGGAGAATAGATAGGTGAATCATCTCACGCCATCCCACCTCCTCTTCTTACCCGCATCCCCGTCAAAAACATGGTTGGTTGTGACGCAACCGTGGTATCACCAAGCTACATATCACCAAGCTACATAGATGCTCTCCCTTTAACTCGCCTCGCCGTTTGATACCCCTCCCCTTTGCCATTCAGCTCTATTTCAGCCGGGCCGGCGCAGACGCGAAGAGCCATGTGTTACGACTGATCTTCTGTGAGCTGCTGCCGCCAGAGTTTCACTCCTAAACATGTTTTTGCGCGTATATATATATGCGCGTGTGTGTATGTGTGTGTGCTTGTCGGTATCTGCAGTCGAAAGATAAGTAACGATGCACTGAGGCGAGCTGATAAGGCCGCGTGTCTCTTCTTATCTATTTCTCTCCCTTTTGCTTTCTCCTCTACAGAAAGGGGGGTAGAGGGGAGTCCTGCGCGTCCCAGGACCGGGCTCGATCTGCTGTCAGCAGTCCGAGTATGCAGTCTGCACGCATGGAGGGTGGTGAAGAGCGAGGGTTGGCTGCCACCTTAAGAACGTGGAACGCACTCCAGGATCCGGGGTCTGCGTATAATGTAAGAAGCTGCCCAGATCTTGGAACCGGCCAGGCCTGCCGGGACAGGGTTCCAGAGGCTCTCTCCCCCGGGAACATCACCGCCGGTATCGGTTTACGGGAATAACATATGGCCATTAGATCCATGCTAGGTACTAGCAAGTCACTTGAGACTTATGTATGAATCCCCCCTAGTAAAAAAAGTATCTTCTGAGCCGGACTCCGACACCAACTTCTGAAGCCATCTTGTCGAGTGAGAAAATGGCGAAAGTAATACCTGTTGACTGACTACGATATACTGCGGAAACTGCCCTGATACCTAGAGGGAACTTCGCGTTTGGGCGTATCCGACGACGATTACTATGAGTTGGGCCGTACTACCAAGTCTTCTAGCAGGTCTCAGACATCCCATTGACCTCCTCTCCTATTAGAATATAACCTTCGTTACCCTATACTACATCGCGCTGCCTCGTCTGGAGTGCCTGTAGTCCCCGATCACTCAAATCCCGCAGCATATGAGGAAAAGGACATCTGGATCGGAGGCGTTCGGCTACGCAATACCTACTTAACCTAGTTTCTCTCATATGCCACAGCCAAAGTGTATTGGTATGGGAGACAGTGTTTACGAAAGTTGTTCTGTCGGTCGAACAACCGTAGTAGGAATAGAGGAACGGCCGGTTGCCCCGGCGTGGCGCACGTTCGTGCTCGTCCGGGCGTCACCGAAGCGGGAAGGGAACTCCCTTAAGATCAGGTCCAACAGGGACATGTCGCCGAGCAGGGTTTGCACTGTCTACTCTCCCTCTGTCTATCTCTCGGACGACCACGTCCGCCTCGACTACGCTTCCTCATCAACTAGCTGGTCTCGCCAGGCCTAGAGGCTGATCCGGTCTGGGGTTGCACTAGACGTCCGCAGTATAACTGATCCCTGCTGTTATATAGGATGACAGGTAGGCCGTTATACCTAACACTTCGTCGGTATTGACGGGGCGGCTCAGGCAGGTCTGGATTCATGCTCGGTCCTAACCTTGATATTGCCCTCTCTAGGTGATACCCCTGAGACAGCATGCTATACACGGAGGGATGTACTGAATACCCCCCAGGAATATAGCGACGGGTAGGCTGAGCTTTATCCGTAAATATATCCTGAATGCTCGGACAAATAAGTGGTCTCAGTCGTCTTCTGCGACGTGTTTGCCCGTAGCCTCCTTCCCCCCCCCTCAAGTCAACCGCATCCCCGTGCTCTCTCCCGGGTGTCTTGCGACTTTGATCTATGTACTCCTGTATTCAAGATGTCCAACACGCCACGTATGGGGAATACGGATGAAAGCCAGGCGGCGCTGCATATGGTAGAGGATCTGTGCTTTTCAAGGTGAGGACGTCGACACGGCGGCGCGTACTCGCTAACGTCCGTGCATAAGTCTATCGACCCCCCTATATAGGTGCTGGTATATCTACTCTTGGTGGACGATGTCTTCGAAGGAAAAGTAGCCCGGGTTCCGCTGCTGGCACTGGCGGCACACGATAATAGTGTTCTCGGCGACCTCGAGGAGGAAGCGGCGCATCTCGCGCGGGGTGCCTGCGCACAGCCAGCCGTTGATCATGCCGTTCGGCAGGACGGACTGCTCGCCGGCGGGCGAGCGGCGGAACGCGACCTGGTGGCGCGAGCCGGACTGGCAGGCGAGCGGGTCGTGGCCGAGCGCGCGGACGCGGATCTGGCTCAGGCTCATGGCGCGCGACATGAACCGGAACAGCGACGTCCACGCGTTCGGGTACTCCGGGTTGTTGTCCAGCTCCTGGTCGCCGCGCTGGACGCGCACGCCCACCGCGCTGAGGTGCAGCCGCCGCAGCGACGGCGCCACGCACCGCAGCACCTTGACGATGCTCGCCTGCGGCGCCAGCATGTGCTCGAGCTCCAGCTCGCCCAGGTTGCGGAACCGCAGCGACGGCGGCGTCGCCGCCAGCCGCGCCGGCCCGCTCCGCAGCAGCGGCCCGTACAGCGTCGACGCCTCCGGCCGCTCGCCGTTCTCCACGTCCACCAGCCCCGCCAGCCAGCCGATGATCCCCTCCGGCAGGAACCCCTCGCCCCTCGACTTGACCCGCAGGCACGCCAGGTTCGGCATCTGCTCCAGCAGCGCGAACAGCCGGTGCGGCTGCCACCGCAGGAAGCCCCGCGTCATCGACCCGACGCCGCCGAGCGTGTGCGCGAAGGCCACCGTCAGCTCCAGCGACGTCATCCCCGCGAAGACCGGCTTCATGGCGTCGACGGCGAACCGCGGCATCGCGAACGCGCTGCTCGAGAACCCCATGAACACGTTTTCGATGTCGGCCGTCAGCGCGCCCAGCGCCTTCCCGCTCGCCCCCACCGCCAGCAGCGCCGTCGAGAGCACCACGTCCGGGAACGAGTCCTCGGTGCGCAGCCTGGCCCGCTCCGCCCGCAGGTCGATGCCCGTCTCCCGGAAGATGTGGGCCACCCCGTAGCTCACGAGCACCTGGCTCGCCCCGGGCCGGCTCGACCGCCTCGCGACGTTGCTGTCCCGCACGCTGAGCTCGGCCAGCCGGGGCAGGTTCCTAAACGCCTCCCCGAGCAGCAGCTGCAATTTGCCGCTGCTTGTGAGCCAGTTCTGCTCCGTGGCCAGCTCTTCCAGCCCGTCCATATCGATCCTGGCATCGTCGGCCTGGGCTATCGGGGAGGTGCTCGCGTTTTGGGGCAGGGCGTCGCTGCTGTACAGTCGGTCGAGGCCGATGGTGACTTTCGATAGGCATTCCGCCAGCGCGTAGTGTTTCGATATTTCGACCAAGCATGTCAGGCTGCCTGTGCTCTGTCAGCTTCTGCTAGTAGAGCCTGTTGGGGAGGGCGGAGGGCGTAGATGAGTCGATGGATAGGGGCGGGGAAAGGGGGGGGGGGGGTTCGAAGAAGGGCACGGAGGAGGCGGTGGGAAGGAAATATGTAGTTATGGCGCCAGAAAGTGTCATGTATGCCGCGTAGGGGACGACGTGGATATAACAGGCAATCGGTTAGGGGATAAAGTGTTCGATGGCACGGAAAACATACTGTAGCCCGGTCAGCACTCATGCGAGACATGCCGGGAGGTAAGCAAGACATTTTAATTAGAGAGAGAGACGGGGGGGGGGACGGGGGCTGGATGGGCGTATACACCTACCGCTGGGTAACCATGAAACGCCTATCGGAGAAGAACTCCTCGCGGAAGTTCACGAATAAGCACCTCTCGATACAACGGCAGGCTAGGCGGAAGGAGAACAGGTCCTCGGAGTAGAGATAAGACGCCATATGCACGAGCAGTTCGCAGGGAAGCCACAAAATGGGGGACTTGGCCATCCCGGCCCCAACATGCGTGTAGGTGTTCATCGGGACGGCTATGGGTCGTCTCGGCCAGTTGAGCAGCGCAGTTCCACTCCCCCGTCAGCCATAAGGCAGCGTCGACGAGCAGCAAGCCGTCAGCAAGCAGCCGCCTCCGCAGCAGCAGCGGCAGCAGCGGCAGTAGAAGTAGTAATAGGAGTGCGTCGAGTGAGATAAGTACGGCAGTGCGGCCTAAGTCGTATGTAAGACCTAGCGGGAGTAGCACCACCGTAGAGACTCTCGAGATATCTCGTGAAGCCTGCCAAGAAAAGAAGAATTTTGAATCACCCCTGTGGCGAGGGTCGTCGGTAGTGGCATGGGTACTAGGAAGGTGATGCTCTCTTTCGTTCTCGTGCCCTACGGGTACATGTCTGTCCCGTTTCGGGCTCGGGCGTGGGCGTGGTTGTTGGTTAGAACTCGAATTTCCGTCGTTTAGCAGCGAGTCCTGTTAGGAGGCAAAACAGGGGGGAGGGAGGAGAAGGGGGAAGGGGGGGGGGAGGCTGGCCAGCTTACCTACTTGGATCTGTCCAACCCATCCTCCCTGGCTGGTATCCTCCCCCCTCCCCTCGCTGGGGTTGTTGTGAGAGGTAGGCTGGCCGTTGGCGGAGGCAGGTTCTGCTGGACCTCCTCGTTTCCTGCCCGCTCTATTGGTGGGCCGCCGGTAACGGGATTTGCATACATGTCCAGGCCGTGGCAGTTGACGCTGACGCTCGCCCAGGCACGACAGCCAGGCAGGCGTACAGCTCTATTTATGTGAGACTAGTGCAACCTTTATATATTGGGAATCCGTCCCGGTGCTCGCCTCTCGGGCAGTAACTGCGGCGGCGACACACACACACACGACATACACACGCCGCACGCGAACACATACACGCATACTCAAATACTTATATCTATATCTGTATACGGATATTTGGCCTCCACGATCGATCTCCTTCGCCCTTACGTCCCGCCCCCCCTTCTTCTCTCCTCTCTCTTCGCTCGCAGCGTGCACCTACTATGCTTAGTGACGATGCTACGTGAGGAGGTCCGAGTAGCTGGCATACCGCAGCCAGTTGCTTCCAGTCGACAGCAGTGAGCCTGCTACGTGGACGGCGATGAGGGCTGGTAGGCCGGCAGGAAGGCCAGGAAACCATGTATACCAGACAACGACCCAACTGCTCGGGAGGGCGTTATTCCCCTCAGGCGAACCCGGAATCCGGGCCTGGCGACGGTCGTGATGGGTATCACGATGCCGGTTACACATGCAAAAAATATTAAAGAGGATGTGTGCGTGTGTATGTGTGCTGTGCCGTGTGTGCGTCTATGTGTGTGCCGTGCAGAGCTGTTGGTTGTAGTATGTGTAGGCCTAGTCAGTCGTAATAGGCCAGCCGTGTCGGTTCGTTAGGCAGGATGTCAGCATCGCGGGCGCTCGATGGGAAATGCCTCTCTTCGTTCGTCATTTTACCTCCCTGTCGCCGGTTCGAAACACTTACCGCTTCTCCGAACAACAACAACAACAAAAAAAAAAATACCACCCCCCTTTTCTCTCGCGAATAGGAAATACAGCACCACCGCAACTCCGCATCACACGACGCCGAGCACGCAGCAAGTAGACCTTCAGGACGCCGCCTGCAATTTGCCGTCGAGGATTCGAAAGTGCTCCCATTGGCCCCCTGCGCATGCACGCCGGCCAACACAACCGACAGGAGGCCGGGCCGAAGGGGTGCAAATCCCTCTGGGCTTCCCAGGATATGTGATCCCGATATATACCATCTACGCGTATCCGCGACACAGGTTCTTAGGCTCGCGGCACCGATGCGGTTTAGGCTGAGGTATCGTGCTCCAAGCACGCTGTCGAGCATCACTGCGGTCAGCGCCACCTCAGCTAGACAGGCAAGTTATACTTACTAGTAGGGGGCGGTCGACCCGGGGGAACGGTTACGAGTAGAGCGAGACCAACAAACCATTCGATCCATGCAGGCCCTTACCCAGCGCCCGCCCTGCCCGGCACGCCCGCCATGCCGTAAGCGTAGTGGCGGACGGCGCAAACGCCACTGTTGGTTCTGTTAGCCGGATTCGTATATAATATAAACAGGCAGATATAGGTGGCTCTACCTGCTTACCCACCTAACACTACCTATGTCATACACTATGTCGTATGCTAGCCTGCCTGCCTGCCTGGGTTAGGGGCCTACCTAATCACCCAGGGAGTCGAGAGTGCACCAGGGACCCCGGGTGGCGGCAGAAAAGAAAACACCGCTTAACCTGCCCGGTGCCGGTGAGGTATATGTGGGAAGAAATAAACGAAGAAAAGACGAAGGATAAAAAAACAACCCAAGGAGAAGAGCCGGGGGGGGGAGGGGATGGAGGCAACGAGGTGGCATACCCGTATCGAGAACCTACATCTCTGGGACCTTTCGTTAAGCGTCTGACCTCCCGTCTCGCTCCCTTGCTACGCGTGCGGATAGGGCCACGCCTCCGTGGATAACTACGCACACCCCGAGGCCGCGAAGATTGCACGACTTCGTACTATGGGCAGACCTGGCGGGCTGACGTCATGCTCTCTCTCTCTCCTTTTCTCTTATCTCGTATCTCCGGCTGTCCGTCTGCCCCCGATCTGGACCCCTCGCCATCGCCGTCGCCATCCCCATCCCCATCTCCAGCCAGCGGCCGGACAGTGTTACCTGGCCAGCTGCGAGATCTGTGGTTGTGAACCCCCATATCTCGATGTCGGGGGGAGGGGGAGGGGGCGCCATGCATGCCTTGTACCGGCCGCCACACATCACGTACCTCGTGAAGGTATCGTAGGTACCTACCTCGCGTCGCCAGCCAGCCGGCCAACCAACGACTGGCTGCAGAACTTACCACGCTGACCTACCGTCTCGCCGCCGCCTGTCGGGTCCCAACCCCTACAAGCCCCTTCTCCAAACCGCGGTGCGAGAAATTCCGCCGCCGCTCTCGTCGCTGGCATGCCGTCGACCCCCAGGGGATACGCGTCGTTCCACCGCGCGGACACCTCCCTATCCCGCTCGGCCGAGCCGCCGCCGCCGCCAGGACCCGGGTACTGCCAGTTGCACCGCGCTCCTGCATCTTCCTCTCTGTCGGGCCTGTATTTGGGTATTGGAAGCTGTCAAGCCTACAGATTCGCCGTAGTATAGGAACCGTGATAGCGAGGGGGGAGGGGGAGGTCGTCCTAGACTACCTACGCAACGCTCGGGTCAGAGGACGGCCGGCCCAGGAGTACCGCCCTCTTTCTCCCTCCCCCCCTTCCTCTATCTGTTAGAGCTTTCCACGGGCCGACGCCGGGATCGCGATGTGGCCATCGCCCTCGAGCACCTCTCTCCACGCATGGCGTCTGCCAAGCCGCGCCCGATGAGGCAGGGAAAGGAGGAGGGGGGGAATGTTACGTCTCGCAATCGCGTTCAGGCGGAAAGCAGAGAGAGCAAAATGCTCAGGTTGTCGCGGGCGGACAAGTTGGCCAGGTCATCTATATTGAAGCTCGATCAGGTAGGTCAGGTCAGATCCGGGATTCTCTCTTCCCCTCCCTCTCCTCCCGGTAACGCCTCGGCCGACTCGGACTTCCCACGTCAAGCTTGCCTTATTCGCCTGCCCGCCGCTATGCCAATTCCAAACTCGGTTTTTCCAACGCTTTCGCTTTTCCGCCCAAGTTGATGATATCCGTAGCTTAGTCTGGTTTTTTTTTCCCTTTTTTTTTCCGCTTAAAAATTTCCCGACTCCCACATCTCATCCACTGACAGGCTATGCCACTATTCGTCCTATATCGTCGCTTGCGCGGATGTGCAACTTTCTCTCGCGCTCTCTCTTTCTCTCTCTCGCCGTGTGCCTTGTTCCGTTTTACGTTCTGCCTCGTCTCTCCTCCACCTGTCTCCTCTCCGTGTTCGTGAGTACTGCTCTCCGAGACTTTTTGTCTTCCTCTCGTGTCCGCCCCGCGTCTTGCTTACTGAAAACGCTCGTTCTCTGTGGTCAATATACACCGCCCGCCCACTTGATGCATAGGTTAGTAATAGTTGAGAAGGGTAGTTAGGTATCGCTCTTATGTAGGGGAAACAAAAAAAGGAGAAAGCCGCCCTCGCCGCCGCTCGTTTCCCGATTGGATGACCACGTGTTTATGTTGCTTGTATTCCTGACATGCGATGCATGCGCCTGCCCACCCTCTATGGGAAGAAAAAAATCTGTCCGTCCGTCCGTCCGTCCGTCCGAATATGCGTGCGTAAGTGTGTATGTGACTATAAGTGGGAGTTGTGTCGTGTTGTGAGTGCCCGCGTGTATTGTCTATGAAGAAAATCCGGTTGAGGAGAAACAAACCACTCCCCCCCCCCCCGCCATGCCCCCTCACGACCTTCTCTTCCTCGTCCTTGCGTACTATAGCGAGCCGAGCTTAGCTATTCCCGACCTACCCTCTACCTATCTCCTTGCTACGGTCGGGAGCGGTGGCGCGTTAGCCCCCAGATTCCGGATACGTCGCCATCATGTCCGCGTACGGTACCGCGGTGCAGTCGGGGCAGATGCGGTCGGTCGTGCAGCGGCCGTGCTTGTCGCAGTGCCACTCGATGCTTGGCTTGCAGACGCGGCACTCCTGGCAGTGATCCCAGTGGTCGATGGGAACCCAGCCGCCGCGACAGAAGCTGTACCAGTAGCCGTAGAAGTCGTTCTGGTTGGAATTGCCGAGACCGCCGCGGAGGAGCTCGAACTCAAGGCGCTCGCGTTCGTCGCGCTGCTTCTTGCTCTTGCCGCCGCGGGCCTTCTTCCAGCTCTCCTCCCACTTCTTGAACGGGTCGGCGAACTCGCGGATGCTGGCCCACGACGTGTCGTCGTACAGAAGCATGTCGACCATGAGGTCCATGTCGAGCTCCTCGATGTTGGGTTGGTTGCAGAGCCAGGTGGCGAAGCAGCTGTTGGCACCGCACGGCTTCGAGAACACGGACGGGGGGCCGAAGAAGAGGCTCAGGTCCGCGAACGGGTTTGCACATGCGGCGCCGCACGAGCACGCGGCCGTGCAGCCCAGCCCGTACTTGCTGCACACGCACGAAACGCAGGCCTTCTTCTTGCCGCGGCCCTTTTTGCAGCAGCACTTGTTCTCGTGGCCGGCCTTGGGGGGCGAGTCGACCGACGGCGGAGGCAGGGAGTCTCTCAGCGACAGCTCGGCATGAGAATAGACCATCTGAAATGGGGTGGCCGGATTAGCATTCTGTGCCTCCTTGTTTCGTCTACCCCGGTCCAGGGTGGTATTCGACCTCGGGTGTAACGACGGGTTGGTTGTCATGTTCTTCTGCTCAGACTTACCTCTGTGGACTCATCTGTCGTCTCGCCCTGGGCATCTTCGTCACCGTTCTCGTGCATGACGTCCTCTGGCGTATGCTGATTTCCATTGCCGTTCTGGGCAGTTGGGGCGGGTATGGGAGCCGGGCTGAAGTGGGAGTTCAGGGTAGCGGCGTCGGGATAAGGGGTGCTGGTGGCGTGATACGTGGCGTGGGCCGTCGGTTGCGAGCCGTACGAGTCTCCGTACTGGGACAGAGCGTGCGGTGGGTGGTGTGGCAGCGTTGTGGTTGTCGAGACATCGTTCGGCCGCGGCGGCTGGCTATAGCTGGAGATATGGTGGGTTGTCGGTATGGGCGAATACGTAGCACCTGATCCAGCCTGTGACGCCTGCCCTTGCACCAGCGCCTGTGCCTGTGCCTGTGCCTGTACCTGTGCTTGCGTCTGCACCTGTACCTGCGCGTCCGCAAAGCCTCCGTTCCGCATCTCGTCCACACCGGGCTGTGCGAAGTGGGCAGCGTGGGATCCCATCTGGCCGTTAGCGGGCGTCTGCGCGTACTGGGCGGCGAAGGCGACAGCCTGCTGGGGGCTGTAGGGACCGGCACCGTAGCCGGCAGAGGTCTGATAGGCTCCGGAAAAGGCGCCGGCGGAATTCGCTACCGAGCTGGGAGAGTAGGTATGGTAGGTAATAGGCTGCCGAGGGGCGGGCTGGAGGCCGTAGCCGCCATTGTCGTAGGCCGTGGGCGACGTATACAGGCCGAGGCCCTGGCTGAGCTGGGCGTGTCGAAGGGCGGGAGCCGCAGTCTGCGGGGTGCCGTTGACCGAATCTCTCGACGTGTTGGACCGCTGTCGCTTGGCCGGTGGGTACGACATTGCATCTTTGCCTCGGCCTGTCTCTTTGTGTTATTGTCCTTCCTGGTTCCCTCGTAGGTCGCACCGAGGAAACGGAGGAAGAGAACGAGGCCAAGACCCAGACCGGGCGAGCGAGCGAGCGAGCAGGCCAGCAAGCACCGGACGGGACAGCGCCGGGGATGGCGGAGGGGATGGCGGACGAGACGAGGGAGAGAGAGGAGAGTCTTGAGAAGTCAGCGAGCAGCAGCAGGTTCTTGTCTGCGTGTGTGTCGTGTGCGGCCCAGCGGCAGATGGGGCCCGTCTCGGGAGGGCCGGGAGCGGAAGGAGGGGGCAGTCTGGTCGATAGGAGAGGTGGTGTTGATTGAGGTTATTTAGATCAGATGTTCAGGCTCTGGCCAGAAATTCTTGACGTTTGTTGAATCGGCCAAATTCCGCGTCTTCGACTGACTGTGGCGCATGGCCAAGGTGTTGCTCCCATACACCACCCCCCCCCTACAAAAACGCGCTTTTCCCTCTGATTGTACTCAGGCCCCCGTTGCTAACCTCGGGCCTGGTACCTCAGGTACCTCACGCAGCGTACTCAGGTACATCGATGCGGCGCAATAGGTACACTGGTACCCACCTGTAGCCCGAAGGCAGCGGGAGGGGGGGGAGGGGCGCTGGCGAGGTACCTAAGGTAGGTAGCCTGATACCTAGGACCACTCAGGCGTAGGTACCCTACAGTCGATCCTTGCGGCGCTCGATTAGGTACCGCCTCTCCTGATCGGGTCCCGCCAGGGTTGCCAACGCACCCACCACTCGGGCGCTGGACCCTAGTAGGCCGTCTAAACATGGCCTCCTCTCAGCGTTGGAGAGGCGGGCGGGATGGTTACGGACACACACACACTCTCTCTCTTCACGTACACACGCACACGCGCGTACACATAACATAACACACAAGTACACTCGGTATGTATACACGCGAGGTAGGTCATGTCTCACAAAGTCATGCCAGATAGCGATGGAATGGCATGTAGGTACATAAACGGTAGCAGTCCTCCGAATAGGCAGGTATAAATGTACATATATACCTGCCTCCAACCTCCGACGTAAGAGGCGAGGTGGCCACGAGCAGACCCCGACGCAAATGATACCCCGGTGCCTGAGATATGTGTTGTGTTTGGAGGCCGATGGCCAGTGGCAGATCGCCGCCGCGTCGTACGGGGAGGATCCGTACACATAGGTATTTCCCCAGGGACTGTGGCTGTCGGTACCGTCGAGAATACCTCCTAGCCAGAGGGCTGGCAGGTATCACTGATGGTTACGGAGGCCTTTCCGGCGTTCAGGGGGTTGTCCGGGCGTCGGCTGCAATCTTGCCAGTTGCAGCTCTCTCTTTCTCTCTCTCTCTCTCTCTCTCTCTCTCTCTCTCAGGCTATTATTGTCGGACCAATCTACGAGCTATATGCATAGCCGGTCTCTTCGCGTTCACTTCGCTTGCTTTTCCGTGCATCCGCACATACATGGCACCAAGTTGTCCCGGCCCCCATCCGTACAGCATGGGAGGTGGTTAGGGCAGAGCAGGGCAAGGTGTACGAGTTGGTATTATGGCGTGCCTTGGACACCTAGGGAGGTCAGTAGGTAGGTAGGTAAGGCAGGTAATAGGAGGCGACACGGCGGAACGATAAGCTCAAAACTCCACCGCGTGCAAGTGTCGCCTCCTCCACCCTACTTTGTGGTGCTGCACATCTACCCGAGGTGTGTGCTGTATATCCAGACGGGCACCTGCGTACGGTACCCACTCGGGGACGATGGAAGAAGATATTTACAGACATCGGCCGTTGCGATCTAACCCGTACAGGCATCCATCTCGCCTGCGTCAATCAGCCATCCCGCCTCGACGCCTGCACGGGCTCGGCACGCAGTTAACGTTGTCCTCGTCACGCACCGTCGGCTGAGGAGAAGGGCAGAGATAAAAAAAAAAACCCTCGCCTCCGTATTGTCGAATCCAATTTGCCCCTGGCTCTCTCTCGCCGCCGACTCCTCCCAATCTTATCCTTGTGTCAAATTTCGATTCATCTCAGTCACCCGGTCCGGTGTAAAAATAGCAGCTCAGGTCCCGGTCACAAATGACAAAGACGACTAGCTAATAGCGACTACGGAGCAGGGCCGGCGCGTGTGTTGGTCCTAAAAAAATAAAATAAAATAAAAAAAGACGGAGCTCAGCCAGGGCACGTAGGCACGGGCACCTTGCAGCTTGTCAGTCGACGTCTCCCCTCCCTGGCTGAATTGTCCCTGGCTCGGGGTTTGACATCTAATCTTCGGGTTGCTGGCCCCCATGCGTTGTATGTACGAGAGCGTTATTAATGACACCCCCCCTCCCCCCCCCCCCTATTCTCCTCCGACCAACAAATTTGGGAAGACGAGGCAGATCCGGGGCGGCGAGCAGCGGGATGCAGCATGCGGATGACACCAATGGAGGCACCCGATTTACCAATTGCACAGGCGGGCGGGACGCAGGTGGCCTGCGCAAGCTCGAAGTCGAATGCTACGATAATCTAAGCCCAACGCTGGCAGGCCGGCTCCTAAACCGGGTGGCTCGGGCGTCCCCACCTCGGATCCGACCGGCCGGCAGGTTATCACGAGACGAGCTGTCTATGTAGCTTATTGGGCTAGGTGAGCAATGGATGCCAGCCCCTCGGCTCTTTTCCTGTAGACGAACCTGGTGGCGTAAGATGCACGGGTATGTGCAGCTGGAAATCGATGTGCGAGTCCTGTTGATGCCAGAGCCCTCCGCAACCAGCATCACTCGACGTCGGCGAATCACCAGTCGAGAGAACAGGTCGACGCAATAGCGCTCCCTTTCCCGGAAAGCCAGGTGCATAACAAGCTACAGTCCATAACCGTGCAGAGATAACCGGTCATTGGGGGTTTCACGCATCTCTCCTCTCCGTTTCACGCTACCTTGTATTTGTGGTAATAAGTCAAATTTTACGACGAGGACGAAACCGAACCCATTTGGTCGTACCGGCGAGTGTCGGATCTGTGGCACGAACACAATGGAACTGCCCCGCCATCTCCGGCGGGCACGCACTCGTCGAGCAACACTCGTCGAGCAACGAAGCTCACTTAGCGTTAAGATACTTTGGGCCAAAACACCGGGAGATGGTAGGATAATGCCTATCAGGGCGTATGCAGGGACGGTAATGAGCATGGCATGATGGTGTTGCACAGCAATATTATCCCTGCCCACTGAAGAACCAACCGAACATAGTATGCCTCGACACCATCCACCTCCGACCACAACATCCCCAGGCCCCCACGAACCGAGTACGCGCGATGCTCGCCACAGTTACCGATGATAGCAGGAGGCACACCACACGCGAATCTCCATTTGCGGAGTAAGGTATAATATGATCCATACTTACAAACCCATGGCGGCCAATATACCTATTATAATTTAAGTGTGCGTACAGCTGCGAGCCGGAGCGTGGTGCATGCATATGCACTTCTGATCTACCCCCCAGTCTCGGGATACCTTTCCACTGGGCTCTGTAGGGACACGAAAAAAAGATGCTCATATCCTTTGTGACACAGTGACCAGCAGCCATATTCCTTGAATATCAAGCATGCTCATCCCCAGCTACGGCATGGAGGCGCAAAGACAACTGAGCGCCTCCGCATGCAAGGTCATGGATCCCTAGAGCAGGGTAGCTATCCGAACTAAGCTGCAAGTGTCTAAAACCACAATAAGCCTGCTGCGGCTCAACCAAGAGCTTTTCTAGACAACAAAGCCTCCATCACACAAAAGATGCGTGGTGGCTGAGCGCCATCTTCGAACGGCCTTGTCGGGCTACAATCCCATTGTCCGCCTACGTCTACAAGAGGCGGGCGAAGCTGCCCTCGACAAATCCGAAACCTGCATGTGCGTCATCCATCCATCCGGATATCCATCATCTAGCCCTCTCTACCGCGGAAGCTCGCCTCTCTGACTCGTCGCCAGCGTCACAATCTAGCAGAACCGCAACCGAGCCCCCCCCCCCCCCCCCCACCGGTAAGCCCGCTCCTTCGCGCCGCCCCTTTCCCCGTCCCGCGCGCCATGTGCCAGGTCGACGGGTTCCGGTACGCGCGGTGCCGGCAGGCGGCGAGCGGGACGCCGCACCTGGAGTTCCGGAACGAGCGGCGGTGCGCGCGGGCGCGGCTCGGCCTGGCCGCCGGCACGTACCACCCGACGCGCGTGGTCAACTGCGTGAAGCGCGGGCGCCAGCCCCCGCGCTTCCCCCGGATCGACGCCGTCTGCCCCGTCTGCTACCCGGACGAGGCCGCGGCCGAGGAGGCCCGGTGCCAGCGCGACGACGCCGCCGCCCGCGTCGACGCCGCCGCCCTCACCGCCCAGCCCCTCGAGTTCGCCGACCTCTTCGCCCACGAGCTGTCGTAGCCGCGATGTGACGACGCATGGTGGTCCCGTGGAAACCGTCAGGTAAGTGCGCGAGTCGCGTAGATGTAGGTAGATGGCCGTCCACCCGACTTGGCGAGCGAGGCGCCGCGTACGCGGTGCGTAAGAGGGCGGGTAGGTAGGGAGTCGTAAGCGAGTAGAGAAAATTGGGGGAACGGACAGAAAAAGAAACGCACCCGGCATCACGCTTGTCTGTGTGCCGAGCACGACGGGCCGCGGAACGGGTTTCCGCTCACGTCCGGCTAGTCCCCAAGGTAAGTCAGCGGCGGCGACAGCTACCGCGCCCATACGCAGAGAGGAGGTGGGTGCACAGCACATATGGCCCCCGGTGGGTGTTAGGTAGGTTTTGTAAACACCAACAGAGATCGCAACCAGAACAATTCAGGCAGCAGAAATGGCAGTGGCACGTGTGGCTGATATTGATCGCTATAAACTGACGGCTCCCTTCGGCCAGGCCCCCGTCTCCCGTAGACTCCTCGTATTCTCTAGTAGATGAGCTTGTCGTCGTAGGCGCGCACGCTCTCCAGGTAGGACTTGACGTCGTTCCAGTTGCGGCAGACTGGGGGGAGTTTCGCGATTAGCGACATGCACGTCCATGCGATTGGACGGTCGAGGGAAAAGGAGTTGCAACCACTCACCGTGCTTGGAGTCCCAGCCGTCGGAGCCGCCGTTGTGGTCTGGGAAGGTGGTCTCGAGGCCCTCGAGGGCCATGTCGGCGCTGCACATGATGGCCTGCCGCATGTAGTCGAAGCAGTGGATCATGTGCCAGTGGTGGTCGTCCGGGATCTCATGGCCCGACGACATACCCGAGTACGTCTGGACGATGGCGAACTGCGCAGGTAGCTCTGGTTAGCTGACGATGTCTCCTGAAGGCGTAGCCTACATATAAAAAGAAAAAGAGACTGGGTGGGCATTCGTACCAGGCAGTGCAGCTGGTGCGTCGCCGACGTCGTGAAGACCGTCTTCTCCGGCCACATGATGGGCGTGGGCAGGTCATGGTACTTGCTGGTGTCGTTGACCCACACGAAGCCCATGCCTTCTGCACAAGTCGAAGATACCTAAGTCAGCGCTGATCCTGGCACCCGAGCAGCTATTACTACGCGGCACTACGTACTCGGCATCAGGTCGTTCCACCGCTGCAGCACCTCGTCCGTGAAGAAGGACGCCGTGTCGTTCGGCGCGTACGACTCGTCCCGCACGAACGTCGTGATCTCCTGTGAGACTATCCGGGTCCGCGGCGGAAGGAGAGCCATGGTCGTTAGCAAGGCCACGATCCTAACAGCAAGCAGCAGAAAACCACCCATCTTCACCAACGACGCTTGAGGGACCAACTTACATCTAGGCCCGACCCCGGTCAGGTCCTGGCCGAACTGCCAGGGATTCACGTCGCCGACGGCGAGCGAGGACGCGGCGCCCTGAGGCGCTGCGGTGGTGGGCTGGCGCGCCTGGTCGCGGAGCAGCAGGCCGAGGATGACGAGCAGCAGCGCGGTGTCGAGGGCCCAGCGGGCGGTGCCGGCGGCGGCGGCGAGCCGCGCGCGCAGCGTGCGCCGGCCCCGCGGGAGCCCGGCCAGGGCGCTGCGCCCGTCAAGCTCGACGTCGTGCCACTCCTTGCCGCCGTGGTCGTCGCCCATCAGCGAGTCCTCGACCTCGGTGCTCGACCGCGCGTCGTCGCGGTCGTCGACGGCGTGCCCCTGCGCCAGGTTCGCGTACCTCGTCTGGCGAGAGCCCATCTTCGTCGCTGTCGCTATCGTCGCGGTCTACGCGGTCTGGTGGGGAGGGGGTTCTAGGTGGGGCGGAAGGGCAGGGAAAAAGGGAAAGAGAAAAAAAGGGGGGTGGTGACGGTACGCGAGAGAAAGCTGAAGACAGAGAAGAGAAGGGAAGGTCAGACTAGCTGGTGGTCATATTAATTAACTAACTGATCAACAGGACGACGGTGGCAAGGAAGAAGAGGAGAAAAAAATGCAAGAGTATGAGAGGGTGATAAGGGGAAAAGAGCGGAACAAGAACTAGAACGGGAAGTCGAGCCAAGTTCGAAGATCGTGGGCGATCAGCAACCCGAGGGGCCGGGCGGTTTTATGAAAAGCAGCAGAGCGAGCGGGGCTCCGATTCCCCTTTCGCCTTTTTTTTTCTCCACGGGGAGGTTTTAGCGACTGTAACCGCAGTTGTTTCGACTTCGAGGTTTTGAGACAGCTTCTCCGGGGTCCTCTTGGTGGACAGGGGGTGCCTCTGTCCGTGTTAGCGCCTGTGAGGCGTGCACGACACCGCAGGATGGCTAGCGAGACAGATACCTACCTATATGAGGTAGGTTAGGTTGGAGGGCAATGATTGACTCTCGCGACCACGATGCACGGGCTGCATGCGATGAAATACAAACAGACGGGGTTTTAATCAATACCGAGGTCTATTTACAAGCAGATCACAGATATGTATACGGATAGCAATGGGTGGCGGATGCCGAGGGGTTGTTTACCATCACCGTCTCTCTCTGCAAGCCCTAGCCATTATAAACCACACGGAGGGGGGTGTGTCGACGCTATGTCGGGTCAAGGTAGTAAATACTGTCACCACGGATGCATATGTAGGTAACATCCTCATCAAACTGACACTGTTACAGGCACAGCGTTAATCCTGACATGATCGTAGGGTAACGTGACTATGTCGCGTAGCTGATTATGACCAGCAACATGTCCGTCTCCTAAGTGTTACACTATTTTATTTATCAGCATCACGACCTGCCATGATGACCAAGTGAAAATAGTTCGTTATAGACACCATGTTCTATTGAGGAACCATCTTAAGGAAGGAAATAACTGCCTTTAGGTTCTCTGTGAAGCCAGACACAGTAGATGATAATGCCCATGCCATTTCTAGATGGTTAGTACCGATGACATGCGCTGCATCAGTACCTCCTTGGAGCCGTCCTCACCTTCATGTAGGAGGAATAGCTCCCCCGCATCAGCCTTTCGATTCCAGGGACCTATCGACAGATGACGTCGGTGCGCAAAGAGCCTCAAGGACCAGATTTGACCGATATCTCGAAAAGTTGAATCACTCTAGTTACCCACGAAGAAAAGTTGAATCACTCTGGTTACCCACGAAGAGGAGTAATCAACCGACCAACCCCTCTCAATTGCTAGGTATAAATATGTGTGCGGCGTCTTATTTCACTTCCTTCTTTTCCCTACCATCAACCCTGCTACATTCACACTCCAACCTACACCTCAATTCCTTCAAACCGCAACAAGGAAACCTACACGACGCCGGCAAAGAAACGCCTACGTTTCTTATTATCAAGATCTTGACTGAATAACTCGGATCACGAACACCTCGCATGAAAGGAGACCGATACTCGAGATATGCAAGTACCTATACAAACTCTACTTGCCTTAGACCGCTATCTAACACATTAATATAGCCACTATTGCCCTCGACCAACGCCCATAGCTATAAGGACTGCTGGTTTCTGGTTGGGGACTGCAGCCAGCATGACCCCCAGGAGTGCGTTTCTAAGATGAAGTCGATATAATACCAAGTCAAAGAGCCTAACCTTCTCACCTGCCCAATGGACGATGCATCGACAAGGTCGCCCCAGAACCTCGGCCGAGTGAATGACCATCACGCCTCTCAAAAAGTCCCTGGCGATGCCAGCCCCGCAGCCCGGGGGCTCATGAAGCTATAAGAGGACCTCGACGAAAAACAGGACTCGAAGGTGCGCGATTCCTGAAAAGATTCCGCTGACGCAAAAAATCTAACCATGAAGTGGTCGTTCGGTCAGGTCTATCGAAGAACCCGAAAGGCAGTGAGGGAGGCTAAAGTGTGCGTCGCGGAGCAAAAGGGACTCGATATAAATTCGTTGCAAGGTGATGATTTGTCAAGGGAGATTTTACGCACCTTGCGTGCGAAAGACGGAGAGAAGAGAAAGAACCTCTAAAAAGAGGGCGAGGGCATGCAAAAATGCAAGGGAGAGGATGGAGATAAGAGGAGTGAACATCCATCTGCTCTATAGGGCGAAAGTAGGTGAACAATAACGAAAAGACTGGGTGGTGAAAATACCTATGTGTGCGAGACCTATATAAACACTCATCCGAAACCCTACATGGACAAGTCCCACCGCACCGCTACAATATTCGCCCGTAACCTACATTATGTAGGCATCTCGACAGCGGCCCTCGTGCGAGGTGCTTGGCTACTTATCTTCAGAATGTAACCTCCTTTTCAGCCACCTGGTCTCGGCAGTGCCCCATGCCTTGCAGCATCACCTCTTATCAGTAATCAGATTACCGCGAGATTGTGTATACCTCCTCCCGCTAGATGGAACGCAAGTGCATAACCTTAGGTGCCTAATATATTACAGATATTAAGGCAGTTACGGGCTTAGAGGCTTATGCGGACACCTACATGCCCAAGGAAAGCATCTAAAAGAGAAGGAGACCGTAATACTTCTCGTAGGTAGGATCCCAGGCGCCGTTTTCCCCTAGTCCTTCCCATCTACTGCTCTCCCATCTATTGGCATCTCCTATGTGTTGCCATCCAGCTCTCTCCGCCCGAATTGCCTACCTAGCTAAACCTATCTCCTAAAGTGCTTCACCTCGAGCTTCAGCTACCTTCAACCATCGTCTGACCCACGCAGGCTCCTTAACTAGGTATTACCTCGCCATCGTCTCGTTCTTTTTTTTTTTGCCTGGGAGTCTGGCCCTCGTCTTCCATCAATGACGCCTGTTAACGCGATGCCGTAACCGCCTGATAGGGCCGAGGGGTACTGGGGGATAGGGAAGTATCTATTGAGAACCAAGACTAGAGAAGAGAAGACATGAAAGATTCCCGTTTCTGACTCTCTCGCTCGTCTCTAGCTCTCGTCGTTCGCTCGTCTCCCGTTTAGGGTCCGTCCTCATACATCAAGCTGGGTTCGAGATCCCACGGTCCGATCTAAGCACGCATAGTCCCCGTATCCTTCCCCTTCTATTTACGCGGGTAAACTGGTCGCCATTACTTGCTAACGAATGCGGGCGAGAAGAACGACCACGGAGGCTACAACAAGGGACCATAATTTTTTGAGGTTGCTCTGAAGAGGCGTTCCCGTAATAGGGAGATGGGTCGCCGACTTGAATTGCTGCAGTCCTGTGACATGTCAGCGTCGCGACCATACCCGGACGGAGAGCGGAAGCAGGCACTCACGACAACGGTGAAAGCCCAATCTATCTTCAAGAGGCTCGCGCGATCTCTGAGAACCGTTTTGTAGCTTGTGCGGATAATAGTAAATTGGTGGGTGGCTTTGCCTTTCTAATGATAGCTTTTTATGATTTTATCAAGAAAAATGTTCTATCGCTTGCGGGGATTTCCATGGCATTCTAGCACGATAGGTACACTCTCCCCCCAGTGATGTGGCCGGGTGAACTTACGAGAGGGTGCTATATACTATAAGCAGTTAGATATGCTATTTGTCCATGGACATATTTTTAGTTGATTATCATTTCCAACATGTCATCACAAACCTCATCGTCGCACCTCAGTGTAGCCTCATATTAAGAAGGCGTATGTCGAAGTGCCTATCATTAGCCCAAGAGGAGGTGGGTCATCTGATGACCTTAGGCTAACACCACGGCCACCATCACGAAGCCTCGTCATCGCGCTCTAGAGCATCGTCAGGACAGCTTACCTATGCCGAAGAAAATAGGCCGCATTACCACTAAAGCCCTGCAAGTGTCTAAAGTTGCTCATCATCACCTATAATTTACCTAGGTGCCTATGATGCTAATAGATTAGGCGTTGAACTAGGTCTCACAACACTGACGCTTAGGCGTTGTAGGTTCTTGATGCCTCCATGTAAGTCTCCAACGCACCCACATCAATGTCATACCTGTCATCATTCGTCACCCCAGAGTTCAATTCGCTACAATGTGGATGCGGACGCTATGTCAACACCCTGACACCATTGCTGACAGGGTATCGACAGATCCCCTCCCCTGTATCGTATGCAAAAACACACACGTTCTATGTACACATATAGCAGACGCCTCTATCAAGGGACGCTCTCGCAAATCTATCTACCCATCCACTGGCAAGCCGAACCACGCCTGCCCGTGTTTCACGATCCCCGCTTCGTAACGCGCCGCGTGCACAGGATAGCTAAGGAGGGCTTACCATGCCATCCCCCGACGCCAGGGCCATTCTCGCTTATTACCCATCTAATGCTTGGCCAAGCTGTTGCTATGTATGCATGCAGGTAGGTACTTATTAGGA
This sequence comes from Durotheca rogersii, assembly GCF_024521655.1. Classification (NCBI taxonomy): domain Eukaryota; kingdom Fungi; phylum Ascomycota; class Sordariomycetes; order Xylariales; family Xylariaceae; genus Durotheca; species Durotheca rogersii. The sequence continues at coordinate 529,259 of NW_026251255.1, forward strand.
CGCCTCCGCCTCCTCCCCGCAGCGATTCGGCAGTCGACCCGAAGCAAGCAGGCAATTTGAGCCGGCCTACACCTACCTGCCTGTCTACGCATTCAGAGCCTGCCGCGGCGTCGCGACGATTCCAGAGCGTGCAGGCCGGCGCCCTTCGTGCGTGTTGGCCGACCGATCGTGTTCATTCTAGGTGCTCGTTCTCGTCGCATCGCGTCGCCGCCGCCGTCTATCCGATCTATCTATACATCCGACCAGGGGCCACGCCTCGTCCGTATCGACCCGCTCGCGTACAGTCGTCCGGGCGTAGCTGCATCCGCGCACGCGTCTGGCTCCCGTGCCGAAAACGGGTCGCGCATCGCGAGAAAAGCACCGGAGAACGGCACCGCTCTGGTTAACTAGCTGCTCCGTGCGCTCCAGATACCTATGTACGGCTACAAACGGGGACTTGTCGACGCGGTCGCCGACGTAGCTGTGCCCGTGGCGACGGTAGAAGTGGCGCGAGTGGTGCGAGTGACCCGCGTGGGCGTGGCGGTGGGCGGCAGCTCGGCGGTGGCGGAGGTCTCGTTTGCGCGGCCGGCCTCGCCGTCGTCGGCGAGGCCGTTGGGGACGGGGCGGCGGAGGTAGCCGAGGTCGTCGGCGACGCGGACGGCGTCGACGAAGATGCGGCCCATGAGGGCGTAGCCGTAGTCGGTGGGGTGGGTGCCGTCGGGGCCGATGTCGGCGACCTGGGGGCGGCCGGGGAAGCCCTCGCTGGGGTGCATCTCGGCGAGCAGGACGGGGCGGCCGGCGAAGCGGTCGCGCATCAGCGCGCGGTACTGGCGGTTGACGTCGAGGATCTCGGGCTCGCAGCCCGGCACCGTGTTGGTGAGGCAGGTGCTGACCACGACGGCGGCGCGCGGCGACGCCGTCAGCAGGTAGTCGACGAAGGCGAACAGGTCCGCGCCGGTCCGGTTCACGTCCCGGTGCTGCAGCACGTTGTTCGACCCCACGTGCACCAGGAACAGGTTCGGCTGCAGCCGCGGCACGATGCGCCGCGCGTGCTCGTGGATCTGCGTCACGCGGTTGCCCCCGTACGCCTCCAGGTCGTTGTCCAGCATGTCGCCGAACCGCTGCGACCCCACCATGTTGACCACGGCGCCGAGCGTCCCCGTCAGCTCCTCCCGCATCGTCTGCCGGAACCCGACGTCGCCCGTGGAGAACTCGCCGCGCACGAGCGACGCGCCGAGCGCCATGATGCGCAGCGGCGTGCCGTCCGCGATCCTGCTCGAGTTCTCCGGCCGCCAGTCGCCGGGCGGGATCGTGATGCCGTTCTGCGTGATGGTGATCGTCGGCGGGTCATCGGTGGGGACGGTGCTGTTGGTGCTACTGTCGCTCCCCGCGCCGCCGCCGTCGTCGCTGCTGACGTCGCTTCTAGGGTGGAGGATGTTGGCCGCGCCCAGAGCTAGATGGTACGGTTGGTATTAGTGGTCGGACACATCGACGGGGACGTAAAAATACGTATCAACCTCGGACCAAGCGACGAGACGAGACGAGAGAAGAGAAGAGAAGAGAAGAGGGATTACGACTTGCCTATTAGCACTGCCGAAACGATGACCAGCATAGATAAGGCAAATATGGCCCTCTTCGTGCGCATGAACGACGGGCACGATCTCCTCGATGCCGTCGGTGCCATGGATTGATTCTTGTCGGCCTCCATGCTCGGCGAGGGCGGGGAGGGATGCATGTTTACGTCGCACAGTCGAGAGGACAGAGATAAAATGAGAGACGGAAAAAAAGGCGTTGTCTTACTAGAAACCCATCGGCATTGAATGGTAGAAGAGAGAGTGGAATGGGCTGGCACGGTTGGCTGGACAGAATGGGTTCCTTTTTTTTTTTCTCTGTTTTTTGCCAGTGAGCGTCCTCGATTGTCTCTATAACCCCCTTTTGTCCACGTCTTACGCAAACCGCCCAGGCAGGCAGGCAAGCAAGTAAGCAATAGGTTACTTGCACTGCCCCATGCGCCGTTGCGAAGGGAAGATAAAAAAAAACCCCCCAGGATTCGAGTCTTGGGATGTCGAGTACCAATTGGCAGTAGGTGGATTGGTTCTCGGCATCTTATCCGTCTTGACTTACACAACTGTCTAGGTAGCTAATCTAGGTAGGTAACTATCTAGCCCCTCCTAAGGGGGTATCCTATTAATACCTGGACGTACTTCAATGGCCATTCACTCCAATGTGAGGTAGATATACGTACGAGGAAAACGCAGCTAATGTACACACTTACTTGGTGTTCCACTTGGGCATGCGGCCAAGAGAAATCCGCGTGGTATCGGCTTACGCCCACAAAGCCTCAAGGCGTCTCGTCTCCCTGTAGGATCCAATGAAACAAAGGCGCACGCAGACGAGGAGAGACAAGCCAAGCTCCAGAGCCTGGTCGTGCCGTTTTCGTGTCGCTACGGGCCAACGTCATAGTCCCCCTTCTCGTGGTGGCGGAATCCTAGCCAAGCCTGGACGATCCGGTCTTGGGGGCACGTAGACGTGGAGGGTTGGCCGTCCTGGCGCATCGCAAGCCTCTAGACGCCCCCAACGCGCGGAATGTCGGCAATCTCACGTACCTATACCTACATGCCATGTACAACATAGGTATACCACATACGTACATCGATAGGATGATACACATGGCAGCCCTACGGCAATTGGACAATGGTGGTGGTGCAGGATGCTAGGCTTAGGGTGGTAGGAGGTTGTTATTATCGTGAAGACGTTAGGTACCTAGGTACAGGGCCTCCCTTCGACAGGTGTTTACTAGGGTAATTCTTTAACCTGTGCCGCATGTCCGTGAAGCTTCCCGATTCCTGTTTTCTCTAGGTCGAACTCATCGATACTTGCGTGCCTAAGTACCTTGGCTATCCGGTGTGTGAGAGGTAGGTATGTATCATACCCAGTGCAATCCAATCAACCCAGTATACGTGTCTGTTGTAGCATCTTCCACAAAAGTATACGTATATATAACATGGATACCTAATAGACGGAGGCAGGTCGGAAAAGACCTAAACACTGCTAACCTACCGTACCTAGCCGCGATTTGGGGTCATAGCTTATGCGGTTTGGTCGGTAGGTTTTCCACCCTACGAAGGGGCTGAGCCGGGCATCATGCCTATGGGCGGACGATCTCACAGACCCTTCGGATCATGTGACGCCGCACCGTGACGCCGGAAGTCTGGGTTCGGTAATATACTCAAGGGAGATGTCCTCCGTTCTCCCTCAACCTCTTGGCAGTGTCCTCCACATCATGCCTAGTGTAGTGCCAGTCCTTCTCCCCCAGCTCGGCCAGCAAGGATCGGTGATCATCTTGGGAGATGCTGATTCGGCCATCGTGCTTGAGCTGCCAAAAGAGGAACGGATGGATATAGCCATCGCGTGTCTGGATGGCGGCAAGTTCGTCGCTTACGTCGCCGCCACCTGGCTTGGGCAAGGGTTCCCGCAGGACCTCTTCGAGCTTGGACATCTCCTCATCCAGGAGTGTTTGGTCCGCAGCCTCTCTTGACTGATGAAAGAACTGAAGCTGTGCGACAGGAATATCCTCACGGATCAAGAAGGCACCTCTGCTGAGGTTCCCGTGGAGAATACGGAGACTGTGAAGGTCCTGCAGGGCCTTCCGGCAGAGATCGAGATCGTCAGTACCGGCGTTGCGCGCAGGAACCGATTCCAAGACGTATCCAATCACACGATCGTGGTTATCGGTAAGGTGTGCAAGGAAGCGCGGAGCGATGGACTTGTGTTGAAGGAGCGAATAGATGCGGCTTTCCTGTGCGAGGGCATAACTATCGACACCTTCCAGGTCGATGTTCCAGAAGGCCAAAACCGTGTCCGCCTCGAGATTCGCGGCGCCAGGATAGGGGTCCGATGGGACGTGGACTCGGAGTTGTAGCTCGTAATCCTCGCGGGCTTCGACCGGATCTCCAAGCTCCAGCAGGTCGATTCGCGATCCATGCCAGGCAGGCGTGAGATCCGGGAAGCGTCGTTTCTCGGTTGAGACGAGCGCGAACTTCCCGTCGGCACCGACGACAAGATTACCAACGTCCCAGTCTCCGGCGGGCACCGTGTCGAATCCTAGATGTTCGCCCGACCCATCGGGCAGACCGGAGAGAGGTTTCGGGCCCATCAGGTACTTTACCGAAGACCCGACGCTAATCCGATAATAGATGGGCTGCGTGGGTGGGCCCTGGAGGACCTCGATCATGTTGAACGGTGCTTGCTTGGGAGGAAGAGATGCCATGATGAGAATTGAGCAGGCTATATCGGTATGGGCAGAGCAGAGCGACTGGGGAACAACGCCAAAAGTAGAATGTCGTACTTGGTTTTGCCTGGCTTAGGGTAGGTAAGAGAGTTGCGAGGGCAGACATGAGCTGGCTTATAGAGGGAAGAGGAGAGAGACCTTTTATAGACAGTCAGCTTCAAAGGTACCATGGGTGGAATGCCATGAACGGCCACTGCGGTTTTCGCGTTGGGAGGTTGGGTCAGTTGGTAGGGCATGCGGGATGAGGCAGTCGACAGGTCGGACACATCACTATTGGATGGGGTAGGACTAACGCCTGCGAAACACTTCTGCCGACACAATAAAAGCGAGCGTCCTCAAAACGAATCTAGTAGGTAGATTTAAACGAATGACATGGTTATTATCCCGTACTCCCTTGCCCCTCCATTTTGACCGTCTACGGTCAAAGCGACAACAACCAACAGTAACCCCGATCCTAGGTGGCCAGTGGACATATTGGTATGTGAACATTGTGTCGAACTAGATCTCAAGCGGGGTTATTATCAATTGCTCCTAAATAGGGAGGCCTTGCATCGTACATACCTTGGCGCTGATAGACGGGGCGAAGTTTGGTGGGCGGTGCCAAAAGCCTTTGTTGAAAGGGAAAAGCCGTCTCAGTAAGAAGAGAGAGAGAGAGGGTTTCTGGCGGAGGGAGTCGAGAAAAGTAAGGAAGAATATTGTAGAAGAGAATTCTGAGCTTGAGGAACTGAATTGTTGTGATGCTTACTGACTGAGAGACAGCCTGAGCTCCGATACTTGCGCTCCCTTTATATACTCAAAGCTCCCTCATCCCGCTCCATCTTGAACAGGCAAAGCAGGCTCATTGCCGCCGACGATAGTCCCCGACGCGTTGTTGGTAGCAGACACGCAGAGGCCGGGCCTGGTGTCCTCTCATCAACCGGTCCTGTCGGTGACCAGCTCGACTTAACACACTACATTCTACCCAGGTTATGCAGTAATAGGTATTGGAAAAGGTGTTGCGGCTGCGTAGGAAGCTTCTACTATATGTATAACCGTGTTACGGACCCAGCACTTGACTTAGCATTCGGAGCTTCAACATCGCGGCCTCCAGCCACGCTATGCGATAACTCAGGCGCATTGCTTTCGACAAATTGTTACTCTACGTCGCTACGCTAGGGAAATCGGGGTCGTTGCGGAGCCTACGAGGGGCTCCGAACCCCTAACTCCATCGATTATTCTCTTATATACTCAACGAAGCCTTAGAATGGACGGCTTCGCCGCCCATTCCCGCTCTCTCGACGAGAGTCCGTTAATCTCTCCTGCAAGACCTAACCTTTGGCGTCGTTGCCGCGCGCGGTAAATCGACCTTTGTTGGCCCTCCGAGGTTACAGAACGACGGTTTACATGAGGGCTCCGAATACCACTGCTAGCCCCCGACGGAACTGTTGGTTCGGGCGAAAATGCGCGGCAGTGGTGGGCTGGTCTTGCGCGCGGCGGGCAAATCGCGCCAGGATCGCCAACAGTTGTAAGCCCTCGAATGTCTTCACCCTGTCGCCGTCGCTTTGGCGCAACTGGTTTGATTAGTCAGCCGAATAAGGAGTGCTGGTGTTGGAACAGCCCTAAGCTACCACAGAGCATTTAGCTACCTATTCAGTATCTCGCATTCTCGCGGCGCGCTTTTTCGCGGTTCAAGCTATATCCTTTCCCTATAAAGGCGGTTCCAGTTTTTTAGCAGTGGTTAGTCGCAGGTTTAAAGGACGTATACGGGCCCCTGGTTTCACTACAGCAGGATTCGAACCTACTTATATAGCGGCATCATACCGCCATATACCTATAGCCAGACGCTAAACCACTGCGCCGTGTGGGCAGGGGATCGATAGCGTATCCCGCCCATGCAGGCATTTCCCCAAGGTACTAAAGGAATAGGGTAATATGCGCTATCGAGAATGCGAGTGCGTGTGCCGCAGAATCACCCAATCCGATAGACCATAGACCGACCGACCGACCGACCCCCCTTGTAGGCAAAGACACACCTAGCTTATTGGCGTCAGGCACTGCCCTATTGCACTTGACCCGGGCACCTCATTCTTCGTCCTGACAAGCCCGGACGATGATGAACCAAACTCCAAGGCTGGTCTCAGCCGTCCGTCCAATCACCGTCTCCGAAGCCTCCAACATGTGCCTAATCTGGAAATGCCTCTCAGTCTGCTTCGCTTGCCCGTTAGTGCTGTGACTGCTGGCTCTCCCCGGGGGCTGACTTGGGCCTGGCCCGCGAAATGCGTGGATTCTCCAGCCGAAGACTGCATTCGTAACTAGGACGAGGCGGCTCTATTGCATCAGATAGTCGAGGTAAGGGAAAGAGGGATAGATATCCCGGTGAGCACTGCTCAGATCTAGTCGTCAGCCCTCTCTCGCACGCGCGCTGTGGTTTAAACGAATACGAGACACGGCTCGCCACCTTCTATCGATTCTATACCCTATTGACATTTTAAAGACAACTATCCATCATGCTTCTAAACAACCGCAGTTCCGTGTATGTGTGTACATAGAGATCTGTAGGTTTAGGTAGAAAGGAGGACTCCCGCGAATACGAATACGAGGACAAGGTTGAAATTCGCCGAAGGGCTCCGTGGGTGGACTCACCTATGCACAACTCCTACTCCCGGCCCGCGAACAGGCCGCCCTTCCTCTTTGCAACGATCGTGAGCGTGTTAGGTAAGCTACCTCGCAGGCGAGATTGCACGGTCAAAGCGGCTTAGGCAACGATGATGTATTCTACTATAGCTACTTCCAGCCAGATGCTGGGAATGCGGCCCCTCATGAGAATCCATGGGGCTTCCGGGTCCGCACTGTTCTGAGGGGTGGCCTCGCTCCTTCGTGCCTACATAAAGGGGCGGGGGACAACTACGGTTTAATAGCAGTCAAGACGACACACCTCACTACTCCGACCTACCTGCAAGAGCCTCTTCTCTCGACACACAACCGCTTACCGAGGCCACTGATTATAGCGTCGTTTCGAACATCAGTCAAGATGCCGCTAGTCGTCCTACCCGCCCAGCAGTCCGACATCAAAGTCTTGCACGACATCTACTTCGCAGCCTTCAAGAACGAGCCGGTGATGGGTTTCCTGTTCCCGGGAGGCGTCGACCGGGAGGCCTACGACCAAGTTATGAAGGACTCCTGGGGGCACGATACCAACGTTTACCCGATCAAATGTGTCGATACCGATACCGGAGAGATCGTCGGGATAGCCAACTGGGAGATTTTCTGGCGGCCGGGCGCCGAGAATGGCTGGAAGATGCCCGAGGGCATGCCCTGGCTCACGGGAAAGGAGCGGGAGAGGAGCGAGAGTGTCATCATGCCCGTATGGGAGATTAGGGATCAGCTGTTTAGTGGGCGTAGACATGTTTGTAAGTGTTCGTCTAAGTGGTGCGTGTGTTCACGCTGGTAGCTGACACGAGCCGACACGAGACCTAGACCTTCAAACTACGGCGGTACATCCAGACCACCAACGTCGCGGCGCTGGGACACTGCTCTTACGATGGGGAATGGAAGTGGCCGACAAGCTCGAACTTCCACTATACCTCGAGGCTACGGGGACTGGGCTGCTGCTATACGAGCACGAAGGCTTCGAAAGGTTGACGCATGTCCGCATAATCCAAAAGGCAGAGGCTACTGGTTTCGAGACGGATATCGAGGTTCCCTTGATGGTGAGGTTGCCGAGCAAAGCCGGGGGCATTAGCTTCAAGGAGTGGGCAGACAAGGGCTACCCGGAGAGTTACTAGGCTGAAAATTGTCTGCCGCAACGAATTAGCATCTGCGTCGTAGTGTAGGGTAGTAGGTAGGGAGACTTATCCCCTAAAAAAGGGGGCCGCCTCCGACTCAATCAAGAGATGGAGAAGGAGACAGCCTAGGACTACCATCCAACGGGCCTGTCCTGGTATTCGAAAATAGAGTGAGAAAGGTATACCGACAGGATTCCCGATCTGACGCTACACGACTCGCAGGAACCAGAGCCGGACAAGCACAAAGCTTTGACACCAACTCTAGATGGGTCCCGACGCTGGTCCTGCGGACGCGAACCTCATAGCGGGCATCCCGACGGCATGCGTCTCCTAGCAGGACCCGCACAGCCAAGTTCCAACGGCATCACCCCCGTCCTCGACTAGCCTAAGCTTCGGAACCGGCGAGTCGTATCACAACAGCCGACACTAACACCAATCTCGAGAGAAGCCTCTTTCTGTCGAACGCACTGCCAGCGAGGACTAGTTTTTGATTCCTCCCCGTCGGGTTCCAAGGAGCGGCAAGGGGGGCGTTCGCGTACGGCCAAAAGACGTCCATAAAAGCCGCACTATCATCTCTCCTCAGTCCAGTTTCTGGCAGAGTCGAGGGAAGCTCGCCGACCGGTCGCTAGGAGCGACCGGTTGGCGAAAGGGGAGTTTGGCGTCCCCCATCATCGTGGGGCGCGGCCCACGAGAGGGAATTAATGCGCCTGGTCAGACCTCGTAAAATGACACACCCGTGGCGGGTGCCGGGATGCGGTGCCGGGAGCTGGTAGAGCCAGGGGTGGAGTAGATGAGGTTGCAGGCGACCGACAAGTCAGCTTTTACACCGACACCGACCGCCAGCTGGTACGTAGCTATGGAACAAAAGGGTACCCAGATCTTATAACATGGCAGCGGGTATATGGTGTCGAGAGACTATGGGCAAGTTCTGTTGCAACCACGCGATCGTCGCTCACTTAGCCGAGTAGAATTCCCTGGCGTAAGTGATTCTGGCAAGCTAGACTGGCGATATAGGGTATGAAATTGCCCACGACCCTCGACTGTACGAAGCCAATGTTACGTTCTTCCCGATCGTCCCCGATGCTACGAGCAAGGCCTCGATGAGAGCCCTGTTGCCACCAGCCAGCAGTGGTGAAGCCGCCAGAAAGTCATCTTCCAACCCGTCTGGTTCTGACCAACACCTCCAGCACGGTAACGCAGCGACCAGAGTCCTGATTCCAGCGGCATAAAGCTGACGAGCGACTCCAGGCCAGGAGTTCTTATCGGACGGACTCATGGCTAAAGCCTCTCACGCGCCCGGGGGGCGACTGGAGTGTCCGATCATCGCCCTTCCATCCCGATGCCCCGGTCGGCCTGGCCTACTTTTCAGCAGGGGGGCGTCACGGAAGCAGCTAGGGATATAAAAAGCGACTTGGGACGACTGTAAACGCAAGACTAGAAACCAAGAGACACATTAGGGTTATGTTCAGAAACCACATTCCCTGGCGGCTCGATCCGATAGCCAGGTCCAGGCTGGCGCCTTCACACGACGATCCTCACGCGGGGACTGCCCACCAGGTCGACATTGACCACGGGTGTACCGGCGTGTCGTGTGAGGTTTTTCTCGAGATCGACGCAGGGGCCACGAGGACATTCCTTTCGGAAAATGGGAATCGGAGAGCAGTGGGGGAGGCGTCGTGCGAGTTTGGTAGGGCTCGATCCCCTCCTGTCAGAGGGTATGCGAGCGAAAGAGCCGTCTCTCAAGAAGGGAAGCCAATGGGGGAGTGCATGCGATCCAATTCGTATCTCGGTTGCCGATAGGCGTGGTCTCCGGGAGGGAATTAGGAAGTTGGCGACGGGTGCTGTAGGATACGCGGTGTTGACGAAGAGGAGAGAGGGAGGGAAGGGAAGCAAGCGAGGCAGATGGATGCTTTGAATCTTATGTATTAGGTAGTCGAGGGTCGCGTCGCGTAGGCAAGAGAATGGGGGGGGGGACCGCGTCGTGTTGACATCTGGCACGGGGCCAGAGCACCTGGCAACCAGAGCTCAGTCCACCTTAACCAACTCCATTGACACAACACCTCCTTTAGGTACTATCATGGCTTGTCAGATACCCCTTTTATCCCCTATCCGCTATCTATGAACCCCAACGACGTCAGATGCCGTAGGAACCTGAGTGAGTAATCAGAACCTGGACATACCTATTTACTAAATTTCCTATTTCCTTACGTCTTCACCTTGGAGGCGTTGCGGTGCCTAACGTGACCAGTTAACGCAGATGCAGCAGTTTCTGTTGCCCGTGCCGAGCTCCTCGGACCGCGACGAACCCGCTGACACAAAGCGCTCACCCGAGTGTTGACGCCAGTAGTAAAACTAAACCGTCCGCCACCATGGATACCAGGCAAGCCGATGGAGAAAAGCAGACCCTGGTGTCAGCCATCGAGAAGGCGTCTGCGAGGGCGTTTCAACCCTCGGGCGATGACGCATCTCGTTCGGAAGGCCAGCGGGAGTTGAGTGCGCTCTTGTCGAGGTAAGGGAAAGCGAAAACAACCCCGACATCAACCTCGTCTCTAAATCTTCAACTGTAGAACGAGTACTCTAGCACTCATGTCCGCCCTGAGCAAGTTGACCGGTCCTGATGGCGCCCCACCATGGCTCCGGGTTCATCTAATGGACATCTTAACTCTGCTTCCTCAGCGCCCAGATGGTGTTCGGTCCACGTTAGAATTTGTGTTTTCCGTCCACCCATCCAGCACCCTGAGGGCGTCCGACGCCCCAACGCTGCAGAAGCAAGGCGCGAATATCACGATGGAAGCCCTTAAGCTGGCCACCAACTTGCTTTCCGCCCCGCCAGCTACCGTCTCTCCCGAGGAGTGGTTCCCCGGCATAGCACCGCAGCTTCTAGCTCTCCTCGACGGGAAGGACGGCCAAGATCTCGTCAAAGCCGCGGCCTACGTCATCGGCTTCGGCGTGTTGGGGAGAAGGCAATTCGGTGCCCCTGGTGTGTAATCACTAGCTCTAGGAAGTCATTCTTCAGTCATAGATGCTAACGAATCTTGGTGCTCAGGCTCGGCTGGATGGAAGGCATTTGCCGCGCCGATGCTCTCGAAGATAAACGCCAGTTTATCCACCCAGGAAGCAGCAAAGAAACCTGTAGTATTCAGCGCCGGCCCAGATGAAGTTGTTGATTTACGGAAGGAGACTGTTTCTGTCGAAGCAGATGAGCTGCACACTGCTCTCAAGCGTTTATCCTCTTTGCTAGACTCGCATCCTAATCCTGGACTGACTAAGAGGCTTCTCGGGCCGTTAATGCTGCCTATGTGGACCATATCCTCGTGGCCTCCTGTGAATGAGAGATTCGATGAGCGGTACCGGCGTCCAGCAACCACTCTTCTGCAGATCTTCCTCAAGATTGCGGGATCTCCGGAAAGGTTCCAGGCACTTCTCAAGAATCTTCTAGTCAATGGCAACGCCGACCCGTCAAGGACTCGATGGGTCTACGATAGAGTAGGGGATTCCGACCTTCAGGTGAAACAGCTGCGTGATGGCACAAACGCCACACACTTAACGTTAGATCTAGGCCTCTTAGAAGCCAAGTCGGACGCCTACGTGCAATTGTTGCAATCGGTAGCAACTGAATCGGATATCTCTGCGCTTTTCTTAACCCTGTTCCGAGGCTCGTTCAACCCCACGAAAGCCACTCACGAGATCCGTATAACTCCCGAGAACGACCAGCAGGGAGACCCGACGGTGCAGCTAGCAGAGGCGAAAGTACTCCAAAAGATGATGGAGAAGCTGTCCGATCGGCTGGTGTCCAATTGGAGGCAAATGATCGAGCTGGTCTGTGAGATACTTGCTGAATCGCAAATATCACTGGAGGGGCCTGGCGACGACGCTACGCCAGTAGCTCTCAGCTTGCTGAATCTCGTCGTAGCGGCACCTGGATTCCAGAGATCGATGGTCCGCGCTGACCTCCTCTCGTCCATCGAGGATTCCCTCGGGCGCATTAGTAAGGCACCGGAAGCCGATGTATCGCAGACCGCTCGCAATCTCTCGCTCCTCCTCAAATACCGAGACGCGATAGACGACCCCTCGGAGCGGACGACAGCACCGACGGACCGCCAGGTAGAAGACCGCAAGACATACAACCTAGCTATCTCGTACATTACGCAGGCGGACTCGCCGCCTCCTGTGCGCTCGGAGGGTCTGAACCTCCTATCGGGATTGATACGCGCCGGCAGCCCGATTCTCGACATCCAGGCGACGCTAGTGCTGCTGTCGTCGCTGCTCAACGAGAGCGAGGATTACGTCAACCTGACGGTGGTGCGGCTCTTCACGCAGCTCGCGGACCGGCATCCGCGTTCGACGGTCAAGGAGCTGCTCGACCACTACGTCGACGCGGACGAGCGCGAGACGGTCGACACTCGCCTGCGCTTCGGCGAGGCCCTACTCCAGGTCCTCCAGCGCCTAGGCGAGACCTTCGCCGGTGAGATCGCCGCCCAGGTCGGACAAGCGCTACTCTTCCTCGCGGGCCGGCGGCCCCGTCGCCCGAAGACTGAGGCCCGCCAGCGCCGCGCCGACCGCGTCCGCGAGGTGAAAGACAGGGCTGACACCGCGCGGGACGCCCGGCAGGGTCCAGCGACGGGCGTGCTCGGCAACGGGGACGAGGATGAGGATGAGGACGGTCGGACCGCGGAGCAGAGAGCCCGCGACGACCTCGTCGCGCAGATCGTGGCCGGGTGGGAGAGCCGCCGCGGCGCCGAGGACATGCGCGTCCGCGCCTCGGCGCTCTCGATCCTCGCAGCGGCGGCCGAGACGAACGCGCCGGGCCTAGGCGCACCGCTCGCCGCTGCTGCGGTCGACCTGTGCCTAGGGGTGCTAGCGCTTGAGCGCGGGCCGGAGGCGGGTATCCTGCGGCGCGCAGCGGTGGTCTTCATACTTCACCTCGCGCGGGCGCTCGCGTCCCGAGGCCCAGGGCCGGCGGTAGTAGGGGGCCGCGCCGCCAGTCCTTTCGGGTTTGGGCTCGCGGGGATGGGCGGCGAGAAGGAGGCCGAGGTCCGCGCCGCGCTCGCCTACGTCGCCGACACGGACACGGACGGGCTCGCGCGCCAGCATGCCCAAGACGTCCTCGAGAGCCTCGACAACTGGCGCCTCGCGAGACTGACGCCCCGCGACGTCGACGAGGGCGGCCGCGGGCCGGGGCTCGCGCGGCTCGCGGGCTTGAATCTCGGGGCGGGGTCTCCGGCGGCCAGGCTGCCGCCCTTGCAGGAACAGGGAGGGACGAGGCCGAGGATCGAGGAGGTCGAATGAGCGAATAAGCGGGGAGGGGTGGCTTAAGGTGGGTGGATAGGCGCGTACGCCTGTGAGGTCGCATTTAGGGGAACAGCTTGGTGTTGTTGAAAAGGTCTGAAACAACTTAGTTATTATACCTAAGACGGCCCGACACATATTCTACTATCTACGCCCCATGCTATCCTCTTCACCAGATCGGTTAGGTAGGCTAGTGTGTCCGACCTGACGGGGACGATGTTGCCAGGTAGTCCTATATACCTAGCGCGAGCCGTTCGTGCCTCTCTGACTCCCCGGTGTTCTGTGCTTCGCGACTGTCCAGTAGCCGAGAAATCTGGCTTGGGCCCCGCGAGAAAGGAAACGAGTTGCGGCTCAAATGTAGTAGGCGCTTAGAAACACAAAAGCATAGCCACGGCGGAGTCGTGGTTCTGTAACCGAAGCCTGCCGATGCTACTACTACTTCGATGGCGCACCGCGGCTGTCTTTGCCCGAACCTCCTACTGGTAACGGACGATAGATCCTCAGGCTGCAGCATCTCCTTCCACGGGCCTCCGAATACGACGCCGGGAACAGTGGCCACGGCGCACGCTACGGCGCGGAGCCCGGGGCCATCGACGGCGGGCTCGAGGGCCGCAACCGTAGCGATACGTACACGAGGGGCGCTCATTACGGCGCGCAGAGTGGCGCGGGCCCGGAATAGCCATTCCACTGGCCTCCGACGGCATTGACCTGCCGCCGAGATCCCATGTAGGCAGGCGTCGATCCGGATGGCGCCAATCCTGCTCCGGCTGTTAGTGTGACGGCGCGGCGCCCGGGTCAGATCGAGGCACAACTTACGATACTACCCGGGCGAAGATACGCGAGCGCACGTGTGTGGGGCGGGATCCAGCGGGGCTAGCTAACGCCTAGAAGGGGGTCCCTCCATCGCCCGGGCTGTCCGTCTATCTGGGGCCCCACGCTGGCCGCTTAGGAGCGCGGGCCCGGGGCGGCAGAACAGGGGCGAAACGGGGGGGGGGCGGGCTGCTGGGCCCACCGCCGGGAGCGACGGCGGACGTCGGAGGGCCTAGGGGTCCTGGCATTTGAGCATACAGAAGTCGTCGGGGGTGCGGGCGAGCAGCTTGAAGAGGATGTAGATGCAGATGAGCATGACGGGCTCGACGTGGGCGAGGGCCGAGTTGAAGTTGACGAGCGTGGTCAGGAACACGACCAGGTGCAGCACGACGGAGCCGACGTTGGCGATGGTCATGGCGGCGGTGGCCAAGGAGGAGGGGAGGAGGGGGGGGGCCGCAGGCCGGGCCGTGCAAGCAGCTCTGGGGATGGCTCGCGAAGGGGGGGGGGATCTTGCCTGCCCGCCGATGCTACGTTGGGTAGATATCTAGGTATACCGGCCTCGGGGAGGAGGAATTAGGTGTGAGAGGGCTTTCTTGTTGTGGGGTAGAGGACGGGCGGAAGTCAATAGCGCAAGTAGGTTCGCTAAGCCCCGGCGATGGCGTAGGAGGCTCCGGGGGGAGGGTACTTGGTACCTATATCGGGAGGTGGTAGGTACCTAAGGTACCTCAACAGGCCAGCGGATCCCGATAACGCCTTACTCTGGATAAGTATTAACTTAGTGAGGCCTGGGGCAATATGCGCTGCGCCGGAGCACCGAAAAGGTGCAGCAGGGGTGGGAAGCAAAACTCAGCATCGTGGGCGAGACCAACTCACCACGCTCCAGGAGGGCTTACGGCTGCAACTGGGACACGCAAATGAAGGTGTATTGTGTTTGGGAAACAGAGGTAGTTTCAGGCGATGTTCAGCGGCCACGTCGACAACGGCTGGGAATCTAGGTAGGTATTGTATCGCATATCGCCTTGGTTTAACCCTATACCTATAGCGAGGTGCCTTATTTATTCCAAATTTCGTTGCCCTCTGCCTCAGGTACCTTAGGTACCTAAGGTACTTAACATGTGGATACAGGTACCTAAGGTAGTTAGAGGTACGTACTAGCGGGTAGTGAGGTATATTAGGTACCTTAGTAATAGGGATGTCGACGCCTATTGTCTTGTACTACCTAACGTTCCTTACCAAGGCAGAGTGCGTGATGTCATAACCTAGGCCCGATAGCTCCGGAGATGTTACGTAACAAGTATTCGATGGCCGTGTGCCTGGCTGCCCCACTTGCATCACCTAAGCCAGGCGCCGGGCCTGGATTCTCTCTTGTCCGGGACCACTCCGCCAACCCCCCATCGTCATCTAGCAACACCTCAGCAACCATCCGACGTCGCTGGACTTCCGCTGGCCTTCCCGCAGCCACCCCTGCATTTTCCCGCGTTCACGCATACACATACACATACACACAGATATCATACAAGCACATAACGTATATGTATATACCCATAGATGCCAGTAGGAGCCTACGGCCATATTTCTTGTCCTCCTAGCTCGACGCCCATAGCAACCAACCATCCGTCAGCGGCTGTCTTATGCCTACCTCGCGATTCGGACCGCCTCCTCGACCACCTGCAAGCGGCGCAGTCCTGTCATCCTCTTAGATCGCTAGGAACGTGCTGCGGACAGATCCGACGGATATGGTTCATGTCTCTTAGGGCCCCATTAGAACCCCCAACAATCCCTCTTCTAAGAGCGCCCTCAACGCCGCCATGAGCCTCGCCCGCGGACCTCCGAGGCGGTGGTCGTTGAACGATACCTATGGTTAGTTGGTCGTCTGTAGCTTGCCTAAGATGGGTCGGAGGAAATTGCTGGCAACTTGGAAGCTGACAATCTTTAATTCTCGTAGGCTTCATCGCGACGTTCTTTACGTGCCAGACGCGAGCCTACCATCGCCGAGCGATTGCGAGATGTGGAGCAATTCGGCCGCTGTCGCGACCTCTATCGGAAATACAGCGCGTCGATGCGGCGCGGACTTGCGGTGGTGTTAGGGGTTCCGCGGCTCCATTCCCGCCGTACGCCCGCCACTTCCACACGTATTTTGTCACGCACATCCCATCTTCGTCGCTTCACCCCGATTCGCGAGCTCCGATCGGTCCTCACCACAACTTGCCGCGCTCCGCTGCGGCGCCACATACCTCCGCCACCGGCGCCGCTCCTGTCTCCCCGCCAAACCTGCCGTCGAATCGCGATCTGACCGTCGTTCGCATCCCCCTCCGCAGCGCCAAGCACCACTTCGGCGTTGCGGAATCCAGGGGCTCCCGGCCTAGCAATGAGGATACCCACCAGGCCGGCACCATCGACATGCCTGCCTTTGCGAAACGCGGCCCTATCAGTCTCGTTAGGAACGCCATGAAGAAGAGCGGCGAGGCGACATCGGCCGACAGTGCCTATGGAGACCCTCAGATTTTCTACTTCGCCGTCTTCGACGGCCACGGAGGCACCCAGTGCAGCGACTTCCTCCGGGACGAACTCCATGGCTACATAGAAGAGGCCGCTAAAGAGTTCGAGCTGAAGAGTAGCCTACGGTTACCGCGCAAGGGCCACAGGCCAAGTACAGAATCGCCCGAAGCATCGGCCCGGGCCGTATCAGATTTCGAGGCCGGCGGCCGGAAGAAGCTGGAGGGGCTGGATATGGAGAGCCCGGAGGCTGTCGCGGCGAAGGCCCAGATTCCCGAAATTGACAAGCACGGCGCGATTCACGGAGGAAGACACCACCATAGCGCGATCAAGGGTCACCACCCCGTGCCAGCCGAAGGTTCCGAGTCGAAGGCCTTGCGATTGGAGAGGGAGCTCGTGAAGGAGTACAGGAGCACGGTGGGCGGGTATTTTAGGCGTTTCCACCCCACGCACTTCCGCTCACACCACGACTCCCACTCGCCCGAACCGCCGGTCACCGTCGAGGCCGTCCTCACGTACGCGTTTCTCCGCGCCGATCTCGACTTCGTCTCGGCCCAGGCCCGCAAGCCGGACCCGGACGACCCGTACGTCAGCGACACCGCGCTGAACCTGGACGAGGTGCTCGGCAGCCCGTACCACATGCCGCCGTCGGGGCAGGGGATCGGCGGGCGGACGCGGTTCAAGGGCGGCTCGACGGCGTCGGTGGCGCTCATCTCGACGCCGACGCCGGCGCCGTTCTGGCACCCGGCGGCGACGTCGA
Source organism: Durotheca rogersii (assembly GCF_024521655.1). Classification (NCBI taxonomy): domain Eukaryota; kingdom Fungi; phylum Ascomycota; class Sordariomycetes; order Xylariales; family Xylariaceae; genus Durotheca; species Durotheca rogersii. The sequence goes on from NW_026251255.1 coordinate 546,648, forward strand.
CGCTGCTGGTGGGCCACGTGGGGGACACGCGCATCCTGCTGTGCGAGACGGCGACGGGGCTGCCGCGGCCGCTGACGTCGGACCACCGGCCGAGCTCGCCGAGCGAGTCGCACCGGCTGCGGCGCTTCGCCACGTCGTTCGTCGCCGACTCGTTCGGCGAGGAGCGCATCCAGGGCCTGGCCAACTCGCGCGCGTTCGGCGACGTGGCGTCGAAGCGCCTGGGCGTGTCGGCGGAGCCCGACATCGCGCGCGCCGAGCTCGGCCCGGCCCAGTACAGCTTCCTCGTGCTCGCGTCGGACGGCGTGTCGGGGACGCTCGGCGACCAGGAGATCGTCGACGTGGTGAAGGAGGCGCGCACGCCCGAGCAGGGCGCCCGCGACGTCGTCGCCTACGCGACCGAGGTCAGCGGCGACGGCGACAACGCGACCTGCCTGGTCGTGCGGCTCGGCGGCTGGGAGCGGCGCAGCGAGGGCGGGCTCGGCAGCCTAGGCACCAAGGAGGTGCGGGATTTCCGCCGCAGCGAGGCGCTCGACCCGCGCAGGGGGATACGGTGAGGAGGAGATACCTAGGGGGTTGGCCAGGGGGAGAGGGGGTGGGGCTGAGGGTGAGGGTGAGGTGAGACGGAGAAAGAGGCGATGCGCGGCGCTGAGATAAGCCCGAGGAGATAATGCGACGACGGGTGAAGGCGGGTTCGGAAAAAAAATAGGGGGAAGGGAGGGGGAAAAAAAAGGCATGGAGGGGAGGGGGGCAATCGGGAATAGACGGTCTAGGACGAAAGACGGCGCGGGAGGCGTCGGATCGACCGGCCTGGAGAATGGGCTGGCCGGCGTCGGCGGGGTGCTACCTACTACATTCGATATCACACACACACATACACACTCTGTTATGAGTCACCGGCAGACGGGGCCATTACTTTACGACTCTGACGGCCGCCGCAGAGACACATGATGCTAGCTAGATACGATAGACAGACAGACAGACGGACGACCGCCAGACCGCCCCGGCTGGCCCGCCGTCTCCGTAGCACTGAATGCAGGTATGCATGCGTGGGAAATCACGCTCTGCTCATCGTCGTGGCGTCGTGAGAAGACGGCTGGGAGCAGGGGGGGGTTACAGGGCAGGGAGTCATCAAAGGTCTGTCTCGGCTTGCCTACTCGGGAGCGACGTAAGCCGAGCGAGGCTGCGATGCGAGAGGGCGGGGGGCAGAGGGCGGTGCTGATTAGCCTTTTGCATTTCTTTGCCTCTTCTGCCTCCCCCCCCTCCCCCTCCTCCCCTACTTCCTCTCACGCTCGTATGCTCCCCCCCTCTTTGCTTACGACTACGACGCGCGCCGCACCTACGAATCACGGCAGCAGGGAGACCCCCGGGGGAGGGGGGGGGCGAGCGCGCACGAGAACTACGACGAAGCGGACGTCCGGCGGAGGGGCACGTGGAGAAGGAGATGGATGGGTAATTAGCGGCAAGGTCAGATTGCGGACGCGGAGCAGTACCGTGTATGAATGTGAGCGTGAAGTGTGTGTATGAGTGTGTGTGTCAGGTGTGTGTGTGTGTGTGTGTGTGCTGTAATGCCTATCGATTCCCAGCGCCGAACGTTTCGCATCCGTCCTAATAACGCCTGGCAGTAGTACGTCACCCAACGTGTAATGTGTAGTAAAAGAGGCAGTGAGCAGTAGTACGTTCGTTCCGCCGACCCCCTCCCTCCCCCGGCCGCCAGCCCCCCCCGACTCCTTGCCCCTCCGCGTCTACCCTCCCGGCTTCGTAAGGTGCGTGTTGACGTAAGTCTTTTTCCGACTCCCCCCTTTCCCCTCCTCCTCTTCCTCATCTCTCATCCCGACTCCCCCCTCCACCCATCTCGGGAGCGTACACTGGGGTGGCGAACTACGTAGAGGAATCGATCTAGGTAGAACCTAGAGCAGGCCGAGCGTGACCAGGTGAGCGGTTAGGTATGTAGGTATTAGGGAGGCGGACAAGCGAATTAGACGGGACGTGGAGGTAGTTAGTTAAACCGCTCGCCACCCCGGAGTTGGCTCACTACCCATCACGCTTAATAGTACCTCACGACTACCAAACGAGTAAGCCAGCCGACGAGACTGACTGAAAGCAACAAATGACAACGACGCCGACGGAATTCCAAGTCCCTGCAGAAGCGGTAGCAGCAGCTACGGGACGGCCCAGATGTGTAGCTGCCTTATGCGTTTCCGCAGCAGGCGGACAGCGGCTCCCGTCGCTGCTACCGCGACACGCCGAGTGCGTCGAGTCGCTTGCACGATTTCAACTCGAACTGGTCGGCGATTTTCATCTTATCCGGGTCGGGGAAGAACCAGCCCTGCGCCTTGTCGATGAGTTCGCGCTTGGTACGGACCTCGGTGTCACAGTGGCGTCGCAGCGTGCGCACGAACCCGACCTCGGCCTCCTTATCCAGCTGGCGGAACTTATAGTCGTTCCAGCCCGCCACCGTCGCCGGGTCTACGTAGTAGTCGACACCGAGCTTCGGCGTCGTCCGGTGCAGCGTCAGCGGCGGAACCGCCATCTCGAACGCCATCTTCGGCACCGCCGGCTGCGTCTCGCCGCTCGAAAAGAGAGACGAGAGTAGCGGGAACAGGAAGAGGAACAGGACCGGCAGTAAACTAATCAGCGTGTCCCATCCCGTCTGTGGTTGCTGCTGACCGTCAGCCTCACGGGGACGCCTTCGCGGGTGGCCGCCCGCCATCTGGTGTACGCGGAAACCCCTGTTGCCACCGATGTTGAATACAAATTGTGGGCCCGTGTCGAAACCTGCCATGCCAAGTTAGCGGTCCATACCTTGCTAGCTTTCTCAACCCTTCGCGTCCGCTCGCATGCTCGACTCCAACGACGGGGCAAGCTCTCGAGAACGAAGAGATGTAAGGATGCTGCTCACCGCCGAAAGGCCCGCCGAATCCGCCACCGAAAAACCGCTGGAACATCTCCTCCGGACTGATCTCCTCCTCGAACATGCCCCCACCACCAAACCCCGCTCCGGGCCCGGCTCCCCGAGGACTGCCGAAGCCGCCAAAGGGGTTGGCCGCCTGGGCCCTGGCGCTCTCGAACCGGCTATCCGGGTCGGTGCCGAAGCGGTCGTACTTATCGCGCTTGTCCTTGTCGCCGAGGATGCCGAAAGCTCTGCTCACCATCTTGAAGGCCTCGTCGGCGTGCTCGTGGCCATTCTTGTCCGGGTGGGTCAGCAGGCTCTGCTTGCGGTAGGCCTTCTTTATGTCGGAGTCGGTGCAGGTGGTGCGCACGGTCTCGAGGTCGAGGATGTCGTAGAAGGCGGTGGCCTTGCATCGGCGGATCCGCAGCACGGCGGCCTTCTGCTCCGGGGTATATTTGCGGTCCTGGTTTCCCTGGTTGTGCTCCCGCGACCGAGAGGACGAGCCGCCCGACGAGCCGTCGAAGCCAGAGGCTGTTGCGCTAGGCATGGCCGTAACAGCGCGCTCTTAGGAGAAAGTGTAGACGCGGATGGATGGATGGATGGATGGATTGACAGTTACAACTGGGCTGTCTTCGCAGGTGTGGTTGTCGGTGAGACGGCGTGTTGTCCGAAGAACGCCTAGGCAGACAGATACGTGTTGTATGCAAGGCTCCGATTGTTTATCCAGGATTGGAGGGCGTGGGGTGTAGGTGAGAACCTGTGTACCGCGTAAAGACCTGGTGATACACAGTACAAGGGCGTCGAAAAGAGAAAGTCGAGCGTCTTCGTCTGAAGAGAGAGCGGTAGGTGGAGATAGAGGTAGTCAGAGAGAGGGTTTTCTCTATTAGAATGGGTAGACTTCAAGCGACTAAGTAGGGGAGAACGGTCGGTTGCCTGGCCTTGATGGAAGAGGTCAGAGAGGGCTATCGCGTCGTAGTGGTGTCGTTGAGTGGTTTGGAGTCGAGGCTGAAGCGACAGAGGCGATAGGTCGTAAGTTGTTGCTGGTGTAGGATTCGACCAACACCTTGGTGTCTCTGTAAAGTGCCCAGGTGGCTTTTCCCCATCACCCGTGACGTGTGGCTAGTGGCGGTGATGGGCGGATAACCGGTATCAACAACACGCCCTCATGCATAAACTAGTAAATATCACTCAATTGAAGCCTCCACACTCTCCTTACATGGGGGTTTAATGCAGGTTGCATAATGCTCATAGGTACGTGCCTAGGTACCTTTGTACTGTGGACTTGAACCTGCAGGAACGAACCTGTAGTAGATCAGGTACCCAGTACCAGCATGATCTCTGGTGTGTAGCTTACGTAACAGGGAAATGGGTTAGGGAATTATGAGCTATGGTTGTGCATGCACAGGATGCATAACAGAGAGAGACAGCGTGAGCGTAGAGAAGTAGATACGTACACTCACCTCATGACCTCCCGGTCCAGAGGCCGGGAGAGGTTGCAGCAGCTAATGCTGTAACAGGCTTGGCTCTCTGGGAGGATGCACAAGCACAAAGAGCCTCAACGTTGAATTTTACAGGTATAACGCACAGTTCCGTCCTCTGTCTCACTCCCTGCGAATAACTTCACCTCGGACGGCAGTCCAACCCCCCGGAGCTGAAACGATTCTGTCTCATTCTCACTTCTGCTGCTTACTCCACAACCTCCTCCAGCAAACCCGGAGCTTGTTCGTCTTTCTCAGGGCCAATTGAGGCAAGAAGAAGCTGCTGGTAGCGGCCAGGTCGAGGTCCTACCAGCTGTTTTCCCCCGCCTTGCGCGCCATGGCCTCGCAACCACGGCCAGAATCACCACAACCACCTCAATCGCCAGAGCCACCGCGATCAGAGCCACCGGGATCAGAGTCGCCACTAATAATAGACCCGTTGGGAGAGCCCGAATCTTCTGTATCACGGATCGAGGAATGGGGTAGTAAGTACTCCTTGCCCTGCTAACCCGCTCCGCGGAATCCCGCCACATACCCCTGCATCGCCGGTTTCCTACTTGCTTTGCACCGCACCCGGGGCCCTGTGCTCCCCTCTCCCGTCCAGACACCACACCCGTCTCGTCTCGTCCCGTCTCAGCGCACGCGCCTAGCCTAGGCTTCCCTTGCGCCCCCGCTAACGGCGCGCTCCTCCTCCTCCCCTCTCGCGCAGACTCGCCGCTGCCGCCGGTAGCGCTGGCGACGCTGGTGGCGGCGCTGCACTTCCGGCCGCTGCAGCCGCTGCCGCTGGCGTTCGCGCCGGTGCTGCTGTTCGCGAGCTACGCGAACCTGCAGGGCTTCCGCGCCGACGGGGCCGGCGTCGCCGCCGCCGCCTCGGGCACGTACGCGCTGCTGTCGCTGCGCAGCCTGCGGCGCGGCATCGGCCGCCGCCGCCGCGCCCAGCCCGCCTACTCCTGGCGCTCCGTCGCCCGCCTCTCCGCCCGCGGCTTCGTCCGCGGCGCCGCCGTCGGCCTCGGCCTCGCCAACGCCATCGCCGGCGTCTGGGTCTACTCCACCGCCGACCGCGACGCCGAGCGCCGCGAGCGCCGCGACAACCCCCGCTGGGCCCGCTGAGCCACTCGTCCCTTCCCTCCCGCTTCCACTTCCCTGCCTTGGCGCAAGCGGGGAGGGGAGGGCAGAAGGGAGCGCGGCGGATCGGCCGGCGGACGAGCGGATGGGAAACGAAAGAGAAAGAGACGAGAAAAAAGTGATAAAATAAGCGGGATGGGATTGGGATGGGTGATTGGTCGGTTCGTTGGCTCATTACCTAGTTCGGCGTGCACGGCGAATGGTGAGGGGAGCAAGTAATACCTACAATGTGATGCAACGTTGTACGAACACTTCGACTACAGCTTTCGGAGTTTGTGGGTAACGGCTGTAAAAGCACTGTAAATATATGTGTGTGTACAGGAAGTCGGCGTGGGCGTATATCGAAGCATTGCGGCCGTCGACTGGCAATCGGACTTCTCATCTTCACATTCCTAAGCCTCTCGCCGTAGGACACGTATATATTTAGGGCGGTAGAGGTTTGTAATGCGACTCAACATTCCTGTTGCTTATGGCTGTCCTCCCTGGATGGGGCGTATCCCTTTGCGTGGACCATCCGTGTCTGCCAAATATCTTGTCCATCCATCTATGCAAACTGCTCTACTAGACATAGAAATCCTTTGCCTATTCCATGCCTGAGAAATACCCTCATATATACCGAATGGCGAGGAACGGATTCGGGGCCAAATAGAAAATCGAAGGGTACAGAAAAAGTATGATAAACTGTGCGTATTAATAAATCCTAACGCCAGGAGACACCTCAGCACTTGATACGTCTCCATAACCGCCCCGTCTGAATAGAACAGAAAAAAAAAAAAACAATCCCCTGGCGTATTTTGTATCCATTGAAGATGCGCCTTGTTACTTTTCCGGCCCATCTGTATTGCGCAGGTCTATGCCTCTTGATGCGGCTGATGCTAAGGTGATTGCCCAGAAATCTATAACAGCTTGCTAATCCATAGCTAAGCCTCGTCTGCTTCTCATCTCGGGGGAATATATAAAGAGATGAAGCCCTCCTGTCTATTTTTGGTGGTAAGTCTTCTCTGTGCTTCGTGGTGCTCCACCACTGCTGGCGGGGGGCTGCCGGCTGTCTCGGCTTAAGCCACGGTGATCATCAGAATCCTGGCGCTCGAGTACACCCAGACCGAAAGGGTAAGAGATACGACGACTACCATGCCGTAAAAGGTGCGGAGCGCATTAGGCGCCCGTTGTTGCCGGACAGTAGGACTTTGAATAGTGGTTGTCTTGAAGTCGGCGATGTATTCGACATCCGTCTCCCTGGCTTTGGGCTCGGCGAACTTGGTGTACTCTTGAATGATGCTGGGCAAGTCCCAGTCCTGAGTCTTGCGTAGAACGCCAATAACGCACCCGGTCCGGTGCCTTCCGTGGTTGCAGTGGACAAGTAGAGGGTAATTCTGTCGGTTGCTGATGACGGAGAGGATGGCCTGCATGGTATTCAGCGGGATGTCGGCCTTCTTGGTACCTGCCATGTCGAAGACTTTGTGATTAATGTGGTTATCGGCCATAAACTGAGAGAAGCCGTTCGGTAGACTATCTCTGCCGACCAGCGTGACGATAGTCTTGAGATGAAGATTCGCCAGGAAAGGATAATCCGATGCCTGCGGATATCCGCTTCGGTACAGGCCAGGAAGTACATTAGCGAAGTTGACGGGAGGCGTGCCAGATAGTTGGAGACGCCGTTCTCCGGTTATGTCCCTTGCTGAGAAATAGGACTTTTGGAACACCACATCTAGAGATCCCGTTTGGATACTAGGCACTGGATGTGGTGGCTGGGATAGCTCTTTCTTGTTATTGTCGGCCATTGTGGACAACCCGAGGCTCTAGCGAGGCTGGTCTGCGGTGGTCCTAATTTCGCTGCTGTAAATGGTACTCTGTGCCCCGACGCGCCCTAGACGGACGACAAATGATAGGTGATAGGAAGCTCCAGGTGGGATCAGACGTATGACTAGCGGAATGGCGATATAGCACTTGGCGTATTGGAAGCAGGCGGGAGCAGGAATACAACTGCTCAGTAAAACAAGAGTGTGGACGGATGGGTTGGCGGTCACGTAGCCGTAAATAAAGGCCAAAGAGGGAAGAGGCAGGAGGATTGGCAAACGTTCTATCGCCTGGGCTGGATCCGTTCTGTGATGCTGGATCACAGAGTTTCGAGACACTGCGACATGTTGGCGAGATGGAACAAGTATCGCATCTTCCGTAACCGTCGAGATGGTGATTTGGGGACAGTGGTGGTAAGTGGCGTCCAACACGGACAAGACGAGCGAGATGAGGTGCCGCCGAAGATGAGACCAGCGGGATTTTGGAAGCACGAGACGACCGTCGTGCCCAGAGGGAAAAGGGGCGTGTCAAGTGAGTGGTAGTTGAGAGGGAAAGGAAGAGAGAGAGAGAGAGAAGAGAGAGGGGGAGGGAGAACGTTCGTGTGTGCTGAAGAGAAAAGAGCGCCGCACTTCTCATTTAGGGGTCTTACTGGGGTAGGTGGATTCCGGTGGGGAGGAGAAGGGTGGTGGTGTGGGTGGTGTGGGTGGTTCTGGCATTGCCGCGTCAGTACTTTGGATACTGAAGGGAGTTGTGAATATACCTGCCTTAAGGCTACCTCCTCTGGCCTCGGGTTGGCTGCCCTAGGATGTACCTGTAGTGTATACATACGGACATGTATAGGCCGAGGCGCCTGTGAGGTACATGGTAGGTACCTACCTTTAGTATGAGCAGAGGGACCTACGTTAGCTTTGGGCTTGAGCGATGTAGATAGGTTAGGTACCTAGGTACATTACGTACCCAACTTTACGAGGGCACCTCGGGTAACTTCTTGGCCTCAGGTGAACCTAAGTGTGGGAGGTAGGTACACCGGTTATTCAAGGTACTACCTCCAGCCCGAGAAGAGGTCGAGGTAGGGAGGTACCTTAGGCATGCTTTGCCTGGTACCTAGGTTTTATAGGATGTATCCTACCCAGAGGCACATGTAGGTACCTTCTAGAGGTAGGCACCCACAGGTAGGTACCTACCTCTCCTAACCTTAGGTAGGTAGACACCTTAACATAATGTATATCGAATACCTATGCTGGCTTAGATATTGGAGATGGCAGACCGAAGATTAACCTGATTCGGATTCCGCCCTCAGCCACGGAGCCCGGGGGGTGCATCACCTGACTACCTGCCTGGGTAGGTAGGTATGCAACTCAGAATATCTCATTACGCGGCAACATTGCTGGGTTTCGTGGCGCGCACACGTATATGGACACATTGGGAGATAGCCTGGGCAGCTATGCCGAATTATACACCTGTCTAAGCTATGGTGGGTGCTGGAGCTACCTGAGGCTAGGGTATAGCTACCTGCGTCTAGTAATAGCCTTATGCTGCGTTATACATACCTCCTACCCTATATAGCCATCGAGGCATCCACCTGCATATATATTGTACATTGTCGGTTCCGTCCTCACAACTTCGCATAACCCGTGGGAGAATCGGGCTATCCCCCGAGTGTTAGGACGCGGACGACTCGGCTGGATATTGAATACCTGTTCCATTGACGCCGTGCGTCTGCAAGGGTGTGCCTGTTAGCACGTATGACTGTTAGCACGTATGCCTGCATTGTCGGTATAAGTATGCATCCTGGGGTGGATTGCCGCAAGTGCCTAGGAACTGGAGGGCACAATGTTATAGTATATGCACAATGTCGTCAATACATATATATATGTACCTTTGGGTTATGTAAGGGGCCAAAATGCTGCTAAAACTCCGGGCAGGTTAGCGCCAGATGGATCGAATGACGGAGCAACTTCGGATTAAAAAGGTCACTGCTCAGGTATTCGCTACCTGTTTACCTAAGTACCTGCCCACCTTATAGGTATAAGCAGAGGCCACAATACAGGTACCCAGGTACGTGACCTCCGAACAGGCGGAACTATTCCCCAATCGACGCAATGGATGCCGCTGAAATCTTTTTTCCGGAAATCACGAGGTCGTAGGGCTCCGACTCTCCCGCAAGCTGTCGTGATAGGAACTTCAGATGAGATACGCGCATCTCGAGCCATATAAATGTAGACGCGTCACGCATTCCTGCATCCCCTCATCCCCTATACAGCACATATGCGACCCGTCAACGCGGCACAGCAACTCGGCACGATGCTGGTCTCATCCCCGTACCACATTGTGTTCCCTCTCTGTGAGACCGAACCGCTCGACTCCTGTAACTTGACAGGTAGGACGAGATCCGTCTTCCCGATCCGTCCGACAAACATCGGAGGCGTGGATTTACTCCGATAGGTGATGGGCGTTCCATCCTGACTTGTCCCGTTCGATGGATGACTTGTCTAGGACCTTTTGGTCTGTGGCCTTTCGTCGTCGTCGTCGTCAGCTAACTCGCACGAAGCTGTCGAGCGGCATAGGTAGCTCCTCCACACAGTGTGGTGGATCATGACCTAGGTGTCACCGTTCTCTCTCTCTCTCTCTCTCTCTCTCTCTCTCTCTCTTTCTTTCTTTCTCCAGCCCTCTGCCTCTCGCGCTTTATATCCATTAGGAGAGAGTGTGTTGGTGCGCACATAGATATTGTCATCGTACCGGAGGGCTCGGTTGGTGACGATTTCGCCGTCCAACCGCAGAACCTCCGCATCCTTCGGCGGGATCCTGCGAGGAGCCATCAGCCAGCACTTGTTCGTTCCGACATCGCTTGCGACTGCCATCCCGCCCCAGTCAGCAGCGCCCGCGTGGTCTGGTGGGATTGCGTGTGTGTTTAGTCGGCCTCCTCTCGTTATCCTTCTCCCATGTCCGTAGTCTCATTTCAGCGCTGCCTCGCTGTGCCAACTAGGCAGCGTAAGGTCATTTTCTCGGCTCGGCCTGTGCAAAGTTGAATTTGCACTTTGCCGTAGCAGCAGACCCTCGAGGTATTTACGGCCCGCTGCCTCCTCACGATTCGAGACACCGATGGGGCTTAGTCGACACATCACGGGAGCAGAGACTTGCCTTTTGTTGTCGCAGCATCGTGTTAGCTTCACCGCGGAGCTTACAGGTGCCTTGCAAATCCTTCCCACCTCGACCTCTCTGCTGACGGCTTTTCCGAGAGGTGCTTCCTCGAGACCCAGGCCGTTGGACTGTGCTTCGCTCCCGTCTAGACATGTCCGTTCAAGTCACGAGATTCATTGTTGGTCCCTGGGCTGGCGGTCAGCGCGCCGTATTCGCGGGCTCGCTCGGTTCCGTGACTGCGGTTCTGCCTGCAACTCACCTGATGACGGGCTATACCATAGCGTCATCGCAAGCAAGTGCATTTCTTCCCTACACGGCTCCATGCAGGTACTATTACTAGCCTGCGCATATCAGCCTCGACGTCTGGCTTCGTCCCCGGCTTACTTCCGCCGGCCCACCACACGAGCTGCCAGCCCTACCTAGTCAAGCGACATCACCGTACTGACGACCGGTTACAACCGTGCCTGGTCACGCCGTCCATAGCGCCTGTGGGATACTTGTCCTCTATTCGCTTCTTTTAAATGGTGGTCAGACAGGCGTTGGAAAGCCGTCTTCGAATCCGCAGACCGTCAGACATGCTGACCGTTCCCATTTTACATCACTCGCAGGTTATGTTCCCAGTAGTAAGCCGAAGGCCAAGTCGTATTACGTCCTGCATCCATAACATCATCAAAGCAAAACCATGCGAAAGCACTATCCCACGCCCGTCTAAGAACCTTGCACCGAGCCGTACCCGTTTTCGTGGTGCCTAGCACGATGGAGAAGGCAGATTGAGAAACAAGAGAAGAAACAAAGTGACATGGTCCGATCCGCTTAGCGCCCCCCCTTTAGCCTCTGGAACCCCGCTGCCTTCCGCTCGAAGACCGTCTCGCTCATCGGTCTCGCCGGGACATCCTCGAGTGCCTCGTCGACGAGCGTGGCTACGTCCTGAGCGCACCCGAACGACAGGCTCCAGCCAGCACCGCCGTGTCCGTAGGAGTGCACGATGCGACTGTGTGTCCTGCGCAGTTCACGCTCTACTCTCACGTTCTGCCCCCTGAAGGGGCGGAGGCCCTGGGCAAACGGATATTCCGCATCCAGGCGGGCGTTTTCTAGCCCGGGCAGGAACTTCTCGCACCTCTCCCGCATTCTCTGGATGATGGGTGTGTCCAGCGTAAGGTCGAGATCCCACTCGTGTGGCTCGGTTATACCACCAATCACTAAGGACCAAGGAAAAACAAAGAGTCAGTATTTTTAGCTTGTCCGTGGGGATGAATCGGGAAAGGGGGAAAGTCGGAGTGGCGAGGCTTACGGAGGATGTTGTCATTCCTAGGCACGAGGAAGATGATTTCGTTGGCCGAATGAGCCGCGTCTGCCGTAATAGTCAAAGCGGCTTTGACTTTCGGGAAGGCCACTCCATCATTGATTACCCGGATCAGCCCACCTCTGATCGGATAGACGGTCTCGTCCCCCGCGAGGACTTGGCTCTCGAGTCCGGTGCAGTTGACGATGACGTCTGCCTCAAACCGTTCTCGTAGCGAGTCCTCGATCTCGAGCAGGTCATCCTTGATGGTCTCGGTCACGAGGGTGGCTCCTTTGCTCTCGACAAGCTCCATCAGCCACCCCATAGCCTTGTCGGTGTCGATGACCGGCGCCAGCAACTCGTATGCGTCGACGGCACCGTATGACGGGTCAACCCCTCTCTCGTCGGCGATGTCGATACCTCGGTAGAAACCTCGGACGCCGCTAGCCATGATCTCGGTCATCTTGGATAACTGGGCCTTGTCGGACTCTACCGTCTCGGGGAAGAAGAAGTCCGACGGCATCATGCGTACACCTGACGCTTCGCTTAGCGACGGGATGGAGGCAATCCCGTCCCAGATGTGATACGACGTCATGGACCAATGCTTGGAGTGGGCGAGGGAGATCTTGTCCGTGTGTTGTCCGCACACGGCTGGCGGGAATTCCCAGAGGGCCCCAGCTATCTGGGACGTCAGGCGCTGCTCGTCGCTTGCCCACGCACCGCTGACGATCGTGACGCGGTAGCCACGGTCAAGGAGCACCCATGATCTTGAAGAACCAATGTCAGCGTACTCTTCTTCTCTTCTCTCTAGCGCCTTCTGCTCTCAGTCGTGGTATGGGAAGCAAGAGAAAGTTCTTTCTCGAGCAGTTCCTAAAGACAACTGGCTCCTAGTAGTGCCGCCCACTTACGAGATCAGTCCCGTGACACCTCCCCCGACGATTAGAATGTGCGGGGATTTGCTACCAGGCCGTCGAAGGGGCTGGCCGAGCGGCGAGATATCTCTCCACAGGGTGAGCGGCATCTTGATACGTCTATAATTTTCTGAGAGTCTCGACTCGCTCGTGCGTTGGCCGAGAGGGCAAGCGAGTGCTATCGGGGGAATGAGACGAGTGTCTAGAGGGAAGCGATTGGAAGAGACGAGTTGTCTTGGAGGGACTGGGTAGAGCGTGACGGGGCCTGATGGAGATGAGAGATTCTCGACAGGACATGTCCAGTTATATACCACCCTCGCCATTCATAAATGCCTTCTTCCTTTTCCCTTTGCTGGCCCGCCATCCTCTCTCGGTAGGACACAGTGATACCTACGGCCGCACCTTACGCCAGCCGCGTTTCTATTACGAGCCGGCTTTCCCTCTTTCAGAAAAGTATGTGTGCGCCCACACTGCCCGCCTTAGGAGAGCACACTGCCATGCTAATCTGAGAAGGTGCTTATGTTGCGTGATCGGCAGGGCCAGTAAATCGTCATGGGAGAGAAGAAACCACCGTGTAATCCCATGCACTCTGCGCACACTTGGAAGCAGGGGGCTAGCCTAACACCCACTAGCACTGCTCGCCTCGTAGGGCTATTTCGCGCGTATCAACGGATTGCTTACAGGGGTGCCTGGTTAAGTCGATGAGCCTCCCGAGGCCTTGCTGCGTCACCATAGTCTGATCCCGCTAGTCCATGGCTATGGCCTTGTCGGTTCTCTGAGAGTTACACGCGAGTACAGCTAACTGACAGACAGATATTCCCCCGGATGCTCGATAGATTAGGACAGGTGCACAGACATGTATCATCGTGGGACGAACAGTCGGCTTTCATCCGAGTTCCCAACCGGGCTTCCCCCCCCTCTCTCTCTCGAAGACACGCAGTGACTCGAGTGCAAGGAATGCCACGCATGTCCCGGCCAAAGGATTGGCGGAACCTGACGTCGTAGTTGTGATGAGAGTACAGCTGTCTTGGATGGGTACGACCCCCGACTCTCTTACTGAGCAGCAGGGCTGATTTCGGTCGAGTTCACCGATGATGATCATGACAAGGGCCATTTGATCAAGTTAGTCGTGCTGACCGAGACTATACTTCCCGGCAGCCCGCCAATCCTCACGTACACTAACACCATACCAACGACGTTCTTTCACGTCATCCTTCATGTCATCAGTGCTCGTACGATCTGCGGGTTGCTTCCGTAAACAATCTACTTCTGGACCTTCTCTCATCCCATAACGAGACGTGTGCTATGCAGCGAGTAGCTACATTCTCGAGGCGGAGGCGGTGAATTGCATCCGTACAACTGCAGTGAAATTGACTGCCGTGGTCACAACCCCCCTCCTCCCCCATCCCTTTGCCCCGAAATGGCGGAAATTGTGCGATAAGTTGGCCATAGCCGCTGGTCACTGCATATAGCCTTCTCGTACAGACCAACAATCATCCCATGCGATGGGCTCGTTTAGGAAATCGGCAATGATGACAAGGTCCACGTTGGGGAAGATGGCGGCTGCGCCAGACAGATATCCCACCGACTTACTACACACACCAGGCGGTCGAACGATGATGCTCTCCCTCCTGGGCGCTATACCGCTGACTCGGTGTCACCACCGGGGGGGTCCGCGTCGTCGGGGCTTGTGACTATGCACGCCTAGTAGCTAGGACCGAGCCGGTAGATAAGCAGCTGGCGGCGCCGGGGACCTTCCAGCTTGCGGCTGCAGGCCCGCCGGTCGAGCCGATCCGACGGATGGGGCCTGCAAGGGGGGTGGGGGTGACATATCCGGTCAGAGTCGGCTAGGTACCGTTGATTTTCAGCCTCGATTCCAGCGACCGTCACTGTCAATCGTCCGCTATCCTGTCAGCTCGGTCCGACTCATACTGTCTTCCCTTCCCTTACACGACGATGGACTTGTCGCTCGAGGGCTCAGGTTTAAGGAGAGCTTCCCATGGCGTCCGGACCTGCCCTCAGCGCCGCCTCCGGCGCCACCACTAAGCGCGCGTGGCTGACTCTGGTCGGCCTCCCCCTCCCGCGAGTGTGATCATCGGTGCACGACAGGCTTCGATAAATAGGATTCATCGTCGTCACATCTCACATCTCCCTAACCTTCACCGAGCCTCGCGAGCGGTATTTTACTGATGCATCGCATTGGCAGCTGCCCACGGCGGTGTCTTCATTAGCCAGCCACTCTGTTCGGCGGAAAAGGGCTCACCGACCAGTGACAAACAAGGGGCGTCCGGGTCTGTGTTGACCACTCGCGCGATAGTTCCGCGGCAGTATTTGCGGATTGGCGCTCCCCCCCCCGAAGACAAGACCGATCCAGCAGCAACGTAACCTGTTTCAACTGCGCTATCTTCTGCCCGTTGGTGGCTGCGATGCGCAGCGGTTCGGGTGGAAACTCGACGGACCGTCCCCGGCTAGCGCACCCTAAGACGGACGGCGAGCGAGAAGGGCGCATGTAGGTAGGTAGAAGAAAGGAGTCGAGGCGACGGCGGGACGTAGGGGGCACCGATGCGTCGAGCCATTGTTCACGAGCTCTCACATCTCACAAATCTGCCCGAGAACTGATCTCCTTCGCCGCGATCAAACTCCCCGCCGTGTTGGGAACCCAATTCGCTGTGCTGGTTGCGCCCACATGCCCGCCCCCGTGTCGAATGCGCCTCGGCGATTTCTCAGTAGGATACAGTAATATCGCCTCGCCGCCGCCTGTGGCACGCGTTGGCAGACGCCAAATTACCGGCGGGTATAGACGGGGCCACGACCCGACACCAGAATGACACCTTACGTACGTACGTACGTATGGGCGGTCAGATATGTGCGCATCCCGCTGATCTGCCAACCCTCGCAGCCCAATAGCCTCGTCGAAGGGAGAGGGGGGTGAGGAGGGGAAGGGGGCGTTGGACGTCTTTTTTGTCGGTGGGCTTTGCTATGCACGTGCACGTCAACCCGGCCTTGACAGCCAGCCCTGGCAAGGGCCTCAACAACA
This sequence comes from Durotheca rogersii, assembly GCF_024521655.1. Taxonomy (NCBI): domain Eukaryota; kingdom Fungi; phylum Ascomycota; class Sordariomycetes; order Xylariales; family Xylariaceae; genus Durotheca; species Durotheca rogersii. The sequence continues at coordinate 562,309 of NW_026251255.1, forward strand.
CCTAGGTGTGGCGCGCGTCGACGAATGGAGCGGAGCGCGGCGGGACCATCCGGGGCGGCCGCTCCGTCTCGCAGACAAATAAGCAACCTGTCGTCGCTGTGGTGATGTTGCTGGTTCGAGATACCGGTGAAAATGCGGGAACCAGGCACTGCGACGACGGTCGAGTGCTGGCGGCTCTGTTGGCGGGGGGTGCATGCAGCCAGCTACTGGTGCGTTCGCGTATGTACTGACGAGCATATACGAGAGAGACCTATCGTAAAAGATGGTCGCCGGCCGCCCGACGAGTAATAATGGCGCGCCTCCTTACAGTGCCGAATTTGGGGGGGGAGGGGGTGGGGAGATGGTGAGGGCGATTGGGGGGAGGGGAGGAGGAGGATCTCTCCCCTCTCAGGGTATGGAGAGAGGTCACGATGTCGACGCCGTAGACGGCCCGTCTCTCATAAGACGTCGTCCCCCCCCCCCCCCCTCCCCCCCACACACGGGCGGCGGCCACGGTCATCTGGACCGCGGTGAACAACATACCTACATACGTGCAGCCCATGCCTACCTATATCCTACCTTAAGAATATCACCTACGTCTACCATCTATGTATAGAACCCATGTGCCGGTACGACTCTACTAGACGCTGCTGCTGACCGAGTCGATGTCTAGGCTCGTCTCTCTTCTTTTTCCCCCTCCGGCTCTAGTTTTGGCAGGGATCGATGGCGGGGAAGGGATTTCGACTTGGTGTCTTCGACTCGAAAAACATGGCCTGATTCTTCTTCGTCGGTTTTTCTTTTTTCGTCTCGAGCAGGCCACCCCCCTCCCCTCCCCTCCTCCCCTCCCTTTTTCCCGCCTACGACCGTTTGCGTGCCGGATAGCACGGTGGCCTTGCCCGCTTACCTGGGCCGGACATACACGGGCATACGGGTGAGCCCGAGTAGGCTGCAGGACTCAGGTCGCAACCGAATCGCACAGAGTCGATTGCGGTTACATGCAGCTCATCGCGTCCTGTCGCGACCTGGGTCTAACCGGGTTCGGGGTGGCAGCCATATAGCATAGGGCTGCATCTTCCATGCGCGGCTGCCCCCCCCCCCCCCCCCCTCCTTTCGGGATCTCGATCCATCCCTTTTCACGTGCCGGCTTCCGAAGTAGGGCCTGGCGGTGTCGGTTATCTGTCGTGTATAGGTAATAAAATCCACGGGTGGCTGGGACCAGGATCGCTGAACAGGCTCCGTCTCGAGGATGGGTTACCTCTGCGCGCGCGCACGGCATATGCAGCTCTTGCTCAGAGCTGCGACTCATGCCAGCGGGCTACACATACCTATATACCGCCTCGCGTGCCGCCAGGGTGGCCGCAGGCAGGTATTACACCGATGGACCGACGCGCGAAACAGGACAGAAACCGGGTCTCACGCCGGGTGCGCGCAGCAGGGTTTATCAGGTTATATCAGATTCCCATCAGGTTATGGATGGGGAGGGCGGGTTGGGCGCGTCATGACCTGCCGCACGCGCCGGGGGAGGGCGGGAGGGGAGTAAATAATCTGGCATTGCCTAATCGAGATATATTATATTACCTGCCTACATGGAGACGCATATATGTATACTTATTGTGTAGGTATATATAAGACATGACGCATGGCGCATCCGGAACGGGACGGTCTCGTCGGCGTCGTACGGCCGTCAGTCGCCTGGTCGATCAGCTAGCTACATGCCTCCTCTTGTCCCCCCCGTCCCCGCCTCCCCCCCTTGCCTGAGGAGGAAGAGGGGGTGAGAAGAGAGAGAGAGATAAGAAGGTGATTGGAGGGAGGCACGAGGGAGGAGGGGACTGGAAGAGGGAAAATGGCAAAGAGACGCTGACGAAGCCGGCTATAAATATCAATACATTCATAAATATACGTAAATGGCTGGGTGGCCCGCACAGGACTGACGCTGCGCGCTTGCACGCACGCAGGCAATGCTCATCCGCGTGATGCTGAAGCGGTGGAGCTCGCTCGCGGCTTTTCAGCTAGCGGCTTTGGCGGTGATGCTGCTTCGGCGCTGCGGCTCTGGCGCCACCGATCGCTGGGCCGATAGTGCGATGGCGAGGGACGAGGATTTCAGACAGCGTCGTGGGTGGCTTTCGGGATATCCAATCGCTCGTTTCGGCGTTCGGTTTTTTTCTTGTTCTTTTGCTTCTCTCTCTCCATCTATCTATCTCTCTCTACCTCCCCTCTCTCTCTCACACACACACACGCATGCACACTCGCTCTCTTGTTCCCTAACTCCACTCAGCGTCGGACACGCGATATACCTAGCTGGGTAGGCATTGCGTATTGTCGGGTCCCCAGCACCACCGTGCGGGAGCGTACGAGGGGAGTGCGAGGGGCCAGGGGACGAAGAAGAAGAGGAGGAGGAGGGGGGGGCGAAAGGTTAGGTAGGTGTTCTACCCCTCCTCCGCCCTCCTCTCCCCCACCCCACACACCAACGGGATGGCTGAGAGGGGCGCATACCGGCCAACCGACCGCCGGTGGTGTACATGAGGGGCGAGGACGAGGTACATGGGCATGCCGCACCAGGATGTTGCCATTTGAAGTATAGGCGGCGTGCGTCTTACTACGTGCGTCTGTACCGCGGCCTCACACGTGCCCCGCCATCTGATTTTTTTTTTTTTGCCTGGGTGTTGCCGTCGGCGGTGCTGGGCGACATACCAGCTGAGGTATCTGTCTCTGCAGAGGTACCTGATCTGGGCCTGTCAGTTTGGCGGGTTGGGTGGCTGAGCTCGCGTATATTAGGTACGTCTTGCCGCTTAGCCGCTGGCTGCCGTGTAGGTGATGTATATTACATCATGTACCTACCTAGAGCCATCTACCTGATCGGCCTGTCCATTTGCCCCCCCGTCCATTTGCTCATCCCATTCCATCCATCCCGCTCACTCCTCCACCACCGATACGTCCACGCACCTCGCACACGCACCACGCACCACGCACCACGCACACACAGACACGCAGACGCAGACGCACCGACGGCGCACACCGACCGCTCCAAGACGTCGTAGTAAGTGAACCGTCTACCTCGGTACCTGCGAGGCCCCTAGTCTAGACCCGACCGCGTCGCCCAGTGAGGCATATCGTGGGCGCTAGCTGCGGGCGTTGGCTACGGGCGTTGCGCGAACATGGCCTCCTCCCGCTTCGGCTTCGGCAGCTTCCTGCTGGTCGTCGCCGTGCTCCTGGTCGCGATGCCTGGCAGGGCGGCCGCCTTTGGCGCCGGCAACATCCCCTCCATCGCCCAGGTCGAGGGCCACAATTGGCGCCACGGCGACATCGAGGACATGCTCAAGACCATCGCCTTCCTCCACGGCAAGAAGTGGTCGACGCTGATGGTCGGCCGCACCTACTTCGGCAACTGGCTCCGCGACTACTCCCAGGCCATCGACGTCTCCAGCCTGAAGGGCGTCAATGCCGCCACTCTCCGCATCCTCGTCTGGGTCCTCTCTTTTCTCGCCAACGGCTACGCTACCGAGGAGTTCGAGGTCACCGAGGAGCGCCTTGGCGTCTACCGGCCTGAGGAACACATCGACAACCCCCTCGGCTATGCCGAAGGCGTCGACGCAAGGACTTTCGACAAGCGCCTCCGCGGGCCTGTCATGCCTATCGAGACCGAGATCGACATGCGCACCGGCATGAAGAACTACATCGCCAACGAGCAGGGGAACTGGGCCACAAGCGCCGGCTACCTCCGCTTCAGTCTCGGCCGTAGCATCCACTTCGGTAGGCTGTACTGCCACGGCTCCCACGGGAAGGGCAAGGAGGACGATCTCTGCGAGGCCTTGCGGTGTCTCGGCCAGGCGCTCCACTGCCTGGAGGACTTCAGCGCCCACAGCAACTACTGCGAGCTAGCTCTGCGCGAGATGGGCTACCACGGCGTTTTCACCCACTGCGGGTCTGACTCTGAGATCACCCTGCGCGGCCGTCGCGTCTTCCCCATCGTAACGGGCACGTTCGGCGGCGTCGATTTCCTGCACTCCGTGCTAGGCGAGGCCAACGACCACTTCACCCAGTCCGAGGTCGACCAGCTCGACATTGCCCTCAAGAACTCGGAGCAGGGCGCGACCAAGTCGTCGGGCGGTGGTGTCGCACGCGGCCTCGGCAGCAGCGCCGGCGATTTCATATCCCTGGTGAGCCAGCTGCCGGGAATCGGTGGTGGCATGGCTTCCGAGGCGCGCAATCTGAAGCGGATGGCAGAGGACCAGCGGAGGAGCAACGAGATGCAGGGGACGCGCGACGGGACGCGGGCGAACGCCAACGTAGTGCCCGGCATGAGCGAGAACTTCGACCCGGTCAAGGTGTCGAGGCAGATCTACCCCATCCTCGAATTCCGAGACAAGATCGTCAAGGCGATCAACCGGGGGATCTCTAAGGTGCCGGGTCTCGAGAATCTGCTCGAGCACATCAGCGAGACCCTCACCGCCTTCGTCCTCGGCCTGCTGGCGCCCTTCATCCGACCCATCATCAACGCTGTTACCAAGGTGCTCAAGGACGGATCTTCGGGCGTCATTAATGCTAGCGCCCATTCGCAGCTGGAGCCCTGGAAAAATCCCCGTTGCACCGATCCGACGCACTCGATGCTGTCCAAGGACCACTTCACTAACGTGTTAAACCCGTGCGCTGGGCGGGTCGCCGCCGAGATTCTGCAGTACACCGTGCCGTACGTACCCTGCCCCTCGACCCCCCCCCCCTTCCCGCTATGAGCGCGCCGCTAACAGAATGGCTTCTCCCCCCCTCTCTCCAGACGCGTCCTGTACGCTTGGGACAACCCGGGGGTGCCCGTTGACGAGGTTGTAGACGACGTGCTGCACGCGCTGCACCACCCGGCCATCCGAGACGAGCGCATCGAGATCCAGCGCGACATGTTCAAGACGGTGCGCAAGTGGGCGGACGAGTACGGGCGCGGCCACGACATCAACCGCGTGCTCGGCTCCGAATCCGTGCGCAACGGCAAGAACCACAGCCTCACCAGCCAGAACAAGGGCCACTCCCACGGCGGCGGCATCTTCGACCGCGGCTTCGCCGAGCAGCCCGGCCACGGCCGCCCCAGCGGCTCCCTCTGGTCGCAGTGCGCGACGAGAGACCTCGACGCTATGGGCTCGGTCTCGGCGCGCCCTACGTCCTCGCATTCCCCTCAGGGCGGCGGGCGGCCCCCCGCCGCCAGCCCCCCCAGCTACGGCTACCACCAGGCGCCACCCGCCGGCGGCCCGAGCCCGTACCAGGGCCAGCCATATGGCCAGCCGTACGGCCAGCCCCAGGGCTACCAGGCTCCACAGGGCTACGGCGCGCCGCCGCCGCAGGGCGAGGCTGCGTCGTACTACGGCGCCGCGTCGTCGCAGCCGCCCCAGGGCTATCCCGGGTACGGCGCCCAGCAGCAGCCGCCCCCGCCGCCGGGAGGCGGGTATCCGCCCTACGGACACCAGCCACAGTGGGGCAGCGGGTACGGAGGGCGGCCGTATTGAGGGGCGGTCTCATGAGATAGGAGAGATTAGCTGGCGTAGCGTGCAGGTTGCTCGGTGCGGTGTGGAGTTCCTGCGGGGTGGGTCAAGGTAATATGGTAGGGGTCTGTTCTGTAGGCACCGAGGTGCGGGCGTTATGATCATGTACTGGAGGGGGGGGGAACTGGATTCTACTATTTCTAAGGTGTCCTAGCTATCTAGGTTTGGGGCGGAGATGAGGTATGAGATACGGTGATACGTAAAGGCGTCCTGCGAGGAACTCCCTACCTCGACTTATCCGGTGTCTGTTTGGGGGCGGGACGGGACGGGACGTCGGGGAGCAAGGGGTTGTAGGTGCCGGCCCGGATATTGCTATGGACATTATGTGGAACGCGAGGATATGACGAGTCAACGAAAACAACAATAAAGCGGGAGGTATGTATACCTATTGGGGGCATGGCTAAGGGTCTATTTATACCTGTATCTACTACGCGATCGACTTATTCCCCCCTTTTCTCTATCGCTTTCTTCTTCTGCAGGTAATGGAGATCAGAAATCAAAAGCCAATATAAAGTCGCCGCACAAGACTTAATCTTCGCCCAGCAACCGTCCCCTCCTGAACGGCTCCACGAGCTGGAAGTCGACGCGAGGCGGCAGCTCGTCTTGGCTCCAGTACGTCATCGCGTACCTAAGCCAGTGCGCGTACGTCCCCGCTACGTTGTCGGAGCCTTCGTTGTCTCTCCACAGCGAGCCCAGCGTGCAGGGGCATACCCGGAGGATGATGCCGTGAGCGAGCTTGAAGCCGAAGCTACGCTGCAGGCACGCCTCGACGATCTCGCGCGCCCGCCGCTGGTCCGGGGACTCGGCCGCGCCCGGCTCCGGCAGCCGCAGCGACATGAGATCGTAGGCGAGGCGGCCGTCCCAGCCGGTCATCTCGTTGACGAGCTGGGCGCCGACCTTGGAGTCGATGGCGTAGATGTGCTCGACGGCGTACCGCGGGCCGTCCCAGCCGCCCGCGTCGTCGACGAGCCCCATCACCGCGGTCATTACGTGGCCCTGGATGACGTAGTCGGTGAGCATGCGCGAGACCTCGGCGGGGCCGATGCGGACGCCGCCGGGCTCGTCGATGACGAAGGAGCCGCCCATGAGCGGGGCGCCGCGCACGAGCGGGCTGGCGTGCATGCCGTCGGTGCTCGTGCGGCCGCCGTCGGCGGCCCAGAGGGCGAGGAGGAGGCGGTGGCAGCGCTCGAAGAAGGGGTTGGCGGGGAGGGCGGCGAAGCAGAAGTTGGCGAGGCAGCGGGCGTCGCGGTCGGCGGGGTGGTCGCCGCTCATGGCGTAGGCGAGGAGGCGGTAGGGGGAGGCGGGGTCGGCGACGGTGGCGCGCCAGAGGGCGTCGAGGTCGCCGATCTGGAGGAAGCCGGCGTCGGCGTAGACGCCGCCGTGGCGCAGCAGCAGCGGCCAGCGGACGAGGTCGGAGCGGTGCTGGGCGGCGTAGCGGCCGGCGAGCGTGCCGTCGGCGAAGGCGCGCGGGAACAGCGCCGGGTCCCGCGCGTCGACGAAGCGCGCCGCGTGCAGCGCCGACCCGTCCACCAGGTCCACCACCCGCACCGCCCACCCCCGCGGCGCCAGCCGCCGGTGCCACGCCCGCACGTTGCGCCGCAGGTACGCCGCCATCGCCCCGTACCCCGCGTCCCAGAAGAACCACACGTTCTTCGCCCCCGCCACCGGCAGCCGCGCCGTCCCCAGCTCCGCGTCGACCTCCGCGTCCGGCCGCAGGTCGAGCTCCGACGCCGGCAGCGCGTGCACGCCCGCGGGAACGGGGTACGGGTACGGCGGCTCCGGGATGCTGCTGATGCTGCTGCTGCTGCTGCTGCTAGCGGCGTCGGCGAGGGTGCTGCCGGTGCCCATCTTGGTCCGCTGGCTTTCTCGCGGCTGGCCTGGGCGGCTCGAGCGGCGTTTTGGCGCTGGGGTTGGTTGGTGGTAGGCTCTCCGGTTCTATTTTAGTGTAGGTAGGGGTTTGGGTCTGTTAGCGATTCGCGTGCTCAGAGCGAGATACCCAAGTAAACTGTGCTTGGTCTGATGTTGAAGTCGTCGATTTGCTTGCCGCGCCGGCTGCAGGGACGTCTCGTCTGCTCGTCACTCTTATATAGCCTCTTGCCCGTCGCGTCCTACCCATCGTCAACCCACGGTGCGGTCGCCACTGCGTCCGACTCGATGCAACATGCTGGCGAGAATGGGGGACGTGTTTTATGTGTCTACGGCTCTCTGTCTGCACAGCGTGTTGTCGCTTTTGGTTGGAGCAAGGGGGGGCCGTTATCTTCGGGCACTTCCGGCGTCCGAAAGGAGCCAAGGTCCGCCCCTAATCGTGGTTGACTCAGGATGACCGTCATTCACGTGACCGCGGGATGCCGAGCATTAGCGCACCACCCCATGCCCTGCCACACGCGTGGGCGGAAATCGCACCCCTGGCTCCGACGGGATCCCTACCGGAAGGGAGCCATCGATGGGATGCGCTGTGATGGGGGCGGGCGGCGGCTCTGACTAACCCGACTGGCACACACTCAAGGGAGGACGAGCGAGGGGGGAAGTGGTGGTTCACTACGGGGCTCGAGATAAGCGCGCAAAGGAAAACTAAACGCAGGTTTTGGGAGGGCCGACGTTAGGGGTTCCTTGCGGCTCGTGGGAGGGGGAGAGGAGCGAGAGGGGAGTTGAGTGATACTCACGGTTAGGTCTCGTTACGGGTTCTATACCGAGGTAAGTAGGTATTATCTAGGTATGCGGTGCTTGTGTGGGCATTGCTCCGCTGGTCGAACTCCCCACGCTTTCGGCAGTTCCTCGACCGTCATGTCCGACTGCCTCAAGAGGAGCGCCATAATATATCCGTATAGCGCCTCGTGGGAAGATGTAGGTATCGCGAGAAAGCGGTGCCGATAAATTCTTTAGTTGGCGGGACTCGCACCAAGGCGATGGAAACCGTCGGCCAATCAACCGTGGCGGGTTCGTCGTGGTGTGCCCAAATAAGTAAGTGGACTGGGGATGACCACGGAGGTAAGTAGAGAGCATTGGTGATGGACGCGCGGTCGAACGACGTTGTGCTGACCTGTGTAGGATTTAGCTAGGTGGACTTCGACGGCATGGATACCTAGTTGCTCCTGCTAGGCCTTAGGACAACACTATGGGTATTACATTAACGGGTATTCCGCGACGCGATGTCGGTCCCGTCTATGCCTACTTACCTCCTCGAGACACGCTATCGTGGCCACGATGTTCAGAGTACGGCTGGAGAGTCAATTCGATGATGCCCGAATGCGTCGCGACCCGGCGGCCTTGGTTCTAGTGGAGTGGTGGTCATAACGCCATGAGTGGGATATTACACACAGGTAGGTACTGCCAGCGGTAAAGACATCCTGATTTAGCCGCTCTGCCTGGATATTACCTCTCCGGCACAGGCAAGATCTACACGTCTTCGTGGTTTCGACGCGTTGCGGGAAATTGTGAGTAATATCACCACTACGGCGAGGTCTATACACGTGTCCTGCCCTTCGCATCGAGCCTTGGGAAGGCATCACGGGTGCTTGTATGGGAAGGGCCGCGTTCAGCTACGTACGAGCTACGGACCAAGCTAACCTAAAAGCAGCAGACCGGCAAGGTCAAAACGAACGAGATTGTTGGCCGTTTCCGGAGGGGAGGGGAGGATGGGGGGGATGTTTTGTTGTCGTAGCCTTCGCTGCAGAACAACTCGTGTCGATCCAATTCCTTCTACGCCATCCCAGGCAGCGAGGTAAGCCCTGAAACGCGTCAGTATCATTGGCGTCGGGCGGGGAGGCGCGGTGACAGCGGGGGGGGGGGGAACCTACATCCGTCGGTGACCTCGCCGACCATGTCCTTGACGGTGCACCGGTTGGCAGTGGACATGGCCTGCTTCTTGATGGAGCCGCAGCCGTCGTAGAAGCACTCGGACTTGTTCATGGCACGCTGGAGCGAGTCGCCCTTCCAGCCGAACATGTAGTCTGCGTGGGTGCCGTAGCCGCGGGAGCCCTCGAAGCTCCACACGAACGGGTTCGGCGTGCCCGTCGGCCACATGCTGTTGAACTTGGTCGTGTCCCAGACCGTCTCGTACGTCAGCTGCGGCATGCGGACCGGGTGCGACGCCGGGCACGGCGGCGCGTTGGTGAACCCGTCGCGCGTGATCGTGTTGTACATGTGCGACTGGTGGTCCGGGCTGTCGAGGTTCTTGCCGTCCCAGCATCTGCACGCGGGTTAGCTACGGGGGAGCCGCCTTTATCGGTCGAAAGGGGGGGTAAAGAAGCGAGAGAGAGAGAGAGAGGACGGGCGGGCCTACGCGGGAAAGTGGTGGACGGCGAAGATGCCGGCGGGGCAGGGCCGGTCGGGAAAGTCCACCATCTCCGCACCCCGGTTGATCAATGTTTGCAGGCAGTTGTAGCGCAGGCCGATGTGGCGCTGCGCCTGTTCCAGCGAGTTGGTGGTCGGGCTGCCCACCGTCATGCGGAAACCCTAGAGCGGGTTAGAATGCGGGGCGGCGGCGAAAAGGGGGGAAGGGAGACTGGAGGAGAGGGGTGGAGGGGGAACACACGGGCGGAAAAGCCCTGATGGGTTGGTTCTTTAGGTTGTCCGAGAAGAAGTCGTTCTGGGTGTAGTAGATGGTCATCCCGCCGGTGGTGCCGGCCGCGAGCGCGGCGTTGTTGACGACCGGCACGCGGTGGTACGACCCGTTGGTGGGGTGCTTGAAGTACAAGACGGCGGTCCAGTAGTTGGAGAAGTCCTCGGACATCTCGCAGGTCGTGCAAGTGCCCCTCTCGCCGACGTCGCCCTCCATGGTAGCGTTGAAGGCATCGCCGCCTACGATGTGGTGGACGTGGGCGGAGGGGTTCTGGCCCGGCTCGACGACGGGGTCGAGGCGCTGGATGGTCAGCGTCGAGCAGCCAAAGCGGAGGCCGGCATAGGCCGGCGCGACGAGCGCGAGAGCGACGGAGAGCGACTTCATTCTCGGCGGCAGGTTTCTCTCGACAAGTGGAGACTTGGGGAGGGGAGAGAGAGGCTAAGCACAAGGTCCAGCTCGGGCGCCCGCTCGACTCTTATAAGTGCGATGCCGCCGGGACGATGCCCGAGGATTTCATTGCATATCCAGTGCTAACTGCGAACTGCCTGCTCAACATGGGTAGGGGAAATCTATTTCCTGCATATTAAAACTCGCGGGAGTGGAAGGCTGACTGGAAAAGGGGGACGAGGCGGCAAAGATCTGCCCTATAGGAGGGCTGGTTGTCGCCCTCCCTTCTCGATCCCATTTTGCCGGCGACATGGACATTTAATTAGGTGCCCGTACTCGGCTCTTCCGTTGCTTCTGTTTCAGCGCGGCAAATATGCCAGGGGGTAGTTGGGTTCCCGGCAAATACTCGTGGTAGGTAATATTCCCCATCACTTTCCTACACGTACTAGCTTAAAGGAGTATCGTGAGCATGTCAAGCTCTCCGCGTCGTCGCTCATGCCAGCGTGCCTATATTGCAACTCACTTTGTCGATATTAGGCCGGGAGGCATTCCCTACCTAGCTGGGTGCACCCTAGGCTTATACTTGCCAGCACCTTGTTCGGCTGAATCTAGCTAGACGGCCTTTGGTCCTTCTTAAAACTGTCTATTAATCACTCAACCATTTGAGATGCTGAGCCATTCTCACATAATGTTAGCAGTAAAATTAGTAAGTGTGAGTTGAACCCGGATCAGAATAGCAATACGCCGCAGTAGCGTGAAGCTGGAATCGTATAGTATTTGGCCATCCCGACGGTAGACTCTTCCAATGTGGTCTGTTCTCCATCGCGAACTACTATTATGACTCGGCCTATGACTAATTCTTTGCCATGAGTCCCTAAAACATCTGAGCGCGGCCGGCGCCTGATGGCGTTTGCAGAGAAGGTCTTGAAACAATAGGTATTCAATACTACCCGTAGAGAAGAAACCCCCGAGGTTTCTCTTGCTATGTTAGGAGCGATGGCATTGGAGGTAATACCTAATATTAATATGTTAGCGGATGCTTTTTAGGTCGAGGCCGTAATAGTCACTCAGAGATACCCGGAAAGCTAACTAAACGTCCACCTGCTTGACGTCTTACGTATGTAACTTCACGAAGAGTTAAGCGAAGGCCATTAGAGCTACTCTTTCATTGAATATATATAGGAATGAGGTTAATAGTATTACGTAGAGAGCCACCTATATTTAGCTCTCTACTTCTTCACTAGTTGCTCGCTTACCTAACATAGCTCGCAGCTCCCTATTTTGTATATATATGTAGCTCGCAAATCCTTTGTTCATTTTCTTCCTAGTGGGCCAGTAAGTCAACCCAACTTCATTCCATTTTCCATTGCCCCTATAGCAGAGCAGCCTTAGCCCCGTACGTAGCTCTCCCGATTTACGTAATAAATAGTGAACCCATAGTATGTTCAAATATTGAAGTAGAGAGATGTGGACGTGCGTGTTCACCATGACATAAATTGCACAGTAGAAACCATTGAAAACATCGAAGCATCTCCATCCAACCTTTCGTATGCTCGCTTTCAACCTCAGGGGATAGCAACTTCGCCCGACGTGGGGAGGAGGACTTCTTCGCGTCGGGTGTCTCGATAATACCACTCACCCGCCCCGCGTAGGACGCACAACCTCCGCACAGACTAAACCCGGAACAACACCGGCTCATTCGCGGAGACGACAATTGCCGGTGCAATCTAGATTAAAAACGTAGGCGATATGTGTCTGTCATGGAGAGAGTGTGACACGAGACCAGCATAGATGGCACGCAGAAATGGAATTCTCGTGCAGCTCTGCTCCGCCTTTATGACGCGGGGTTACCTCGAGTAGATTGCTCGCGAGAAGCACCCCGGATGCCTGTCAGTAAGCGAGTAAAGCTTGTATGGCTGTTCGTTCGCGCGAGGTTTTCTCGTCCTGCTTGTCGGTCCTAATATTAGCTATTCGCGGCCGGGGGCGCTCGTTCCTAGGGAGAAGCTGACTGGCCGCCCAAGCATCCCCCCCCCCCCGGCAGTCGATGCGGGTCTCTGGTTCGGGTATTACCTTGGTGATGTGCTGTTGGGTTGGGTGGCTAGGTTCTCGGCCCAGATCGTTAGTCGAGATCGGGCCCGACTGCATGATATTCGGTAGCCAGCCCTAGTAAGACCGTGTAGAGACGACTATACCTGATATTAGAGATCTAAACGTAGTGGTGTTGCCACCTGAATTCTCCCTCTGGAAAATTTCCGGATCGCTTTCTCTATCGCTGAATATTTACAGCGCCCACGGGATAATGTGATGAACTGTAGCACCATTGGCGTAATAATATCCCATCGTGACATTGCCATACCTGCCAAGCCATCCTTGGCGTTGAACTAACACACCTGTACAAGATTCTGGGTGATTTCTCGTTCCGTAGTAGCGAAACCATGATTAGTGATAACCTTGTTTACATCGTGATCCGTGTGATGGAGGTTGCTTAGTATCAGATATTAACGCTGCGGAATCGGCCTGACCACGTGTAATATTTCCCTGTGTTTCGGGCATATGGGAAAGCCGGGGGGAGGGGGGGGGGGGCGTCTGCTGGATTGGATAGTGGCATATCATGTGCGCCTCTGTCCTCCCGTTCCGCCCATAAAGTGCGACAACCCATTCCGGGTAATCAAGAAAACAGCCCTCAATCTCTTCGGGTGTAATATATTCCATCTGCAAAATCGGTGATCCAAGTTACATGAAGAGTCCAGTCGGATACCTAAGATAAGGGGATGACGTTTGACCATACCGCTTGAAGTTCTAGCACTCCACCGAACTCGGGAGCCATCAAGCCCAAAACATGGACACCGCTGCTCATGTTGGGGTGAGGTTGAATGACAGCCCGTAAGGAAGTTCTTAAAAGATGAAACAGGAAATAAACGGAGCTTAGGCCATGACCGGATACCTTGCACTGTCGATATTAATGTCTCAGTCTTACCGGTTATCGAGTTCGATGTGTGCATATATAACGTAACGCAGTGTACGACCACGAAGCTTAGATGCGCTGTACCCGTGTTACTAGCCGTCGACGAAGATCTTAGAAGTAACCGGGGTATCTGCCGTCGCGGTATGTCGAGTGCGTCACTTTCACCAAGACGCCCGGGACTCCCCTGGATGAGGCCGTCTACGCTGATCAGGCACTCCCACCCCATCAAAGTTAGACGCGATCATTGAATCTAGCCATCTTCAAAGCGATTACATCATATTCCCTAAATACCATAGGCTAATAAAGTCGTGTAATACAATGCGATTTTAGAGGGCCGAGGCTCTGTTTTTCGTTCGGCTTTTAAAATGTAAACCCGACATGTCTGAACCCAATTGACGAATATCTCTAGTCGCTTCTGCCTGCATCGTACCGCATAGGAATCTACGAAGAGGATCTAGCCCGACCGAAACTAGATATCCTTGCCCATCCCGAAGAAGAGCTAAGCATGGGGAAACTAAATAGACTTTCGACTTGACTATGGGTCGCGGGACGGTCCATGCCGCCCCACCCATTAGTACGCTATCAATATCTGCTCGGTTCATCTATAGTGAGCTCCGTCTGGGTCGGCTCGACATATTGTCCCGCCTTTCGCAAGACGCCTTTCTGCATGGCTACCTACCGCGCTGGAAGTAATACAGGGACTTCTTTCACGACAACTCTGCGTGGCTGGCTTCGGCAACCATATATATCGCTCTTGTCTTGATGGCCACGCAGGTGGGGCTTGCAACCGAAGCTCTCGCGGAGAACCGAGCCTTCAAGTTGGCATCCTATGGATTTACCGCCTTCTCCATTATAGGTCCTCTCGCTGCGGCCAGCCTAATTGTCTTCAGGGGCTGTTCTATCTTTGTATATACCCAATTTCATCGTGAAGGTGGCCTATAAGAGAAAACGTGATTCAGGGAGGCTTTAAATTGTTTACTGTAGTATTGTAGTAGGACTGGCCCTTGTAGGGTTTCACGTAATATTTTTACCCTTTATTCTTCGTCGTTTAATCGTTATCTACTATCGCTACGTAGGTCTCTAGATAGTCATAGACTTCTTTGATCGCCATCCTCGTTATCATGTCTTCGTACTTGCCGTCCCCTTCTTAGTCTTCTTTCTCTCTCCCAGCTTCCGTCTACAGCTGGCTGATTACTAGATACGGCTGCCACGCTGCCGCTGCCACTGTCTTATCCTGTAGATCGGCACCTGGTCCAGTTGGTAGTAGCTGTGGCTATTTTCTATCCACCCTACAAACAACAGCGTACCCACACTATTCATCTTCAGTGGCGACCACCTAGTGTCTCTAACCTCAACCCCTTGGTCTCAGGGGCGATCTTTCCGTCCGAACAGGTTTAGGATACGCCGATCAGGAGGACCCCTGTTTTTCGGCCAACTAGGTCTTTTTTTCGTGACTCTAGAGCCGTTTCGTGCCCTTGAGGTCTGGGTGGGTCGATAGGGAGAGCTGATCACAATGGCGACCATCGTTTCTTTCCTAACTTTCTCTTTCTCCCCCAGCCACCATTTACAGCTGGCAGAGCACTGGATACAGCTGTTATCCTGCTGGCAGGCACCTGGGTCAGCTGTTGGCAGCTTCGGCGGTTTCCTATCCGCTCTACCGCGTGCCCACGCTGTTGCTCTTCGTTATTCGTAACTGATTGCGTATTAAATATATCAAGATATAATAAATATGCATTACTCTCATTAACTACTCTCATAGCACATTACGTAGATCGGGAGAGCTACGTAGTAACTGAGGTTGCTCTGCAGTAGGAGCAACGAAACGTAGGAAGAAGAGGATGAATTGACTAACTAGCTAACTAGGAAGGAAATGAATAAAGGAGATACGAGCTACCTATATATATACAATAAAGAGCTACGAGCTATATTATATAAGCGAGTTAGGAGTTAGGTTAGGTAAGCGAGCAACCAGAGAAGAAGTAGAGAGCTATGTATAGGTGGCTCTTTACGTAACATATAGGGAAAGCCTTATTATGGTTTATGAGCTTGTTGACTTGCTTAAAGCTAATCTGGCTTACCTTGACAACCTCATTCGTCTTCTGGACAAAGTGCAGCACTCCTGACAGCGACTCTCGTACTGGCGCCCTTGCAGTCTGCGGCAGGCAAATGCGGCGAGTCTGAGTGGTAACAACTGATCTTGCCTCTGAACATAAGTCCTTCCTCGGCGAAACCCGACTCTCTATGTACTCTGTGCTCGAAGTTGGGCGGAAGCTGGCTCTAGTCGGGCACGACCATCCAATCTTCTTCGGCTTCTATGAAGCCACCAGCACTTGGGTTTATTTCATAAGGGTCCACTTTCCTCCCTATTTCCTCGTCCCATAACAAAGAACTTCCGGTTAAGGCTTCAGAAACAAGTGTCTTGCTTGTTCTTGCCATAATATGCTTGTCGAAACAAGTTACTGGGTGCTTTTCTTGGCTTGTCTAGTTGTCTGGTCAGGCTTGTTCCAAAAGGGTTTCAAGGAACCCCCGGGCCCGATCTCCTATCTCTACCTCTCGGCCCGTAAGACGGGTCGTACAAGCCGCACCACAATCGCCGAGCCACCGTTCTTTAAGCCACAGTACTACGACAATCTGACCAGCCCAACTAATTCCCTAGGTATATCTTACCCCAACCTCTAATTGGATTAAACGATAAACTCGCTTTATACTCCCTATTCATTATAAGGGATTTGGAAATTTCCCCTTAAATGCATTTCTGGCCACAGTCCGAAAGTGTGCTTAATTAATTCTTTTTCTTCATTAAAAGCTACCTGAGGAGAGCATCCAGTACTATAATACATTATGCTGGTGGTGGTGGTAATCTTGGTGGTGGCAGTCTTAGCGGTGGTGGCAGTGGTGGCGGTGGTAGCGGTTAGTGATTGCTCAAGGAATCGAAAAGACGACGAGCCAATGGAATCTTTAGAAGGCCGCGACCAGCTTTGGGGTGAGGTATTAGGTATTGGGGATTAGTTGGGCAGGTCTGCGACCTCAGCCCGACCACCAAGGTCAGCGGGGCGAAGACATCATCAAGACCATCAATATATCACCATTCTGCATCACTCTTATCATCACTTGCGCTTTGCTCCTCAGATTCACAGACTCGCAAAATGTGGCTTCTCAACGTCAAAACACTTGAGCTGGAGGAATTTGTTGGCGACAATATCCCGGACTACGTCATCCTCTCGCACCGCTGGGGCTCGGACGAGGTGTCATTCGTTGATATGAAGAAGCCAAAGTACCGAGAGCCCGCTAAGCATAAGGCCGGCTTCGCCAAGATCGAGAGATGCTGCCTGCAAGCTCAGAGTGACGGATACGCGTGGGCATGGGTTGATTCCTGCTGCATCGACAAGCGCAGTAGCGCCGAGCTCTCGGAGGCCATAAACTCCATGTTTCAGTGGTACCAACGTTCCAGCCGTTGTTACGTCTATCTTTCCGACGTTCCCAGTGGAAGCGAGGCCCTTCCGATGTTGAGGAAGAGCGGATGGTTTACACGGGGCTGGACTCTCCAGGAATTGCTAGCGCCTGAGACAATCGTTTTTTTCGCACACGACTGGATTGCCATCGGCTACAAGGAGAGCCGGAGAAGACACGAAAACAGGCGGGTTTCCAGTCTCAGGGGCGTTGAGTGGGACGGCCGATTTCTATGCCCCAACCTTGCGGTTGAACTGTCAGGGATAACGGGCATCCCCACGGAATTTCTGGTGGGGGATCAAGATCTCGGGCAAGCATGTGTAGCACAACGCATGTTCTGGGCTTCTTACCGAGAAACGACAAGAGCGGAAGACCGCGCTTACAGTCTGATGGGCTTGTTTAATGTCAACATGCCTATCCTCTACGGAGAGGGTTTGGAGAAAGCCTTCACCAGACTGCAGCGCGAGATAATGAGCAAGACGCCCGACCAGAGCATCTTTGCATGGTACCGTTCAGATGCAACTTCTTACCGCTTGTTGGCAGAGTCACCCGATTGTTTTCGAAATTCGGGTACGGTAACGCTAGGGCCGAGAGGATCGCCCTCACCGAGGATAACGCCGAAGTGGTCCTCATTTTCCATGACGAACCTTGGGTTACGTGTTACACTGCCAATCACCCCGATTCGAGGCAGCGACGCATTTAGCCCGGGAGACGGCACATTGGCTGTGTTGAATTGCCTTTTCAGCGAGGATAACGGCACTCGACGGAATATCGGTCTTAATATCCTTTTTCTAGATCGCGACTTGGAAGAGTGCCCCATCTTCGTGTGTGATAGGCCTTGCAGATGGACCTTAATTGGGGGGGAGATGCGTCCCATGGACATGCTCTTGTGCGGAAACGACTACATCTCGGATCTGCCAAAGAAGAAGATCGCCACGCAGGCCGGTATCCCGGAACCCAGAAGTATTGAGTCTCAGCTTCTGCACATACTCGCCGATGAGACGGGCTTCAGTCGTGACGATATAACAGACGAACATGTTCTCACTGATCTAGGCGTTGACTCGCTTATGAGGATCATAATCGTTGCCAGAATCCGCAACGAGATGCAGTTGGACCTAGGCATTAGGCTCTTAACTGGTGACCCATCCATTAGAGCTATCAAGCGTTATCTCGGTATGGTGCCATACGTCGTAGGGTGAGCCCTGACTGTATCCAATCCAGTTCCCCGTTGAGGTTTTACCCGCTCCCGGAAACCGAAAAGGCTCTCACCGTTACGATAGTCTTCACCGGCCGGGGAGTCCAGTGGCCCGGAATGGCCAAGGAGCTCATGGACGACTACCCATCTTTTAACGACGACATTCTCTTACTTGGCGCCATCCTTGCCGGGCTTAGGGAAGCGCCGTCGTGGGATCTCTGAGAGGAGCTGCGCCGGCCGAATGAGTTGAACAGTTGTGCCTAGCCGGAGCTCACTAAGTCGTCGGTATGTGCCGTCTAGGTGTCGCTGGTGAACCTGCTGCGGAGATGGGGCATCCGGCCTGCAGCCGTGGTGGGTTGCTCGAGCCGGGAGATTGCTGCTGCGTACGCGGCGCAGGCGATCACGTCGGCGGAGGCCGTTATTATTGCGTGCTACTGGGGCTATGTTGCCAAAGGGCACACCCGTCCAGGTGGTATGGCGACCGTTGGCCTCGGGCGAGAGGACGCTGCACCGTATTTGATGCCAGGGGTTGTAATTGCGTACGAGTATAGTTTGCTAGCCGTAACGCTCTCGGAAGACAGACGCTCTAGAGGCGGTGTGTGAAGACATTAATAAAACCCAACGGCCAGACTGCATAGTTTCCGAAACGGCCTATCGTTTCCGTACGTATCTTCTCATCGTGACGAATCACGTCTACGACACTCTCTTGAACTAACACTGATCTAAACTTGGATCACATGCTAGACATTGGAGGATCCCTCCAGTCGTTCCTTGGCGAGAAGGTAAACAGCAAGGCTCTAACTGTTCCTTTTTTTCTAGCGTCAAGGCAAAGGCACTGTCCTCCTCGGTCGTTCTGGATGCGGCATACTGGCAGGAAAACATAGGGAGCCCCGTGCTCTTCGATTCGGCCGTCAAGCGCTTACTCAACAAGGAGTCTTCCGAGAAGCTCTTCCTCAAGATCGGCCCCCACAACACGATGGTCTCGCCACTTTATTAGATCCTCCAAGCTTGTGATCGGACCGCAGACGTCTACGTCTCGACGCTAATCCGTAGAACAGACTGCGCAGAGTCTGTGCTCACGATGGCCGGCGAGCTGTACCGAAACGGCGTCTCGGTGGACTTCTCCCAGACCGCGCCGGCCGGTACCTGCTGAGCGATCTTTCCATCTACCAGTGGCGCTGCAGTCAACTAAGCCATGAGGAAACAATAAAGTTGTTGCGCGAAGAGCTATCAACCTAACAGCTACCTATCTCCGGGTATATACAGGAGGCGAGAACAAAGAGGTCTATCCCCTATCGCATATCTCTCCCTCTCCTGTCAACCAATAGACCCAATGGCCCTACCTAGATGGCAATGGCCAGAGCTGACACCTTCATCAACCAGCCTTTACGCCGTTGTTTGATCCCCGCCGCTCCTCGCTGTCAGAGCGTCCCTCAGCTTAGACAGCGCCTCGATGATAGTCGCTTCCCGCACCCGTTCTCTGGGCCCGGGGAACCGAAACGGACCCCACGCGCGACTCCCCTCAGGCGACGCGATGCCGATGAACACGGTCCCGACGGGCTTCCCATCCTGGGAGTCCGGGCCCGCCACGCCCGTGGTTCCGATGCCCCACGTAGCCGGGCTGCCGTCGAACGCGGTCGCGTTCCTCGCGCCTTCTGCCATCTGCGCCGCAACGTCGGCGTGGATGACGCCCTCCCGGGCGATGAGCTCCGCGCTGACGTTGAGCAGCAGCTGCTTGAGAGGGGTCGCGTAGGAGACGACGCCGCCGCGGAAGGCGGCGCTGGCGCCCGGGACGGACGTCAGCGTCTCCATGACGCCGCCTCCCGTCAGCGACTCGGCCACGCCGACGGTCTCGTTAGCCGATCTCAGCAGGGAGATCACGTCCGTGGCGATATCAAACAGGGTTTCGGTGCTGCGGTCGATATACTGGAGGTCGACGGCGGCCATGATTTTGTCCTGTTCTGGTATTTATCTCGTAGATCGAATATAGGGATATGGTATGGACGGTTGGGCTTTTTCTTTCCGAGATGTCTTGTGACAAGTTGAGGCTGCTTTCTCGATGTGATTGCAGATGAGGTTTTCGAGACGGCCGCGGGTGCTTATATACCTCCTTGTGTGGGTACCTAGGTAGGCAACACCTCCCGGGCGTCAACTAATACTACTACTAGGTAGGCAACAGCATTGTCCTAGTAGGGGGTTGGTTTTTACGCCCCCAATCTCGCCCATGCGACTTGAAGCGCGAATTACGATCGGCCTGTTGTGGTGACTGGGTACCCGTCAGCCTAACTCATGTATGTTGGGTTGGTGTTGCATGGGCGTTCCGCCTACGACCAGCTGATTCATTGGCTGCCTTGGCTTGGCTGCGGTTTAATATGACAAGCGCCTGCGCCGTGGCTTTGCATCAGGCACATCGGTGGATATCCTAGGTAGGCATAATAATACTCGGCTGTGCAAGTTTACAACCAACACAACGATCGTAAGCCAATGAGTCAATTTAGCGGCCAATAATATGTACCTATAATAATCACTTACTGAAGAGACGACGTTAGGGGGACGGCATGCTAGCTTCGGCTCCGATTTTCGAGAAAGCATACTGCTAAAGACGCGTGGGCTTCAAATGCTCAAGACTTGGAGAGAATGGACGAAATGGAGTATAGGATTGTTGATGAGGCAAGGATAAGGAGGAATGTGGAGCCTAGATTTGACGGGCACTTCACAACCCTTATATCCTTAGCTATATTGGAATAAAAATCTTTGAAACTCACGTGGCTCGGATGCAGCTGTATGTTTCTGCATATTATTCTAGAAGAATACCGCGAGATGGAGATGGCTTCTGTTGCGTAAGATGGCCAGCTGTATGCACATTTGCATTTTACACATGTTAATCTTAACTTCCCCTTAGGCTCAACATCAAGGACAGGAAATGTGGTGTTTCCCCAGACATCGTCAGGATCATCCAAGACCTTCGGAAGAATCACGTAGCTATTGCTATCGTCTCTAGGAACACCAATAAACGCCTGTGTGTCTATCGTGGATACATACGTGACAGCATTTAACTCGGTACTTCAATAGGACTGATCGGGCCCTTTGGTTCATTAACATTAAGGATCCCAAAGATGGCCAGGTGAAACATATGACGAAGCTAATCAAATTCAACGACGAATAGGATGGTATACTACGGCTAACCCATTATAACTCCGTACGCTGACGTATTTTAGTCTCAAAAATGGAACATTTTGAAAGAACTCCGGGCTGGAGCCAGCAAGAGTTTCACGATATGGTATGGACCTTACATCCTTTACGCCACTCTTTTAAAAACAGAAGCACTAGATCTTATTTGATGATAAATTTGAAAATGTGGATGTCGAACTATGGCAAGGCAAGATTGGCGGTTCCTGTTTGATGATATACCATTAAAGCTCATACTATTCTTAGGTGATACCTTTTCAAAGGTAGATGGCAACGTCGGTATTACATGGAACGATTATAATGCCGGACTTGACCAATGGCGTCGCTACGAATCGATTCGAAATAAAATACCTGGCAGCAGACTTGAGTCTCCCAGGGTGAAACTGATTGGTTATGTCGGAGCGGACCAAGCCTCGGCCATGCGATATGCAAATGGAGAGCGACGTTTGAAAAGTAATCGTGCATCGCGATGGGGTCACGGCATGTACGTGGCAGATAATCCACACATGTAAGTCATCACACTCCCTGATACTATCGCTTGATTCGAAATAACACGTTATTGACCTGTCCAAGCGCCGAGTTTTTCTCGAGAGCCGGAAGAGCAGACCAGCCTCAGAACCAGTACGTCGTTGCACTTTATACACGAGACTGGCGTACATTTGAAAACATTCCGAAGGTAATCGTTTCCCTTATATTTCACCTACCCCCTTATCATCTTATTGACATGTCTCGCTACTTAGGTCTGGGTTCCAGAACGCGGGACGTTCCACCAGATCAACAACTTGAACCAGACGGATGAGAAGACGGCCGAACGCCAAGACAGGCTTGACAGGAAGATCATGGAAAAGTTCCACGTGAAAAAGCCATTTATTCTCTTCTCCAGGCACCATTACATGGAGGGCATGACGTTTCTGAGAGACCAGCAGAGGTTCAACGAGATGGTCTTATATCCGCAGGTCCAGGACGCCTTGTTTTTCGGGGAACCGTTTCCAATTGCCCAAGCCGTCGCCAAAAGGGAGCAGGGGGAATGGAAAGAAGGGAAATGGCATCGTTATCTGAGAGAACTGAACATCAAAGTAATTGCAGAGACGATGGAGGACTTTAAGGAACACAATGAGAAAGTGGGAAATGTGTAGGTATTATTAGTACTGGCGTGAAATGGTCTGGGGAGGTTTCTGGATGTGGGTTTCAGGTACCGGGATTCTCGCATGTATTATGCGCTGGTCGCATATTATAACAATTTTGATTGATTCAAAGGTCTGCAAATGTGTGCTTCTCGGCTGGTCCGCTTCCTGTGATCCCAATACCAGTTAGTAATCAACTAGTATGCGAATCTTCAGGATGCTGAACCTGGCTGCCGTTCATGAGGAGGATAAATAGGAGCTAGAACTGCTAACCGACGGACTTATAGGTATACAGCTCCTTTTATAGTGAATATCGGCTTGGCTCTTAAGGAGCTGTGAATAGGCAATCGACCACAGGCCGCCGTTTGATTACGTTCCCGAGTAATTGTAAGGTTGATGAATCAGGATCCACGTATGTAGCTACGTATCATTGTATTTAGGGTAGCACGTGATACTAAATGCCTCCAGGATACTTGGGTACCTGATCCTTATCTTTTTATCTCTACATGCCTATGTACTTTATGTGTAAATGTGGACGTACGGGTATGATCACGTGCGACCGCAGGGATAAGCCCCGCCACAGGAACATCTACGAAGGCCTCCGAATAGCTTCAATTCAAGCCACCTGAACCTCCCTAGATTTCCACAGTAAATCATTTATACCCTATCTATCGTGATGGTAGATTTTCATCAAGCTCGTCGCCTGCCAGTGCTTTCAAGCCTCCCAAACGAAATTCTTTCCCTTATTTTGGGCAATTTCTGTTTGCACTGTCGCGAGACGGAGGACACACCACATGCCTACTTCCAAAACACTCAGCGCCAAAGCGGGCAACCATCGTGGTATTCCTTAGATAGCAAAGCATTACATTCTACTTGCCTAGTGTCCAGAAACCTTCGCGATGTTGCGCAACCAATCCTCTACCATCAGTTCATTCCTGGATACGGCGACTGTTGGGGATCAGCTCTATCGGTGTGGTCCCGGCGCCTCCTCCCTTTTGTCCGAACAATAACACTTCGCCCCGACCTGGCTGGCATGGTTCAGAGGCTTTACTTTGATATCAACCTGTTGCACGCGGTCACGAACGACGAGGTCGAGGCTGTATTGGGGCAAGCTATACAACCACATGATTTTCTGTCCGACTTTCTCGGCCCTTTCCGAGACATGTGGCCGTCAGGTTTTGGAACGTCGTACAGGCCTTTCGGTGATGAGTTGGCGGCGTTGCTTTTGGTCTATCTCCCCAACCTCACTTCCCTCAGTCTCACGGGAATGACCCCTCGCAGAAGTATTCCCTCGTCAGCACTGAGGGCTGCCGGTGTTTCCAGCCTTCGTATCCGGACCATTGATCTCCTTGGATCTGGAAGAGACTTGGGCTACCGTTTAGATGGCATTCTCGAGACGGCTTCATCCACTTTAAGAACGCTTAATCTCGACTCTTGCACATCTACTGAGTTGCATAGTCTAGCCCGCCCTTTGCCAAACCTACAAAATCTTCGTTTTACTAATAGCAAACTTGGCTTTTCATGCATCGGACTACCATTTTCTAATTGTATGGGGCTCGAGACTTTCGTTTACGATGCCGGTAAGTCTTTCATAATCCCCAAAGGAGAAAAAAACCTTGTAAACATGATTACGAGGAGCCTGCACAGCAGGGAGCGCCACCTTTTTTATTTTCAAATTATGACTCTCATCACTGATTCCGGTTCGTGCAGTTTGTGAGGCCGACCTACCACCCGGTACCTTCTCCATGGAGAGGAGGGAAACCCACGGTCCTTCTCTACCAACTGACACCTTCGAGCTTCTCAACAGGAATAGAGAAACCATCAAAACACTACGTCTCGATCTTCGATTTGAGCAGAATGCTCCATTCAAGGATGAAAGAAACATCACGGAACAGATCCCCAGTTTACGGGGATTTCCTGTCCTCCAAAATTTACAAATTAATTCCGTGTTAATATACAGCACCGTGGACGAAAGGCCAGAAGATTGCGGTATTCTGGTGCAACTACTTCCTCCGTCCCTTGTTTCGCTACACATGGCCGAAACTATAGGTGGTCGGCTAATGCCACGCTTGGTGAAGGGCCTCCTCAATCTCGCAGAGACTGTTTTACAAGGGCAGTTCTCCAGACTGAAAGAGGTTAAATGCGATACGGAACAGCGATTGGATGATTACGACGTGGGAGAGATGTTTGCCAAGGCAGGGGTAGACTTTGGGTACGAAACTTGGCCGTTCAGCCACAATGACTAGAAGGGAAATGTCCCTAGGCTAAGCTAGGGCACCCCTTCACGGGCCACCCCTTTACGGACTACCGCGTTAGGACCTACGAACGCGCCTTTTAACGCGACGCCCTTGCTTGAATAACCTATAATTTCTCGGTTAGTTTTAATCTTTAGTAATTCCTTTTATTATTAATCTCTTCCTAATTTCTTACTAATTAAGATAATATCTTTAAAAGAATAATAAATCCGTACGTAAGCCGCTATTCGGAAGGTAATATACGGTACTAATATCCGATAAGCTACCCGTTTATATAGCGTCCCTCGTTCCTACCTAATACGCCGTTTCGCCGGTAAACTAACGAAACAAGAGCTAAATAAGAATCGGTAGGCTTTATTACTAATCTTAAAAGCTAAATTAATTCGTTAGGCTATTTCGTAAGCTAGGTTAAGCTTTACGCCGGCCTTTATTTAATTTAAGTTTATAACTGAACGCTTATTAAACCCCGACGGCGGCTCTAAAAAGCTAAGGAAGTATTAATATTACCGGTTTTTAAAGCGAAACCCGGAGGTTAAGGCCTTTACGGCTAAAATCGTCGATTATAAGCAGATTAAGGGCGCTACGGCGGTAAATATTAACCTTTTTTTCGACCGATTAAAAGCTCCCGAATTATTAGCCATCCTTCCTAAGCGCTTCTTTAACGCCGACGAAATAAGTATCGCATAAGGCGTTACCGATAATTACTAGGTAATTTCTGAAGCTAATACCCATATAGTGTAGTGGTACGGTGGATCTAGGCTACGTAGCCTTTTCGATGTATATTTATATAGGTCGCGTACTTATATTTTCATTAGTTAGACTTAAACATATAGACATTATAGCCTATAGCCATTTATTCGTTTCTTACTATGCCTTTCTAGCTATCCTTTTCCTTGCCTTTTTCCAGTCTCCCTTTCCTAGCTGCCGTTTTTAGCTGGCCGATTAACCGATTATAGCTATTTATAGCTATGATCTTAGTTGATCGGTACTAGGCTAGTTATTAGTAGTTAGGTAGCCCTTTTCGTGCCTCCGTTAGCGTGCCTACGCTGCTCCTGTTCAGTGGCGACTACCTAGTAGCCCGAGCCTTACCTCAGCCTTAGGAGCGACCTTTTGCGCCCGTTTTTATAGTTAATAGGTTCATAATATAACGATCAGGAGATTCCCTGTTTTTCAGTTAATCAGGAGTTATTTTCGTAGCTCCAGAGCCGTTTTCGTGGCTTTTGGTCAGAATTTTCAGGTTATAGCTTTTCAGGTCAGGATTAATAGGGAGGGCAGATAACTATGGCGACCATTAATAACTACGCCCTCCTATTAGCTTCTAATTAGCTTACCTGAAATCTCGTTCGCCGATTAGTGGATCTATCCTATCCTCGTTTCTTAATTATCTCTTTTGAAGGAGCTGTGCCCGTTTTCGTCTGGTTTTGCCTCCTTCGTTTTTCAGTGCCTAGATGGCCGTTTTCTCAGTTGATCTGACACCGTTACCGCTACCACCCCCTTTTTACAACCTCGCACGCGTTTGAAGGCATCCGTTCTTTTACCGATCGATCTATTTCAATTGCAAGAGGCTTACCGATAGCTCCGATTGCCCTTGTTTATCCCAGCTAGTTACGGCACCTGGGGAGGTTTCTCCTTAACCGATAAGGTGCCACGATGCCCTCAATTACCACACGAAGATACCGACAGACCTTATACCCACGAACCTGATCGGGGAACCTACCGATCAGCGCGATAGACCTACAGACGATACCGCGATATACGAATTGAATAGATATTAAATAAGAAAGCCCAGGAAAAACAGTCACCAGTCATAGAATAGTCAGGTTAATGCCCGGAGACCCCTCTTATCGCCCTTACCGATATGTGGTTAGTAAGAAGAGCCAGAGCCCCTAGAACTACGTACAGGGGAGGGATCGAGGGTTAAGGGAAGCCCGGTAAATACTGCCGGACGAATAATAGTTAGATACGAGTTAGAAACGGAAATAGTCGGGCATAAATAGGATATATTAGTCAGTTTATAGGATCAGGATTAGTTGAAAAGGATCGGCAATAGCTATGAACGAGAAGGACGGGATCACGTTACATCAGATTTTTCACGGGATTGTTTCTTCGTTTCTTACGGGAGCTACGCTTATTTTACCTACCCGTTGCAGTTCCTATTTTCCGATTAATCCCTGTTATTTCTTAGTAGCCCTAATGAACCTAGCTCGCTCCTAGTTAATTAGGGTTAATCAGGAACAGGTTAATCAGGTTAGTTTACAGGTTATAGCTCCGCTAGCCCAGTTATTCTTGTTATCAGATCTTTCCTATTTCCTATTAATCGTTAATTAAACTGGCTTAGCTCCTAGTTAGCAGCGATTGAATAGGTTCGGGATTAATTAGGTTTAGGTTCAAGATTAGGCACGGTTGCAGTCACCCACCCCACCACCCACTTATTGCAGTTGCAATTGTCTCCCGTTGTTTCAGGATCAACCAGAGACCTACCTGACTTATCCTGTTGGCCTTTGATTAGACTGGCTAGCTTTTAGTTGATTAGGGTTAATCGGGATTAGGTTGATTAGGTTGTTTAGGTTCAACAGGAACGAGAGCCACCGTACCTGTTGTTAGGAGTTTAATTACTCCTTACGGATTAATTAAACTAGGGAGGCTATAGTAGTACGGTAGATCTAGGCTACGTAGCCTTTTCGATATATATTTATATGGGTCGCGTATTTATATTTTTATTAATTAGACTTAGATATATAGATATTATAACTTATAGCTATTTATTCGTTTCTTATTATACTTTTCTAGCTATTCTTTTCCTTGCCCTTTTCTAGTCTCCCTTTCCTAGTTACCGTTTTTAGCTGGCCGATTAACCGATTATAGCTATTTATAACTATGATCTTAGGTTAATCGGTACTAGGCTAGTTATTAGTAGTTAGGTAGTCCTTTTCGTGCCTCCGTTAGCGTGCCTACGCTGCTCCTGTTTAATAGCACTTAAGAAAGGCGTCGAAAAAGGTTAACAAATTACTACTCTTAAGTATATAGGCTTCGGCGGAAAGCCTCTTCCTCCTTTAATACTTTTTAAGGGTATCGACGTTTAAGCTTAATAGTTTCCTAACGATTCTTATAATCTTTAGGAGAATTAACGGTTTTAAGCGTTACCTAAAGGATAAACTAATAATAACATCGCGTTAAATTAACTTATAGGTATTAAGGAGGAGCAGAGCGTACGCGATACTAGAGACCCGGATAGGTTTATTCGAAAGTATACTCTATCGAAGACTATAGTACGTACGATGGTCTAAAACGGATAAAACTAATATCGCTATATTAATCGAAAGGTAAGGAATCTAATGTAATTATCGTATCTTAGCTATGCCCCTTAATCGTAGAGATATAATAATCGCTAGCCCGAAGGTATAAGAGGTAAGGAAAGAAAAGAAGCAAAACGTAAAAGTTACTTATTCGGCTATAGCGGTACGACGAAGTAACTTAAGCGCTTATAATTAAAATAGATATACTAATCGGAGAACGACGAATCTAATAGCAAAAACGAATCTTTAATTAAGGTAAAAATAGTAAAGATAATAATCTAGCTAGGTAATAAATTAAATAATAAGTATAGCATCTTCTATACTTACGGGAGTTATGGTTACTTTATATAGGTATAAGGCCTATCGTAACGTATTACGTAATATATTAAGAAGGTATATCTTATCGTATTACTATAGCCTCCTTAGTTTAATTTTACCGTAAGGAATAATTAAATTAAAAAGGATAGTACGGTATATCCCGATTAATATCTCCCCTTAAAAACTACCGCGAAACTTCATTCTACCGGCTATTATTTAATTATTACCGTCGCGTCTTTAGCTTCTCGTTTAATATTATAAGGAAGCCCTTCTATTACTTTACGGCTAACTTAGCCCGGTTTACCCTCGCCGATCTAACCCGATCGGCGTTCTCTTTCTTTATTTTAGTTACTTTCTTTTTAATTTCGTCCTAGCCCTCTTAATTAAAGGAATAGCAGAAGAACGGGCGCGTCTTAAGGATTAATTAGGTATTTTCCTTTTATTTATACGGTATAGAGGTCTCTCCTAACTAAAAAGCCCTAATCCTTTCTGGTCCGGGGAAAGGAAGGAGGCGCGTTATAACCTTAACGAGGTTATTATAACGGAGGTTTACGTCCGTTAATACTAAGAAGTAAGGGGAGTTAGGTACTAAGGCTATAAAGGAACGGCGGACTTCGGCTTACGTAATAAACCGAACAAAGGATTTACGGCTAAGGAACTCGCCGATCGGCGTATTTTACGCCGAGGCTATAGCGTTAATAAGGTTAATTTACTTTTAATAATCTACGGCTTACCGGAAACGCTTAACGATACCTACTTTTCCCTTTAAAACTCGAACGCTATAAAATTACTCTACTACTTCGGCGTACTTTCTTATAATATTAAGGAAATCGAGCCCCTTATTCTCTAAGGCCTAACGCGCGATTTCGATCGGTCGTTTAAAGATAAGATACGGTAAAATACCGCTTTAAAAACCGTAGCTATAGCTATCTTATTAGTTTATTAACGCGATATAATAAGTAAACTAAGGGGTTATGCCGGGCTCGAAGCTATCGTCTTCCTAGGCTCGCTATAACTAGCCGAGCGCGTACGCCGCCTGATCGAAGGCGCCGTCCCTAACTATATCAAAACTATATAGTCTCCGGAGCTTAGGGAAGTATAGCGTCGGTCTCTAAGTACTCGGCTAGGAACGCGTTTTTAGGCCTATATACGCTATTAAAGCGGCCTAGGGTATTAATGGTATTTAGTTTTTCTAATCGCCGAGTATAAGGCTTAGTAGCGTATCGCTTCTTAAGTTAATAACGAAAGGGATTATTATCCGGGCCGAGCTAAAGTTAACGGTTCCTATAAAGGTACTTCCGTCGAATTCGAATTTTATACTAGACTAGAAGATAAAGTTTATACCAAGTAATAAAAAGTAACTAACGAACCTATCTTTAACGACGTAAATCGATAAGCGAAGGTAATAATCGGTAAGCTAAATAGGACCGTCGATTATTCCTATATATAAGGTCTTTATAGAGGATCTAAAACCTTGCTATATCGCCTTAATACCGGTTATAGGAAGACGCTACTTCTTTACATAGCTTTCTACGATTATATTAGACTACGCCTTTATATCGATTACCGTAAATACGAGAGCTTCGTTTCCGTTAGGTCCTACGTTAATTACTAGCTTAGGAAAAGGCCGGATATAGTTCTTAGTATTCTTCGCGATAATAGAATTTACCGCTATTTTATTCGAAGGGTTAGTAAACGAGGCGGTAGTTTACGGTACGCTAAGTATTTTAACGCTTTCTTTACGATCCTTTTATACCTATTCCTTTATAATCTTAATAACCTTAAGCTAATCTTCGTTAATCTCTATAGCGCATATCGCAAGGTACTTTATTACCTATTCCGAAAATCCGGGTATAAACTTAATTAAATCGTCCTACGAAACCTCGAAGCGTTTCCTATTATTCTTATTAATCTTATCTAGCTAAAACTCTCTTAATAACTCGTTAATAGTTTTCGCCTTCTTAGCTAGGTCGTTCGTATTCGAAGTAGCGTTCTTACCGGCTTTAGTCGGTCTACGCCTAGGCTATAACGATAGGACTTCTATATCCTCTTAATCGGGTACTTCTCTTTCGATATACTTACCGTTAGGACCTTTAGTTCGCTTAATTACGTTAACTTCGACTAGGTCCGTTTTAATAATACCCTTATAATAATAAATACCTTCGTCGTCGATAAGGCCCTTAGTTTAATTATAACCTAAGATCTCCGTTTCGTATAATTCGTAGCTATATTTACGTTCGATTATTTAAATAACGTTAATTTCCGATATAGCTCTTAGTATCTTTTCCTACTTTAGTATTACTTCCTCGTTCTTAAAGTATCGTAGGTTAAGGGGTATAAGCTTTAACTTTCCGGCTAAATAATAGTATGCTATTCTACGTACTATAGTAGTGCGGTAAAACATGCCCTCTTAATGCATTACGTAACACGCTACGATAGGCCTTATGCCTATATAGAGTAACCATAGCTCCCGTAAGTACGGGACATACTATACTTATTATTTAATTCATTACCTAACTAGATTACTATCTTTATTATTTTTACCTTAATTAAAGATTCGTTTTTACCATTAGATTTATTATTCTCAGATTAATATATTTATCTTAGTTATAGGCGCTTAAGTTACTTCGTCGTATCGCTATAGCCGAATAAGTAACTTTTACGTTTTACATCTTTTTTTCCTTTACCTCTTATGCCTTCGGGCTAGCGACTATTATATCTCTACGACTAAGGGGTATAACTAAGATACGATAACTACATTAAATTCCTTACCTTTCGATTAATATGCCGATATTAATTTTATCTACCTTAGATTATCGTACGTATTATAATCGTCGATAGAGTATACTTTCGAATAAACCTATCCGAGTCTTTAGTATCGCATACGCTTTACTCCTCCTTAATAGCGACTACCTTATAACTTTTTCGACCTCTTAACCTTTAGTTTACGGAGTTTTTATTACGTTACTAGGATTTAAAGGATACCGATCGCCGTCGGCGCCGCTATTTAACCCGCGAAGTAATCCGCGTTTTACGTTAAATAAAGTATTCCGCCTTATAGTTATTTATTTACTATAGGAAGGTACGTATAAGCCCGGGAACTTTTATAACGATATTATAACTATTAGGATAACGCTTAGCCTTTAATACCTATAACGTTAATAAGCTATCGATACTACGATATAATACGACGATTAAACCGCGTTTATACCGATCGGGATATCCTTCGTATGGTTATTTATTTATTATATAAAGGAACTCGTAAAACCCGGGAGAACTTTCGTCGTAATATTACCGCTACTAGGAATAATACTTAGCCTTTGATACTAACCGCTTCCTCGAACCGCTAATAATATAGTATATCTCGTGCGAGTAAATAAAGCTTATAGCGATTAAGATAGCCCTCTTATAATTATCCATTTATTATATGGATTAAACGTACGAACGCCCTAATATAAATTACGATAACCTATACGACCCGTTACTCCCTTATTAATAGTAAGGATAGATAAAGGCTAATAGAAATTATACCTTAACCGATCTTACGATAACTTCTTTTTCCCTTTAAACTTATTAATCGATATAAATTAAATATATAAATACTAATAACTTATTATACTAAAGGCATTTTAAGATACCTAGGTATAGCGACTCGACGATATAGTATACGATATAATAAAAATATTTATATTAATAATATAGATAGGAATTAATAAACTAATAGCTCCTAGTAACCGATAGTTTTAAAGAGAATTAAGAATTAATATTAATAGGACTACGTAAATATAAAGGATTAAGGAAACGGAACTAAAGTCGAGCTAATAAGTATACCTATATATAAACTAGCCTTATATGATTAACTAATAGCTTATATAGCGAGAAGTATTAATATAGGCGTAAAACGGCGCCTAGCGGTAATACCGTTAATATTATTAAATAACCTTCGTTAAATCGAAACCGGCTTATAGTTATAACCGGTATTATATCTAACGCGATTCTTTACTCGGGATTTATCCCTTATACGTATTACCTTAACGAAGGTTATACGTTAGGAGTTCTAGACCTTAATAGGAGGAATTATCGTCGACTTATTTATAATAATTAAACTATTGGTCTAGGAAATACGTATCGTACTTTAGTTAGGCGTTAGCCGATTAAAGGAACTCGTATAATATCCGGATCCTATCGATCGGGATAATATAATAAATAATAATATACCTATATTAAAGGAAAAGTATTAAGATATAAATAATAACTATTATACCTTTACTCTTATGTTAGATAATAAGACCCCTACTATCCTTCTTTTTATTTTATACCTCGTACCGTTAAATTAAACGGAATCTATAGCTAGGAAACGGAGTAAATCGCTATTAAAACCCGAAGTAATAAAGATTAAACTACTAATAAAGACCTTAAGAGTCGATATTAATTCTCCGCCTTTATATCCGTCCGAAGAGAAGGAGAACGACGATAAAACTCCTACTTAACTACCCTTTAACCGCGGCTTTATACTTATCCCGTTAATCCCTATGGCATTATTTTAAAATAATAATAACGGAACCTCTAGTAGCTAGAATATACCGGTAGCTACCCCGACTATCGTAATGCTAGTCATTAGATTTCCTAACCCTACCGATTACCTTAGGCTTAAGTTTAACGAATATAACGTAACCTAGTAATTAGAAAGGGTAAATCGATTATTTAACCGCTACCGTATAAGCGACGACGATAAGATTAAAGAGATCGGCGAATAGATTACGATTAAGATTATTAGGAAGCGTATTAACGACGTTACGAAGGATTAAACGATTTAAAGAGTTATAGTTATAGCCCTAAAGTACCGTTTTAGGATTACCGATAAACTAAGTTAAGCTAACGTTAAACGTAAACTCGTATAGCTAAAATAAGGTAACGTAATTAGCGATCCTAAAGCGATCTTTACGTATTTTATAAATTATAAACGTCTTTTTAAGCTCGTAAACGATAACGGAAAGCTTCTTTAGAAAATAAGATACCTAATCGATAAATTCCGGATATCCTTAATTATAAAGTTCTATAAAACGGGAAACTATAATTATAATAAGATCGGAAATATCGACTACCGGACTCTTTATACCTAGCTCTATAAGTAAGCGGAACGTCGTATAGTAATATAAATTACCGATAGGACCTAAGCCGAGGAACGACGATAGTAAAAAACGGTAACTTTCGAGGAACCCGAGAAGCCTATAATGTAAATAGTTTAACGATTAACGACTCTTAGCCTTTAGATACCTTTACTACCGCTTTCCTTATAACCTAAACCTTTTTACGGCTACTTAAGTATTAATTAAGAAGCTAATATATAGGCCCTTTACGACCGATTTAACGCTTTAAAGATAAAGATAACTTCGTAAAACTACCGTTAAAAGAATAGCTCTTATAATTCTAGAGGTACGTACGGCGCCGATTAATAATATTAATAAGAAAACCCGTTCTTAGTAAACGCGGTTCGGAACCTAAGTCTTTATAACTTATAAACTAGCGGGAAGATCCTAATAGGTTTTAAACGTAATACTATATTAAACTACCGAGGCATACGTAATAAGATTTTATTAACCTAAACGAGTAACTATAGGAAATTTAAATGCTAGTTTTATAGTACTTTCGATCGGCTTTATAACTATAGCCGTTATTCGTAACTAATAAATATAACGTAAAATCGGTTCTGCTATAGAAATAATAAGCGATTATATTATCTCGAGAACGGAAATCCGGATAAGCTAGAGTTAATACTAATCTTAGTATCGATTATTACCTAAGCTAAGCGTAAAGAAGAACCGATCGCTTATTATATTTTATTTTACGTATATTAAAGTAAGGAATCTCTAAAGTAAATACGTAGGATAGCATATTATTATTTAACCGGAAAGCTAAAGCTTATACCCCTTAACTTACGATACTTTAAGAACGAGGATATATTACCGAAGCAGGAAGAAATACCTAGAGCTATATCGGAGATTAACGTTATTTAAATAATCGAACGTAAATATAACTACGAACTATACGAGATTAAGATCTTAGGTTATAGTTAGACCAAGGGTCTTATCGACGACGAAGGTATCTATTATTATAAGGGTATTATTAAAACGGACCTAATCGAAGTTAACGTAATTAAGCGAGCTAAAGGTCCTAACCGCGAGTGTATCGAAAGAAAAATACCCGATTAAGAGGATATAAAAGTCCTATCGTTATAGCTTAGGCGTAAACCGACTAAAGCCGGTAAGAACGCTACTTCGAATACGAATAACCTAATTAAAAAGGTAAAGACTATTAATAAATTACTAAGAAAGTTTTAGCTAAATAAAATTAATAAGAATAATAGGAAACGCTTCGAGGTTTCGTAGGACGACTTAATTATATTTATACTGTAGTGGTACGGTAAGACATGCCCTCTTAATACATTACGTAATACGTTACGATAGGCCTTATGCCTATATAGAGTAACCATAGCTCCCGTAAGTACGGGATATGCTATACTTATTATTTAGTTTATTACCTAGCTAGATTATTATCTTTGCTATTTTTACCTTAATTAAAGATTCGTTTTTATTATTAGATTCGTTATTCTTTAATTAGTATATCTATCTTAGTTATAGGCGCTTAAGTTACTTCGTCGTACCGCTATAGCCGAATAAGTAACTTTTACGTTTTGCCTCTTTTCTTTCCTTATCCCTTATACCTTCGGGCTAGCGATTACTATATCTTTACGACTAAAGGGCATAGCTAAGATACGATAACTACATTAGATTCCTTACCTCTCGATTAATATAGCGACATTAGTTTTATCTATCCTAGACCATCGTACGTATTATAGTCTTCGATAGAGTATACTTTCGAGTAAACCTATCCGGGTTTCTAGTATCGCGTACGCTTTACTCCTCCTTAATAGCGATTACCCTATAACTTTTTCGATCCCTTAACCTTTAATTTACGGAGTTTTTATTACGTTATTAGGATTTAAAGGATACCGATCGCCGTCGGCGCCGCTATTTAACCCGCGAGGTAGTCCGCGTTTTACGTTAAATAAAGTATCCCGCCTTATAATTATTTATTTACTATAGGGAAGTACGTATAAGCCCGGGAACCTTTATTACGATACTATAGCCGCTAGGATATTACTTAGCCCTTAATACTTATAACGTTAATAAGCTATCGATACTACGATATAATACGACGACCGGACCGCGTTTATACTGAATAGGAGCAGCGTGGGCACGCTAACGGAGGCACGAAATAAGGACTGCCTAACTGCTAATAACTGGCCTAGTGCCGATCAACTAAGATCATAGCTATAAATAGCTATAATCGGTTAATCGGCCAGCTAAAAACGGCAGCTAGGAAAGTGAACTAGAAAGGCAAAAGGAGGATGGCTAGAAAGGTATGGTAAAAGGAGTAAATAGCTATAGGCTGTGATATCTATAGGTCTAAGTCTAGTTAATGAAAATATAAGTACGCGACCTATATAAATATACATCGAAAAGGCTACGTAGCCTAGATCTACCGCACTACTATAGCCTCCCTAGTTTAATTAATCCGTAAGGAGTAATTGAACTCCTAATAATAGGTACGGTGGCTCTCGTTCCTATTGAACCTGATTAACCTAATCCCGATTAACCCTGATTAACTGAAAGCTAGCTAGTTTAATTAAAGGCTAACAGGATAAGTCAGGAAGAAACAGGGTTAACTGGGAACGATTGCGATAGCAATAAGTGGGTGGTAGGGTGGGTGACTGACTGTAACCGTGCCTGACTATACCTAAACCTAATTAATCCCGAACCTATTTAATCGCTGCTAACTAGGAACTAAGCCAGTTTAATTAACGATTAAGAGGAAATAGGAAAGACCTGATAATAAGAACTGGGCTAGCGGAGCTATAACCTATAAACTAACCTGATTAACCTATTCCTAATTAACCCTAATTAACTGGGAGCGAGCCAGGTCCATTAGGGCCATCAAGAAACAATAGGGATCCGTTAGGAAAACAGGAACTACAACGGGCAGGTAAAACAAGCGTAACTCCCGTAAGAAACGAAAGAAATAATTCCCATACGATGTAACGTAATCTCCGTCCTTCTCGTCCATAGCTATCTTTTGCCGATCCTTTTTAACTAATTCCTAATCCTATAAACTAACTAATATATCCTATTTATGCCCGATTATTTCCGTTTCTAACTCGTATCTAACTATTATTCGTCCGGTAGTATCTACCGAGCTTCCTTTAACCCTCGATCCCTCCCCTGTATGTGGTTCTAGGGGCTCTCTAGGCTCTTCCTACTAACTATATATCGGTAAGGGCGACAAGAGGGGTCTTTAGGCGTTACTATTCCTATGGCTGTTTCTGGGCTTTCTTGTTTAATATCCTATTTAATTCGTATATCGCGGTATCGTTTATAGGTCTATCGCGTTAATCGGTAGGTCCCGATTAGGTTCGTAGGTATAAGGTATATCGGTATCTTCTTATGGTAATTAAGGGCATCGTGGCACTTATCGGTTAGGAAGGCAAGGAGAGACTTCCCTAGGTACCGTAACTAGCTAGCAGGGATAAAACAAGGGTAATCGGAGCTATCGGTAAGCCTCTTATAATTAAAATAAATTAATCGGTAAAGAACGGATGCCTTTAAGCGCGTGTTATAAAAAGGGGTAGTAGCGGTAACTTAGTTAGATTAACTAAGGGCGAAAAACTACTATCTAGGTACTTTTAAAAACGAAGGCGAAACCGGGTAAAAACGGGCATAGCTCCTTTAAAAGAGATAATTAAGAAACGAGGATAAAATAGATCCACTAATCGGCGAACGAGCTTTTAAGTAAACTAATCAAAAGCTGATGGGAGGGCGTAGGTTGTTAATAGTCGCTATGGTTGTCTGCCCTCCCGTTGATCCTGACCTGAAAATTTAGACCAAAAGCTACGAAAACGGCTCTGGAGCTACGAAAACAGCTCCTAATTAACTAAAAAACAGGAAATCTCCTGATCGTCGTATCCTGAACCTATTAACTATAAAACGGTCGATCAAAAGGTCGCTCCTAAGGCTGAGGTGAGGACGAGCTACTAGGTAGTCGCCACTGAATAGGAGCAGCGTAGGCACGCTATAATGGAGGCACGAAACAAGGACTGCCTAACTACCAATAACTGGCCCAGTACCGATTAACCAAAATCACAGCTATAAACAGCTATAATCGGTTAATCGGCTAGCTAAAACGGCAGCTGGGAAAGGAGACTAGAAAAGGGCAATCGAGGATAGCTAGAAAGGCATGGTAAGAAACGAGTAAATGGCTGTAGGCTGTAATGTCTATAGGTCTAAGTCTAGCTAATGAAAATATGAATACGCGACCTATATAAATATATATCGAAAAGGCTACGTGGCCTAGATCTACCGTACCACTATAATACCGATTAGGATATCCCTCGTATAGTTATTTATTTACTATGTGAAAAAACCCGTAAAACCCGGAGAACTTTCGTCGTAATACTACCGCTACTAGGGATAGTACTTAGCCCTCGATACTAACCGCTTTCCCGAACCGCTAATAGCATAGTATATCTCGTATAAGTAAATAAAGCTTATAGCGATTAAGGCAGCCTCCTTATAATTATCTATCTACTATATAAACTAGACGTACGAACGCCTTAATATAAATTACGATAACCTATACGACCCGTTATTCCCTTACTAATACTAAGGGCGGATAAAGACTAATAATAATTATACCTTAACCGACCTTACGATAGCTTCTTTTTTCCTTTAAACCTATTAATCGATATAAATTAAATATATAAATACTAATAACTTATTATACTAAAGGTATTTTAGGATACCTAAACGTAGCGATTCGACGATATAGTATACGATATAATATAGATATTTACATTAATAATATAAATAGGAATTAATAAACTAATAGCTACTAGTAACCGATAATTTTAAAGAGAACTAGGAATTAATATTAATAAGACTACGTAGATATAGAGGATTAAGGAAACGGAACTAAAGTCGAGCTAATAGGTATACCTATATATAAGTTAACCTTATATTACTAACTAATAACTAATATAGCGAGAAGTATTAATATAGGCGTAAAACGACGCCTAGCGGTAATACCGCTAATATTATTAAATAGCCTCCGTTAAATCGAAACCGGCCTATAGCTATAACCGGTATCGTATCTAGCGCGATCCTTTACTCGGAATCTATTCCTTATACGTATTACTTTAACGAAGGTTATACGTTAAGAGTTCTAAACCTTAATAAGAGGAATTATCGTCGATTTATTTATAATAGTTAAACTATTAATTTAAGGAATACGTATCGTACTTTAATTAAGCGTTAGCCGACTAGAAAAGCTCGTATAATACCCGGACCCTATCGATCGGGATAATATAATAAATAATAACATACCTATATTAAAGGAAAAATATTAGGATATAGATAATAGCTATTATACCTTTACCCTTATATTAGATAATAAGACCCTTACTATCCTTTTTTTTACTTTATACCTCGTATCGTTAAACTAAACGGAGTTTATAACTAGGAAACGAAGTAAATCGCTATCGGGACTTAAAGCAATAAAGACTAAATTATTAATAAAAACCTTAAGAGTCGATATTAGCTCTCTGCCTTTATATCCGCCCGAAAAAAAGGAGGACGACGATAAAACTCCTACTTAATTACTCCTTAATCGCGGCTTTATACTTATCCCGTTAATCCCTATGGTATTATCTTAGAATAATAATAACGGGGCCTCTAGTAGCTAGAATATACCGGTAGCTATTCCGATTATCGTAATACTAGTTATTAGATTCCCTAACCCTACCGATTACCCTAGGCTTAAGTTTAACGAATATAACGTAACTTAATAACTAGAGAGGATAGATCGATTATTTAACCGCTATCGTATAAACGATAACGATAAGATTAAGAAGATCGGCGAATAAATTACGATTAAGACTATTAGGGAGCGTATTAACGACGTTACGAAGGATTAAACGATCTAAAGAATTATCGTTATAGTCCTAAAGTACCGCTTTAGGATTACCGATAAACTAGGTTAAGCTAACGTTAAACGTAAATTCGTATAGCTAGAACGAGATAACGTAATTAACGATTTTAAGGCGATCTTTACGTATCTTATAAATTATAAACGTCTTTCCAAGCTCGTAAACGATAACGGAAAGCTTCCCTAGAAAGTAGGATACCTAACCGATAGATTCCGGATATTCCTAATTATAAAGTTCTATAAGACGGAAGATTATAACTATAATAAGATCGGAGATATCGACTACCGGATTCTTTATACCTAGCTTTATAAGTAGGCGGAACGTCGTATAGTAATATAAATTACCGAT
Organism: Durotheca rogersii; assembly: GCF_024521655.1. NCBI lineage: Eukaryota > Fungi > Ascomycota > Sordariomycetes > Xylariales > Xylariaceae > Durotheca > Durotheca rogersii. The sequence continues at coordinate 601,942 of NW_026251255.1, forward strand.
AGGACCTAAGCCGAGGAACGACGATAGTAAAAGACGGTAACTTTCGAGGAGCCCGAGAAGCCTATAATATAAATAGTTTAACGATTAGCGACTCCTAGCCTTTAGATACCTTTATTACCGCCTTCCTCGTAGCTTAGACCCTTTTACGACTACTTAAGTATTAGTTAGGAAGCTAGTATATAGGCCTTTTACGACCGATTTAACGCTTTAGAGATAAAAATAACTTCGTAGAACTACCGTTAAAATAATAGCTTTTATGGCCCTAAGGGTACGTATAGCGTCGATTAATAATATTAATAGGAAAACCCGTTCCTAGTAAACGCGGTTCGGAACCTAAGTCTTTATAACCTATAAACTAACGAAAGAATCCTAGTAGGCTTTAAACGTAGTACTATATTAAACTACCGAGGTATACGTAGTAGGATTCTATTAACTTAAACGAGTAATTATAAGGAATTCGAATGCTAGTTTTATAGTACTTTCGATCGGCTTTATAACTATAGCCGTTATTCGTTATTAATAGATATAATATAGAATCGGTTTTATTATAGGAGTAATAAGCGACTATACTACCTCGAGAACGGAAACCCGGATAAGCTAGAATTAACGCTAATCCTAGGGTCGATTATTACCTAAGCTAAGCGTAAAGAAGAACCGATCGCTTATTATACTTTATTTTACGTATATTAAAGTAAGGAATCTCTAGAGTAAGTACGTAAGATAGTATACTACTACCTAGCCGGAAAGCTAAAGCTTATATTCCTTAACCTACGATATTTAAAGAACGAGGAAGTAGTATTAAAGTAGGAAGAGGTATTAAGAGCTATATCGGAAATTAACGTTATTTAGATAGTTAAACGTAAATATAGTTACGAATTATACGAAACGGGGATCTTAGGTTATAATTAGACTAAGGGTTTTATCGACGACGAGGATATTTATTATTATAAGGGTATTATTAAAACGAATTTAATCGAAGTTAACGTAGTTAAGCGAGCTAAAGGTCCTAACGGCGAATATATCGAAAGAGAAGTACCTGATTAAGAGGATATAGAAGTTCTATCGTTATAGCCTAGGCGTAAACCGACTAAAGCCGGTAAGAATACTACTTCGAATACGAACGACTTAACTAAGAAGGCGAAAACCATTAACGAGTTATTAAGAGAGTTTTAATTAGATAAGATTAATAAGAATAATAGGAAACGCTTCGAAGTTTCGTAAGATAATTTAATTAAGTTTATACCCGGGTTTTCGGAATAAGTAATTAAGTACCTTACGATACGCGCTATAGAGATTAACGAAGGTTAGCTTAAGGTTATTAAGATTATAAAGGAATAGGTTTAAAAGAATCGGGAAGAAAGCGTTAAAATACCTAGCGTATTATAAACCGCCGCTCCGTTTACTAACCCTTCGAATAGAATAGCGGTAAATTCTATTATCGTAAAGGATATTAAAAACTATATCCGGCCTTTCCTTAAGCTAGTAGTTAACGTAAGACCTAACGGGGACGAAGCTCTCGTATTTACGGTAATCGATATAAAGGCGTAGTTTAATATAATCGTAGAAAGCTATATAAAGAAGTAACATCTTTCTATAACCGGTATTAAGGCGATATAGCGAGGTTTTAAATCCTCTATAAAGACCTTATATATAGGAATAATCGACGGTTTTATCTAACTTACCGATTATTACCTTCGCTTACCGATCTACGTCGTTAAAGATAGGTTCGTTAGTTATTCCTTATTACTTGATATAAACTTCATCTTCTAGTTCTATATAAAACTCGAATTCGACGGAAGTACCTTTATAGGAACCGTTAACTTTAGCTCGGCCCGGATAATAATCCCTTTCGCTATTAACTTAAAAAGCGATACGTTACTAAGCCTTATACTCGGCGATTAGGAAAACTAAATACTATTAATACCTTAGGCCGCTTTAATGACGTATATAGGCCTAAAAACGCGTTCCTAGCCGAGTACTTAGAAACCGACGTTAGCTTCTAAGTTAAAATTAATTATACCCGCCTTTATAACGACGATATAAAGGTAATATTTATTTCCGAAGCTAAGGATTCGTCGGCCTTCGAACTTAATCTGGATAAGGGAGATAAGGCGATCGTTAAATTAAGCGATAAAGAATTCCTTTACGTCTTTAGTAAAGCCGTTACGAAGGTAATTCGACATACGACGTAAGAATCGAAATAACATAAGCGAAACCTAGCCCTTATTTCGGAATTAACTTACTAAGCTAAACGTACGTTTTTAATTAATATTATATATAAGCCTAAGTCGCATAAAGTTTAGCCCGTAAATAACGTACCGTTAAACGGTTAGATACCGCTAGGAATATTCGATTAAAAGGATTAGGTAATAGGAGAGGTTAAGTCGAAATACGAACCGCTAAAGGTATTATAACGCGATAAACCTTATAAGAATATTATATTAAGATTCGCTAAATAACCTCCGAGGATAAATTAATATAACGAAAGATTACGTATTAAAG